>NC_139008.1:56798230-57398230 GCF_964374135.1 Grampus griseus
AGGCTGTGCGCCCAGCCTGAGGAGCAGTACGTACGTTTGCCACGCTTCTTTACACAGCTAGGCATGAGCCGGAGAGCCTCGGTCACTGAGGCCTACCTAAGGGACTGCCACACTTACCCAGTAGCTCCCACGCAGAGGTCCCTGTGCCCAAACGGGCCTCCACGGAAGGGCCCTGTTCCTCCCGTTGTGTTTCCTTGAGGTAATCAGAAACCGCTGAGGATCCCTATAGGAGCTCCGGTTTGAAGCTGGGCGACCCTGGCTAAACCTTATTCCCCTCCGTGGTAAACGAGACAGTGGCGGGTCCTAAGCTGCCTGAAGTACACTGCTCGCGCCCACCTTCTCTTTGCTGCCGGAAGGCCTCCCACAAGAAGTCTGAGTTTACTCGTGACAGCAGAAGTCTGAGTTTACGCGTGTGAGGCCTGCTGCTCTCAGTTCCTTGCTGGGAGCTTCAGCAGGAGCGCTCGGGAGCTCGCCGGCACAAGAACTGTGAGTGCCCTCGCCCCACCCCGGCCTCAAGCAAAAGTCCAGATTTCCCCCGTCAGAGTGCCATAGGAGCGAAGAAGCATGCGTTAACGGAGGGCTTCAACAGTGCTAGGGCTTTATTTCACGAGACACCGTGCACTCACGTTCGTTGTAACAACTGTCAAAGGGCACTGGATGCCTTCCAACTCCTCTCTTGCGTTTGAGCCACAGGAAGTAAATGCATTCGTTTGATTAAGCTCCGTGAACGTGCAACGACGATGGCGAAGCGCTGCCCTGTTCGCTCGAAAGCTCTCGTTTGTACGGCCTTCACCCGGCCTCAAGGTACGCCGTTCTAAACAGCCTTACATTCCACGCTGGTGTGCCCCCAGTTGGGAATGTGGGCTCTTCTGTGAGACACCAATGTGCGTCCCAAAGGAAACCGGGGGGGGGGGCGGGGGGCTCCCCCAGGACGCCTGCGTACGGCAGTCGGTTGCCAGATGTTTACTTCCAGCCGGAGAAAGAGAAAAAGGACAGCTTTCCCAGGGACAATTCTGGACCCTTGGGAACATCCAGAATCACCAAAGCCTAAACTTGGCACGGCCTGGGGAACGCTCTTCCGCACGTCCAGCAATCCCCACGTCAAAACCTTTCTCGGCAGAGGCAGGCACTCTCTCCCTTGTGCTAGATAGCTCGGCAGAACCTTCCGAGAAACATGCTGCGTCATTCAGCTTGAAAGTGGGACGCGGATGGGAGAGTACGCTTTCTCCCCGTTTGGAGGCGCCGTGCGCTTGGCTTCAAAGCTGCCCGAACAGCACTAGCGGCCCGACGTCTCTGCACGGCAGGATTGTCGTTGTGGGCCGAGGCTGCGTGTTCTCTCAAAGCGGAAAACCGTGCTGGCAATACCTTGCTAGAAACTCCTCCCACGGCACTACATGTTCAGCTCCGGCCAAACGAAAGGTGACCTCAGGCCTCAAGGTAAGTTCCAGCGTTTCACGTCGGGGGAGTTGGGTGTGCAGTGGTTTCCATGAGGCCAGACTCCACCACGGAGTGCCTTAACTCTGCGACGCTCCTGGGGGCACACAGGATAGGAGCTCGTTCGCCAATTTCGCAGGATGACTTCTCTCCGTGCCGGAACGGCGGCTCCTGGCTTCTAGAGGAACCTTAGCCTACACAGGCCCCTGGAGGAAGCTCTTCACATTCAGAGCAAGGGCAACGTTCTGCTCTCCGGCTTGCCTGGGTTGAGTGCCCCAGTCGTCAAAGAGCCTCGCGAAAGCAGTGCTGCGCAGACTCCCTTTGCCAGTCGAACGGCCTCCTTGACTGAAAGAGAACTGCAGTGCCAAAAGGCACCGTGCTGACGACTGGCTCCAGGAAGAGACTCGGGACAGCACTCTCATAGAAGCGAAAGCTAGGCTGTGCGCCCAGCCTGAGGAGCAGTACGTACGTTTGCCACGCTTCTTTACACAGCTAGGCATGAGCCGGAGAGCCTCGGTCACTGAGGCCTACCTAAGGGACTGCCACACTTACCCAGTAGCTCCCACGCAGAGGTCCCTGTGCCCAAACGGGCCTCCACGGAAGGGCCCTGTTCCTCCCGTTGTGTTTCCTTGAGGTAATCAGAAACCGCTGAGGATCCCTATAGGAGCTCCGGTTTGAAGCTGGGCGACCCTGGCTAAACCTTATTCCCCTCCGTGGTAAACGAGACAGTGGCGGGTCCTAAGCTGCCTGAAGTACACTGCTCGCGCCCACCTTCTCTTTGCTGCCGGAAGGCCTCCCACAAGAAGTCTGAGTTTACTCGTGACAGCAGAAGTCTGAGTTTACGCGTGTGAGGCCTGCTGCTCTCAGTTCCTTGCTGGGAGCTTCAGCAGGAGCGCTCGGGAGCTCGCCGGCACAAGAACTGTGAGTGCCCTCGCCCCACCCCGGCCTCAAGCAAAAGTCCAGATTTCCCCCGTCAGAGTGCCATAGGAGCGAAGAAGCATGCGTTAACGGAGGGCTTCAACAGTGCTAGGGCTTTATTTCACGAGACACCGTGCACTCACGTTCGTTGTAACAACTGTCAAAGGGCACTGGATGCCTTCCAACTCCTCTCTTGCGTTTGAGCCACAGGAAGTAAATGCATTCGTTTGATTAAGCTCCGTGAACGTGCAACGACGATGGCGAAGCGCTGCCCTGTTCGCTCGAAAGCTCTCGTTTGTACGGCCTTCACCCGGCCTCAAGGTACGCCGTTCTAAACAGCCTTACATTCCACGCTGGTGTGCCCCCAGTTGGGAATGTGGGCTCTTCTGTGAGACACCAATGTGCGTCCCAAAGGAAACCGGGGGGGGGGGGCGGGGGGCTCCCCCAGGACGCCTGCGTACGGCAGTCGGTTGCCAGATGTTTACTTCCAGCCGGAGAAAGAGAAAAAGGACAGCTTTCCCAGGGACAATTCTGGACCCTTGGGAACATCCAGAATCACCAAAGCCTAAACTTGGCACGGCCTGGGGAACGCTCTTCCGCACGTCCAGCAATCCCCACGTCAAAACCTTTCTCGGCAGAGGCAGGCACTCTCTCCCTTGTGCTAGATAGCTCGGCAGAACCTTCCGAGAAACATGCTGCGTCATTCAGCTTGAAAGTGGGACGCGGATGGGAGAGTACGCTTTCTCCCCGTTTGGAGGCGCCGTGCGCTTGGCTTCAAAGCTGCCCGAACAGCACTAGCGGCCCGACGTCTCTGCACGGCAGGATTGTCGTTGTGGGCCGAGGCTGCGTGTTCTCTCAAAGCGGAAAACCGTGCTGGCAATACCTTGCTAGAAACTCCTCCCACGGCACTACATGTTCAGCTCCGGCCAAACGAAAGGTGACCTCAGGCCTCAAGGTAAGTTCCAGCGTTTCACGTCGGGGGAGTTGGGTGTGCAGTGGTTTCCATGAGGCCAGACTCCACCACGGAGTGCCTTAACTCTGCGACGCTCCTGGGGGCACACAGGATAGGAGCTCGTTCGCCAATTTCGCAGGATGACTTCTCTCCGTGCCGGAACGGCGGCTCCTGGCTTCTAGAGGAACCTTAGCCTACACAGGCCCCTGGAGGAAGCTCTTCACATTCAGAGCAAGGGCAACGTTCTGCTCTCCGGCTTGCCTGGGTTGAGTGCCCCAGTCGTCAAAGAGCCTCGCGAAAGCAGTGCTGCGCAGACTCCCTTTGCCAGTCGAACGGCCTCCTTGACTGAAAGAGAACTGCAGTGCCAAAAGGCACCGTGCTGACGACTGGCTCCAGGAAGAGACTCGGGACAGCACTCTCATAGAAGCGAAAGCTAGGCTGTGCGCCCAGCCTGAGGAGCAGTACGTACGTTTGCCACGCTTCTTTACACAGCTAGGCATGAGCCGGAGAGCCTCGGTCACTGAGGCCTACCTAAGGGACTGCCACACTTACCCAGTAGCTCCCACGCAGAGGTCCCTGTGCCCAAACGGGCCTCCACGGAAGGGCCCTGTTCCTCCCGTTGTGTTTCCTTGAGGTAATCAGAAACCGCTGAGGATCCCTATAGGAGCTCCGGTTTGAAGCTGGGCGACCCTGGCTAAACCTTATTCCCCTCCGTGGTAAACGAGACAGTGGCGGGTCCTAAGCTGCCTGAAGTACACTGCTCGCGCCCACCTTCTCTTTGCTGCCGGAAGGCCTCCCACAAGAAGTCTGAGTTTACTCGTGACAGCAGAAGTCTGAGTTTACACGTGTGAGGCCTGCTGCTCTCAGTTCCTTGCTGGGAGCTTCAGCAGGAGCGCTCGGGAGCTCGCCGGCACAAGAACTGTGAGTGCCCTCGCCCCACCCCGGCCTCAAGCAAAAGTCCAGATTTCCCCCGTCAGAGTGCCATAGGAGCGAAGAAGCATGCGTTAACGGAGGGCTTCAACAGTGCTAGGGCTTTATTTCACGAGACACCGTGCACTCACGTTCGTTGTAACAACTGTCAAAGGGCACTGGATGCCTTCCAACTCCTCTCTTGCGTTTGAGCCACAGGAAGTAAATGCATTCGTTTGATTAAGCTCCGTGAACGTGCAACGACGATGGCGAAGCGCTGCCCTGTTCGCTCGAAAGCTCTCGTTTGTACGGCCTTCACCCGGCCTCAAGGTACGCCGTTCTAAACAGCCTTACATTCCACGCTGGTGTGCCCCCAGTTGGGAATGTGGGCTCTTCTGTGAGACACCAATGTGCGTCCCAAAGGAAACCGGGGGGGGGCGGGGGGCTCCCCCAGGACGCCTGCGTACGGCAGTCGGTTGCCAGATGTTTACTTCCAGCCGGAGAAAGAGAAAAAGGACAGCTTTCCCAGGGACAATTCTGGACCCTTGGGAACATCCAGAATCACCAAAGCCTAAACTTGGCACGGCCTGGGGAACGCTCTTCCGCACGTCCAGCAATCCCCACGTCAAAACCTTTCTCGGCAGAGGCAGGCACTCTCTCCCTTGTGCTAGATAGCTCGGCAGAACCTTCCGAGAAACATGCTGCGTCATTCAGCTTGAAAGTGGGACGCGGATGGGAGAGTACGCTTTCTCCCCGTTTGGAGGCGCCGTGCGCTTGGCTTCAAAGCTGCCCGAACAGCACTAGCGGCCCGACGTCTCTGCACGGCAGGATTGTCGTTGTGGGCCGAGGCTGCGTGTTCTCTCAAAGCGGAAAACCGTGCTGGCAATACCTTGCTAGAAACTCCTCCCACGGCACTACATGTTCAGCTCCGGCCAAACGAAAGGTGACCTCAGGCCTCAAGGTAAGTTCCAGCGTTTCACGTCGGGGGAGTTGGGTGTGCAGTGGTTTCCATGAGGCCAGACTCCACCACGGAGTGCCTTAACTCTGCGACGCTCCTGGGGGCACACAGGATAGGAGCTCGTTCGCCAATTTCGCAGGATGACTTCTCTCCGTGCCGGAACGGCGGCTCCTGGCTTCTAGAGGAACCTTAGCCTACACAGGCCCCTGGAGGAAGCTCTTCACATTCAGAGCAAGGGCAACGTTCTGCTCTCCGGCTTGCCTGGGTTGAGTGCCCCAGTCGTCAAAGAGCCTCGCGAAAGCAGTGCTGCGCAGACTCCCTTTGCCAGTCGAACGGCCTCCTTGACTGAAAGAGAACTGCAGTGCCAAAAGGCACCGTGCTGACGACTGGCTCCAGGAAGAGACTCGGGACAGCACTCTCATAGAAGCGAAAGCTAGGCTGTGCGCCCAGCCTGAGGAGCAGTACGTACGTTTGCCACGCTTCTTTACACAGCTAGGCATGAGCCGGAGAGCCTCGGTCACTGAGGCCTACCTAAGGGACTGCCACACTTACCCAGTAGCTCCCACGCAGAGGTCCCTGTGCCCAAACGGGCCTCCACGGAAGGGCCCTGTTCCTCCCGTTGTGTTTCCTTGAGGTAATCAGAAACCGCTGAGGATCCCTATAGGAGCTCCGGTTTGAAGCTGGGCGACCCTGGCTAAACCTTATTCCCCTCCGTGGTAAACGAGACAGTGGCGGGTCCTAAGCTGCCTGAAGTACACTGCTCGCGCCCACCTTCTCTTTGCTGCCGGAAGGCCTCCCACAAGAAGTCTGAGTTTACTCGTGACAGCAGAAGTCTGAGTTTACGCGTGTGAGGCCTGCTGCTCTCAGTTCCTTGCTGGGAGCTTCAGCAGGAGCGCTCGGGAGCTCGCCGGCACAAGAACTGTGAGTGCCCTCGCCCCACCCCGGCCTCAAGCAAAAGTCCAGATTTCCCCCGTCAGAGTGCCATAGGAGCGAAGAAGCATGCGTTAACGGAGGGCTTCAACAGTGCTAGGGCTTTATTTCACGAGACACCGTGCACTCACGTTCGTTGTAACAACTGTCAAAGGGCACTGGATGCCTTCCAACTCCTCTCTTGCGTTTGAGCCACAGGAAGTAAATGCATTCGTTTGATTAAGCTCCGTGAACGTGCAACGACGATGGCGAAGCGCTGCCCTGTTCGCTCGAAAGCTCTCGTTTGTACGGCCTTCACCCGGCCTCAAGGTACGCCGTTCTAAACAGCCTTACATTCCACGCTGGTGTGCCCCCAGTTGGGAATGTGGGCTCTTCTGTGAGACACCAATGTGCGTCCCAAAGGAAACCGGGGTGGGCGGGGGGCTCCCCCAGGACGCCTGCGTACGGCAGTCGGTTGCCAGATGTTTACTTCCAGCCGGAGAAAGAGAAAAAGGACAGCTTTCCCAGGGACAATTCTGGACCCTTGGGAACATCCAGAATCACCAAAGCCTAAACTTGGCACGGCCTGGGGAACGCTCTTCCGCACGTCCAGCAATCCCCACGTCAAAACCTTTCTCGGCAGAGGCAGGCACTCTCTCCCTTGTGCTAGATAGCTCGGCAGAACCTTCCGAGAAACATGCTGCGTCATTCAGCTTGAAAGTGGGACGCGGATGGGAGAGTACGCTTTCTCCCCGTTTGGAGGCGCCGTGCGCTTGGCTTCAAAGCTGCCCGAACAGCACTAGCGGCCCGACGTCTCTGCACGGCAGGATTGTCGTTGTGGGCCGAGGCTGCGTGTTCTCTCAAAGCGGAAAACCGTGCTGGCAATACCTTGCTAGAAACTCCTCCCACGGCACTACATGTTCAGCTCCGGCCAAACGAAAGGTGACCTCAGGCCTCAAGGTAAGTTCCAGCGTTTCACGTCGGGGGAGTTGGGTGTGCAGTGGTTTCCATGAGGCCAGACTCCACCACGGAGTGCC
Organism: Grampus griseus; assembly: GCF_964374135.1. NCBI lineage: Eukaryota > Metazoa > Chordata > Mammalia > Artiodactyla > Delphinidae > Grampus > Grampus griseus. The sequence continues at coordinate 56,805,348 of NC_139008.1, forward strand.
TTAACTCTGCGACGCTCCTGGGGGCACACAGGATAGGAGCTCGTTCGCCAATTTCGCAGGATGACTTCTCTCCGTGCCGGAACGGCGGCTCCTGGCTTCTAGAGGAACCTTAGCCTACACAGGCCCCTGGAGGAAGCTCTTCACATTCAGAGCAAGGGCAACGTTCTGCTCTCCGGCTTGCCTGGGTTGAGTGCCCCAGTCGTCAAAGAGCCTCGCGAAAGCAGTGCTGCGCAGACTCCCTTTGCCAGTCGAACGGCCTCCTTGACTGAAAGAGAACTGCAGTGCCAAAAGGCACCGTGCTGACGACTGGCTCCAGGAAGAGACTCGGGACAGCACTCTCATAGAAGCGAAAGCTAGGCTGTGCGCCCAGCCTGAGGAGCAGTACGTACGTTTGCCACGCTTCTTTACACAGCTAGGCATGAGCCGGAGAGCCTCGGTCACTGAGGCCTACCTAAGGGACTGCCACACTTACCCAGTAGCTCCCACGCAGAGGTCCCTGTGCCCAAACGGGCCTCCACGGAAGGGCCCTGTTCCTCCCGTTGTGTTTCCTTGAGGTAATCAGAAACCGCTGAGGATCCCTATAGGAGCTCCGGTTTGAAGCTGGGCGACCCTGGCTAAACCTTATTCCCCTCCGTGGTAAACGAGACAGTGGCGGGTCCTAAGCTGCCTGAAGTACACTGCTCGCGCCCACCTTCTCTTTGCTGCCGGAAGGCCTCCCACAAGAAGTCTGAGTTTACTCGTGACAGCAGAAGTCTGAGTTTACGCGTGTGAGGCCTGCTGCTCTCAGTTCCTTGCTGGGAGCTTCAGCAGGAGCGCTCGGGAGCTCGCCGGCACAAGAACTGTGAGTGCCCTCGCCCCACCCCGGCCTCAAGCAAAAGTCCAGATTTCCCCCGTCAGAGTGCCATAGGAGCGAAGAAGCATGCGTTAACGGAGGGCTTCAACAGTGCTAGGGCTTTATTTCACGAGACACCGTGCACTCACTTTCGTTGTAACAACTGTCAAAGGGCACTGGATGCCTTCCAACTCCTCTCTTGCGTTTGAGCCACAGGAAGTAAATGCATTCGTTTGATTAAGCTCCGTGAACGTGCAACGACGATGGCGAAGCGCTGCCCTGTTCGCTCGAAAGCTCTCGTTTGTACGGCCTTCACCCGGCCTCAAGGTACGCCGTTCTAAACAGCCTTACATTCCACGCTGGTGTGCCCCCAGTTGGGAATGTGGGCTCTTCTGTGAGACACCAATGTGCGTCCCAAAGGAAACCGGGGGGGGGGGGGCGGGGGGCTCCCCCAGGACGCCTGCGTACGGCAGTCGGTTGCCAGATGTTTACTTCCAGCCGGAGAAAGAGAAAAAGGACAGCTTTCCCAGGGACAATTCTGGACCCTTGGGAACATCCAGAATCACCAAAGCCTAAACTTGGCACGGCCTGGGGAACGCTCTTCCGCACGTCCAGCAATCCCCACGTCAAAACCTTTCTCGGCAGAGGCAGGCACTCTCTCCCTTGTGCTAGATAGCTCGGCAGAACCTTCCGAGAAACATGCTGCGTCATTCAGCTTGAAAGTGGGACGCGGATGGGAGAGTACGCTTTCTCCCCGTTTGGAGGCGCCGTGCGCTTGGCTTCAAAGCTGCCCGAACAGCACTAGCGGCCCGACGTCTCTGCACGGCAGGATTGTCGTTGTGGGCCGAGGCTGCGTGTTCTCTCAAAGCGGAAAACCGTGCTGGCAATACCTTGCTAGAAACTCCTCCCACGGCACTACATGTTCAGCTCCGGCCAAACGAAAGGTGACCTCAGGCCTCAAGGTAAGTTCCAGCGTTTCACGTCGGGGGAGTTGGGTGTGCAGTGGTTTCCATGAGGCCAGACTCCACCACGGAGTGCCTTAACTCTGCGACGCTCCTGGGGGCACACAGGATAGGAGCTCGTTCGCCAATTTCGCAGGATGACTTCTCTCCGTGCCGGAACGGCGGCTCCTGGCTTCTAGAGGAACCTTAGCCTACACAGGCCCCTGGAGGAAGCTCTTCACATTCAGAGCAAGGGCAACGTTCTGCTCTCCGGCTTGCCTGGGTTGAGTGCCCCAGTCGTCAAAGAGCCTCGCGAAAGCAGTGCTGCGCAGACTCCCTTTGCCAGTCGAACGGCCTCCTTGACTGAAAGAGAACTGCAGTGCCAAAAGGCACCGTGCTGACGACTGGCTCCAGGAAGAGACTCGGGACAGCACTCTCATAGAAGCGAAAGCTAGGCTGTGCGCCCAGCCTGAGGAGCAGTACGTACGTTTGCCACGCTTCTTTACACAGCTAGGCATGAGCCGGAGAGCCTCGGTCACTGAGGCCTACCTAAGGGACTGCCACACTTACCCAGTAGCTCCCACGCAGAGGTCCCTGTGCCCAAACGGGCCTCCACGGAAGGGCCCTGTTCCTCCCGTTGTGTTTCCTTGAGGTAATCAGAAACCGCTGAGGATCCCTATAGGAGCTCCGGTTTGAAGCTGGGCGACCCTGGCTAAACCTTATTCCCCTCCGTGGTAAACGAGACAGTGGCGGGTCCTAAGCTGCCTGAAGTACACTGCTCGCGCCCACCTTCTCTTTGCTGCCGGAAGGCCTCCCACAAGAAGTCTGAGTTTACTCGTGACAGCAGAAGTCTGAGTTTACGCGTGTGAGGCCTGCTGCTCTCAGTTCCTTGCTGGGAGCTTCAGCAGGAGCGCTCGGGAGCTCGCCGGCACAAGAACTGTGAGTGCCCTCGCCCCACCCCGGCCTCAAGCAAAAGTCCAGATTTCCCCCGTCAGAGTGCCATAGGAGCGAAGAAGCATGCGTTAACGGAGGGCTTCAACAGTGCTAGGGCTTTATTTCACGAGACACCGTGCACTCACGTTCGTTGTAACAACTGTCAAAGGGCACTGGATGCCTTCCAACTCCTCTCTTGCGTTTGAGCCACAGGAAGTAAATGCATTCGTTTGATTAAGCTCCGTGAACGTGCAACGACGATGGCGAAGCGCTGCCCTGTTCGCTCGAAAGCTCTCGTTTGTACGGCCTTCACCCGGCCTCAAGGTACGCCGTTCTAAACAGCCTTACATTCCACGCTGGTGTGCCCCCAGTTGGGAATGTGGGCTCTTCTGTGAGACACCAATGTGCGTCCCAAAGGAAACCGGGGGGGGGGGGCGGGGGGCTCCCCCAGGACGCCTGCGTACGGCAGTCGGTTGCCAGATGTTTACTTCCAGCCGGAGAAAGAGAAAAAGGACAGCTTTCCCAGGGACAATTCTGGACCCTTGGGAACATCCAGAATCACCAAAGCCTAAACTTGGCACGGCCTGGGGAACGCTCTTCCGCACGTCCAGCAATCCCCACGTCAAAACCTTTCTCGGCAGAGGCAGGCACTCTCTCCCTTGTGCTAGATAGCTCGGCAGAACCTTCCGAGAAACATGCTGCGTCATTCAGCTTGAAAGTGGGACGCGGATGGGAGAGTACGCTTTCTCCCCGTTTGGAGGCGCCGTGCGCTTGGCTTCAAAGCTGCCCGAACAGCACTAGCGGCCCGACGTCTCTGCACGGCAGGATTGTCGTTGTGGGCCGAGGCTGCATGTTCTCTCAAAGCGGAAAACCGTGCTGGCAATACCTTGCTAGAAACTCCTCCCACGGCACTACATGTTCAGCTCCGGCCAAACGAAAGGTGACCTCAGGCCTCAAGGTAAGTTCCAGCGTTTCACGTCGGGGGAGTTGGGTGTGCAGTGGTTTCCATGAGGCCAGACTCCACCACGGAGTGCCTTAACTCTGCGACGCTCCTGGGGGCACACAGGATAGGAGCTCGTTCGCCAATTTCGCAGGATGACTTCTCTCCGTGCCGGAACGGCGGCTCCTGGCTTCTAGAGGAACCTTAGCCTACACAGGCCCCTGGAGGAAGCTCTTCACATTCAGAGCAAGGGCAACGTTCTGCTCTCCGGCTTGCCTGGGTTGAGTGCCCCAGTCGTCAAAGAGCCTCGCGAAAGCAGTGCTGCGCAGACTCCCTTTGCCAGTCGAACGGCCTCCTTGACTGAAAGAGAACTGCAGTGCCAAAAGGCACCGTGCTGACGACTGGCTCCAGGAAGAGACTCGGGACAGCACTCTCATAGAAGCGAAAGCTAGGCTGTGCGCCCAGCCTGAGGAGCAGTACGTACGTTTGCCACACTTCTTTACACAGCTAGGCATGAGCCGGAGAGCCTCGGTCGCTGAGGCCTACCTAAGGGACTGCCACACTTACCCAGTAGCTCCCACGCAGAGGTCCCTGTGCCCAAACGGGCCTCCACGGAAGGGCCCTGTTCCTCCCGTTGTGTTTCCTTGAGGTAATCAGAAACCGCTGAGGATCCCTATAGGAGCTCCGGTTTGAAGCTGGGCGACCCTGGCTAAACCTTATTCCCCTCCGTGGTAAACGAGACAGTGGCGGGTCCTAAGCTGCCTGAAGTACACTGCTCGCGCCCACCTTCTCTTTGCTGCCGGAAGGCCTCCCACAAGAAGTCTGAGTTTACTCGTGACAGCAGAAGTCTGAGTTTACGCGTGTGAGGCCTGCTGCTCTCAGTTCCTTGCTGGGAGCTTCAGCAGGAGCGCTCGGGAGCTCGCCGGCACAAGAACTGTGAGTGCCCTCGCCCCACCCCGGCCTCAAGCAAAAGTCCAGATTTCCCCCGTCAGAGTGCCATAGGAGCGAAGAAGCATGCGTTAACGGAGGGCTTCAACAGTGCTAGGGCTTTATTTCACGAGACACCGTGCACTCACGTTCGTTGTAACAACTGTCAAAGGGCACTGGATGCCTTCCAACTCCTCTCTTGCGTTTGAGCCACAGGAAGTAAATGCATTCGTTTGATTAAGCTCCGTGAACGTGCAACGACGATGGCGAAGCGCTGCCCTGTTCGCTCGAAAGCTCTCGTTTGTACGGCCTTCACCCGGCCTCAAGGTACGCCGTTCTAAACAGCCTTACATTCCACGCTGGTGTGCCCCCAGTTGGGAATGTGGGCTCTTCTGTGAGACACCAATGTGCGTCCCAAAGGAAACCGGGGGGGGGGCGGGGGGCTCCCCCAGGACGCCTGCGTACGGCAGTCGGTTGCCAGATGTTTACTTCCAGCCGGAGAAAGAGAAAAAGGACAGCTTTCCCAGGGACAATTCTGGACCCTTGGGAACATCCAGAATCACCAAAGCCTAAACTTGGCACGGCCTGGGGAACGCTCTTCCGCACGTCCAGCAATCCCCACGTCAAAACCTTTCTCGGCAGAGGCAGGCACTCTCTCCCTTGTGCTAGATAGCTCGGCAGAACCTTCCGAGAAACATGCTGCGTCATTCAGCTTGAAAGTGGGACGCGGATGGGAGAGTACGCTTTCTCCCCGTTTGGAGGCGCCGTGCGCTTGGCTTCAAAGCTGCCCGAACAGCACTAGCGGCCCGACGTCTCTGCACGGCAGGATTGTCGTTGTGGGCCGAGGCTGCGTGTTCTCTCAAAGCGGAAAACCGTGCTGGCAATACCTTGCTAGAAACTCCTCCCACGGCACTACATGTTCAGCTCCGGCCAAACGAAAGGTGACCTCAGGCCTCAAGGTAAGTTCCAGCGTTTCACGTCGGGGGAGTTGGGTGTGCAGTGGTTTCCATGAGGCCAGACTCCACCACGGAGTGCCTTAACTCTGCGACGCTCCTGGGGGCACACAGGATAGGAGCTCGTTCGCCAATTTCGCAGGATGACTTCTCTCCGTGCCGGAACGGCGGCTCCTGGCTTCTAGAGGAACCTTAGCCTACACAGGCCCCTGGAGGAAGCTCTTCACATTCAGAGCAAGGGCAACGTTCTGCTCTCCGGCTTGCCTGGGTTGAGTGCCCCAGTCGTCAAAGAGCCTCGCGAAAGCAGTGCTGCGCAGACTCCCTTTGCCAGTCGAACGGCCTCCTTGACTGAAAGAGAACTGCAGTGCCAAAAGGCACCGTGCTGACGACTGGCTCCAGGAAGAGACTCGGGACAGCACTCTCATAGAAGCGAAAGCTAGGCTGTGCGCCCAGCCTGAGGAGCAGTACGTACGTTTGCCATGCTTCTTTACACAGCTAGGCATGAGCCGGAGAGCCTCGGTCACTGAGGCCTACCTAAGGGACTGCCACACTTACCCAGTAGCTCCCACGCAGAGGTCCCTGTGCCCAAACGGGCCTCCACGGAAGGGCCCTGTTCCTCCCGTTGTGTTTCCTTGAGGTAATCAGAAACCGCTGAGGATCCCTATAGGAGCTCCGGTTTGAAGCTGGGCGACCCTGGCTAAACCTTATTCCCCTCCGTGGTAAACGAGACAGTGGCGGGTCCTAAGCTGCCTGAAGTACACTGCTCGCGCCCACCTTCTCTTTGCTGCCGGAAGGCCTCCCACAAGAAGTCTGAGTTTACTCGTGACAGCAGAAGTCTGAGTTTACGCGTGTGAGGCCTGCTGCTCTCAGTTCCTTGCTGGGAGCTTCAGCAGGAGCGCTCGGGAGCTCGCCGGCACAAGAACTGTGAGTGCCCTCGCCCCACCCCGGCCTCAAGCAAAAGTCCAGATTTCCCCCGTCAGAGTGCCATAGGAGCGAAGAAGCATGCGTTAACGGAGGGCTTCAACAGTGCTAGGGCTTTATTTCACGAGACACCGTGCACTCACGTTCGTTGTAACAACTGTCAAAGGGCACTGGATGCCTTCCAACTCCTCTCTTGCGTTTGAGCCACAGGAAGTAAATGCATTCGTTTGATTAAGCTCCGTGAACGTGCAACGACGATGGCGAAGCGCTGCCCTGTTCGCTCGAAAGCTCTCGTTTGTACGGCCTTCACCCGGCCTCAAGGTACGCCGTTCTAAACAGCCTTACATTCCACGCTGGTGTGCCCCCAGTTGGGAATGTGGGCTCTTCTGTGAGACACCAATGTGCGTCCCAAAGGAAACCGGGGGGGGCGGGGGGCTCCCCCAGGACGCCTGCGTACGGCAGTCGGTTGCCAGATGTTTACTTCCAGCCGGAGAAAGAGAAAAAGGACAGCTTTCCCGGGGACAATTCTGGACCCTTGGGAACATCCAGAATCACCAAAGCCTAAACTTGGCACGGCCTGGGGAACGCTCTTCCGCACGTCCAGCAATCCCCACGTCAAAACCTTTCTCGGCAGAGGCAGGCACTCTCTCCCTTGTGCTAGATAGCTCGGCAGAACCTTCCGAGAAACATGCTGCGTCATTCAGCTTGAAAGTGGGACGCGGATGGGAGAGTACGCTTTCTCCCCGTTTGGAGGCGCCGTGCGCTTGGCTTCAAAGCTGCCCGAACAGCACTAGCGGCCCGACGTCTCTGCACGGCAGGATTGTCGTTGTGGGCCGAGGCTGCGTGTTCTCTCAAAGCGGAAAACCGTGCTGGCAATACCTTGCTAGAAACTCCTCCCACGGCACTACATGTTCAGCTCCGGCCAAACGAAAGGTGACCTCAGGCCTCAAGGTAAGTTCCAGCGTTTCACGTCGGGGGAGTTGGGTGTGCAGTGGTTTCCATGAGGCCAGACTCCACCACGGAGTGCCTTAACTCTGCGACGCTCCTGGGGGCACACAGGATAGGAGCTCGTTCGCCAATTTCGCAGGATGACTTCTCTCCGTGCCGGAACGGCGGCTCCTGGCTTCTAGAGGAACCTTAGCCTACACAGGCCCCTGGAGGAAGCTCTTCACATTCAGAGCAAGGGCAACGTTCTGCTCTCCGGCTTGCCTGGGTTGAGTGCCCCAGTCGTCAAAGAGCCTCGCGAAAGCAGTGCTGCGCAGACTCCCTTTGCCAGTCGAACGGCCTCCTTGACTGAAAGAGAACTGCAGTGCCAAAAGGCACCGTGCTGACGACTGGCTCCAGGAAGAGACTCGGGACAGCACTCTCATAGAAGCGAAAGCTAGGCTGTGCGCCCAGCCTGAGGAGCAGTACGTACGTTTGCCACGCTTCTTTACACAGCTAGGCATGAGCCGGAGAGCCTCGGTCACTGAGGCCTACCTAAGGGACTGCCACACTTACCCAGTAGCTCCCACGCAGAGGTCCCTGTGCCCAAACGGGCCTCCACGGAAGGGCCCTGTTCCTCCCGTTGTGTTTCCTTGAGGTAATCAGAAACCGCTGAGGATCCCTATAGGAGCTCCAGTTTGAAGCTGGGCGACCCTGGCTAAACCTTATTCCCCTCCGTGGTAAACGAGACAGTGGCGGGTCCTAAGCTGCCTGAAGTACACTGCTCGCGCCCACCTTCTCTTTGCTGCCGGAAGGCCTCCCACAAGAAGTCTGAGTTTACTCGTGACAGCAGAAGTCTGAGTTTACGCGTGTGAGGCCTGCTGCTCTCAGTTCCTTGCTGGGAGCTTCAGCAGGAGCGCTCGGGAGCTCGCCGGCACAAGAACTGTGAGTGCCCTCGCCCCACCCCGGCCTCAAGCAAAAGTCCAGATTTCCCCCGTCAGAGTGCCATAGGAGCGAAGAAGCATGCGTTAACGGAGGGCTTCAACAGTGCTAGGGCTTTATTTCACGAGACACCGTGCACTCACGTTCGTTGTAACAACTGTCAAAGGGCACTGGATGCCTTCCAACTCCTCTCTTGCGTTTGAGCCACAGGAAGTAAATGCATTCGTTTGATTAAGCTCCGTGAACGTGCAACGACGATGGCGAAGCGCTGCCCTGTTCGCTCGAAAGCTCTCGTTTGTACGGCCTTCACCCGGCCTCAAGGTACGCCGTTCTAAACAACCTTACACTCCACGCTGGTGTGCCCCCAATTGGGAATGTGGGCTCTTCTGTGAGACACCAATGTGCGTCCCAAAGGAAACCGGGGGGGGGGGCTCCCCCAGGACGCCTGCTTACGGCAGTCGGTTGCCAGATGTTTACTTCCAGCCGGAGAAAGAGAAAAAGGACAGCTTTCCCAGGGACAATTCTGGACCCTTGGGAACATCCAGAATCACCAAAGCCTAAACTTGGCACGGCCTGGGGAACGCTCTTCCGCACGTCCAGCAATCCCCACGTCAAAACCTTTCTCGGCAGAGGCAGGCACTCTCTCCCTTGTACTAGATAGCTCGGCAGAACCTTCCGAGAAACATGCTGCGTCATTCAGCTTGAAAGTGGGACGCGGATGGGAGAGTACGCTTTCTCCCCGTTTGGAGGCGCCGTGCGCTTGGCTTCAAAGCTGCCCGAACAGCACTAGCGGCCCGACGTCTCTGCACGGCAGGATTGTCGTTGTGGGCCGAGGCTGCGTGTTCTCTCAAAGCGGAAAACCGTGCTGGCAATACCTTGCTAGAAACTCCTCCCACGGCACTACATGTTCAGCTCCGGCCAAACGAAAGGTGACCTCAGGCCTCAAGGTAAGTTCCAGCGTTTCACGTCGGGGGAGTTGGGTGTGCAGTGGTTTCCATGAGGCCAGACTCCACCACGGAGTGCCTTAACTCTGCGACGCTCCTGGGGGCACACAGGATAGGAGCTCGTTCGCCAATTTCGCAGGATGACTTCTCTCCGTGCCGGAACGGCGGCTCCTGGCTTCTAGAGGAACCTTAGCCTAAACAGGCCCCTGGAGGAAGCTCTTCACATTCAGAGCAAGGGCAACGTACTGCTCTCTGGCTTGCCTGGCTTGAGTGCCCCAGTCGTCAAAGAGCCTCGCGAAAGCAGTGCTGCGCAGACTCCCTTTGCCAGTCGAACGGCCTCCTTGACTGAAAGAGAACTGCAGTGCCAAAAGGCACCGTGCTGACGACTGGCTCCAGGAAGAGACTCGGGACAGCGCTCTCATAGAAGCGAAAGCTAGGCTGTGCGCCCAGCCTGAGGAGCAGTACGTACGTTTGCCACACTTCTTTACAGAGCTAGGCGTGAGCCAGAGAGCCTCGGTCACTGAGGCCTACCTAAGGGACTGCCACACTTACCCAGTAGCTCCCACGCAGAGGTCCCTGTGCCCAAACGGGCCTCCACGGAAGGGCCCTGTTCCTCCCGTTGTGTTTCCTTGAGGTAATCAGAAACCGCTGAGGATCCCTATAGGAGCTCCGGTTTGAAGCTGGGCGACCCTGGCTAAACCTTATTCCCCTCCGTGGTAAACGAGACAGTGGCGGGTCCTAAGCTGCCTGAAGTACACTGCTCGCGCCCACCTTCTCTTTGCTGCCGGAAGGCCTCCCACAAGAAGTCTGAGTTTACTCGTGACAGCAGAAGTCTGAGTTTACGCGTGTGAGGCCTGCTGCTCTCAGTTCCTTGCTGGGAGCTTCAGCAGGAGCGCTCGGGAGCTCGCCGGCACAAGAACTGTGAGTGCCCTCGCCCCACCCCGGCCTCAAGCAAAAGTCCAGATTTCCCCCGTCAGAGTGCCATAGGAGCGAAGAAGCATGCGTTAAAGGAGGGCTTCAACAGTGCTAGGGCTTTATTTCACGAGACACCGTGCACTCACGTTCGTTGTAACAACTGTCAAAGGGCACTGGATGCCTTCCAACTCCTCTCTTGCGTTTGAGCCACAGGAAGTAAATGCATTCGTTTGATTAAGCTCCGTGAACGTGCAACGACGATGGCGAAGCGCTGCCCTGTTCGCTCGAAAGCTCTCGTTTGTACGGCCTACACAAGGCCTCAAGGTACGCCGTTCTAAACAGCCTTACATTCCACGCTGGTGTGCCCCCAGTTGGGAATGTGGGCTCTTCTGTGAGACACCAATGTGCGTCCCAAAGGAAACCGGGGGGGGGGCGGGGGGCTCCCCCAGGACGCCTGCGTACGGCAGTCGGTTGCCAGATGTTTACTTCCAGCCGGAGAAAGAGAAAAAGGACAGCTTTCCCAGGGACAATTCTGGACCCTTGGGAACATCCAGAATCACCAAAGCCTAAACTTGGCACGGCCTGGGGAACGCTCTTCCGCACGTCCAGCAATCCCCACGTCAAAACCTTTCTCGGCAGAGGCAGGCACTCTCTCCCTTGTGCTAGATAGCTCGGCAGAACCTTCCGAGAAACATGCTGCGTCATTCAGCTTGAAAGTGGGACGCGGATGGGAGAGTACGCTTTCTCCCCGTTTGGAGGCGCCGTGCGCTTGGCTTCAAAGCTGCCCGAACAGCACTAGCGGCCCGACGTCTCTGCACGGCAGGATTGTCGTTGTGGGCCGAGGCTGCGTGTTCTCTCAAAGCGGAAAACCGTGCTGGCAATACCTTGCTAGAAACTCCTCCCACGGCACTACATGTTCAGCTCCGGCCAAACGAAAGGTGACCTCAGGCCTCAAGGTAAGTTCCAGCGTTTCACGTCGGGGGAGTTGGGTGTGCAGTGGTTTCCATGAGGCCAGACTCCACCACGGAGTGCCTTAACTCTGCGACGCTCCTGGGGGCACACAGGATAGGAGCTCGTTCGCCAATTTCGCAGGATGACTTCTCTCCGTGCCGGAACGGCGGCTCCTGGCTTCTAGAGGAACCTTAGCCTACACAGGCCCCTGGAGGAAGCTCTTCACATTCAGAGCAAGGGCAACGTTCTGCTCTCCGGCTTGCCTGGGTTGAGTGCCCCAGTCGTCAAAGAGCCTCGCGAAAGCAGTGCTGCGCAGACTCCCTTTGCCAGTCGAACGGCCTCCTTGACTGAAAGAGAACTGCAGTGCCAAAAGGCACCGTGCTGACGACTGGCTCCAGGAAGAGACTCGGGACAGCGCTCTCATAGAAGCGAAAGCTAGGCTGTGCGCCCAGCCTGAGGAGCAGTACGTACGTTTGCCACACTTCTTTACACAGCTAGGCGTGAGCCGGAGAGCCTCGGTCACTGAGGCCTACCTAAGGGACTGCCACACTTACCCAGTAGCTCCCACGCAGAGGTCCCTGTGCCCAAACGGGCCTCCACGGAAGGGCCCTGTTCCTCCCGTTGTGTTTCCTTGAGGTAATCAGAAACCGCTGAGGATCCCTATAGGAGCTCCGGTTTGAAGCTGGGCGACCCTGGCTAAACCTTATTCCCCTCCGTGGTAAACGAGACAGTGGCGGGTCCTAAGCTGCCTGAAGTACACTGCTCGCGCCCACCTTCTCTTTGCTGCCGGAAGGCCTCCCACAAGAAGTCTGAGTTTACTCGTGACAGCAGAAGTCTGAGTTTACGCGTGTGAGGCCTGCTGCTCTCAGTTCCTTGCTGGGAGCTTCAGCAGGAGCGCTCGGGAGCTCGCCGGCACAAGAACTGTGAGTGCCCTCGCCCCACCCCGGCCTCAAGCAAAAGTCCAGATTTCCCCCGTCAGAGTGCCATAGGAGCGAAGAAGCATGCGTTAACGGAGGGCTTCAACAGTGCTAGGGCTTTATTTCACGAGACACCGTGCACTCACGTTCGTTGTAACAACTGTCAAAGGGCACTGGATGCCTTCCAACTCCTCTCTTGCGTTTGAGCCACAGGAAGTAAATGCATTCGTTTGATTAAGCTCCGTGAACGTGCAACGACGATGGCGAAGCGCTGCCCTGTTCGCTCGAAAGCTCTCGTTTGTACGGCCTTCACCCGGCCTCAAGGTACGCCGTTCTAAACAGCCTTACATTCCACGCTGGTGTGCCCCCAGTTGGGAATGTGGGCTCTTCTGTGAGACACCAATGTGCGTCCCAAAGGAAACCGGGGGGGGGGCGGGGGGCTCCCCCAGGACGCCTGCGTACGGCAGTCGGTTGCCAGATGTTTACTTCCAGCCGGAGAAAGAGAAAAAGGACAGCTTTCCCAGGGACAATTCTGGACCCTTGGGAACATCCAGAATCACCAAAGCCTAAACTTGGCACGGCCTGGGGAACGCTCTTCCGCACGTCCAGCAATCCCCACGTCAAAACCTTTCTCGGCAGAGGCAGGCACTCTCTCCCTTGTGCTAGATAGCTCGGCAGAACCTTCCGAGAAACATGCTGCGTCATTCAGCTTGAAAGTGGGACGCGGATGGGAGAGTACGCTTTCTCCCCGTTTGGAGGCGCCGTGCGCTTGGCTTCAAAGCTGCCCGAACAGCACTAGCGGCCCGACGTCTCTGCACGGCAGGATTGTCGTTGTGGGCCGAGGCTGCGTGTTCTCTCAAAGCGGAAAACCGTGCTGGCAATACCTTGCTAGAAACTCCTCCCACGGCACTACATGTTCAGCTCCGGCCAAACGAAAGGTGACCTCAGGCCTCAAGGTAAGTTCCAGCGTTTCACGTCGGGGGAGTTGGGTGTGCAGTGGTTTCCATGAGGCCAGACTCCACCACGGAGTGCCTTAACTCTGCGACGCTCCTGGGGGCACACAGGATAGGAGCTCGTTCGCCAATTTCGCAGGATGACTTCTCTCCGTGCCGGAACGGCGGCTCCTGGCTTCTAGAGGAACCTTAGCCTACACAGGCCCCTGGAGGAAGCTCTTCACATTCAGAGCAAGGGCAACGTTCTGCTCTCCGGCTTGCCTGGGTTGAGTGCCCCAGTCGTCAAAGAGCCTCGCGAAAGCAGTGCTGCGCAGACTCCCTTTGCCAGTCGAACGGCCTCCTTGACTGAAAGAGAACTGCAGTGCCAAAAGGCACCGTGCTGACGACTGGCTCCAGGAAGAGACTCGGGACAGCACTCTCATAGAAGCGAAAGCTAGGCTGTGCGCCCAGCCTGAGGAGCAGTACGTACGTTTGCCACGCTTCTTTACACAGCTAGGCATGAGCCGGAGAGCCTCGGTCACTGAGGCCTACCTAAGGGACTGCCACACTTACCCAGTAGCTCCCACGCAGAGGTCCCTGTGCCCAAACGGGCCTCCACGGAAGGGCCCTGTTCCTCCCGTTGTGTTTCCTTGAGGTAATCAGAAACCGCTGAGGATCCCTATAGGAGCTCCGGTTTGAAGCTGGGCGACCCTGGCTAAACCTTATTCCCCTCCGTGGTAAACGAGACAGTGGCGGGTCCTAAGCTGCCTGAAGTACACTGCTCGCACCCACCTTCTCTTTGCTGCCGGAAGGCCTCCCACAAGAAGTCTGAGTTTACTCGTGACAGCAGAAGTCTGAGTTTACGCGTGTGAGGCCTGCTGCTCTCAGTTCCTTGCTGGGAGCTTCAGCAGGAGCGCTCGGGAGCTCGCCGGCACAAGAACTGTGAGTGCCCTCGCCCCACCCCGGCCTCAAGCAAAAGTCCAGATTTCCCCCGTCAGAGTGCCATAGGAGCGAAGAAGCATGCGTTAACGGAGGGCTTCAACAGTGCTAGGGCTTTATTTCACGAGACACCGTGCACTCACGTTCGTTGTAACAACTGTCAAAGGGCACTGGATGCCTTCCAACTCCTCTCTTGCGTTTGAGCCACAGGAAGTAAATGCATTCGTTTGATTAAGCTCCGTGAACGTGCAACGACGATGGCGAAGCGCTGCCCTGTTCGCTCGAAAGCTCTCGTTTGTACGGCCTTCACCCGGCCTCAAGGTACGCCGTTCTAAACAGCCTTACATTCCACGCTGGTGTGCCCCCAGTTGGGAATGTGGGCTCTTCTGTGAGACACCAATGTGCGTCCCAAAGGAAACCGGGGGGGGGGCGGGGGGCTCCCCCAGGACGCCTGCGTACGGCAGTCGGTTGCCAGATGTTTACTTCCAGCCGGAGAAAGAGAAAAAGGACAGCTTTCCCAGGGACAATTCTGGACCCTTGGGAACATCCAGAATCACCAAAGCCTAAACTTGGCACGGCCTGGGGAACGCTCTTCCGCACGTCCAGCAATCCCCACGTCAAAACCTTTCTCGGCAGAGGCAGGCACTCTCTCCCTTGTGCTAGATAGCTCGGCAGAACCTTCCGAGAAACATGCTGCGTCATTCAGCTTGAAAGTGGGACGCGGATGGGAGAGTACGCTTTCTCCCCGTTTGGAGGCGCCGTGCGCTTGGCTTCAAAGCTGCCCGAACAGCACTAGCGGCCCGACGTCTCTGCACGGCAGGATTGTCGTTGTGGGCCGAGGCTGCGTGTTCTCTCAAAGCGGAAAACCGTGCTGGCAATACCTTGCTAGAAACTCCTCCCACGGCACTACATGTTCAGCTCCGGCCAAACGAAAGGTGACCTCAGGCCTCAAGGTAAGTTCCAGCGTTTCACGTCGGGGGAGTTGGGTGTGCAGTGGTTTCCATGAGGCCAGACTCCACCACGGAGTGCCTTAACTCTGCGACGCTCCTGGGGGCACACAGGATAGGAGCTCGTTCGCCAATTTCGCAGGATGACTTCTCTCCGTGCCGGAACGGCGGCTCCTGGCTTCTAGAGGAACCTTAGCCTACACAGGCCCCTGGAGGAAGCTCTTCACATTCAGAGCAAGGGCAACGTTCTGCTCTCCGGCTTGCCTGGGTTGAGTGCCCCAGTCGTCAAAGAGCCTCGCGAAAGCAGTGCTGCGCAGACTCCCTTTGCCAGTCGAACGGCCTCCTTGACTGAAAGAGAACTGCAGTGCCAAAAGGCACCGTGCTGACGACTGGCTCCAGGAAGAGACTCGGGACAGCACTCTCATAGAAGCGAAAGCTAGGCTGTGCGCCCAGCCTGAGGAGCAGTACGTACGTTTGCCACACTTCTTTACACAGCTAGGCATGAGCCGGAGAGCCTCGGTCACTGAGGCCTACCTAAGGGACTGCCACACTTACCCAGTAGCTCCCACGCAGAGGTCCCTGTGCCCAAACGGGCCTCCACGGAAGGGCCCTGTTCCTCCCGTTGTGTTTCCTTGAGGTAATCAGAAACCGCTGAGGATCCCTATAGGAGCTCCGGTTTGAAGCTGGGCGACCCTGGCTAAACCTTATTCCCCTCCGTGGTAAACGAGACAGTGGCGGGTCCTAAGCTGCCTGAAGTACACTGCTCGCGCCCACCTTCTCTTTGCTGCCGGAAGGCCTCCCACAAGAAGTCTGAGTTTACTCGTGACAGCAGAAGTCTGAGTTTACGCGTGTGAGGCCTGCTGCTCTCAGTTCCTTGCTGGGAGCTTCAGCAGGAGCGCTCGGGAGCTCGCCGGCACAAGAACTGTGAGTGCCCTCGCCCCACCCCGGCCTCAAGCAAAAGTCCAGATTTCCCCCGTCAGAGTGCCATAGGAGCGAAGAAGCATGCGTTAACGGAGGGCTTCAACAGTGCTAGGGCTTTATTTCACGAGACACCGTGCACTCACGTTCGTTGTAACAACTGTCAAAGGGCACTGGATGCCTTCCAACTCCTCTCTTGCGTTTGAGCCACAGGAAGTAAATGCATTCGTTTGATTAAGCTCCGTGAACGTGCAACGACGATGGCGAAGCGCTGCCCTGTTCGCTCGAAAGCTCTCGTTTGTACGGCCTTCACCCGGCCTCAAGGTACGCCGTTCTAAACAGCCTTACATTCCACGCTGGTGTGCCCCCAGTTGGGAATGTGGGCTCTTCTGTGAGACACCAATGTGCGTCCCAAAGGAAACCGGGGGGGGGGCGGGGGGCTCCCCCAGGACGCCTGCGTACGGCAGTCGGTTGCCAGATGTTTACTTCCAGCCGGAGAAAGAGAAAAAGGACAGCTTTCCCAGGGACAATTCTGGACCCTTGGGAACATCCAGAATCACCAAAGCCTAAACTTGGCACGGCCTGGGGAACGCTCTTCCGCACGTCCAGCAATCCCCACGTCAAAACCTTTCTCGGCAGAGGCAGGCACTCTCTCCCTTGTGCTAGATAGCTCGGCAGAACCTTCCGAGAAACATGCTGCGTCATTCAGCTTGAAAGTGGGACGCGGATGGGAGAGTACGCTTTCTCCCCGTTTGGAGGCGCCGTGCGCTTGGCTTCAAAGCTGCCCGAACAGCACTAGCGGCCCGACGTCTCTGCACGGCAGGATTGTCGTTGTGGGCCGAGGCTGCGTGTTCTCTCAAAGCGGAAAACCGTGCTGGCAATACCTTGCTAGAAACTCCTCCCACGGCACTACATGTTCAGCTCCGGCCAAACGAAAGGTGACCTCAGGCCTCAAGGTAAGTTCCAGCGTTTCACGTCGGGGGAGTTGGGTGTGCAGTGGTTTCCATGAGGCCAGACTCCACCACGGAGTGCCTTAACTCTGCGACGCTCCTGGGGGCACACAGGATAGGAGCTCGTTCGCCAATTTCGCAGGATGACTTCTCTCCGTGCCGGAACGGCGACTCCTGGCTTCTAGAGGAACCTTAGCCTACACAGGCCCCTGGAGGAAGCTCTTCACATTCAGAGCAAGGGCAACGTTCTGCTCTCCGGCTTGCCTGGGTTGAGTGCCCCAGTCGTCAAAGAGCCTCGCGAAAGCAGTGCTGCGCAGACTCCCTTTGCCAGTCGAACGGCCTCCTTGACTGAAAGAGAACTGCAGTGCCAAAAGGCACCGTGCTGACGACTGGCTCCAGGAAGAGACTCGGGACAGCACTCTCATAGAAGCGAAAGCTAGGCTGTGCGCCCAGCCTGAGGAGCAGTACGTACGTTTGCCACGCTTCTTTACACAGCTAGGCATGAGCCGGAGAGCCTCGGTCACTGAGGCCTACCTAAGGGACTGCCACACTTACCCAGTAGCTCCCACGCAGAGGTCCCTGTGCCCAAACGGGCCTCCACGGAAGGGCCCTGTTCCTCCCGTTGTGTTTCCTTGAGGTAATCAGAAACCGCTGAGGATCCCTATAGGAGCTCCGGTTTGAAGCTGGGCGACCCTGGCTAAACCTTATTCCCCTCCGTGGTAAACGAGACAGTGGCGGGTCCTAAGCTGCCTGAAGTACACTGCTCGCACCCACCTTCTCTTTGCTGCCGGAAGGCCTCCCACAAGAAGTCTGAGTTTACTCGTGACAGCAGAAGTCTGAGTTTACGCGTGTGAGGCCTGCTGCTCTCAGTTCCTTGCTGGGAGCTTCAGCAGGAGCGCTCGGGAGCTCGCCGGCACAAGAACTGTGAGTGCCCTCGCCCCACCCCGGCCTCAAGCAAAAGTCCAGATTTCCCCCGTCAGAGTGCCATAGGAGCGAAGAAGCATGCGTTAACGGAGGGCTTCAACAGTGCTAGGGCTTTATTTCACGAGACACCGTGCACTCACGTTCGTTGTAACAACTGTCAAAGGGCACTGGATGCCTTCCAACTCCTCTCTTGCGTTTGAGCCACAGGAAGTAAATGCATTCGTTTGATTAAGCTCCGTGAACGTGCAACGACGATGGCGAAGCGCTGCCCTGTTCGCTCGAAAGCTCTCGTTTGTACGGCCTTCACCCGGCCTCAAGGTACGCCGTTCTAAACAGCCTTACATTCCACGCTGGTGTGCCCCCAGTTGGGAATGTGGGCTCTTCTGTGAGACACCAATGTGCGTCCCAAAGGAAACCGGGGGGGGCGGGGGGCTCCCCCAGGACGCCTGCGTACGGCAGTCGGTTGCCAGATGTTTACTTCCAGCCGGAGAAAGAGAAAAAGGACAGCTTTCCCAGGGACAATTCTGGACCCTTGGGAACATCCAGAATCACCAAAGCCTAAACTTGGCACGGCCTGGGGAACGCTCTTCCGCACGTCCAGCAATCCCCACGTCAAAACCTTTCTCGGCAGAGGCAGGCACTCTCTCCCTTGTGCTAGATAGCTCGGCAGAACCTTCCGAGAAACATGCTGCGTCATTCAGCTTGAAAGTGGGACGCGGATGGGAGAGTACGCTTTCTCCCCGTTTGGAGGCGCCGTGCGCTTGGCTTCAAAGCTGCCCGAACAGCACTAGCGGCCCGACGTCTCTGCACGGCAGGATTGTCGTTGTGGGCCGAGGCTGCGTGTTCTCTCAAAGCGGAAAACCGTGCTGGCAATACCTTGCTAGAAACTCCTCCCACGGCACTACATGTTCAGCTCCGGCCAAACGAAAGGTGACCTCAGGCCTCAAGGTAAGTTCCAGCGTTTCACGTCGGGGGAGTTGGGTGTGCAGTGGTTTCCATGAGGCCAGACTCCACCACGGAGTGCCTTAACTCTGCGACGCTCCTGGGGGCACACAGGATAGGAGCTCGTTCGCCAATTTCGCAGGATGACTTCTCTCCGTGCCGGAACGGCGGCTCCTGGCTTCTAGAGGAACCTTAGCCTACACAGGCCCCTGGAGGAAGCTCTTCACATTCAGAGCAAGGGCAACGTTCTGCTCTCCGGCTTGCCTGGGTTGAGTGCCCCAGTCGTCAAAGAGCCTCGCGAAAGCAGTGCTGCGCAGACTCCCTTTGCCAGTCGAACGGCCTCCTTGACTGAAAGAGAACTGCAGTGCCAAAAGGCACCGTGCTGACGACTGGCTCCAGGAAGAGACTCGGGACAGCACTCTCATAGAAGCGAAAGCTAGGCTGTGCGCCCAGCCTGAGGAGCAGTACGTACGTTTGCCACACTTCTTTACACAGCTAGGCATGAGCCGGAGAGCCTCGGTCACTGAGGCCTACCTAAGGGACTGCCACACTTACCCAGTAGCTCCCACGCAGAGGTCCCTGTGCCCAAACGGGCCTCCACGGAAGGGCCCTGTTCCTCCCGTTGTGTTTCCTTGAGGTAATCAGAAACCGCTGAGGATCCCTATAGGAGCTCCGGTTTGAAGCTGGGCGACCCTGGCTAAACCTTATTCCCCTCCGTGGTAAACGAGACAGTGGCGGGTCCTAAGCTGCCTGAAGTACACTGCTCGCGCCCACCTTCTCTTTGCTGCCGGAAGGCCTCCCACAAGAAGTCTGAGTTTACTCGTGACAGCAGAAGTCTGAGTTTACGCGTGTGAGGCCTGCTGCTCTCAGTTCCTTGCTGGGAGCTTCAGCAGGAGCGCTCGGGAGCTCGCCGGCACAAGAACTGTGAGTGCCCTCGCCCCACCCCGGCCTCAAGCAAAAGTCCAGATTTCCCCCGTCAGAGTGCCATAGGAGCGAAGAAGCATGCGTTAACGGAGGGCTTCAACAGTGCTAGGGCTTTATTTCACGAGACACCGTGCACTCACGTTCGTTGTAACAACTGTCAAAGGGCACTGGATGCCTTCCAACTCCTCTCTTGCGTTTGAGCCACAGGAAGTAAATGCATTCGTTTGATTAAGCTCCGTGAACGTGCAACGACGATGGCGAAGCGCTGCCCTGTTCGCTCGAAAGCTCTCGTTTGTACGGCCTTCACCCGGCCTCAAGGTACGCCGTTCTAAACAGCCTTACATTCCACGCTGGTGTGCCCCCAGTTGGGAATGTGGGCTCTTCTGTGAGACACCAATGTGCGTCCCAAAGGAAACCGGGGGGGGGGGCGGGGGGCTCCCCCAGGACGCCTGCGTACGGCAGTCGGTTGCCAGATGTTTACTTCCAGCCGGAGAAAGAGAAAAAGGACAGCTTTCCCAGGGACAATTCTGGACCCTTGGGAACATCCAGAATCACCAAAGCCTAAACTTGGCACGGCCTGGGGAACGCTCTTCCGCACGTCCAGCAATCCCCACGTCAAAACCTTTCTCGGCAGAGGCAGGCACTCTCTCCCTTGTGCTAGATAGCTCGGCAGAACCTTCCGAGAAACATGCTGCGTCATTCAGCTTGAAAGTGGGACGCGGATGGGAGAGTACGCTTTCTCCCCGTTTGGAGGCGCCGTGCGCTTGGCTTCAAAGCTGCCCGAACAGCACTAGCGGCCCGACGTCTCTGCACGGCAGGATTGTCGTTGTGGGCCGAGGCTGCGTGTTCTCTCAAAGCGGAAAACCGTGCTGGCAATACCTTGCTAGAAACTCCTCCCACGGCACTACATGTTCAGCTCCGGCCAAACGAAAGGTGACCTCAGGCCTCAAGGTAAGTTCCAGCGTTTCACGTCGGGGGAGTTGGGTGTGCAGTGGTTTCCATGAGGCCAGACTCCACCACGGAGTGCCTTAACTCTGCGACGCTCCTGGGGGCACACAGGATAGGAGCTCGTTCGCCAATTTCGCAGGATGACTTCTCTCCGTGCCGGAACGGCGACTCCTGGCTTCTAGAGGAACCTTAGCCTACACAGGCCCCTGGAGGAAGCTCTTCACATTCAGAGCAAGGGCAACGTTCTGCTCTCCGGCTTGCCTGGGTTGAGTGCCCCAGTCGTCAAAGAGCCTCGCGAAAGCAGTGCTGCGCAGACTCCCTTTGCCAGTCGAACGGCCTCCTTGACTGAAAGAGAACTGCAGTGCCAAAAGGCACCGTGCTGACGACTGGCTCCAGGAAGAGACTCGGGACAGCACTCTCATAGAAGCGAAAGCTAGGCTGTGCGCCCAGCCTGAGGAGCAGTACGTACGTTTGCCACGCTTCTTTACACAGCTAGGCATGAGCCGGAGAGCCTCGGTCACTGAGGCCTACCTAAGGGACTGCCACACTTACCCAGTAGCTCCCACGCAGAGGTCCCTGTGCCCAAACGGGCCTCCACGGAAGGGCCCTGTTCCTCCCGTTGTGTTTCCTTGAGGTAATCAGAAACCGCTGAGGATCCCTATAGGAGCTCCGGTTTGAAGCTGGGCGACCCTGGCTAAACCTTATTCCCCTCCGTGGTAAACGAGACAGTGGCGGGTCCTAAGCTGCCTGAAGTACACTGCTCGCACCCACCTTCTCTTTGCTGCCGGAAGGCCTCCCACAAGAAGTCTGAGTTTACTCGTGACAGCAGAAGTCTGAGTTTACGCGTGTGAGGCCTGCTGCTCTCAGTTCCTTGCTGGGAGCTTCAGCAGGAGCGCTCGGGAGCTCGCCGGCACAAGAACTGTGAGTGCCCTCGCCCCACCCCGGCCTCAAGCAAAAGTCCAGATTTCCCCCGTCAGAGTGCCATAGGAGCGAAGAAGCATGCGTTAACGGAGGGCTTCAACAGTGCTAGGGCTTTATTTCACGAGACACCGTGCACTCACGTTCGTTGTAACAACTGTCAAAGGGCACTGGATGCCTTCCAACTCCTCTCTTGCGTTTGAGCCACAGGAAGTAAATGCATTCGTTTGATTAAGCTCCGTGAACGTGCAACGACGATGGCGAAGCGCTGCCCTGTTCGCTCGAAAGCTCTCGTTTGTACGGTCTTCACCCGGCCTCAAGGTACGCCGTTCTAAACAGCCTTACATTCCACGCTGGTGTGCCCCCAGTTGGGAATGTGGGCTCTTCTGTGAGACACCAATGTGCGTCCCAAAGGAAACCGGGGGGGGCGGGGGGCTCCCCCAGGACGCCTGCGTACGGCAGTCGGTTGCCAGATGTTTACTTCCAGCCGGAGAAAGAGAAAAAGGACAGCTTTCCCAGGGACAATTCTGGACCCTTGGGAACATCCAGAATCACCAAAGCCTAAACTTGGCACGGCCTGGGGAACGCTCTTCCGCACGTCCAGCAATCCCCACGTCAAAACCTTTCTCGGCAGAGGCAGGCACTCTCTCCCTTGTGCTAGATAGCTCGGCAGAACCTTCCGAGAAACATGCTGCGTCATTCAGCTTGAAAGTGGGACGCGGATGGGAGAGTACGCTTTCTCCCCGTTTGGAGGCGCCGTGCGCTTGGCTTCAAAGCTGCCCGAACAGCACTAGCGGCCCGACGTCTCTGCACGGCAGGATTGTCGTTGTGGGCCGAGGCTGCGTGTTCTCTCAAAGCGGAAAACCGTGCTGGCAATACCTTGCTAGAAACTCCTCCCACGGCACTACATGTTCAGCTCCGGCCAAACGAAAGGTGACCTCAGGCCTCAAGGTAAGTTCCAGCGTTTCACGTCGGGGGAGTTGGGTGTGCAGTGGTTTCCATGAGGCCAGACTCCACCACGGAGTGCCTTAACTCTGCGACGCTCCTGGGGGCACACAGGATAGGAGCTCGTTCGCCAATTTCGCAGGATGACTTCTCTCCGTGCCGGAACGGCGGCTCCTGGCTTCTAGAGGAACCTTAGCCTACACAGGCCCCTGGAGGAAGCTCTTCACATTCAGAGCAAGGGCAACGTTCTGCTCTCCGGCTTGCCTGGGTTGAGTGCCCCAGTCGTCAAAGAGCCTCGCGAAAGCAGTGCTGCGCAGACTCCCTTTGCCAGTCGAACGGCCTCCTTGACTGAAAGAGAACTGCAGTGCCAAAAGGCACCGTGCTGACGACTGGCTCCAGGAAGAGACTCGGGACAGCACTCTCATAGAAGCGAAAGCTAGGCTGTGCGCCCAGCCTGAGGAGCAGTACGTACGTTTGCCACACTTCTTTACACAGCTAGGCATGAGCCGGAGAGCCTCGGTCACTGAGGTCTACCTAAGGGACTGCCACACTTACCCAGTAGCTCCCACGCAGAGGTCCCTGTGCCCAAACGGGCCTCCACGGAAGGGCCCTGTTCCTCCCGTTGTGTTTCCTTGAGGTAATCAGAAACCGCTGAGGATCCCTATAGGAGCTCCGGTTTGAAGCTGGGCGACCCTGGCTAAACCTTATTCCCCTCCGTGGTAAACGAGACAGTGGCGGGTCCTAAGCTGCCTGAAGTACACTGCTCGCACCCACCTTCTCTTTGCTGCCGGAAGGCCTCCCACAAGAAGTCTGAGTTTACTCGTGACAGCAGAAGTCTGAGTTTACGCGTGTGAGGCCTGCTGCTCTCAGTTCCTTGCTGGGAGCTTCAGCAGGAGCGCTCGGGAGCTCGCCGGCACAAGAACTGTGAGTGCCCTCGCCCCACCCCGGCCTCAAGCAAAAGTCCAGATTTCCCCCGTCAGAGTGCCATAGGAGCGAAGAAGCATGCGTTAACGGAGGGCTTCAACAGTGCTAGGGCTTTATTTCACGAGACACCGTGCACTCACGTTCGTTGTAACAACTGTCAAAGGGCACTGGATGCCTTCCAACTCCTCTCTTGCGTTTGAGCCACAGGAAGTAAATGCATTCGTTTGATTAAGCTCCGTGAACGTGCAACGACGATGGCGAAGCGCTGCCCTGTTCGCTCGAAAGCTCTCGTTTGTACGGCCTTCACCCGGCCTCAAGGTACGCCGTTCTAAACAGCCTTACATTCCACGCTGGTGTGCCCCCAGTTGGGAATGTGGGCTCTTCTGTGAGACACCAATGTGCGTCCCAAAGGAAACCGGGGGGGGGGGGGCGGGGGGCTCCCCCAGGACGCCTGCGTACGGCAGTCGGTTGCCAGATGTTTACTTCCAGCCGGAGAAAGAGAAAAAGGACAGCTTTCCCAGGGACAATTCTGGACCCTTGGGAACATCCAGAATCACCAAAGCCTAAACTTGGCACGGCCTGGGGAACGCTCTTCCGCACGTCCAGCAATCCCCACGTCAAAACCTTTCTCGGCAGAGGCAGGCACTCTCTCCCTTGTGCTAGATAGCTCGGCAGAACCTTCCGAGAAACATGCTGCGTCATTCAGCTTGAAAGTGGGACGCGGATGGGAGAGTACGCTTTCTCCCCGTTTGGAGGCGCCGTGCGCTTGGCTTCAAAGCTGCCCGAACAGCACTAGCGGCCCGACGTCTCTGCACGGCAGGATTGTCGTTGTGGGCCGAGGCTGCGTGTTCTCTCAAAGCGGAAAACCGTGCTGGCAATACCTTGCTAGAAACTCCTCCCACGGCACTACATGTTCAGCTCCGGCCAAACGAAAGGTGACCTCAGGCCTCAAGGTAAGTTCCAGCGTTTCACGTCGGGGGAGTTGGGTGTGCAGTGGTTTCCATGAGGCCAGACTCCACCACGGAGTGCCTTAACTCTGCGACGCTCCTGGGGGCACACAGGATAGGAGCTCGTTCGCCAATTTCGCAGGATGACTTCTCTCCGTGCCGGAACGGCGACTCCTGGCTTCTAGAGGAACCTTAGCCTACACAGGCCCCTGGAGGAAGCTCTTCACATTCAGAGCAAGGGCAACGTTCTGCTCTCCGGCTTGCCTGGGTTGAGTGCCCCAGTCGTCAAAGAGCCTCGCGAAAGCAGTGCTGCGCAGACTCCCTTTGCCAGTCGAACGGCCTCCTTGACTGAAAGAGAACTGCAGTGCCAAAAGGCACCGTGCTGACGACTGGCTCCAGGAAGAGACTCGGGACAGCACTCTCATAGAAGCGAAAGCTAGGCTGTGCGCCCAGCCTGAGGAGCAGTACGTACGTTTGCCACGCTTCTTTACACAGCTAGGCATGAGCCGGAGAGCCTCGGTCACTGAGGCCTACCTAAGGGACTGCCACACTTACCCAGTAGCTCCCACGCAGAGGTCCCTGTGCCCAAACGGGCCTCCACGGAAGGGCCCTGTTCCTCCCGTTGTGTTTCCTTGAGGTAATCAGAAACCGCTGAGGATCCCTATAGGAGCTCCGGTTTGAAGCTGGGCGACCCTGGCTAAGCCTTATTCCCCTCCGTGGTAAACGAGACAGTGGCGGGTCCTAAGCTGCCTGAAGTACACTGCTCGCACCCACCTTCTCTTTGCTGCCGGAAGGCCTCCCACAAGAAGTCTGAGTTTACTCGTGACAGCAGAAGTCTGAGTTTACGCGTGTGAGGCCTGCTGCTCTCAGTTCCTTGCTGGGAGCTTCAGCAGGAGCGCTCGGGAGCTCGCCGGCACAAGAACTGTGAGTGCCCTCGCCCCACCCCGGCCTCAAGCAAAAGTCCAGATTTCCCCCGTCAGAGTGCCATAGGAGCGAAGAAGCATGCGTTAACGGAGGGCTTCAACAGTGCTAGGGCTTTATTTCACGAGACACCGTGCACTCACGTTCGTTGTAACAACTGTCAAAGGGCACTGGATGCCTTCCAACTCCTCTCTTGCGTTTGAGCCACAGGAAGTAAATGCATTCGTTTGATTAAGCTCCGTGAACGTGCAACGACGATGGCGAAGCGCTGCCCTGTTCGCTCGAAAGCTCTCGTTTGTACGGCCTTCACCCGGCCTCAAGGTACGCCGTTCTAAACAGCCTTACATTCCACGCTGGTGTGCCCCCAGTTGGGAATGTGGGCTCTTCTGTGAGACACCAATGTGCGTCCCAAAGGAAACCGGGGGGGGCGGGGGGCTCCCCCAGGACGCCTGCGTACGGCAGTCGGTTGCCAGATGTTTACTTCCAGCCGGAGAAAGAGAAAAAGGACAGCTTTCCCAGGGACAATTCTGGACCCTTGGGAACATCCAGAATCACCAAAGCCTAAACTTGGCACGGCCTGGGGAACGCTCTTCCGCACGTCCAGCAATCCCCACGTCAAAACCTTTCTCGGCAGAGGCAGGCACTCTCTCCCTTGTGCTAGATAGCTCGGCAGAACCTTCCGAGAAACATGCTGCGTCATTCAGCTTGAAAGTGGGACGCGGATGGGAGAGTACGCTTTCTCCCCGTTTGGAGGCGCCGTGCGCTTGGCTTCAAAGCTGCCCGAACAGCACTAGCGGCCCGACGTCTCTGCACGGCAGGATTGTCGTTGTGGGCCGAGGCTGCGTGTTCTCTCAAAGCGGAAAACCGTGCTGGCAATACCTTGCTAGAAACTCCTCCCACGGCACTACATGTTCAGCTCCGGCCAAACGAAAGGTGACCTCAGGCCTCAAGGTAAGTTCCAGCGTTTCACGTCGGGGGAGTTGGGTGTGCAGTGGTTTCCATGAGGCCAGACTCCACCACGGAGTGCCTTAACTCTGCGACGCTCCTGGGGGCACACAGGATAGGAGCTCGTTCGCCAATTTCGCAGGATGACTTCTCTCCGTGCCGGAACGGCGGCTCCTGGCTTCTAGAGGAACCTTAGCCTACACAGGCCCCTGGAGGAAGCTCTTCACATTCAGAGCAAGGGCAACGTTCTGCTCTCCGGCTTGCCTGGGTTGAGTGCCCCAGTCGTCAAAGAGCCTCGCGAAAGCAGTGCTGCGCAGACTCCCTTTGCCAGTCGAACGGCCTCCTTGACTGAAAGAGAACTGCAGTGCCAAAAGGCACCGTGCTGACGACTGGCTCCAGGAAGAGACTCGGGACAGCACTCTCATAGAAGCGAAAGCTAGGCTGTGCGCCCAGCCTGAGGAGCAGTACGTACGTTTGCCACACTTCTTTACACAGCTAGGCATGAGCCGGAGAGCCTCGGTCACTGAGGCCTACCTAAGGGACTGCCACACTTACCCAGTAGCTCCCACGCAGAGGTCCCTGTGCCCAAACGGGCCTCCACGGAAGGGCCCTGTTCCTCCCGTTGTGTTTCCTTGAGGTAATCAGAAACCGCTGAGGATCCCTATAGGAGCTCCGGTTTGAAGCTGGGCGACCCTGGCTAAACCTTATTCCCCTCCGTGGTAAACGAGACAGTGGCGGGTCCTAAGCTGCCTGAAGTACACTGCTCGCGCCCACCTTCTCTTTGCTGCCGGAAGGCCTCCCACAAGAAGTCTGAGTTTACTCGTGACAGCAGAAGTCTGAGTTTACGCGTGTGAGGCCTGCTGCTCTCAGTTCCTTGCTGGGAGCTTCAGCAGGAGCGCTCGGGAGCTCGCCGGCACAAGAACTGTGAGTGCCCTCGCCCCACCCCGGCCTCAAGCAAAAGTCCAGATTTCCCCCGTCAGAGTGCCATAGGAGCGAAGAAGCATGCGTTAACGGAGGGCTTCAACAGTGCTAGGGCTTTATTTCACGAGACACCGTGCACTCACGTTCGTTGTAACAACTGTCAAAGGGCACTGGATGCCTTCCAACTCCTCTCTTGCGTTTGAGCCACAGGAAGTAAATGCATTCGTTTGATTAAGCTCCGTGAACGTGCAACGACGATGGCGAAGCGCTGCCCTGTTCGCTCGAAAGCTCTCGTTTGTACGGCCTTCACCCGGCCTCAAGGTACGCCGTTCTAAACAGCCTTACATTCCACGCTGGTGTGCCCCCAGTTGGGAATGTGGGCTCTTCTGTGAGACACCAATGTGCGTCCCAAAGGAAACCGGGGTGGGGGGGCGGGGGGCTCCCCCAGGACGCCTGCGTACGGCAGTCGGTTGCCAGATGTTTACTTCCAGCCGGAGAAAGAGAAAAAGGACAGCTTTCCCAGGGACAATTCTGGACCCTTGGGAACATCCAGAATCACCAAAGCCTAAACTTGGCACGGCCTGGGGAACGCTCTTCCGCACGTCCAGCAATCCCCACGTCAAAACCTTTCTCGGCAGAGGCAGGCACTCTCTCCCTTGTGCTAGATAGCTCGGCAGAACCTTCCGAGAAACATGCTGCGTCATTCAGCTTGAAAGTGGGACGCGGATGGGAGAGTACGCTTTCTCCCCGTTTGGAGGCGCCGTGCGCTTGGCTTCAAAGCTGCCCGAACAGCACTAGCGGCCCGACGTCTCTGCACGGCAGGATTGTCGTTGTGGGCCGAGGCTGCGTGTTCTCTCAAAGCGGAAAACCGTGCTGGCAATACCTTGCTAGAAACTCCTCCCACGGCACTACATGTTCAGCTCCGGCCAAACGAAAGGTGACCTCAGGCCTCAAGGTAAGTTCCAGCGTTTCACGTCGGGGGAGTTGGGTGTGCAGTGGTTTCCATGAGGCCAGACTCCACCACGGAGTGCCTTAACTCTGCGACGCTCCTGGGGGCACACAGGATAGGAGCTCGTTCGCCAATTTCGCAGGATGACTTCTCTCCGTGCCGGAACGGCGGCTCCTGGCTTCTAGAGGAACCTTAGCCTACACAGGCCCCTGGAGGAAGCTCTTCACATTCAGAGCAAGGGCAACGTTCTGCTCTCCGGCTTGCCTGGGTTGAGTGCCCCAGTCGTCAAAGAGCCTCGCGAAAGCAGTGCTGCGCAGACTCCCTTTGCCAGTCGAACGGCCTCCTTGACTGAAAGAGAACTGCAGTGCCAAAAGGCACCGTGCTGACGACTGGCTCCAGGAAGAGACTCGGGACAGCACTCTCATAGAAGCGAAAGCTAGGCTGTGCGCCCAGCCTGAGGAGCAGTACGTACGTTTGCCACACTTCTTTACACAGCTAGGCATGAGCCGGAGAGCCTCGGTCACTGAGGTCTACCTAAGGGACTGCCACACTTACCCAGTAGCTCCCACGCAGAGGTCCCTGTGCCCAAACGGGCCTCCACGGAAGGGCCCTGTTCCTCCCGTTGTGTTTCCTTGAGGTAATCAGAAACCGCTGAGGATCCCTATAGGAGCTCCGGTTTGAAGCTGGGCGACCCTGGCTAAACCTTATTCCCCTCCGTGGTAAACGAGACAGTGGCGGGTCCTAAGCTGCCTGAAGTACACTGCTCGCGCCCACCTTCTCTTTGCTGCCGGAAGGCCTCCCACAAGAAGTCTGAGTTTACTCGTGACAGCAGAAGTCTGAGTTTACGCGTGTGAGGCCTGCTGCTCTCAGTTCCTTGCTGGGAGCTTCAGCAGGAGCGCTCGGGAGCTCGCCGGCACAAGAACTGTGAGTGCCCTCGCCCCACCCCGGCCTCAAGCAAAAGTCCAGATTTCCCCCGTCAGAGTGCCATAGGAGCGAAGAAGCATGCGTTAACGGAGGGCTTCAACAGTGCTAGGGCTTTATTTCACGAGACACCGTGCACTCACGTTCGTTGTAACAACTGTCAAAGGGCACTGGATGCCTTCCAACTCCTCTCTTGCGTTTGAGCCACAGGAAGTAAATGCATTCGTTTGATTAAGCTCCGTGAACGTGCAACGACGATGGCGAAGCGCTGCCCTGTTCGCTCGAAAGCTCTCGTTTGTACGGCCTTCACCCGGCCTCAAGGTACGCCGTTCTAAACAGCCTTACATTCCACGCTGGTGTGCCCCCAGTTGGGAATGTGGGCTCTTCTGTGAGACACCAATGTGCGTCCCAAAGGAAACCGGGGGGGGGGGCGGGGGGCTCCCCCAGGACGCCTGCGTACGGCAGTCGGTTGCCAGATGTTTACTTCCAGCCGGAGAAAGAGAAAAAGGACAGCTTTCCCAGGGACAATTCTGGACCCTTGGGAACATCCAGAATCACCAAAGCCTAAACTTGGCACGGCCTGGGGAACGCTCTTCCGCACGTCCAGCAATCCCCACGTCAAAACCTTTCTCGGCAGAGGCAGGCACTCTCTCCCTTGTGCTAGATAGCTCGGCAGAACCTTCCGAGAAACATGCTGCGTCATTCAGCTTGAAAGTGGGACGCGGATGGGAGAGTACGCTTTCTCCCCGTTTGGAGGCGCCGTGCGCTTGGCTTCAAAGCTGCCCGAACAGCACTAGCGGCCCGACGTCTCTGCACGGCAGGATTGTCGTTGTGGGCCGAGGCTGCGTGTTCTCTCAAAGCGGAAAACCGTGCTGGCAATACCTTGCTAGAAACTCCTCCCACGGCACTACATGTTCAGCTCCGGCCAAACGAAAGGTGACCTCAGGCCTCAAGGTAAGTTCCAGCGTTTCACGTCGGGGGAGTTGGGTGTGCAGTGGTTTCCATGAGGCCAGACTCCACCACGGAGTGCCTTAACTCTGCGACGCTCCTGGGGGCACACAGGATAGGAGCTCGTTCGCCAATTTCGCAGGATGACTTCTCTCCGTGCCGGAACGGCGGCTCCTGGCTTCTAGAGGAACCTTAGCCTACACAGGCCCCTGGAGGAAGCTCTTCACATTCAGAGCAAGGGCAACGTTCTGCTCTCCGGCTTGCCTGGGTTGAGTGCCCCAGTCGTCAAAGAGCCTCGTGAAAGCAGTGCTGCGCAGACTCCCTTTGCCAGTCGAACGGCCTCCTTGACTGAAAGAGAACTGCAGTGCCAAAAGGCACCGTGCTGACGACTGGCTCCAGGAAGAGACTCGGGACAGCACTCTCATAGAAGCGAAAGCTAGGCTGTGCGCCCAGCCTGAGGAGCAGTACGTACGTTTGCCACGCTTCTTTACACAGCTAGGCATGAGCCGGAGAGCCTCGGTCACTGAGGCCTACCTAAGGGACTGCCACACTTACCCAGTAGCTCCCACGCAGAGGTCCCTGTGCCCAAACGGGCCTCCACGGAAGGGCCCTGTTCCTCCCGTTGTGTTTCCTTGAGGTAATCAGAAACCGCTGAGGATCCCTATAGGAGCTCCGGTTTGAAGCTGGGCGACCCTGGCTAAACCTTATTCCCCTCCGTGGTAAACGAGACAGTGGCGGGTCCTAAGCTGCCTGAAGTACACTGCTCGCGCCCACCTTCTCTTTGCTGCCGGAAGGCCTCCCACAAGAAGTCTGAGTTTACTCGTGACAGCAGAAGTCTGAGTTTACGCGTGTGAGGCCTGCTGCTCTCAGTTCCTTGCTGGGAGCTTCAGCAGGAGCGCTCGGGAGCTCGCCGGCACAAGAACTGTGAGTGCCCTCGCCCCACCCCGGCCTCAAGCAAAAGTCCAGATTTCCCCCGTCAGAGTGCCATAGGAGCGAAGAAGCATGCGTTAACGGAGGGCTTCAACAGTGCTAGGGCTTTATTTCACGAGACACCGTGCACTCACGTTCGTTGTAACAACTGTCAAAGGGCACTGGATGCCTTCCAACTCCTCTCTTGCGTTTGAGCCACAGGAAGTAAATGCATTCGTTTGATTAAGCTCCGTGAACGTGCAACGACGATGGCGAAGCGCTGCCCTGTTCGCTCGAAAGCTCTCGTTTGTACGGCCTTCACCCGGCCTCAAGGTACGCCGTTCTAAACAGCCTTACATTCCACGCTGGTGTGCCCCCAGTTGGGAATGTGGGCTCTTCTGTGAGACACCAATGTGCGTCCCAAAGGAAACCGGGGGGGGGGGCGGGGGGCTCCCCCAGGACGCCTGCGTACGGCAGTCGGTTGCCAGATGTTTACTTCCAGCCGGAGAAAGAGAAAAAGGACAGCTTTCCCAGGGACAATTCTGGACCCTTGGGAACATCCAGAATCACCAAAGCCTAAACTTGGCACGGCCTGGGGAACGCTCTTCCGCACGTCCAGCAATCCCCACGTCAAAACCTTTCTCGGCAGAGGCAGGCACTCTCTCCCTTGTGCTAGATAGCTCGGCAGAACCTTCCGAGAAACATGCTGCGTCATTCAGCTTGAAAGTGGGACGCGGATGGGAGAGTACGCTTTCTCCCCGTTTGGAGGCGCCGTGCGCTTGGCTTCAAAGCTGCCCGAACAGCACTAGCGGCCCGACGTCTCTGCACGGCAGGATTGTCGTTGTGGGCCGAGGCTGCGTGTTCTCTCAAAGCGGAAAACCGTGCTGGCAATACCTTGCTAGAAACTCCTCCCACGGCACTACATGTTCAGCTCCGGCCAAACGAAAGGTGACCTCAGGCCTCAAGGTAAGTTCCAGCGTTTCACGTCGGGGGAGTTGGGTGTGCAGTGGTTTCCATGAGGCCAGACTCCACCACGGAGTGCCTTAACTCTGCGACGCTCCTGGGGGCACACAGGATAGGAGCTCGTTCGCCAATTTCGCAGGATGACTTCTCTCCGTGCCGGAACGGCGGCTCCTGGCTTCTAGAGGAACCTTAGCCTACACAGGCCCCTGGAGGAAGCTCTTCACATTCAGAGCAAGGGCAACGTTCTGCTCTCCGGCTTGCCTGGGTTGAGTGCCCCAGTCGTCAAAGAGCCTCGCGAAAGCAGTGCTGCGCAGACTCCCTTTGCCAGTCGAACGGCCTCCTTGACTGAAAGAGAACTGCAGTGCCAAAAGGCACCGTGCTGACGACTGGCTCCAGGAAGAGACTCGGGACAGCACTCTCATAGAAGCGAAAGCTAGGCTGTGCGCCCAGCCTGAGGAGCAGTACGTACGTTTGCCACGCTTCTTTACACAGCTAGGCATGAGCCGGAGAGCCTCGGTCACTGAGGCCTACCTAAGGGACTGCCACACTTACCCAGTAGCTCCCACGCAGAGGTCCCTGTGCCCAAACGGGCCTCCACGGAAGGGCCCTGTTCCTCCCGTTGTGTTTCCTTGAGGTAATCAGAAACCGCTGAGGATCCCTATAGGAGCTCCGGTTTGAAGCTGGGCGACCCTGGCTAAACCTTATTCCCCTCCGTGGTAAACGAGACAGTGGCGGGTCCTAAGCTGCCTGAAGTACACTGCTCGCGCCCACCTTCTCTTTGCTGCCGGAAGGCCTCCCACAAGAAGTCTGAGTTTACTCGTGACAGCAGAAGTCTGAGTTTACGCGTGTGAGGCCTGCTGCTCTCAGTTCCTTGCTGGGAGCTTCAGCAGGAGCGCTCGGGAGCTCGCCGGCACAAGAACTGTGAGTGCCCTCGCCCCACCCCGGCCTCAAGCAAAAGTCCAGATTTCCCCCGTCAGAGTGCCATAGGAGCGAAGAAGCATGCGTTAACGGAGGGCTTCAACAGTGCTAGGGCTTTATTTCACGAGACACCGTGCACTCACGTTCGTTGTAACAACTGTCAAAGGGCACTGGATGCCTTCCAACTCCTCTCTTGCGTTTGAGCCACAGGAAGTAAATGCATTCGTTTGATTAAGCTCCGTGAACGTGCAACGACGATGGCGAAGCGCTGCCCTGTTCGCTCGAAAGCTCTCGTTTGTACGGCCTTCACCCGGCCTCAAGGTACGCCGTTCTAAACAGCCTTACATTCCACGCTGGTGTGCCCCCAGTTGGGAATGTGGGCTCTTCTGTGAGACACCAATGTGCGTCCCAAAGGAAACCGGGGTGGGGGGGCGGGGGGCTCCCCCAGGACGCCTGCGTACGGCAGTCGGTTGCCAGATGTTTACTTCCAGCCGGAGAAAGAGAAAAAGGACAGCTTTCCCAGGGACAATTCTGGACCCTTGGGAACATCCAGAATCACCAAAGCCTAAACTTGGCACGGCCTGGGGAACGCTCTTCCGCACGTCCAGCAATCCCCACGTCAAAACCTTTCTCGGCAGAGGCAGGCACTCTCTCCCTTGTGCTAGATAGCTCGGCAGAACCTTCCGAGAAACATGCTGCGTCATTCAGCTTGAAAGTGGGACGCGGATGGGAGAGTACGCTTTCTCCCCGTTTGGAGGCGCCGTGCGCTTGGCTTCAAAGCTGCCCGAACAGCACTAGCGGCCCGACGTCTCTGCACGGCAGGATTGTCGTTGTGGGCCGAGGCTGCGTGTTCTCTCAAAGCGGAAAACCGTGCTGGCAATACCTTGCTAGAAACTCCTCCCACGGCACTACATGTTCAGCTCCGGCCAAACGAAAGGTGACCTCAGGCCTCAAGGTAAGTTCCAGCGTTTCACGTCGGGGGAGTTGGGTGTGCAGTGGTTTCCATGAGGCCAGACTCCACCACGGAGTGCCTTAACTCTGCGACGCTCCTGGGGGCACACAGGATAGGAGCTCGTTCGCCAATTTCGCAGGATGACTTCTCTCCGTGCCGGAACGGCGGCTCCTGGCTTCTAGAGGAACCTTAGCCTACACAGGCCCCTGGAGGAAGCTCTTCACATTCAGAGCAAGGGCAACGTTCTGCTCTCCGGCTTGCCTGGGTTGAGTGCCCCAGTCGTCAAAGAGCCTCGCGAAAGCAGTGCTGCGCAGACTCCCTTTGCCAGTCGAACGGCCTCCTTGACTGAAAGAGAACTGCAGTGCCAAAAGGCACCGTGCTGACGACTGGCTCCAGGAAGAGACTCGGGACAGCACTCTCATAGAAGCGAAAGCTAGGCTGTGCGCCCAGCCTGAGGAGCAGTACGTACGTTTGCCACGCTTCTTTACACAGCTAGGCATGAGCCGGAGAGCCTCGGTCACTGAGGCCTACCTAAGGGACTGCCACACTTACCCAGTAGCTCCCACGCAGAGGTCCCTGTGCCCAAACGGGCCTCCACGGAAGGGCCCTGTTCCTCCCGTTGTGTTTCCTTGAGGTAATCAGAAACCGCTGAGGATCCCTATAGGAGCTCCGGTTTGAAGCTGGGCGACCCTGGCTAAACCTTATTCCCCTCCGTGGTAAACGAGACAGTGGCGGGTCCTAAGCTGCCTGAAGTACACTGCTCGCGCCCACCTTCTCTTTGCTGCCGGAAGGCCTCCCACAAGAAGTCTGAGTTTACTCGTGACAGCAGAAGTCTGAGTTTACGCGTGTGAGGCCTGCTGCTCTCAGTTCCTTGCTGGGAGCTTCAGCAGGAGCGCTCGGGAGCTCGCCGGCACAAGAACTGTGAGTGCCCTCGCCCCACCCCGGCCTCAAGCAAAAGTCCAGATTTCCCCCGTCAGAGTGCCATAGGAGCGAAGAAGCATGCGTTAACGGAGGGCTTCAACAGTGCTAGGGCTTTATTTCACGAGACACCGTGCACTCACGTTCGTTGTAACAACTGTCAAAGGGCACTGGATGCCTTCCAACTCCTCTCTTGCGTTTGAGCCACAGGAAGTAAATGCATTCGTTTGATTAAGCTCCGTGAACGTGCAACGACGATGGCGAAGCGCTGCCCTGTTCGCTCGAAAGCTCTCGTTTGTACGGCCTTCACCCGGCCTCAAGGTACGCCGTTCTAAACAGCCTTACATTCCACGCTGGTGTGCCCCCAGTTGGGAATGTGGGCTCTTCTGTGAGACACCAATGTGCGTCCCAAAGGAAACCGGGGTGGGGGGGCGGGGGGCTCCCCCAGGACGCCTGCGTACGGCAGTCGGTTGCCAGATGTTTACTTCCAGCCGGAGAAAGAGAAAAAGGACAGCTTTCCCAGGGACAATTCTGGACCCTTGGGAACATCCAGAATCACCAAAGCCTAAACTTGGCACGGCCTGGGGAACGCTCTTCCGCACGTCCAGCAATCCCCACGTCAAAACCTTTCTCGGCAGAGGCAGGCACTCTCTCCCTTGTGCTAGATAGCTCGGCAGAACCTTCCGAGAAACATGCTGCGTCATTCAGCTTGAAAGTGGGACGCGGATGGGAGAGTACGCTTTCTCCCCGTTTGGAGGCGCCGTGCGCTTGGCTTCAAAGCTGCCCGAACAGCACTAGCGGCCCGACGTCTCTGCACGGCAGGATTGTCGTTGTGGGCCGAGGCTGCGTGTTCTCTCAAAGCGGAAAACCGTGCTGGCAATACCTTGCTAGAAACTCCTCCCACGGCACTACATGTTCAGCTCCGGCCAAACGAAAGGTGACCTCAGGCCTCAAGGTAAGTTCCAGCGTTTCACGTCGGGGGAGTTGGGTGTGCAGTGGTTTCCATGAGGCCAGACTCCACCACGGAGTGCCTTAACTCTGCGACGCTCCTGGGGGCACACAGGATAGGAGCTCGTTCGCCAATTTCGCAGGATGACTTCTCTCCGTGCCGGAACGGCGGCTCCTGGCTTCTAGAGGAACCTTAGCCTACACAGGCCCCTGGAGGAAGCTCTTCACATTCAGAGCAAGGGCAACGTTCTGCTCTCCGGCTTGCCTGGGTTGAGTGCCCCAGTCGTCAAAGAGCCTCGCGAAAGCAGTGCTGCGCAGACTCCCTTTGCCAGTCGAACGGCCTCCTTGACTGAAAGAGAACTGCAGTGCCAAAAGGCACCGTGCTGACGACTGGCTCCAGGAAGAGACTCGGGACAGCACTCTCATAGAAGCGAAAGCTAGGCTGTGCGCCCAGCCTGAGGAGCAGTACGTACGTTTGCCACGCTTCTTTACACAGCTAGGCATGAGCCGGAGAGCCTCGGTCACTGAGGCCTACCTAAGGGACTGCCACACTTACCCAGTAGCTCCCACGCAGAGGTCCCTGTGCCCAAACGGGCCTCCACGGAAGGGCCCTGTTCCTCCCGTTGTGTTTCCTTGAGGTAATCAGAAACCGCTGAGGATCCCTATAGGAGCTCCGGTTTGAAGCTGGGCGACCCTGGCTAAACCTTATTCCCCTCCGTGGTAAACGAGACAGTGGCGGGTCCTAAGCTGCCTGAAGTACACTGCTCGCGCCCACCTTCTCTTTGCTGCCGGAAGGCCTCCCACAAGAAGTCTGAGTTTACTCGTGACAGCAGAAGTCTGAGTTTACGCGTGTGAGGCCTGCTGCTCTCAGTTCCTTGCTGGGAGCTTCAGCAGGAGCGCTCGGGAGCTCGCCGGCACAAGAACTGTGAGTGCCCTCGCCCCACCCCGGCCTCAAGCAAAATTCCAGATTTCCGCCGTCAGAGTGCCATAGGAGCGAAGAAGCATGCGTTAACGGAGGGCTTCAACAGTGCTAGGGCTTTATTTCACGAGACACCGTGCACTCACGTTCGTTGTAACAACTGTCAAAGGGCACTGGATGCCTTCCAACTCCTCTCTTGCGTTTGAGCCACAGGAAGTAAATGCATTCGTTTGATTAAGCTCCGTGAACGTGCAACGACGATGGCGAAGCGCTGCCCTGTTCGCTCGAAAGCTCTCGTTTGTACGGCCTTCACCCGGCCTCAAGGTACGCCGTTCTAAACAGCCTTACATTCCACGCTGGTGTGCCCCCAGTTGGGAATGTGGGCTCTTCTGTGAGACACCAATGTGCGTCCCAAAGGAAACCGGGGGGGGGGGGCGGGGGGCTCCCCCAGGACGCCTGCGTACGGCAGTCGGTTGCCAGATGTTTACTTCCAGCCGGAGAAAGAGAAAAAGGACAGCTTTCCCAGGGACAATTCTGGACCCTTGGGAACATCCAGAATCACCAAAGCCTAAACTTGGCACGGCCTGGGGAACGCTCTTCCGCACGTCCAGCAATCCCCACGTCAAAACCTTTCTCGGCAGAGGCAGGCACTCTCTCCCTTGTGCTAGATAGCTCGGCAGAACCTTCCGAGAAACATGCTGCGTCATTCAGCTTGAAAGTGGGACGCGGATGGGAGAGTACGCTTTCTCCCCGTTTGGAGGCGCCGTGCGCTTGGCTTCAAAGCTGCCCGAACAGCACTAGCGGCCCGACGTCTCTGCACGGCAGGATTGTCGTTGTGGGCCGAGGCTGCGTGTTCTCTCAAAGCGGAAAACCGTGCTGGCAATACCTTGCTAGAAACTCCTCCCACGGCACTACATGTTCAGCTCCGGCCAAACGAAAGGTGACCTCAGGCCTCAAGGTAAGTTCCAGCGTTTCACGTCGGGGGAGTTGGGTGTGCAGTGGTTTCCATGAGGCCAGACTCCACCACGGAGTGCCTTAACTCTGCGACGCTCCTGGGGGCACACAGGATAGGAGCTCGTTCGCCAATTTCGCAGGATGACTTCTCTCCGTGCCGGAACGGCGGCTCCTGGCTTCTAGAGGAACCTTAGCCTACACAGGCCCCTGGAGGAAGCTCTTCACATTCAGAGCAAGGGCAACGTTCTGCTCTCCGGCTTGCCTGGGTTGAGTGCCCCAGTCGTCAAAGAGCCTCGCGAAAGCAGTGCTGCGCAGACTCCCTTTGCCAGTCGAACGGCCTCCTTGACTGAAAGAGAACTGCAGTGCCAAAAGGCACCGTGCTGACGACTGGCTCCAGGAAGAGACTCGGGACAGCACTCTCATAGAAGCGAAAGCTAGGCTGTGCGCCCAGCCTGAGGAGCAGTACGTACGTTTGCCACGCTTCTTTACACAGCTAGGCATGAGCCGGAGAGCCTCGGTCACTGAGGCCTACCTAAGGGACTGCCACACTTACCCAGTAGCTCCCACGCAGAGGTCCCTGTGCCCAAACGGGCCTCCACGGAAGGGCCCTGTTCCTCCCGTTGTGTTTCCTTGAGGTAATCAGAAACCGCTGAGGATCCCTATAGGAGCTCCGGTTTGAAGCTGGGCGACCCTGGCTAAACCTTATTCCCCTCCGTGGTAAACGAGACAGTGGCGGGTCCTAAGCTGCCTGAAGTACACTGCTCGCGCCCACCTTCTCTTTGCTGCCGGAAGGCCTCCCACAAGAAGTCTGAGTTTACTCGTGACAGCAGAAGTCTGAGTTTACGCGTGTGAGGCCTGCTGCTCTCAGTTCCTTGCTGGGAGCTTCAGCAGGAGCGCTCGGGAGCTCGCCGGCACAAGAACTGTGAGTGCCCTCGCCCCACCCCGGCCTCAAGCAAAAGTCCAGATTTCCCCCGTCAGAGTGCCATAGGAGCGAAGAAGCATGCGTTAACGGAGGGCTTCAACAGTGCTAGGGCTTTATTTCACGAGACACCGTGCACTCACGTTCGTTGTAACAACTGTCAAAGGGCACTGGATGCCTTCCAACTCCTCTCTTGCGTTTGAGCCACAGGAAGTAAATGCATTCGTTTGATTAAGCTCCGTGAACGTGCAACGACGATGGCGAAGCGCTGCCCTGTTCGCTCGAAAGCTCTCGTTTGTACGGCCTTCACCCGGCCTCAAGGTACGCCGTTCTAAACAGCCTTACATTCCACGCTGGTGTGCCCCCAGTTGGGAATGTGGGCTCTTCTGTGAGACACCAATGTGCGTCCCAAAGGAAACCGGGGTGGGGGGGCGGGGGGCTCCCCCAGGACGCCTGCGTACGGCAGTCGGTTGCCAGATGTTTACTTCCAGCCGGAGAAAGAGAAAAAGGACAGCTTTCCCAGGGACAATTCTGGACCCTTGGGAACATCCAGAATCACCAAAGCCTAAACTTGGCACGGCCTGGGGAACGCTCTTCCGCACGTCCAGCAATCCCCACGTCAAAACCTTTCTCGGCAGAGGCAGGCACTCTCTCCCTTGTGCTAGATAGCTCGGCAGAACCTTCCGAGAAACATGCTGCGTCATTCAGCTTGAAAGTGGGACGCGGATGGGAGAGTACGCTTTCTCCCCGTTTGGAGGCGCCGTGCGCTTGGCTTCAAAGCTGCCCGAACAGCACTAGCGGCCCGACGTCTCTGCACGGCAGGATTGTCGTTGTGGGCCGAGGCTGCGTGTTCTCTCAAAGCGGAAAACCGTGCTGGCAATACCTTGCTAGAAACTCCTCCCACGGCACTACATGTTCAGCTCCGGCCAAACGAAAGGTGACCTCAGGCCTCAAGGTAAGTTCCAGCGTTTCACGTCGGGGGAGTTGGGTGTGCAGTGGTTTCCATGAGGCCAGACTCCACCACGGAGTGCCTTAACTCTGCGACGCTCCTGGGGGCACACAGGATAGGAGCTCGTTCGCCAATTTCGCAGGATGACTTCTCTCCGTGCCGGAACGGCGGCTCCTGGCTTCTAGAGGAACCTTAGCCTACACAGGCCCCTGGAGGAAGCTCTTCACATTCAGAGCAAGGGCAACGTTCTGCTCTCCGGCTTGCCTGGGTTGAGTGCCCCAGTCGTCAAAGAGCCTCGCGAAAGCAGTGCTGCGCAGACTCCCTTTGCCAGTCGAACGGCCTCCTTGACTGAAAGAGAACTGCAGTGCCAAAAGGCACCGTGCTGACGACTGGCTCCAGGAAGAGACTCGGGACAGCACTCTCATAGAAGCGAAAGCTAGGCTGTGCGCCCAGCCTGAGGAGCAGTACGTACGTTTGCCACGCTTCTTTACACAGCTAGGCATGAGCCGGAGAGCCTCGGTCACTGAGGCCTACCTAAGGGACTGCCACACTTACCCAGTAGCTCCCACGCAGAGGTCCCTGTGCCCAAACGGGCCTCCACGGAAGGGCCCTGTTCCTCCCGTTGTGTTTCCTTGAGGTAATCAGAAACCGCTGAGGATCCCTATAGGAGCTCCGGTTTGAAGCTGGGCGACCCTGGCTAAACCTTATTCCCCTCCGTGGTAAACGAGACAGTGGCGGGTCCTAAGCTGCCTGAAGTACACTGCTCGCGCCCACCTTCTCTTTGCTGCCGGAAGGCCTCCCACAAGAAGTCTGAGTTTACTCGTGACAGCAGAAGTCTGAGTTTACGCGTGTGAGGCCTGCTGCTCTCAGTTCCTTGCTGGGAGCTTCAGCAGGAGCGCTCGGGAGCTCGCCGGCACAAGAACTGTGAGTGCCCTCGCCCCACCCCGGCCTCAAGCAAAATTCCAGATTTCCGCCGTCAGAGTGCCATAGGAGCGAAGAAGCATGCGTTAACGGAGGGCTTCAACAGTGCTAGGGCTTTATTTCACGAGACACCGTGCACTCACGTTCGTTGTAACAACTGTCAAAGGGCACTGGATGCCTTCCAACTCCTCTCTTGCGTTTGAGCCACAGGAAGTAAATGCATTCGTTTGATTAAGCTCCGTGAACGTGCAACGACGATGGCGAAGCGCTGCCCTGTTCGCTCGAAAGCTCTCGTTTGTACGGCCTTCACCCGGCCTCAAGGTACGCCGTTCTAAACAGCCTTACATTCCACGCTGGTGTGCCCCCAGTTGGGAATGTGGGCTCTTCTGTGAGACACCAATGTGCGTCCCAAAGGAAACCGGGGGGGGGGGGCGGGGGGCTCCCCCAGGACGCCTGCGTACGGCAGTCGGTTGCCAGATGTTTACTTCCAGCCGGAGAAAGAGAAAAAGGACAGCTTTCCCAGGGACAATTCTGGACCCTTGGGAACATCCAGAATCACCAAAGCCTAAACTTGGCACGGCCTGGGGAACGCTCTTCCGCACGTCCAGCAATCCCCACGTCAAAACCTTTCTCGGCAGAGGCAGGCACTCTCTCCCTTGTGCTAGATAGCTCGGCAGAACCTTCCGAGAAACATGCTGCGTCATTCAGCTTGAAAGTGGGACGCGGATGGGAGAGTACGCTTTCTCCCCGTTTGGAGGCGCCGTGCGCTTGGCTTCAAAGCTGCCCGAACAGCACTAGCGGCCCGACGTCTCTGCACGGCAGGATTGTCGTTGTGGGCCGAGGCTGCGTGTTCTCTCAAAGCGGAAAACCGTGCTGGCAATACCTTGCTAGAAACTCCTCCCACGGCACTACATGTTCAGCTCCGGCCAAACGAAAGGTGACCTCAGGCCTCAAGGTAAGTTCCAGCGTTTCACGTCGGGGGAGTTGGGTGTGCAGTGGTTTCCATGAGGCCAGACTCCACCACGGAGTGCCTTAACTCTGCGACGCTCCTGGGGGCACACAGGATAGGAGCTCGTTCGCCAATTTCGCAGGATGACTTCTCTCCGTGCCGGAACGGCGGCTCCTGGCTTCTAGAGGAACCTTAGCCTACACAGGCCCCTGGAGGAAGCTCTTCACATTCAGAGCAAGGGCAACGTTCTGCTCTCCGGCTTGCCTGGGTTGAGTGCCCCAGTCGTCAAAGAGCCTCGCGAAAGCAGTGCTGCGCAGACTCCCTTTGCCAGTCGAACGGCCTCCTTGACTGAAAGAGAACTGCAGTGCCAAAAGGCACCGTGCTGACGACTGGCTCCAGGAAGAGACTCGGGACAGCACTCTCATAGAAGCGAAAGCTAGGCTGTGCGCCCAGCCTGAGGAGCAGTACGTACGTTTGCCACGCTTCTTTACACAGCTAGGCATGAGCCGGAGAGCCTCGGTCACTGAGGCCTACCTAAGGGACTGCCACACTTACCCAGTAGCTCCCACGCAGAGGTCCCTGTGCCCAAACGGGCCTCCACGGAAGGGCCCTGTTCCTCCCGTTGTGTTTCCTTGAGGTAATCAGAAACCGCTGAGGATCCCTATAGGAGCTCCGGTTTGAAGCTGGGCGACCCTGGCTAAACCTTATTCCCCTCCGTGGTAAACGAGACAGTGGCGGGTCCTAAGCTGCCTGAAGTACACTGCTCGCGCCCACCTTCTCTTTGCTGCCGGAAGGCCTCCCACAAGAAGTCTGAGTTTACTCGTGACAGCAGAAGTCTGAGTTTACGCGTGTGAGGCCTGCTGCTCTCAGTTCCTTGCTGGGAGCTTCAGCAGGAGCGCTCGGGAGCTCGCCGGCACAAGAACTGTGAGTGCCCTCGCCCCACCCCGGCCTCAAGCAAAAGTCCAGATTTCCCCCGTCAGAGTGCCATAGGAGCGAAGAAGCATGCGTTAACGGAGGGCTTCAACAGTGCTAGGGCTTTATTTCACGAGACACCGTGCACTCACGTTCGTTGTAACAACTGTCAAAGGGCACTGGATGCCTTCCAACTCCTCTCTTGCGTTTGAGCCACAGGAAGTAAATGCATTCGTTTGATTAAGCTCCGTGA
Source organism: Grampus griseus (assembly GCF_964374135.1). NCBI lineage: Eukaryota > Metazoa > Chordata > Mammalia > Artiodactyla > Delphinidae > Grampus > Grampus griseus. Next base: position 56,847,535 of record NC_139008.1, read on the forward strand.
ACGTGCAACGACGATGGCGAAGCGCTGCCCTGTTCGCTCGAAAGCTCTCGTTTGTACGGCCTTCACCCGGCCTCAAGGTACGCCGTTCTAAACAGCCTTACATTCCACGCTGGTGTGCCCCCAGTTGGGAATGTGGGCTCTTCTGTGAGACACCAATGTGCGTCCCAAAGGAAACCGGGGTGGGGGGGCGGGGGGCTCCCCCAGGACGCCTGCGTACGGCAGTCGGTTGCCAGATGTTTACTTCCAGCCGGAGAAAGAGAAAAAGGACAGCTTTCCCAGGGACAATTCTGGACCCTTGGGAACATCCAGAATCACCAAAGCCTAAACTTGGCACGGCCTGGGGAACGCTCTTCCGCACGTCCAGCAATCCCCACGTCAAAACCTTTCTCGGCAGAGGCAGGCACTCTCTCCCTTGTGCTAGATAGCTCGGCAGAACCTTCCGAGAAACATGCTGCGTCATTCAGCTTGAAAGTGGGACGCGGATGGGAGAGTACGCTTTCTCCCCGTTTGGAGGCGCCGTGCGCTTGGCTTCAAAGCTGCCCGAACAGCACTAGCGGCCCGACGTCTCTGCACGGCAGGATTGTCGTTGTGGGCCGAGGCTGCGTGTTCTCTCAAAGCGGAAAACCGTGCTGGCAATACCTTGCTAGAAACTCCTCCCACGGCACTACATGTTCAGCTCCGGCCAAACGAAAGGTGACCTCAGGCCTCAAGGTAAGTTCCAGCGTTTCACGTCGGGGGAGTTGGGTGTGCAGTGGTTTCCATGAGGCCAGACTCCACCACGGAGTGCCTTAACTCTGCGACGCTCCTGGGGGCACACAGGATAGGAGCTCGTTCGCCAATTTCGCAGGATGACTTCTCTCCGTGCCGGAACGGCGGCTCCTGGCTTCTAGAGGAACCTTAGCCTACACAGGCCCCTGGAGGAAGCTCTTCACATTCAGAGCAAGGGCAACGTTCTGCTCTCCGGCTTGCCTGGGTTGAGTGCCCCAGTCGTCAAAGAGCCTCGCGAAAGCAGTGCTGCGCAGACTCCCTTTGCCAGTCGAACGGCCTCCTTGACTGAAAGAGAACTGCAGTGCCAAAAGGCACCGTGCTGACGACTGGCTCCAGGAAGAGACTCGGGACAGCACTCTCATAGAAGCGAAAGCTAGGCTGTGCGCCCAGCCTGAGGAGCAGTACGTACGTTTGCCACGCTTCTTTACACAGCTAGGCATGAGCCGGAGAGCCTCGGTCACTGAGGCCTACCTAAGGGACTGCCACACTTACCCAGTAGCTCCCACGCAGAGGTCCCTGTGCCCAAACGGGCCTCCACGGAAGGGCCCTGTTCCTCCCGTTGTGTTTCCTTGAGGTAATCAGAAACCGCTGAGGATCCCTATAGGAGCTCCGGTTTGAAGCTGGGCGACCCTGGCTAAACCTTATTCCCCTCCGTGGTAAACGAGACAGTGGCGGGTCCTAAGCTGCCTGAAGTACACTGCTCGCGCCCACCTTCTCTTTGCTGCCGGAAGGCCTCCCACAAGAAGTCTGAGTTTACTCGTGACAGCAGAAGTCTGAGTTTACGCGTGTGAGGCCTGCTGCTCTCAGTTCCTTGCTGGGAGCTTCAGCAGGAGCGCTCGGGAGCTCGCCGGCACAAGAACTGTGAGTGCCCTCGCCCCACCCCGGCCTCAAGCAAAAGTCCAGATTTCCGCCGTCAGAGTGCCATAGGAGCGAAGAAGCATGCGTTAACGGAGGGCTTCAACAGTGCTAGGGCTTTATTTCACGAGACACCGTGCACTCACGTTCGTTGTAACAACTGTCAAAGGGCACTGGATGCCTTCCAACTCCTCTCTTGCGTTTGAGCCACAGGAAGTAAATGCATTCGTTTGATTAAGCTCCGTGAACGTGCAACGACGATGGCGAAGCGCTGCCCTGTTCGCTCGAAAGCTCTCGTTTGTACGGCCTTCACCCGGCCTCAAGGTACGCCGTTCTAAACAGCCTTACATTCCACGCTGGTGTGCCCCCAGTTGGGAATGTGGGCTCTTCTGTGAGACACCAATGTGCGTCCCAAAGGAAACCGGGGGGGGGGGCGGGGGGCTCCCCCAGGACGCCTGCGTACGGCAGTCGGTTGCCAGATGTTTACTTCCAGCCGGAGAAAGAGAAAAAGGACAGCTTTCCCAGGGACAATTCTGGACCCTTGGGAACATCCAGAATCACCAAAGCCTAAACTTGGCACGGCCTGGGGAACGCTCTTCCGCACGTCCAGCAATCCCCACGTCAAAACCTTTCTCGGCAGAGGCAGGCACTCTCTCCCTTGTGCTAGATAGCTCGGCAGAACCTTCCGAGAAACATGCTGCGTCATTCAGCTTGAAAGTGGGACGCGGATGGGAGAGTACGCTTTCTCCCCGTTTGGAGGCGCCGTGCGCTTGGCTTCAAAGCTGCCCGAACAGCACTAGCGGCCCGACGTCTCTGCACGGCAGGATTGTCGTTGTGGGCCGAGGCTGCGTGTTCTCTCAAAGCGGAAAACCGTGCTGGCAATACCTTGCTAGAAACTCCTCCCACGGCACTACATGTTCAGCTCCGGCCAAACGAAAGGTGACCTCAGGCCTCAAGGTAAGTTCCAGCGTTTCACGTCGGGGGAGTTGGGTGTGCAGTGGTTTCCATGAGGCCAGACTCCACCACGGAGTGCCTTAACTCTGCGACGCTCCTGGGGGCACACAGGATAGGAGCTCGTTCGCCAATTTCGCAGGATGACTTCTCTCCGTGCCGGAACGGCGGCTCCTGGCTTCTAGAGGAACCTTAGCCTACACAGGCCCCTGGAGGAAGCTCTTCACATTCAGAGCAAGGGCAACGTTCTGCTCTCCGGCTTGCCTGGGTTGAGTGCCCCAGTCGTCAAAGAGCCTCGCGAAAGCAGTGCTGCGCAGACTCCCTTTGCCAGTCGAACGGCCTCCTTGACTGAAAGAGAACTGCAGTGCCAAAAGGCACCGTGCTGACGACTGGCTCCAGGAAGAGACTCGGGACAGCACTCTCATAGAAGCGAAAGCTAGGCTGTGCGCCCAGCCTGAGGAGCAGTACGTACGTTTGCCACGCTTCTTTACACAGCTAGGCATGAGCCGGAGGGCCTCGGTCACTGAGGCCTACCTAAGGGACTGCCACACTTACCCAGTAGCTCCCACGCAGAGGTCCCTGTGCCCAAACGGGCCTCCACGGAAGGGCCCTGTTCCTCCCGTTGTGTTTCCTTGAGGTAATCAGAAACCGCTGAGGATCCCTATAGGAGCTCCGGTTTGAAGCTGGGCGACCCTGGCTAAACCTTATTCCCCTCCGTGGTAAACGAGACAGTGGCGGGTCCTAAGCTGCCTGAAGTACACTGCTCGCGCCCACCTTCTCTTTGCTGCCGGAAGGCCTCCCACAAGAAGTCTGAGTTTACTCGTGACAGCAGAAGTCTGAGTTTACGCGTGTGAGGCCTGCTGCTCTCAGTTCCTTGCTGGGAGCTTCAGCAGGAGCGCTCGGGAGCTCGCCGGCACAAGAACTGTGAGTGCCCTCGCCCCACCCCGGCCTCAAGCAAAAGTCCAGATTTCCGCCGTCAGAGTGCCATAGGAGCGAAGAAGCATGCGTTAACGGAGGGCTTCAACAGTGCTAGGGCTTTATTTCACGAGACACCGTGCACTCACGTTCGTTGTAACAACTGTCAAAGGGCACTGGATGCCTTCCAACTCCTCTCTTGCGTTTGAGCCACAGGAAGTAAATGCATTCGTTTGATTAAGCTCCGTGAACGTGCAACGACGATGGCGAAGCGCTGCCCTGTTCGCTCGAAAGCTCTCGTTTGTACGGCCTTCACCCGGCCTCAAGGTACGCCGTTCTAAACAGCCTTACATTCCACGCTGGTGTGCCCCCAGTTGGGAATGTGGGCTCTTCTGTGAGACACCAATGTGCGTCCCAAAGGAAACCGGGGGGGGGGCGGGGGGCTCCCCCAGGACGCCTGCGTACGGCAGTCGTTTGCCAGATGTTTACTTCCAGCCGGAGAAAGAGAAAAAGGACAGCTTTCCCAGGGACAATTCTGGACCCTTGGGAACATCCAGAATCACCAAAGCCTAAACTTGGCACGGCCTGGGGAACGCTCTTCCGCACGTCCAGCAATCCCCACGTCAAAACCTTTCTCGGCAGAGGCAGGCACTCTCTCCCTTGTGCTAGATAGCTCGGCAGAACCTTCCGAGAAACATGCTGCGTCATTCAGCTTGAAAGTGGGACGCGGATGGGAGAGTACGCTTTCTCCCCGTTTGGAGGCGCCGTGCGCTTGGCTTCAAAGCTGCCCGAACAGCACTAGCGGCCCGACGTCTCTGCACGGCAGGATTGTCGTTGTGGGCCGAGGCTGCGTGTTCTCTCAAAGCGGAAAACCGTGCTGGCAATACCTTGCTAGAAACTCCTCCCACGGCACTACATGTTCAGCTCCGGCCAAACGAAAGGTGACCTCAGGCCTCAAGGTAAGTTCCAGCGTTTCACGTCGGGGGAGTTGGGTGTGCAGTGGTTTCCATGAGGCCAGACTCCACCACGGAGTGCCTTAACTCTGCGACGCTCCTGGGGGCACACAGGATAGGAGCTCGTTCGCCAATTTCGCAGGATGACTTCTCTCCGTGCCGGAACGGCGGCTCCTGGCTTCTAGAGGAACCTTAGCCTACACAGGCCCCTGGAGGAAGCTCTTCACATTCAGAGCAAGGGCAACGTTCTGCTCTCCGGCTTGCCTGGGTTGAGTGCCCCAGTCGTCAAAGAGCCTCGCGAAAGCAGTGCTGCGCAGACTCCCTTTGCCAGTCGAACGGCCTCCTTGACTGAAAGAGAACTGCAGTGCCAAAAGGCACCGTGCTGACGACTGGCTCCAGGAAGAGACTCGGGACAGCACTCTCATAGAAGCGAAAGCTAGGCTGTGCGCCCAGCCTGAGGAGCAGTACGTACGTTTGCCACGCTTCTTTACACAGCTAGGCATGAGCCGGAGAGCCTCGGTCACTGAGGCCTACCTAAGGGACTGCCACACTTACCCAGTAGCTCCCACGCAGAGGTCCCTGTGCCCAAACGGGCCTCCACGGAAGGGCCCTGTTCCTCCCGTTGTGTTTCCTTGAGGTAATCAGAAACCGCTGAGGATCCCTATAGGAGCTCCGGTTTGAAGCTGGGCGACCCTGGCTAAACCTTATTCCCCTCCGTGGTAAACGAGACAGTGGCGGGTCCTAAGCTGCCTGAAGTACACTGCTCGCGCCCACCTTCTCTTTGCTGCCGGAAGGCCTCCCACAAGAAGTCTGAGTTTACTCGTGACAGCAGAAGTCTGAGTTTACGCGTGTGAGGCCTGCTGCTCTCAGTTCCTTGCTGGGAGCTTCAGCAGGAGCGCTCGGGAGCTCGCCGGCACAAGAACTGTGAGTGCCCTCGCCCCACCCCGGCCTCAAGCAAAAGTCCAGATTTCCCCCGTCAGAGTGCCATAGGAGCGAAGAAGCATGCGTTAACGGAGGGCTTCAACAGTGCTAGGGCTTTATTTCACGAGACACCGTGCACTCACGTTCGTTGTAACAACTGTCAAAGGGCACTGGATGCCTTCCAACTCCTCTCTTGCGTTTGAGCCACAGGAAGTAAATGCATTCGTTTGATTAAGCTCCGTGAACGTGCAACGACGATGGCGAAGCGCTGCCCTGTTCGCTCGAAAGCTCTCGTTTGTACGGCCTTCACCCGGCCTCAAGGTACGCCGTTCTAAACAGCCTTACATTCCACGCTGGTGTGCCCCCAGTTGGGAATGTGGGCTCTTCTGTGAGACACCAATGTGCGTCCCAAAGGAAACCGGGGGGGGGGGCGGGGGGCTCCCCCAGGACGCCTGCGTACGGCAGTCGGTTGCCAGATGTTTACTTCCAGCCGGAGAAAGAGAAAAAGGACAGCTTTCCCAGGGACAATTCTGGACCCTTGGGAACATCCAGAATCACCAAAGCCTAAACTTGGCACGGCCTGGGGAACGCTCTTCCGCACGTCCAGCAATCCCCACGTCAAAACCTTTCTCGGCAGAGGCAGGCACTCTCTCCCTTGTGCTAGATAGCTCGGCAGAACCTTCCGAGAAACATGCTGCGTCATTCAGCTTGAAAGTGGGACGCGGATGGGAGAGTACGCTTTCTCCCCGTTTGGAGGCGCCGTGCGCTTGGCTTCAAAGCTGCCCGAACAGCACTAGCGGCCCGACGTCTCTGCACTGCAGGATTGTCGTTGTGGGCCGAGGCTGCGTGTTCTCTCAAAGCGGAAAACCGTGCTGGCAATACCTTGCTAGAAACTCCTCCCACGGCACTACATGTTCAGCTCCGGCCAAACGAAAGGTGACCTCAGGCCTCAAGGTAAGTTCCAGCGTTTCACGTCGGGGGAGTTGGGTGTGCAGTGGTTTCCATGAGGCCAGACTCCACCACGGAGTGCCTTAACTCTGCGACGCTCCTGGGGGCACACAGGATAGGAGCTCGTTCGCCAATTTCGCAGGATGACTTCTCTCCGTGCCGGAACGGCGGCTCCTGGCTTCTAGAGGAACCTTAGCCTACACAGGCCCCTGGAGGAAGCTCTTCACATTCAGAGCAAGGGCAACGTTCTGCTCTCCGGCTTGCCTGGGTTGAGTGCCCCAGTCGTCAAAGAGCCTCGCGAAAGCAGTGCTGCGCAGACTCCCTTTGCCAGTCGAACGGCCTCCTTGACTGAAAGAGAACTGCAGTGCCAAAAGGCACCGTGCTGACGACTGGCTCCAGGAAGAGACTCGGGACAGCACTCTCATAGAAGCGAAAGCTAGGCTGTGCGCCCAGCCTGAGGAGCAGTACGTACGTTTGCCACGCTTCTTTACACAGCTAGGCATGAGCCGGAGAGCCTCGGTCACTGAGGCCTACCTAAGGGACTGCCACACTTACCCAGTAGCTCCCACGCAGAGGTCCCTGTGCCCAAACGGGCCTCCACGGAAGGGCCCTGTTCCTCCCGTTGTGTTTCCTTGAGGTAATCAGAAACCGCTGAGGATCCCTATAGGAGCTCCGGTTTGAAGCTGGGCGACCCTGGCTAAACCTTATTCCCCTCCGTGGTAAACGAGACAGTGGCGGGTCCTAAGCTGCCTGAAGTACACTGCTCGCGCCCACCTTCTCTTTGCTGCCGGAAGGCCTCCCACAAGAAGTCTGAGTTTACTCGTGACAGCAGAAGTCTGAGTTTACGCGTGTGAGGCCTGCTGCTCTCAGTTCCTTGCTGGGAGCTTCAGCAGGAGCGCTCGGGAGCTCGCCGGCACAAGAACTGTGAGTGCCCTCGCCCCACCCCGGCCTCAAGCAAAAGTCCAGATTTCCCCCGTCAGAGTGCCATAGGAGCGAAGAAGCATGCGTTAACGGAGGGCTTCAACAGTGCTAGGGCTTTATTTCACGAGACACCGTGCACTCACGTTCGTTGTAACAACTGTCAAAGGGCACTGGATGCCTTCCAACTCCTCTCTTGCGTTTGAGCCACAGGAAGTAAATGCATTCGTTTGATTAAGCTCCGTGAACGTGCAACGACGATGGCGAAGCGCTGCCCTGTTCGCTCGAAAGCTCTCGTTTGTACGGCCTTCACCCGGCCTCAAGGTACGCCGTTCTAAACAGCCTTACATTCCACGCTGGTGTGCCCCCAGTTGGGAATGTGGGCTCTTCTGTGAGACACCAATGTGCGTCCCAAAGGAAACCGGGGGGGGGGGGGCGGGGGGCTCCCCCAGGACGCCTGCGTACGGCAGTCGGTTGCCAGATGTTTACTTCCAGCCGGAGAAAGAGAAAAAGGACAGCTTTCCCAGGGACAATTCTGGACCCTTGGGAACATCCAGAATCACCAAAGCCTAAACTTGGCACGGCCTGGGGAACGCTCTTCCGCACGTCCAGCAATCCCCACGTCAAAACCTTTCTCGGCAGAGGCAGGCACTCTCTCCCTTGTGCTAGATAGCTCGGCAGAACCTTCCGAGAAACATGCTGCGTCATTCAGCTTGAAAGTGGGACGCGGATGGGAGAGTACGCTTTCTCCCCGTTTGGAGGCGCCGTGCGCTTGGCTTCAAAGCTGCCCGAACAGCACTAGCGGCCCGACGTCTCTGCACGGCAGGATTGTCGTTGTGGGCCGAGGCTGCGTGTTCTCTCAAAGCGGAAAACCGTGCTGGCAATACCTTGCTAGAAACTCCTCCCACGGCACTACATGTTCAGCTCCGGCCAAACGAAAGGTGACCTCAGGCCTCAAGGTAAGTTCCAGCGTTTCACGTCGGGGGAGTTGGGTGTGCAGTGGTTTCCATGAGGCCAGACTCCACCACGGAGTGCCTTAACTCTGCGACGCTCCTGGGGGCACACAGGATAGGAGCTCGTTCGCCAATTTCGCAGGATGACTTCTCTCCGTGCCGGAACGGCGGCTCCTGGCTTCTAGAGGAACCTTAGCCTACACAGGCCCCTGGAGGAAGCTCTTCACATTCAGAGCAAGGGCAACGTTCTGCTCTCCGGCTTGCCTGGGTTGAGTGCCCCAGTCGTCAAAGAGCCTCGCGAAAGCAGTGCTGCGCAGACTCCCTTTGCCAGTCGAACGGCCTCCTTGACTGAAAAAGAACTGTAGTGCCAAAAGGCACCGTGCTGACGACTGGCTCCAGGAAGAGACTCGGGACAGCACTCTCATAGAAGCGAAAGCTAGGCTGTGCGCCCAGCCTGAGGAGCAGTACGTACGTTTGCCACGCTTCTTTACACAGCTAGGCATGAGCCGGAGAGCCTCGGTCACTGAGGCCTACCTAAGGGACTGCCACACTTACCCAGTAGCTCCCACGCAGAGGTCCCTGTGCCCAAACGGGCCTCCACGGAAGGGCCCTGTTCCTCCCGTTGTGTTTCCTTGAGGTAATCAGAAACCGCTGAGGATCCCTATAGGAGCTCCGGTTTGAAGCTGGGCGACCCTGGCTAAACCTTATTCCCCTCCGTGGTAAACGAGACAGTGGCGGGTCCTAAGCTGCCTGAAGTACACTGCTCGCGCCCACCTTCTCTTTGCTGCCGGAAGGCCTCCCACAAGAAGTCTGAGTTTACTCGTGACAGCAGAAGTCTGAGTTTACGCGTGTGAGGCCTGCTGCTCTCAGTTCCTTGCTGGGAGCTTCAGCAGGAGCGCTCGGGAGCTCGCCGGCACAAGAACTGTGAGTGCCCTCGCCCCACCCCGGCCTCAAGCAAAAGTCCAGATTTCCCCCGTCAGAGTGCCATAGGAGCGAAGAAGCATGCGTTAACGGAGGGCTTCAACAGTGCTAGGGCTTTATTTCACGAGACACCGTGCACTCACGTTCGTTGTAACAACTGTCAAAGGGCACTGGATGCCTTCCAACTCCTCTCTTGCGTTTGAGCCACAGGAAGTAAATGCATTCGTTTGATTAAGCTCCGTGAACGTGCAACGACGATGGCGAAGCGCTGCCCTGTTCGCTCGAAAGCTCTCGTTTGTACGGCCTTCACCCGGCCTCAAGGTACGCCGTTCTAAACAGCCTTACATTCCACGCTGGTGTGCCCCCAGTTGGGAATGTGGGCTCTTCTGTGAGACACCAATGTGCGTCCCAAAGGAAACCGGGGGGGGCGGGGGGCTCCCCCAGGACGCCTGCGTACGGCAGTCGGTTGCCAGATGTTTACTTCCAGCCGGAGAAAGAGAAAAAGGACAGCTTTCCCAGGGACAATTCTGGACCCTTGGGAACATCCAGAATCACCAAAGCCTAAACTTGGCACGGCCTGGGGAACGCTCTTCCGCACGTCCAGCAATCCCCACGTCAAAACCTTTCTCGGCAGAGGCAGGCACTCTCTCCCTTGTGCTAGATAGCTCGGCAGAACCTTCCGAGAAACATGCTGCGTCATTCAGCTTGAAAGTGGGACGCGGATGGGAGAGTACGCTTTCTCCCCGTTTGGAGGCGCCGTGCGCTTGGCTTCAAAGCTGCCCGAACAGCACTAGCGGCCCGACGTCTCTGCACGGCAGGATTGTCGTTGTGGGCCGAGGCTGCGTGTTCTCTCAAAGCGGAAAACCGTGCTGGCAATACCTTGCTAGAAATTCCTCCCACGGCACTACATGTTCAGCTCCGGCCAAACGAAAGGTGACCTCAGGCCTCAAGGTAAGTTCCAGCGTTTCACGTCGGGGGAGTTGGGTGTGCAGTGGTTTCCATGAGGCCAGACTCCACCACGGAGTGCCTTAACTCTGCGACGCTCCTGGGGGCACACAGGATAGGAGCTCGTTCGCCAATTTCGCAGGATGACTTCTCTCCGTGCCGGAACGGCGGCTCCTGGCTTCTAGAGGAACCTTAGCCTACACAGGCCCCTGGAGGAAGCTCTTCACATTCAGAGCAAGGGCAACGTTCTGCTCTCCGGCTTGCCTGGGTTGAGTGCCCCAGTCGTCAAAGAGCCTCGCGAAAGCAGTGCTGCGCAGACTCCCTTTGCCAGTCGAACGGCCTCCTTGACTGAAAGAGAACTGCAGTGCCAAAAGGCACCGTGCTGACGACTGGCTCCAGGAAGAGACTCGGGACAGCACTCTCATAGAAGCGAAAGCTAGGCTGTGCGCCCAGCCTGAGGAGCAGTACGTACGTTTGCCACACTTCTTTACACAGCTAGGCATGAGCCGGAGAGCCTCGGTCACTGAGGCCTACCTAAGGGACTGCCACACTTACCCAGTAGCTCCCACGCAGAGGTCCCTGTGCCCAAACGGGCCTCCACGGAAGGGCCCTGTTCCTCCCGTTGTGTTTCCTTGAGGTAATCAGAAACCGCTGAGGATCCCTATAGGAGCTCCGGTTTGAAGCTGGGCGACCCTGGCTAAACCTTATTCCCCTCCGTGGTAAACGAGACAGTGGCGGGTCCTAAGCTGCCTGAAGTACACTGCTCGCGCCCACCTTCTCTTTGCTGCCGGAAGGCCTCCCACAAGAAGTCTGAGTTTACTCGTGACAGCAGAAGTCTGAGTTTACGCGTGTGAGGCCTGCTGCTCTCAGTTCCTTGCTGGGAGCTTCAGCAGGAGCGCTCGGGAGCTCGCCGGCACAAGAACTGTGAGTGCCCTCGCCCCACCCCGGCCTCAAGCAAAAGTCCAGATTTCCCCCGTCAGAGTGCCATAGGAGCGAAGAAGCATGCGTTAACGGAGGGCTTCAACAGTGCTAGGGCTTTATTTCACGAGACACCGTGCACTCACGTTCGTTGTAACAACTGTCAAAGGGCACTGGATGCCTTCCAACTCCTCTCTTGCGTTTGAGCCACAGGAAGTAAATGCATTCGTTTGATTAAGCTCCGTGAACGTGCAACGACGATGGCGAAGCGCTGCCCTGTTCGCTCGAAAGCTCTCGTTTGTACGGCCTTCACCCGGCCTCAAGGTACGCCGTTCTAAACAGCCTTACATTCCACGCTGGTGTGCCCCCAGTTGGGAATGTGGGCTCTTCTGTGAGACACCAATGTGCGTCCCAAAGGAAACCGGGGGGGGGGCGGGGGGCTCCCCCAGGACGCCTGCGTACGGCAGTCGGTTGCCAGATGTTTACTTCCAGCCGGAGAAAGAGAAAAAGGACAGCTTTCCCAGGGACAATTCTGGACCCTTGGGAACATCCAGAATCACCAAAGCCTAAACTTGGCACGGCCTGGGGAACGCTCTTCCGCACGTCCAGCAATCCCCACGTCAAAACCTTTCTCGGCAGAGGCAGGCACTCTCTCCCTTGTGCTAGATAGCTCGGCAGAACCTTCCGAGAAACATGCTGCGTCATTCAGCTTGAAAGTGGGACGCGGATGGGAGAGTACGCTTTCTCCCCGTTTGGAGGCGCCGTGCGCTTGGCTTCAAAGCTGCCCGAACAGCACTAGCGGCCCGACGTCTCTGCACGGCAGGATTGTCGTTGTGGGCCGAGGCTGCGTGTTCTCTCAAAGCGGAAAACCGTGCTGGCAATACTTGCTAGAAACTCCTCCCACGGCACTACATGTTCAGCTCCGGCCAAACGAAAGGTGACCTCAGGCCTCAAGGTAAGTTCCAGCGTTTCACGTCGGGGGAGTTGGGTGTGCAGTGGTTTCCATGAGGCCAGACTCCACCACGGAGTGCCTTAACTCTGCGACGCTCCTGGGGGCACACAGGATAGGAGCTCGTTCGCCAATTTCGCAGGATGACTTCTCTCCGTGCCGGAACGGCGGCTCCTGGCTTCTAGAGGAACCTTAGCCTACACAGGCCCCTGGAGGAAGCTCTTCACATTCAGAGCAAGGGCAACGTTCTGCTCTCCGGCTTGCCTGGGTTGAGTGCCCCAGTCGTCAAAGAGCCTCGCGAAAGCAGTGCTGCGCAGACTCCCTTTGCCAGTCGAACGGCCTCCTTGACTGAAAGAGAACTGCAGTGCCAAAAGGCACCGTGCTGACGACTGGCTCCAGGAAGAGACTCGGGACAGCACTCTCATAGAAGCGAAAGCTAGGCTGTGCGCCCAGCCTGAGGAGCAGTACGTACGTTTGCCACACTTCTTTACACAGCTAGGCATGAGCCGGAGAGCCTCGGTCACTGAGGCCTACCTAAGGGACTGCCACACTTACCCAGTAGCTCCCACGCAGAGGTCCCTGTGCCCAAACGGGCCTCCACGGAAGGGCCCTGTTCCTCCCGTTGTGTTTCCTTGAGGTAATCAGAAACCGCTGAGGATCCCTATAGGAGCTCCGGTTTGAAGCTGGGCGACCCTGGCTAAACCTTATTCCCCTCCGTGGTAAACGAGACAGTGGCGGGTCCTAAGCTGCCTGAAGTACACTGCTCGCGCCCACCTTCTCTTTGCTGCCGGAAGGCCTCCCACAAGAAGTCTGAGTTTACTCGTGACAGCAGAAGTCTGAGTTTACGCGTGTGAGGCCTGCTGCTCTCAGTTCCTTGCTGGGAGCTTCAGCAGGAGCGCTCGGGAGCTCGCCGGCACAAGAACTGTGAGTGCCCTCGCCCCACCCCGGCCTCAAGCAAAAGTCCAGATTTCCCCCGTCAGAGTGCCATAGGAGCGAAGAAGCATGCGTTAACGGAGGGCTTCAACAGTGCTAGGGCTTTATTTCACGAGACACCGTGCACTCACGTTCGTTGTAACAACTGTCAAAGGGCACTGGATGCCTTCCAACTCCTCTCTTGCGTTTGAGCCACAGGAAGTAAATGCATTCGTTTGATTAAGCTCCGTGAACGTGCAACGACGATGGCGAAGCGCTGCCCTGTTCGCTCGAAAGCTCTCGTTTGTACGGCCTTCACCCGGCCTCAAGGTACGCCGTTCTAAACAGCCTTACATTCCACGCTGGTGTGCCCCCAGTTGGGAATGTGGGCTCTTCTGTGAGACACCAATGTGCGTCCCAAAGGAAACCGGGGGGGGGGCGGGGGGCTCCCCCAGGACGCCTGCGTACGGCAGTCGGTTGCCAGATGTTTACTTCCAGCCGGAGAAAGAGAAAAAGGACAGCTTTCCCAGGGACAATTCTGGACCCTTGGGAACATCCAGAATCACCAAAGCCTAAACTTGGCACGGCCTGGGGAACGCTCTTCCGCACGTCCAGCAATCCCCACGTCAAAACCTTTCTCGGCAGAGGCAGGCACTCTCTCCCTTGTGCTAGATAGCTCGGCAGAACCTTCCGAGAAACATGCTGCGTCATTCAGCTTGAAAGTGGGACGCGGATGGGAGAGTACGCTTTCTCCCCGTTTGGAGGCGCCGTGCGCTTGGCTTCAAAGCTGCCCGAACAGCACTAGCGGCCCGACGTCTCTGCACGGCAGGATTGTCGTTGTGGGCCGAGGCTGCGTGTTCTCTCAAAGCGGAAAACCGTGCTGGCAATACTTGCTAGAAACTCCTCCCACGGCACTACATGTTCAGCTCCGGCCAAACGAAAGGTGACCTCAGGCCTCAAGGTAAGTTCCAGCGTTTCACGTCGGGGGAGTTGGGTGTGCAGTGGTTTCCATGAGGCCAGACTCCACCACGGAGTGCCTTAACTCTGCGACGCTCCTGGGGGCACACAGGATAGGAGCTCGTTCGCCAATTTCGCAGGATGACTTCTCTCCGTGCCGGAACGGCGGCTCCTGGCTTCTAGAGGAACCTTAGCCTACACAGGCCCCTGGAGGAAGCTCTTCACATTCAGAGCAAGGGCAACGTTCTGCTCTCCGGCTTGCCTGGGTTGAGTGCCCCAGTCGTCAAAGAGCCTCGCGAAAGCAGTGCTGCGCAGACTCCCTTTGCCAGTCGAACGGCCTCCTTGACTGAAAGAGAACTGCAGTGCCAAAAGGCACCGTGCTGACGACTGGCTCCAGGAAGAGACTCGGGACAGCACTCTCATAGAAGCGAAAGCTAGGCTGTGCGCCCAGCCTGAGGAGCAGTACGTACGTTTGCCACACTTCTTTACACAGCTAGGCATGAGCCGGAGAGCCTCGGTCACTGAGGCCTACCTAAGGGACTGCCACACTTACCCAGTAGCTCCCACGCAGAGGTCCCTGTGCCCAAACGGGCCTCCACGGAAGGGCCCTGTTCCTCCCGTTGTGTTTCCTTGAGGTAATCAGAAACCGCTGAGGATCCCTATAGGAGCTCCGGTTTGAAGCTGGGCGACCCTGGCTAAACCTTATTCCCCTCCGTGGTAAACGAGACAGTGGCGGGTCCTAAGCTGCCTGAAGTACACTGCTCGCGCCCACCTTCTCTTTGCTGCCGGAAGGCCTCCCACAAGAAGTCTGAGTTTACTCGTGACAGCAGAAGTCTGAGTTTACGCGTGTGAGGCCTGCTGCTCTCAGTTCCTTGCTGGGAGCTTCAGCAGGAGCGCTCGGGAGCTCGCCGGCACAAGAACTGTGAGTGCCCTCGCCCCACCCCGGCCTCAAGCAAAAGTCCAGATTTCCCCCGTCAGAGTGCCATAGGAGCGAAGAAGCATGCGTTAACGGAGGGCTTCAACAGTGCTAGGGCTTTATTTCACGAGACACCGTGCACTCACGTTCGTTGTAACAACTGTCAAAGGGCACTGGATGCCTTCCAACTCCTCTCTTGCGTTTGAGCCACAGGAAGTAAATGCATTCGTTTGATTAAGCTCCGTGAACGTGCAACGACGATGGCGAAGCGCTGCCCTGTTCGCTCGAAAGCTCTCGTTTGTACGGCCTTCACCCGGCCTCAAGGTACGCCGTTCTAAACAGCCTTACATTCCACGCTGGTGTGCCCCCAGTTGGGAATGTGGGCTCTTCTGTGAGACACCAATGTGCGTCCCAAAGGAAACCGGGGGGGGGGCGGGGGGCTCCCCCAGGACGCCTGCGTACGGCAGTCGGTTGCCAGATGTTTACTTCCAGCCGGAGAAAGAGAAAAAGGACAGCTTTCCCAGGGACAATTCTGGACCCTTGGGAACATCCAGAATCACCAAAGCCTAAACTTGGCACGGCCTGGGGAACGCTCTTCCGCACGTCCAGCAATCCCCACGTCAAAACCTTTCTCGGCAGAGGCAGGCACTCTCTCCCTTGTGCTAGATAGCTCGGCAGAACCTTCCGAGAAACATGCTGCGTCATTCAGCTTGAAAGTGGGACGCGGATGGGAGAGTACGCTTTCTCCCCGTTTGGAGGCGCCGTGCGCTTGGCTTCAAAGCTGCCCGAACAGCACTAGCGGCCCGACGTCTCTGCACGGCAGGATTGTCGTTGTGGGCCGAGGCTGCGTGTTCTCTCAAAGCGGAAAACCGTGCTGGCAATACTTGCTAGAAACTCCTCCCACGGCACTACATGTTCAGCTCCGGCCAAACGAAAGGTGACCTCAGGCCTCAAGGTAAGTTCCAGCGTTTCACGTCGGGGGAGTTGGGTGTGCAGTGGTTTCCATGAGGCCAGACTCCACCACGGAGTGCCTTAACTCTGCGACGCTCCTGGGGGCACACAGGATAGGAGCTCGTTCGCCAATTTCGCAGGATGACTTCTCTCCGTGCCGGAACGGCGGCTCCTGGCTTCTAGAGGAACCTTAGCCTACACAGGCCCCTGGAGGAAGCTCTTCACATTCAGAGCAAGGGCAACGTTCTGCTCTCCGGCTTGCCTGGGTTGAGTGCCCCAGTCGTCAAAGAGCCTCGCGAAAGCAGTGCTGCGCAGACTCCCTTTGCCAGTCGAACGGCCTCCTTGACTGAAAGAGAACTGCAGTGCCAAAAGGCACCGTGCTGACGACTGGCTCCAGGAAGAGACTCGGGACAGCACTCTCATAGAAGCGAAAGCTAGGCTGTGCGCCCAGCCTGAGGAGCAGTACGTACGTTTGCCACGCTTCTTTACACAGCTAGGCATGAGCCGGAGAGCCTCGGTCACTGAGGCCTACCTAAGGGACTGCCACACTTACCCAGTAGCTCCCACGCAGAGGTCCCTGTGCCCAAACGGGCCTCCACGGAAGGGCCCTGTTCCTCCCGTTGTGTTTCCTTGAGGTAATCAGAAACCGCTGAGGATCCCTATAGGAGCTCCGGTTTGAAGCTGGGCGACCCTGGCTAAACCTTATTCCCCTCCGTGGTAAACGAGACAGTGGCGGGTCCTAAGCTGCCTGAAGTACACTGCTCGCGCCCACCTTCTCTTTGCTGCCGGAAGGCCTCCCACAAGAAGTCTGAGTTTACTCGTGACAGCAGAAGTCTGAGTTTACGCGTGTGAGGCCTGCTGCTCTCAGTTCCTTGCTGGGAGCTTCAGCAGGAGCGCTCGGGAGCTCGCCGGCACAAGAACTGTGAGTGCCCTCGCCCCACCCCGGCCTCAAGCAAAAGTCCAGATTTCCCCCGTCAGAGTGCCATAGGAGCGAAGAAGCATGCGTTAACGGAGGGCTTCAACAGTGCTAGGGCTTTATTTCACGAGACACCGTGCACTCACGTTCGTTGTAACAACTGTCAAAGGGCACTGGATGCCTTCCAACTCCTCTCTTGCGTTTGAGCCACAGGAAGTAAATGCATTCGTTTGATTAAGCTCCGTGAACGTGCAACGACGATGGCGAAGCGCTGCCCTGTTCGCTCGAAAGCTCTCGTTTGTACGGCCTTCACCCGGCCTCAAGGTACGCCGTTCTAAACAGCCTTACATTCCACGCTGGTGTGCCCCCAGTTGGGAATGTGGGCTCTTCTGTGAGACACCAATGTGCGTCCCAAAGGAAACCGGGGGGGGCGGGGGGCTCCCCCAGGACGCCTGCGTACGGCAGTCGGTTGCCAGATGTTTACTTCCAGCCGGAGAAAGAGAAAAAGGACAGCTTTCCCAGGGACAATTCTGGACCCTTGGGAACATCCAGAATCACCAAAGCCTAAACTTGGCACGGCCTGGGGAACGCTCTTCCGCACGTCCAGCAATCCCCACGTCAAAACCTTTCTCGGCAGAGGCAGGCACTCTCTCCCTTGTGCTAGATAGCTCGGCAGAGCCTTCCGAGAAACATGCTGCGTCATTCAGCTTGAAAGTGGGACGCGGATGGGAGAGTACGCTTTCTCCCCGTTTGGAGGCGCCGTGCGCTTGGCTTCAAAGCTGCCCGAACAGCACTAGCGGCCCGACGTCTCTGCACGGCAGGATTGTCGTTGTGGGCCGAGGCTGCGTGTTCTCTCAAAGCGGAAAACCGTGCTGGCAATACCTTGCTAGAAATTCCTCCCACGGCACTACATGTTCAGCTCCGGCCAAACGAAAGGTGACCTCAGGCCTCAAGGTAAGTTCCAGCGTTTCACGTCGGGGGAGTTGGGTGTGCAGTGGTTTCCATGAGGCCAGACTCCACCACGGAGTGCCTTAACTCTGCGACGCTCCTGGGGGCACACAGGATAGGAGCTCGTTCGCCAATTTCGCAGGATGACTTCTCTCCGTGCCGGAACGGCGGCTCCTGGCTTCTAGAGGAACCTTAGCCTACACAGGCCCCTGGAGGAAGCTCTTCACATTCAGAGCAAGGGCAACGTTCTGCTCTCCGGCTTGCCTGGGTTGAGTGCCCCAGTCGTCAAAGAGCCTCGCGAAAGCAGTGCTGCGCAGACTCCCTTTGCCAGTCGAACGGCCTCCTTGACTGAAAGAGAACTGCAGTGCCAAAAGGCACCGTGCTGACGACTGGCTCCAGGAAGAGACTCGGGACAGCACTCTCATAGAAGCGAAAGCTAGGCTGTGCGCCCAGCCTGAGGAGCAGTACGTACGTTTGCCACACTTCTTTACACAGCTAGGCATGAGCCGGAGAGCCTCGGTCACTGAGGCCTACCTAAGGGACTGCCACACTTACCCAGTAGCTCCCACGCAGAGGTCCCTGTGCCCAAACGGGCCTCCACGGAAGGGCCCTGTTCCTCCCGTTGTGTTTCCTTGAGGTAATCAGAAACCGCTGAGGATCCCTATAGGAGCTCCGGTTTGAAGCTGGGCGACCCTGGCTAAACCTTATTCCCCTCCGTGGTAAACGAGACAGTGGCGGGTCCTAAGCTGCCTGAAGTACACTGCTCGCGCCCACCTTCTCTTTGCTGCCGGAAGGCCTCCCACAAGAAGTCTGAGTTTACTCGTGACAGCAGAAGTCTGAGTTTACGCGTGTGAGGCCTGCTGCTCTCAGTTCCTTGCTGGGAGCTTCAGCAGGAGCGCTCGGGAGCTCGCCGGCACAAGAACTGTGAGTGCCCTCGCCCCACCCCGGCCTCAAGCAAAAGTCCAGATTTCCCCCGTCAGAGTGCCATAGGAGCGAAGAAGCATGCGTTAACGGAGGGCTTCAACAGTGCTAGGGCTTTATTTCACGAGACACCGTGCACTCACGTTCGTTGTAACAACTGTCAAAGGGCACTGGATGCCTTCCAACTCCTCTCTTGCGTTTGAGCCACAGGAAGTAAATGCATTCGTTTGATTAAGCTCCGTGAACGTGCAACGACGATGGCGAAGCGCTGCCCTGTTCGCTCGAAAGCTCTCGTTTGTACGGCCTTCACCCGGCCTCAAGGTACGCCGTTCTAAACAGCCTTACATTCCACGCTGGTGTGCCCCCAGTTGGGAATGTGGGCTCTTCTGTGAGACACCAATGTGCGTCCCAAAGGAAACCGGGGGGGGGGGCGGGGGGCTCCCCCAGGACGCCTGCGTACGGCAGTCGGTTGCCAGATGTTTACTTCCAGCCGGAGAAAGAGAAAAAGGACAGCTTTCCCAGGGACAATTCTGGACCCTTGGGAACATCCAGAATCACCAAAGCCTAAACTTGGCACGGCCTGGGGAACGCTCTTCCGCACGTCCAGCAATCCCCACGTCAAAACCTTTCTCGGCAGAGGCAGGCACTCTCTCCCTTGTGCTAGATAGCTCGGCAGAACCTTCCGAGAAACATGCTGCGTCATTCAGCTTGAAAGTGGGACGCGGATGGGAGAGTACGCTTTCTCCCCGTTTGGAGGCGCCGTGCGCTTGGCTTCAAAGCTGCCCGAACAGCACTAGCGGCCCGACGTCTCTGCACGGCAGGATTGTCGTTGTGGGCCGAGGCTGCGTGTTCTCTCAAAGCGGAAAACCGTGCTGGCAATACCTTGCTAGAAACTCCTCCCACGGCACTACATGTTCAGCTCCGGCCAAACGAAAGGTGACCTCAGGCCTCAAGGTAAGTTCCAGCGTTTCACGTCGGGGGAGTTGGGTGTGCAGTGGTTTCCATGAGGCCAGACTCCACCACGGAGTGCCTTAACTCTGCGACGCTCCTGGGGGCACACAGGATAGGAGCTCGTTCGCCAATTTCGCAGGATGACTTCTCTCCGTGCCGGAACGGCGGCTCCTGGCTTCTAGAGGAACCTTAGCCTACACAGGCCCCTGGAGGAAGCTCTTCACATTCAGAGCAAGGGCAACGTTCTGCTCTCCGGCTTGCCTGGGTTGAGTGCCCCAGTCGTCAAAGAGCCTCGCGAAAGCAGTGCTGCGCAGACTCCCTTTGCCAGTCGAACGGCCTCCTTGACTGAAAGAGAACTGCAGTGCCAAAAGGCACCGTGCTGACGACTGGCTCCAGGAAGAGACTCGGGACAGCACTCTCATAGAAGCGAAAGCTAGGCTGTGCGCCCAGCCTGAGGAGCAGTACGTACGTTTGCCACACTTCTTTACACAGCTAGGCATGAGCCGGAGAGCCTCGGTCACTGAGGCCTACCTAAGGGACTGCCACACTTACCCAGTAGCTCCCACGCAGAGGTCCCTGTGCCCAAACGGGCCTCCACGGAAGGGCCCTGTTCCTCCCGTTGTGTTTCCTTGAGGTAATCAGAAACCGCTGAGGATCCCTATAGGAGCTCCGGTTTGAAGCTGGGCGACCCTGGCTAAACCTTATTCCCCTCCGTGGTAAACGAGACAGTGGCGGGTCCTAAGCTGCCTGAAGTACACTGCTCGCGCCCACCTTCTCTTTGCTGCCGGAAGGCCTCCCACAAGAAGTCTGAGTTTACTCGTGACAGCAGAAGTCTGAGTTTACGCGTGTGAGGCCTGCTGCTCTCAGTTCCTTGCTGGGAGCTTCAGCAGGAGCGCTCGGGAGCTCGCCGGCACAAGAACTGTGAGTGCCCTCGCCCCACCCCGGCCTCAAGCAAAAGTCCAGATTTCCCCCGTCAGAGTGCCATAGGAGCGAAGAAGCATGCGTTAACGGAGGGCTTCAACAGTGCTAGGGCTTTATTTCACGAGACACCGTGCACTCACGTTCGTTGTAACAACTGTCAAAGGGCACTGGATGCCTTCCAACTCCTCTCTTGCGTTTGAGCCACAGGAAGTAAATGCATTCGTTTGATTAAGCTCCGTGAACGTGCAACGACGATGGCGAAGCGCTGCCCTGTTCGCTCGAAAGCTCTCGTTTGTACGGCCTTCACCCGGCCTCAAGGTACGCCGTTCTAAACAGCCTTACATTCCACGCTGGTGTGCCCCCAGTTGGGAATGTGGGCTCTTCTGTGAGACACCAATGTGCGTCCCAAAGGAAACCGGGGGGGGGGCGGGGGGCTCCCCCAGGACGCCTGCGTACGGCAGTCGGTTGCCAGATGTTTACTTCCAGCCGGAGAAAGAGAAAAAGGACAGCTTTCCCAGGGACAATTCTGGACCCTTGGGAACATCCAGAATCACCAAAGCCTAAACTTGGCACGGCCTGGGGAACGCTCTTCCGCACGTCCAGCAATCCCCACGTCAAAACCTTTCTCGGCAGAGGCAGGCACTCTCTCCCTTGTGCTAGATAGCTCGGCAGAACCTTCCGAGAAACATGCTGCGTCATTCAGCTTGAAAGTGGGACGCGGATGGGAGAGTACGCTTTCTCCCCGTTTGGAGGCGCCGTGCGCTTGGCTTCAAAGCTGCCCGAACAGCACTAGCGGCCCGACGTCTCTGCACGGCAGGATTGTCGTTGTGGGCCGAGGCTGCGTGTTCTCTCAAAGCGGAAAACCGTGCTGGCAATACTTGCTAGAAACTCCTCCCACGGCACTACATGTTCAGCTCCGGCCAAACGAAAGGTGACCTCAGGCCTCAAGGTAAGTTCCAGCGTTTCACGTCGGGGGAGTTGGGTGTGCAGTGGTTTCCATGAGGCCAGACTCCACCACGGAGTGCCTTAACTCTGCGACGCTCCTGGGGGCACACAGGATAGGAGCTCGTTCGCCAATTTCGCAGGATGACTTCTCTCCGTGCCGGAACGGCGGCTCCTGGCTTCTAGAGGAACCTTAGCCTACACAGGCCCCTGGAGGAAGCTCTTCACATTCAGAGCAAGGGCAACGTTCTGCTCTCCGGCTTGCCTGGGTTGAGTGCCCCAGTCGTCAAAGAGCCTCGCGAAAGCAGTGCTGCGCAGACTCCCTTTGCCAGTCGAACGGCCTCCTTGACTGAAAGAGAACTGCAGTGCCAAAAGGCACCGTGCTGACGACTGGCTCCAGGAAGAGACTCGGGACAGCACTCTCATAGAAGCGAAAGCTAGGCTGTGCGCCCAGCCTGAGGAGCAGTACGTACGTTTGCCACGCTTCTTTACACAGCTAGGCATGAGCCGGAGAGCCTCGGTCACTGAGGCCTACCTAAGGGACTGCCACACTTACCCAGTAGCTCCCACGCAGAGGTCCCTGTGCCCAAACGGGCCTCCACGGAAGGGCCCTGTTCCTCCCGTTGTGTTTCCTTGAGGTAATCAGAAACCGCTGAGGATCCCTATAGGAGCTCCGGTTTGAAGCTGGGCGACCCTGGCTAAACCTTATTC
The DNA here is from genome assembly GCF_964374135.1 of Grampus griseus. Classification (NCBI taxonomy): domain Eukaryota; kingdom Metazoa; phylum Chordata; class Mammalia; order Artiodactyla; family Delphinidae; genus Grampus; species Grampus griseus. The sequence continues at coordinate 56,869,496 of NC_139008.1, forward strand.
CCCTCCGTGGTAAACGAGACAGTGGCGGGTCCTAAGCTGCCTGAAGTACACTGCTCGCGCCCACCTTCTCTTTGCTGCCGGAAGGCCTCCCACAAGAAGTCTGAGTTTACTCGTGACAGCAGAAGTCTGAGTTTACGCGTGTGAGGCCTGCTGCTCTCAGTTCCTTGCTGGGAGCTTCAGCAGGAGCGCTCGGGAGCTCGCCGGCACAAGAACTGTGAGTGCCCTCGCCCCACCCCGGCCTCAAGCAAAAGTCCAGATTTCCCCCGTCAGAGTGCCATAGGAGCGAAGAAGCATGCGTTAACGGAGGGCTTCAACAGTGCTAGGGCTTTATTTCACGAGACACCGTGCACTCACGTTCGTTGTAACAACTGTCAAAGGGCACTGGATGCCTTCCAACTCCTCTCTTGCGTTTGAGCCACAGGAAGTAAATGCATTCGTTTGATTAAGCTCCGTGAACGTGCAACGACGATGGCGAAGCGCTGCCCTGTTCGCTCGAAAGCTCTCGTTTGTACGGCCTTCACCCGGCCTCAAGGTACGCCGTTCTAAACAGCCTTACATTCCACGCTGGTGTGCCCCCAGTTGGGAATGTGGGCTCTTCTGTGAGACACCAATGTGCGTCCCAAAGGAAACCGGGGGGGGCGGGGGGCTCCCCCAGGACGCCTGCGTACGGCAGTCGGTTGCCAGATGTTTACTTCCAGCCGGAGAAAGAGAAAAAGGACAGCTTTCCCAGGGACAATTCTGGACCCTTGGGAACATCCAGAATCACCAAAGCCTAAACTTGGCACGGCCTGGGGAACGCTCTTCCGCACGTCCAGCAATCCCCACGTCAAAACCTTTCTCGGCAGAGGCAGGCACTCTCTCCCTTGTGCTAGATAGCTCGGCAGAGCCTTCCGAGAAACATGCTGCGTCATTCAGCTTGAAAGTGGGACGCGGATGGGAGAGTACGCTTTCTCCCCGTTTGGAGGCGCCGTGCGCTTGGCTTCAAAGCTGCCCGAACAGCACTAGCGGCCCGACGTCTCTGCACGGCAGGATTGTCGTTGTGGGCCGAGGCTGCGTGTTCTCTCAAAGCGGAAAACCGTGCTGGCAATACCTTGCTAGAAATTCCTCCCACGGCACTACATGTTCAGCTCCGGCCAAACGAAAGGTGACCTCAGGCCTCAAGGTAAGTTCCAGCGTTTCACGTCGGGGGAGTTGGGTGTGCAGTGGTTTCCATGAGGCCAGACTCCACCACGGAGTGCCTTAACTCTGCGACGCTCCTGGGGGCACACAGGATAGGAGCTCGTTCGCCAATTTCGCAGGATGACTTCTCTCCGTGCCGGAACGGCGGCTCCTGGCTTCTAGAGGAACCTTAGCCTACACAGGCCCCTGGAGGAAGCTCTTCACATTCAGAGCAAGGGCAACGTTCTGCTCTCCGGCTTGCCTGGGTTGAGTGCCCCAGTCGTCAAAGAGCCTCGCGAAAGCAGTGCTGCGCAGACTCCCTTTGCCAGTCGAACGGCCTCCTTGACTGAAAGAGAACTGCAGTGCCAAAAGGCACCGTGCTGACGACTGGCTCCAGGAAGAGACTCGGGACAGCACTCTCATAGAAGCGAAAGCTAGGCTGTGCGCCCAGCCTGAGGAGCAGTACGTACGTTTGCCACACTTCTTTACACAGCTAGGCATGAGCCGGAGAGCCTCGGTCACTGAGGCCTACCTAAGGGACTGCCACACTTACCCAGTAGCTCCCACGCAGAGGTCCCTGTGCCCAAACGGGCCTCCACGGAAGGGCCCTGTTCCTCCCGTTGTGTTTCCTTGAGGTAATCAGAAACCGCTGAGGATCCCTATAGGAGCTCCGGTTTGAAGCTGGGCGACCCTGGCTAAACCTTATTCCCCTCCGTGGTAAACGAGACAGTGGCGGGTCCTAAGCTGCCTGAAGTACACTGCTCGCGCCCACCTTCTCTTTGCTGCCGGAAGGCCTCCCACAAGAAGTCTGAGTTTACTCGTGACAGCAGAAGTCTGAGTTTACGCGTGTGAGGCCTGCTGCTCTCAGTTCCTTGCTGGGAGCTTCAGCAGGAGCGCTCGGGAGCTCGCCGGCACAAGAACTGTGAGTGCCCTCGCCCCACCCCGGCCTCAAGCAAAAGTCCAGATTTCCCCCGTCAGAGTGCCATAGGAGCGAAGAAGCATGCGTTAACGGAGGGCTTCAACAGTGCTAGGGCTTTATTTCACGAGACACCGTGCACTCACGTTCGTTGTAACAACTGTCAAAGGGCACTGGATGCCTTCCAACTCCTCTCTTGCGTTTGAGCCACAGGAAGTAAATGCATTCGTTTGATTAAGCTCCGTGAACGTGCAACGACGATGGCGAAGCGCTGCCCTGTTCGCTCGAAAGCTCTCGTTTGTACGGCCTTCACCCGGCCTCAAGGTACGCCGTTCTAAACAGCCTTACATTCCACGCTGGTGTGCCCCCAGTTGGGAATGTGGGCTCTTCTGTGAGACACCAATGTGCGTCCCAAAGGAAACCGGGGGGGGGGGCGGGGGGCTCCCCCAGGACGCCTGCGTACGGCAGTCGGTTGCCAGATGTTTACTTCCAGCCGGAGAAAGAGAAAAAGGACAGCTTTCCCAGGGACAATTCTGGACCCTTGGGAACATCCAGAATCACCAAAGCCTAAACTTGGCACGGCCTGGGGAACGCTCTTCCGCACGTCCAGCAATCCCCACGTCAAAACCTTTCTCGGCAGAGGCAGGCACTCTCTCCCTTGTGCTAGATAGCTCGGCAGAACCTTCCGAGAAACATGCTGCGTCATTCAGCTTGAAAGTGGGACGCGGATGGGAGAGTACGCTTTCTCCCCGTTTGGAGGCGCCGTGCGCTTGGCTTCAAAGCTGCCCGAACAGCACTAGCGGCCCGACGTCTCTGCACGGCAGGATTGTCGTTGTGGGCCGAGGCTGCGTGTTCTCTCAAAGCGGAAAACCGTGCTGGCAATACCTTGCTAGAAACTCCTCCCACGGCACTACATGTTCAGCTCCGGCCAAACGAAAGGTGACCTCAGGCCTCAAGGTAAGTTCCAGCGTTTCACGTCGGGGGAGTTGGGTGTGCAGTGGTTTCCATGAGGCCAGACTCCACCACGGAGTGCCTTAACTCTGCGACGCTCCTGGGGGCACACAGGATAGGAGCTCGTTCGCCAATTTCGCAGGATGACTTCTCTCCGTGCCGGAACGGCGGCTCCTGGCTTCTAGAGGAACCTTAGCCTACACAGGCCCCTGGAGGAAGCTCTTCACATTCAGAGCAAGGGCAACGTTCTGCTCTCCGGCTTGCCTGGGTTGAGTGCCCCAGTCGTCAAAGAGCCTCGCGAAAGCAGTGCTGCGCAGACTCCCTTTGCCAGTCGAACGGCCTCCTTGACTGAAAGAGAACTGCAGTGCCAAAAGGCACCGTGCTGACGACTGGCTCCAGGAAGAGACTCGGGACAGCACTCTCATAGAAGCGAAAGCTAGGCTGTGCGCCCAGCCTGAGGAGCAGTACGTACGTTTGCCACACTTCTTTACACAGCTAGGCATGAGCCGGAGAGCCTCGGTCACTGAGGCCTACCTAAGGGACTGCCACACTTACCCAGTAGCTCCCACGCAGAGGTCCCTGTGCCCAAACGGGCCTCCACGGAAGGGCCCTGTTCCTCCCGTTGTGTTTCCTTGAGGTAATCAGAAACCGCTGAGGATCCCTATAGGAGCTCCGGTTTGAAGCTGGGCGACCCTGGCTAAACCTTATTCCCCTCCGTGGTAAACGAGACAGTGGCGGGTCCTAAGCTGCCTGAAGTACACTGCTCGCGCCCACCTTCTCTTTGCTGCCGGAAGGCCTCCCACAAGAAGTCTGAGTTTACTCGTGACAGCAGAAGTCTGAGTTTACGCGTGTGAGGCCTGCTGCTCTCAGTTCCTTGCTGGGAGCTTCAGCAGGAGCGCTCGGGAGCTCGCCGGCACAAGAACTGTGAGTGCCCTCGCCCCACCCCGGCCTCAAGCAAAAGTCCAGATTTCCCCCGTCAGAGTGCCATAGGAGCGAAGAAGCATGCGTTAACGGAGGGCTTCAACAGTGCTAGGGCTTTATTTCACGAGACACCGTGCACTCACGTTCGTTGTAACAACTGTCAAAGGGCACTGGATGCCTTCCAACTCCTCTCTTGCGTTTGAGCCACAGGAAGTAAATGCATTCGTTTGATTAAGCTCCGTGAACGTGCAACGACGATGGCGAAGCGCTGCCCTGTTCGCTCGAAAGCTCTCGTTTGTACGGCCTTCACCCGGCCTCAAGGTACGCCGTTCTAAACAGCCTTACATTCCACGCTGGTGTGCCCCCAGTTGGGAATGTGGGCTCTTCTGTGAGACACCAATGTGCGTCCCAAAGGAAACCGGGGGGGGGGCGGGGGGCTCCCCCAGGACGCCTGCGTACGGCAGTCGGTTGCCAGATGTTTACTTCCAGCCGGAGAAAGAGAAAAAGGACAGCTTTCCCAGGGACAATTCTGGACCCTTGGGAACATCCAGAATCACCAAAGCCTAAACTTGGCACGGCCTGGGGAACGCTCTTCCGCACGTCCAGCAATCCCCACGTCAAAACCTTTCTCGGCAGAGGCAGGCACTCTCTCCCTTGTGCTAGATAGCTCGGCAGAACCTTCCGAGAAACATGCTGCGTCATTCAGCTTGAAAGTGGGACGCGGATGGGAGAGTACGCTTTCTCCCCGTTTGGAGGCGCCGTGCGCTTGGCTTCAAAGCTGCCCGAACAGCACTAGCGGCCCGACGTCTCTGCACGGCAGGATTGTCGTTGTGGGCCGAGGCTGCGTGTTCTCTCAAAGCGGAAAACCGTGCTGGCAATACTTGCTAGAAACTCCTCCCACGGCACTACATGTTCAGCTCCGGCCAAACGAAAGGTGACCTCAGGCCTCAAGGTAAGTTCCAGCGTTTCACGTCGGGGGAGTTGGGTGTGCAGTGGTTTCCATGAGGCCAGACTCCACCACGGAGTGCCTTAACTCTGCGACGCTCCTGGGGGCACACAGGATAGGAGCTCGTTCGCCAATTTCGCAGGATGACTTCTCTCCGTGCCGGAACGGCGGCTCCTGGCTTCTAGAGGAACCTTAGCCTACACAGGCCCCTGGAGGAAGCTCTTCACATTCAGAGCAAGGGCAACGTTCTGCTCTCCGGCTTGCCTGGGTTGAGTGCCCCAGTCGTCAAAGAGCCTCGCGAAAGCAGTGCTGCGCAGACTCCCTTTGCCAGTCGAACGGCCTCCTTGACTGAAAGAGAACTGCAGTGCCAAAAGGCACCGTGCTGACGACTGGCTCCAGGAAGAGACTCGGGACAGCACTCTCATAGAAGCGAAAGCTAGGCTGTGCGCCCAGCCTGAGGAGCAGTACGTACGTTTGCCACGCTTCTTTACACAGCTAGGCATGAGCCGGAGAGCCTCGGTCACTGAGGCCTACCTAAGGGACTGCCACACTTACCCAGTAGCTCCCACGCAGAGGTCCCTGTGCCCAAACGGGCCTCCACGGAAGGGCCCTGTTCCTCCCGTTGTGTTTCCTTGAGGTAATCAGAAACCGCTGAGGATCCCTATAGGAGCTCCGGTTTGAAGCTGGGCGACCCTGGCTAAACCTTATTCCCCTCCGTGGTAAACGAGACAGTGGCGGGTCCTAAGCTGCCTGAAGTACACTGCTCGCGCCCACCTTCTCTTTGCTGCCGGAAGGCCTCCCACAAGAAGTCTGAGTTTACTCGTGACAGCAGAAGTCTGAGTTTACGCGTGTGAGGCCTGCTGCTCTCAGTTCCTTGCTGGGAGCTTCAGCAGGAGCGCTCGGGAGCTCGCCGGCACAAGAACTGTGAGTGCCCTCGCCCCACCCCGGCCTCAAGCAAAAGTCCAGATTTCCCCCGTCAGAGTGCCATAGGAGCGAAGAAGCATGCGTTAACGGAGGGCTTCAACAGTGCTAGGGCTTTATTTCACGAGACACCGTGCACTCACGTTCGTTGTAACAACTGTCAAAGGGCACTGGATGCCTTCCAACTCCTCTCTTGCGTTTGAGCCACAGGAAGTAAATGCATTCGTTTGATTAAGCTCCGTGAACGTGCAACGACGATGGCGAAGCGCTGCCCTGTTCGCTCGAAAGCTCTCGTTTGTACGGCCTTCACCCGGCCTCAAGGTACGCCGTTCTAAACAGCCTTACATTCCACGCTGGTGTGCCCCCAGTTGGGAATGTGGGCTCTTCTGTGAGACACCAATGTGCGTCCCAAAGGAAACCGGGGGGGGCGGGGGGCTCCCCCAGGACGCCTGCGTACGGCAGTCGGTTGCCAGATGTTTACTTCCAGCCGGAGAAAGAGAAAAAGGACAGCTTTCCCAGGGACAATTCTGGACCCTTGGGAACATCCAGAATCACCAAAGCCTAAACTTGGCACGGCCTGGGGAACGCTCTTCCGCACGTCCAGCAATCCCCACGTCAAAACCTTTCTCGGCAGAGGCAGGCACTCTCTCCCTTGTGCTAGATAGCTCGGCAGAGCCTTCCGAGAAACATGCTGCGTCATTCAGCTTGAAAGTGGGACGCGGATGGGAGAGTACGCTTTCTCCCCGTTTGGAGGCGCCGTGCGCTTGGCTTCAAAGCTGCCCGAACAGCACTAGCGGCCCGACGTCTCTGCACGGCAGGATTGTCGTTGTGGGCCGAGGCTGCGTGTTCTCTCAAAGCGGAAAACCGTGCTGGCAATACCTTGCTAGAAACTCCTCCCACGGCACTACATGTTCAGCTCCGGCCAAACGAAAGGTGACCTCAGGCCTCAAGGTAAGTTCCAGCGTTTCACGTCGGGGGAGTTGGGTGTGCAGTGGTTTCCATGAGGCCAGACTCCACCACGGAGTGCCTTAACTCTGCGACGCTCCTGGGGGCACACAGGATAGGAGCTCGTTCGCCAATTTCGCAGGATGACTTCTCTCCGTGCCGGAACGGCGGCTCCTGGCTTCTAGAGGAACCTTAGCCTACACAGGCCCCTGGAGGAAGCTCTTCACATTCAGAGCAAGGGCAACGTTCTGCTCTCCGGCTTGCCTGGGTTGAGTGCCCCAGTCGTCAAAGAGCCTCGCGAAAGCAGTGCTGCGCAGACTCCCTTTGCCAGTCGAACGGCCTCCTTGACTGAAAGAGAACTGCAGTGCCAAAAGGCACCGTGCTGACGACTGGCTCCAGGAAGAGACTCGGGACAGCACTCTCATAGAAGCGAAAGCTAGGCTGTGCGCCCAGCCTGAGGAGCAGTACGTACGTTTGCCACACTTCTTTACACAGCTAGGCATGAGCCGGAGAGCCTCGGTCACTGAGGCCTACCTAAGGGACTGCCACACTTACCCAGTAGCTCCCACGCAGAGGTCCCTGTGCCCAAACGGGCCTCCACGGAAGGGCCCTGTTCCTCCCGTTGTGTTTCCTTGAGGTAATCAGAAACCGCTGAGGATCCCTATAGGAGCTCCGGTTTGAAGCTGGGCGACCCTGGCTAAACCTTATTCCCCTCCGTGGTAAACGAGACAGTGGCGGGTCCTAAGCTGCCTGAAGTACACTGCTCGCGCCCACCTTCTCTTTGCTGCCGGAAGGCCTCCCACAAGAAGTCTGAGTTTACTCGTGACAGCAGAAGTCTGAGTTTACGCGTGTGAGGCCTGCTGCTCTCAGTTCCTTGCTGGGAGCTTCAGCAGGAGCGCTCGGGAGCTCGCCGGCACAAGAACTGTGAGTGCCCTCGCCCCACCCCGGCCTCAAGCAAAAGTCCAGATTTCCCCCGTCAGAGTGCCATAGGAGCGAAGAAGCATGCGTTAACGGAGGGCTTCAACAGTGCTAGGGCTTTATTTCACGAGACACCGTGCACTCACGTTCGTTGTAACAACTGTCAAAGGGCACTGGATGCCTTCCAACTCCTCTCTTGCGTTTGAGCCACAGGAAGTAAATGCATTCGTTTGATTAAGCTCCGTGAACGTGCAACGACGATGGCGAAGCGCTGCCCTGTTCGCTCGAAAGCTCTCGTTTGTACGGCCTTCACCCGGCCTCAAGGTACGCCGTTCTAAACAGCCTTACATTCCACGCTGGTGTGCCCCCAGTTGGGAATGTGGGCTCTTCTGTGAGACACCAATGTGCGTCCCAAAGGAAACCGGGGGGGGGCGGGGGGCTCCCCCAGGACGCCTGCGTACGGCAGTCGGTTGCCAGATGTTTACTTCCAGCCGGAGAAAGAGAAAAAGGACAGCTTTCCCAGGGACAATTCTGGACCCTTGGGAACATCCAGAATCACCAAAGCCTAAACTTGGCACGGCCTGGGGAACGCTCTTCCGCACGTCCAGCAATCCCCACGTCAAAACCTTTCTCGGCAGAGGCAGGCACTCTCTCCCTTGTGCTAGATAGCTCGGCAGAGCCTTCCGAGAAACATGCTGCGTCATTCAGCTTGAAAGTGGGACGCGGATGGGAGAGTACGCTTTCTCCCCGTTTGGAGGCGCCGTGCGCTTGGCTTCAAAGCTGCCCGAACAGCACTAGCGGCCCGACGTCTCTGCACGGCAGGATTGTCGTTGTGGGCCGAGGCTGCGTGTTCTCTCAAAGCGGAAAACCGTGCTGGCAATACCTTGCTAGAAACTCCTCCCACGGCACTACATGTTCAGCTCCGGCCAAACGAAAGGTGACCTCAGGCCTCAAGGTAAGTTCCAGCGTTTCACGTCGGGGGAGTTCGGTGTGCAGTGGTTTCCATGAGGCCAGACTCCACCACGGAGTGCCTTAACTCTGCGACGCTCCTGGGGGCACACAGGATAGGAGCTCGTTCGCCAATTTCGCAGGATGACTTCTCTCCGTGCCGGAACGGCGGCTCCTGGCTTCTAGAGGAACCTTAGCCTACACAGGCCCCTGGAGGAAGCTCTTCACATTCAGAGCAAGGGCAACGTTCTGCTCTCTGGCTTGCCTGGGTTGAGTGCCCCAGTCGTCAAAGAGCCTCGCGAAAGCAGTGCTGCGCAGACTCCCTTTGCCAGTCGAACGGCCTCCTTGACTGAAAGAGAACTGCAGTGCCAAAAGGCACCGTGCTGACGACTGGCTCCAGGAAGAGACTCGGGACAGCACTCTCATAGAAGCGAAAGCTAGGCTGTGCGCCCAGCCTGAGGAGCAGTACGTACGTTTGCCACACTTCTTTACACAGCTAGGCATGAGCCGGAGAGCCTCGGTCACTGAGGCCTACCTAAGGGACTGCCACACTTACCCAGTAGCTCCCACGCAGAGGTCCCTGTGCCCAAACGGGCCTCCACGGAAGGGCCCTGTTCCTCCCGTTGTGTTTCCTTGAGGTAATCAGAAACCGCTGAGGATCCCTATAGGAGCTCCGGTTTGAAGCTGGGCGACCCTGGCTAAACCTTATTCCCCTCCGTGGTAAACGAGACAGTGGCGGGTCCTAAGCTGCCTGAAGTACACTGCTCGCGCCCACCTTCTCTTTGCTGCCGGAAGGCCTCCCACAAGAAGTCTGAGTTTACTCGTGACAGCAGAAGTCTGAGTTTACGCGTGTGAGGCCTGCTGCTCTCAGTTCCTTGCTGGGAGCTTCAGCAGGAGCGCTCGGGAGCTCGCCGGCACAAGAACTGTGAGTGCCCTCGCCCCACCCCGGCCTCAAGCAAAAGTCCAGATTTCCCCCGTCAGAGTGCCATAGGAGCGAAGAAGCATGCGTTAACGGAGGGCTTCAACAGTGCTAGGGCTTTATTTCACGAGACACCGTGCACTCACGTTCGTTGTAACAACTGTCAAAGGGCACTGGATGCCTTCCAACTCCTCTCTTGCGTTTGAGCCACAGGAAGTAAATGCATTCGTTTGATTAAGCTCCGTGAACGTGCAACGACGATGGCGAAGCGCTGCCCTGTTCGCTCGAAAGCTCTCGTTTGTACGGCCTTCACCCGGCCTCAAGGTACGCCGTTCTAAACAGCCTTACATTCCACGCTGGTGTGCCCCCAGTTGGGAATGTGGGCTCTTCTGTGAGACACCAATGTGCGTCCCAAAGGAAACCGGGGGGGGCGGGGGGCTCCCCCAGGACGCCTGCGTACGGCAGTCGGTTGCCAGATGTTTACTTCCAGCCGGAGAAAGAGAAAAAGGACAGCTTTCCCAGGGACAATTCTGGACCCTTGGGAACATCCAGAATCACCAAAGCCTAAACTTGGCACGGCCTGGGGAACGCTCTTCCGCACGTCCAGCAATCCCCACGTCAAAACCTTTCTCGGCAGAGGCAGGCACTCTCTCCCTTGTACTAGATAGCTCGGCAGAACCTTCCGAGAAACATGCTGCGTCATTCAGCTTGAAAGTGGGACGCGGATGGGAGAGTACGCTTTCTCCCCGTTTGGAGGCGCCGTGCGCTTGGCTTCAAAGCTGCCCGAACAGCACTAGCGGCCCGACGTCTCTGCACGGCAGGATTGTCGTTGTGGGCCGAGGCTGCGTGTTCTCTCAAAGCGGAAAACCGTGCTGGCAATACCTTGCTAGAAACTCCTCCCACGGCACTACATGTTCAGCTCCGGCCAAACGAAAGGTGACCTCAGGCCTCAAGGTAAGTTCCAGCGTTTCACGTCGGGGGAGTTGGGTGTGCAGTGGTTTCCATGAGGCCAGACTCCACCACGGAGTGCCTTAACTCTGCGACGCTCCTGGGGGCACACAGGATAGGAGCTCGTTCGCCAATTTCGCAGGATGACTTCTCTCCGTGCCGGAACGGCGGCTCCTGGCTTCTAGAGGAACCTTAGCCTACACAGGCCCCTGGAGGAAGCTCTTCACATTCAGAGCAAGGGCAACGTTCTGCTCTCCGGCTTGCCTGGGTTGAGTGCCCCAGTCGTCAAAGAGCCTCGCGAAAGCAGTGCTGCGCAGACTCCCTTTGCCAGTCGAATGGCCTCCTTGACTGAAAGAGAACTGCAGTGCCAAAAGGCACCGTGCTGACGACTGGCTCCAGGAAGAGACTCGGGACAGCACTCTCATAGAAGCGAAAGCTAGGCTGTGCGCCCAGCCTGAGGAGCAGTACGTACGTTTGCCACGCTTCTTTACACAGCTAGGCATGAGCCGGAGAGCCTCGGTCACTGAGGCCTACCTAAGGGACTGCCACACTTACCCAGTAGCTCCCACGCAGAGGTCCCTGTGCCCAAACGGGCCTCCACGGAAGGGCCCTGTTCCTCCCGTTGTGTTTCCTTGAGGTAATCAGAAACCGCTGAGGATCCCTATAGGAGCTCCGGTTTGAAGCTGGGCGACCCTGGCTAAACCTTATTCCCCTCCGTGGTAAACGAGACAGTGGCGGGTCCTAAGCTGCCTGAAGTACACTGCTCGCGCCCACCTTCTCTTTGCTGCCGGAAGGCCTCCCACAAGAAGTCTGAGTTTACTCGTGACAGCAGAAGTCTGAGTTTACGCGTGTGAGGCCTGCTGCTCTCAGTTCCTTGCTGGGAGCTTCAGCAGGAGCGCTCGGGAGCTCGCCGGCACAAGAACTGTGAGTGCCCTCGCCCCACCCCGGCCTCAAGCAAAAGTCCAGATTTCCCCCGTCAGAGTGCCATAGGAGCGAAGAAGCATGCGTTAACGGAGGGCTTCAACAGTGCTAGGGCTTTATTTCACGAGACACCGTGCACTCACGTTCGTTGTAACAACTGTCAAAGGGCACTGGATGCCTTCCAACTCCTCTCTTGCGTTTGAGCCACAGGAAGTAAATGCATTCGTTTGATTAAGCTCCGTGAACGTGCAACGACGATGGCGAAGCGCTGCCCTGTTCGCTCGAAAGCTCTCGTTTGTACGGCCTTCACCCGGCCTCAAGGTACGCCGTTCTAAACAGCCTTACATTCCACGCTGGTGTGCCCCCAGTTGGGAATGTGGGCTCTTCTGTGAGACACCAATGTGCGTCCCAAAGGAAACCGGGGGGGGCGGGGGGCTCCCCCAGGACGCCTGCGTACGGCAGTCGGTTGCCAGATGTTTACTTCCAGCCGGAGAAAGAGAAAAAGGACAGCTTTCCCAGGGACAATTCTGGACCCTTGGGAACATCCAGAATCACCAAAGCCTAAACTTGGCACGGCCTGGGGAACGCTCTTCCGCACGTCCAGCAATCCCCACGTCAAAACCTTTCTCGGCAGAGGCAGGCACTCTCTCCCTTGTGCTAGATAGCTCGGCAGAGCCTTCCGAGAAACATGCTGCGTCATTCAGCTTGAAAGTGGGACGCGGATGGGAGAGTACGCTTTCTCCCCGTTTGGAGGCGCCGTGCGCTTGGCTTCAAAGCTGCCCGAACAGCACTAGCGGCCCGACGTCTCTGCACGGCAGGATTCTCGTTGTGGGCCGAGGCTGCGTGTTCTCTCAAAGCGGAAAACCGTGCTGGCAATACCTTGCTAGAAACTCCTCCCACGGCACTACATGTTCAGCTCCGGCCAAACGAAAGGTGACCTCAGGCCTCAAGGTAAGTTCCAGCGTTTCACGTCGGGGGAGTTGGGTGTGCAGTGGTTTCCATGAGGCCAGACTCCACCACGGAGTGCCTTAACTCTGCGACGCTCCTGGGGGCACACAGGATAGGAGCTCGTTCGCCAATTTCGCAGGATGACTTCTCTCCGTGCCGGAACGGCGGCTCCTGGCTTCTAGAGGAACCTTAGCCTACACAGGCCCCTGGAGGAAGCTCTTCACATTCAGAGCAAGGGCAACGTTCTGCTCTCTGGCTTGCCTGGGTTGAGTGCCCCAGTCGTCAAAGAGCCTCGCGAAAGCAGTGCTGCGCAGACTCCCTTTGCCAGTCGAACGGCCTCCTTGACTGAAAGAGAACTGCAGTGCCAAAAGGCACCGTGCTGACGACTGGCTCCAGGAAGAGACTCGGGACAGCACTCTCATAGAAGCGAAAGCTAGGCTGTGCGCCCAGCCTGAGGAGCAGTACGTACGTTTGCCACACTTCTTTACACAGCTAGGCATGAGCCGGAGAGCCTCGGTCACTGAGGCCTACCTAAGGGACTGCCACACTTACCCAGTAGCTCCCACGCAGAGGTCCCTGTGCCTAAACGGGCCTCCACGGAAGGGCCCTGTTCCTCCCGTTGTGTTTCCTTGAGGTAATCAGAAACCGCTGAGGATCCCTATAGGAGCTCCGGTTTGAAGCTGGGCGACCCTGGCTAAACCTTATTCCCCTCCGTGGTAAACGAGACAGTGGCGGGTCCTAAGCTGCCTGAAGTACACTGCTCGCGCCCACCTTCTCTTTGCTGCCGGAAGGCCTCCCACAAGAAGTCTGAGTTTACTCGTGACAGCAGAAGTCTGAGTTTACGCGTGTGAGGCCTGCTGCTCTCAGTTCCTTGCTGGGAGCTTCAGCAGGAGCGCTCGGGAGCTCGCCGGCACAAGAACTGTGAGTGCCCTCGCCCCACCCCGGCCTCAAGCAAAAGTCCAGATTTCCCCCGTCAGAGTGCCATAGGAGCGAAGAAGCATGCGTTAACGGAGGGCTTCAACAGTGCTAGGGCTTTATTTCACGAGACACCGTGCACTCACGTTCGTTGTAACAACTGTCAAAGGGCACTGGATGCCTTCCAACTCCTCTCTTGCGTTTGAGCCACAGGAAGTAAATGCATTCGTTTGATTAAGCTCCGTGAACGTGCAACGACGATGGCGAAGCGCTGCCCTGTTCGCTCGAAAGCTCTCGTTTGTACGGCCTTCACCCGGCCTCAAGGTACGCCGTTCTAAACAGCCTTACATTCCACGCTGGTGTGCCCCCAGTTGGGAATGTGGGCTCTTCTGTGAGACACCAATGTGCGTCCCAAAGGAAACCGGGGGGGGCGGGGGGCTCCCCCAGGACGCCTGCGTACGGCAGTCGGTTGCCAGATGTTTACTTCCAGCCGGAGAAAGAGAAAAAGGACAGCTTTCCCAGGGACAATTCTGGACCCTTGGGAACATCCAGAATCACCAAAGCCTAAACTTGGCACGGCCTGGGGAACGCTCTTCCGCACGTCCAGCAATCCCCACGTCAAAACCTTTCTCGGCAGAGGCAGGCACTCTCTCCCTTGTGCTAGATAGCTCGGCAGAGCCTTCCGAGAAACATGCTGCGTCATTCAGCTTGAAAGTGGGACGCGGATGGGAGAGTACGCTTTCTCCCCGTTTGGAGGCGCCGTGCGCTTGGCTTCAAAGCTGCCCGAACAGCACTAGCGGCCCGACGTCTCTGCACGGCAGGATTGTCGTTGTGGGCCGAGGCTGCGTGTTCTCTCAAAGCGGAAAACCGTGCTGGCAATACCTTGCTAGAAACTCCTCCCACGGCACTACATGTTCAGCTCCGGCCAAACGAAAGGTGACCTCAGGCCTCAAGGTAAGTTCCAGCGTTTCACGTCGGGGGAGTTCGGTGTGCAGTGGTTTCCATGAGGCCAGACTCCACCACGGAGTGCCTTAACTCTGCGACGCTCCTGGGGGCACACAGGATAGGAGCTCGTTCGCCAATTTCGCAGGATGACTTCTCTCCGTGCCGGAACGGCGGCTCCTGGCTTCTAGAGGAACCTTAGCCTACACAGGCCCCTGGAGGAAGCTCTTCACATTCAGAGCAAGGGCAACGTTCTGCTCTCCGGCTTGCCTGGGTTGAGTGCCCCAGTCGTCAAAGAGCCTCGCGAAAGCAGTGCTGCGCAGACTCCCTTTGCCAGTCGAACGGCCTCCTTGACTGAAAGAGAACTGCAGTGCCAAAAGGCACCGTGCTGACGACTGGCTCCAGGAAGAGACTCGGGACAGCACTCTCATAGAAGCGAAAGCTAGGCTGTGCGCCCAGCCTGAGGAGCAGTACGTACGTTTGCCACACTTCTTTACACAGCTAGGCATGAGCCGGAGAGCCTCGGTCACTGAGGCCTACCTAAGGGACTGCCACACTTACCCAGTAGCTCCCACGCAGAGGTCCCTGTGCCCAAACGGGCCTCCACGGAAGGGCCCTGTTCCTCCCGTTGTGTTTCCTTGAGGTAATCAGAAACCGCTGAGGATCCCTATAGGAGCTCCGGTTTGAAGCTGGGCGACCCTGGCTAAACCTTATTCCCCTCCGTGGTAAACGAGACAGTGGCGGGTCCTAAGCTGCCTGAAGTACACTGCTCGCGCCCACCTTCTCTTTGCTGCCGGAAGGCCTCCCACAAGAAGTCTGAGTTTACTCGTGACAGCAGAAGTCTGAGTTTACGCGTGTGAGGCCTGCTGCTCTCAGTTCCTTGCTGGGAGCTTCAGCAGGAGCGCTCGGGAGCTCGCCGGCACAAGAACTGTGAGTGCCCTCGCCCCACCCCGGCCTCAAGCAAAAGTCCAGATTTCCCCCGTCAGAGTGCCATAGGAGCGAAGAAGCATGCGTTAACGGAGGGCTTCAACAGTGCTAGGGCTTTATTTCACGAGACACCGTGCACTCACGTTCGTTGTAACAACTGTCAAAGGGCACTGGATGCCTTCCAACTCCTCTCTTGCGTTTGAGCCACAGGAAGTAAATGCATTCGTTTGATTAAGCTCCGTGAACGTGCAACGACGATGGCGAAGCGCTGCCCTGTTCGCTCGAAAGCTCTCGTTTGTACGGCCTTCACCCGGCCTCAAGGTACGCCGTTCTAAACAGCCTTACATTCCACGCTGGTGTGCCCCCAGTTGGGAATGTGGGCTCTTCTGTGAGACACCAATGTGCGTCCCAAAGGAAACCGGGGGGGGCGGGGGGCTCCCCCAGGACGCCTGCGTACGGCAGTCGGTTGCCAGATGTTTACTTCCAGCCGGAGAAAGAGAAAAAGGACAGCTTTCCCAGGGACAATTCTGGACCCTTGGGAACATCCAGAATCACCAAAGCCTAAACTTGGCACGGCCTGGGGAACGCTCTTCCGCACGTCCAGCAATCCCCACGTCAAAACCTTTCTCGGCAGAGGCAGGCACTCTCTCCCTTGTACTAGATAGCTCGGCAGAACCTTCCGAGAAACATGCTGCGTCATTCAGCTTGAAAGTGGGACGCGGATGGGAGAGTACGCTTTCTCCCCGTTTGGAGGCGCCGTGCGCTTGGCTTCAAAGCTGCCCGAATAGCACTAGCGGCCCGACGTCTCTGCACGGCAGGATTGTCGTTGTGGGCCGAGGCTGCGTGTTCTCTCAAAGCGGAAAACCGTGCTGGCAATACCTTGCTAGAAACTCCTCCCACGGCACTACATGTTCAGCTCCGGCCAAACGAAAGGTGACCTCAGGCCTCAAGGTAAGTTCCAGCGTTTCACGTCGGGGGAGTTGGGTGTGCAGTGGTTTCCATGAGGCCAGACTCCACCACGGAGTGCCTTAACTCTGCGACGCTCCTGGGGGCACACAGGATAGGAGCTCGTTCGCCAATTTCGCAGGATGACTTCTCTCCGTGCCGGAACGGCGGCTCCTGGCTTCTAGAGGAACCTTAGCCTACACAGGCCCCTGGAGGAAGCTCTTCACATTCAGAGCAAGGGCAACGTTCTGCTCTCCGGCTTGCCTGGGTTGAGTGCCCCAGTCGTCAAAGAGCCTCGCGAAAGCAGTGCTGCGCAGACTCCCTTTGCCAGTCGAACGGCCTCCTTGACTGAAAGAGAACTGCAGTGCCAAAAGGCACCGTGCTGACGACTGGCTCCAGGAAGAGACTCGGGACAGCACTCTCATAGAAGCGAAAGCTAGGCTGTGCGCCCAGCCTGAGGAGCAGTACGTACGTTTGCCACGCTTCTTTACACAGCTAGGCATGAGCCGGAGAGCCTCGGTCACTGAGGCCTACCTAAGGGACTGCCACACTTACCCAGTAGCTCCCACGCAGAGGTCCCTGTGCCCAAACGGGCCTCCACGGAAGGGCCCTGTTCCTCCCGTTGTGTTTCCTTGAGGTAATCAGAAACCGCTGAGGATCCCTATAGGAGCTCCGGTTTGAAGCTGGGCGACCCTGGCTAAACCTTATTCCCCTCCGTGGTAAACGAGACAGTGGCGGGTCCTAAGCTGCCTGAAGTACACTGCTCGCGCCCACCTTCTCTTTGCTGCCGGAAGGCCTCCCACAAGAAGTCTGAGTTTACTCGTGACAGCAGAAGTCTGAGTTTACGCGTGTGAGGCCTGCTGCTCTCAGTTCCTTGCTGGGAGCTTCAGCAGGAGCGCTCGGGAGCTCGCCGGCACAAGAACTGTGAGTGCCCTCGCCCCACCCCGGCCTCAAGCAAAAGTCCAGATTTCCCCCGTCAGAGTGCCATAGGAGCGAAGAAGCATGCGTTAACGGAGGGCTTCAACAGTGCTAGGGCTTTATTTCACGAGACACCGTGCACTCACGTTCGTTGTAACAACTGTCAAAGGGCACTGGATGCCTTCCAACTCCTCTCTTGCGTTTGAGCCACAGGAAGTAAATGCATTCGTTTGATTAAGCTCCGTGAACGTGCAACGACGATGGCGAAGCGCTGCCCTGTTCGCTCGAAAGCTCTCGTTTGTACGGCCTTCACCCGGCCTCAAGGTACGCCGTTCTAAACAGCCTTACATTCCACGCTGGTGTGCCCCCAGTTGGGAATGTGGGCTCTTCTGTGAGACACCAATGTGCGTCCCAAAGGAAACCGGGGGGGGCGGGGGGCTCCCCCAGGACGCCTGCGTACGGCAGTCGGTTGCCAGATGTTTACTTCCAGCCGGAGAAAGAGAAAAAGGACAGCTTTCCCAGGGACAATTCTGGACCCTTGGGAACATCCAGAATCACCAAAGCCTAAACTTGGCACGGCCTGGGGAACGCTCTTCCGCACGTCCAGCAATCCCCACGTCAAAACCTTTCTCGGCAGAGGCAGGCACTCTCTCCCTTGTGCTAGATAGCTCGGCAGAGCCTTCCGAGAAACATGCTGCGTCATTCAGCTTGAAAGTGGGACGCGGATGGGAGAGTACGCTTTCTCCCCGTTTGGAGGCGCCGTGCGCTTGGCTTCAAAGCTGCCCGAACAGCACTAGCGGCCCGACGTCTCTGCACGGCAGGATTCTCGTTGTGGGCCGAGGCTGCGTGTTCTCTCAAAGCGGAAAACCGTGCTGGCAATACCTTGCTAGAAACTCCTCCCACGGCACTACATGTTCAGCTCCGGCCAAACGAAAGGTGACCTCAGGCCTCAAGGTAAGTTCCAGCGTTTCACGTCGGGGGAGTTGGGTGTGCAGTGGTTTCCATGAGGCCAGACTCCACCACGGAGTGCCTTAACTCTGCGACGCTCCTGGGGGCACACAGGATAGGAGCTCGTTCGCCAATTTCGCAGGATGACTTCTCTCCGTGCCGGAACGGCGGCTCCTGGCTTCTAGAGGAACCTTAGCCTACACAGGCCCCTGGAGGAAGCTCTTCACATTCAGAGCAAGGGCAACGTTCTGCTCTCTGGCTTGCCTGGGTTGAGTGCCCCAGTCGTCAAAGAGCCTCGCGAAAGCAGTGCTGCGCAGACTCCCTTTGCCAGTCGAACGGCCTCCTTGACTGAAAGAGAACTGCAGTGCCAAAAGGCACCGTGCTGACGACTGGCTCCAGGAAGAGACTCGGGACAGCACTCTCATAGAAGCGAAAGCTAGGCTGTGCGCCCAGCCTGAGGAGCAGTACGTACGTTTGCCACACTTCTTTACACAGCTAGGCATGAGCCGGAGAGCCTCGGTCACTGAGGGCTACCTAAGGGACTGCCACACTTACCCAGTAGCTCCCACGCAGAGGTCCCTGTGCCCAAACGGGCCTCCACGGAAGGGCCCTGTTCCTCCCGTTGTGTTTCCTTGAGGTAATCAGAAACCGCTGAGGATCCCTATAGGAGCTCCGGTTTGAAGCTGGGCGACCCTGGCTAAACCTTATTCCCCTCCGTGGTAAACGAGACAGTGGCGGGTCCTAAGCTGCCTGAAGTACACTGCTCGCGCCCACCTTCTCTTTGCTGCCGGAAGGCCTCCCACAAGAAGTCTGAGTTTACTCGTGACAGCAGAAGTCTGAGTTTACGCGTGTGAGGCCTGCTGCTCTCAGTTCCTTGCTGGGAGCTTCAGCAGGAGCGCTCGGGAGCTCGCCGGCACAAGAACTGTGAGTGCCCTCGCCCCACCCCGGCCTCAAGCAAAAGTCCAGATTTCCCCCGTCAGAGTGCCATAGGAGCGAAGAAGCATGCGTTAACGGAGGGCTTCAACAGTGCTAGGGCTTTATTTCACGAGACACCGTGCACTCACGTTCGTTGTAACAACTGTCAAAGGGCACTGGATGCCTTCCAACTCCTCTCTTGCGTTTGAGCCACAGGAAGTAAATGCATTCGTTTGATTAAGCTCCGTGAACGTGCAACGACGATGGCGAAGCGCTGCCCTGTTCGCTCGAAAGCTCTCGTTTGTACGGCCTTCACCCGGCCTCAAGGTACGCCGTTCTAAACAGCCTTACATTCCACGCTGGTGTGCCCCCAGTTGGGAATGTGGGCTCTTCTGTGAGACACCAATGTGCGTCCCAAAGGAAACCGGGGGGGGCGGGGGGCTCCCCCAGGACGCCTGCGTACGGCAGTCGGTTGCCAGATGTTTACTTCCAGCCGGAGAAAGAGAAAAAGGACAGCTTTCCCAGGGACAATTCTGGACCCTTGGGAACATCCAGAATCACCAAAGCCTAAACTTGGCACGGCCTGGGGAACGCTCTTCCGCACGTCCAGCAATCCCCACGTCAAAACCTTTCTCGGCAGAGGCAGGCACTCTCTCCCTTGTGCTAGATAGCTCGGCAGAACCTTCCCAGAAACATGCTGCGTCATTCAGCTTGAAAGTGGGACGCGGATGGGAGAGTACGCTTTCTCCCCGTTTGGAGGCGCCGTGCGCTTGGCTTCAAAGCTGCCCGAACAGCACTAGCGGCCCGACGTCTCTGCACGGCAGGATTGTCGTTGTGGGCCGAGGCTGCGTGTTCTCTCAAAGCGGAAAACCGTGCTGGCAATACCTTGCTAGAAACTCCTCCCACGGCACTACATGTTCAGCTCCGGCCAAACGAAAGGTGACCTCAGGCCTCAAGGTAAGTTCCAGCGTTTCACGTCGGGGGAGTTGGGTGTGCAGTGGTTTCCATGAGGCCAGACTCCACCACGGAGTGCCTTAACTCTGCGACGCTCCTGGGGGCACACAGGATAGGAGCTCGTTCGCCAATTTCGCAGGATGACTTCTCTCCGTGCCGGAACGGCGGCTCCTGGCTTCTAGAGGAACCTTAGCCTACACAGGCCCCTGGAGGAAGCTCTTCACATTCAGAGCAAGGGCAACGTTCTGCTCTCCGGCTTGCCTGGGTTGAGTGCCCCAGTCGTCAAAGAGCCTCGCGAAAGCAGTGCTGCGCAGACTCCCTTTGCCAGTCGAACGGCCTCCTTGACTGAAAGAGAACTGCAGTGCCAAAAGGCACCGTGCTGACGACTGGCTCCAGGAAGAGACTCGGGACAGCACTCTCATAGAAGCGAAAGCTAGGCTGTGCGCCCAGCCTGAGGAGCAGTACGTACGTTTGCCACGCTTCTTTACACAGCTAGGCATGAGCCGGAGAGCCTCGGTCACTGAGGCCTACCTAAGGGACTGCCACACTTACCCAGTAGCTCCCACGCAGAGGTCCCTGTGCCCAAACGGGCCTCCACGGAAGGGCCCTGTTCCTCCCGTTGTGTTTCCTTGAGGTAATCAGAAACCGCTGAGGATCCCTATAGGAGCTCCGGTTTGAAGCTGGGCGACCCTGGCTAAACCTTATTCCCCTCCGTGGTAAACGAGACAGTGGCGGGTCCTAAGCTGCCTGAAGTACACTGCTCGCGCCCACCTTCTCTTTGCTGCCGGAAGGCCTCCCACAAGAAGTCTGAGTTTACTCGTGACAGCAGAAGTCTGAGTTTACGCGTGTGAGGCCTGCTGCTCTCAGTTCCTTGCTGGGAGCTTCAGCAGGAGCGCTCGGGAGCTCGCCGGCACAAGAACTGTGAGTGCCCTCGCCCCACCCCGGCCTCAAGCAAAAGTCCAGATTTCCCCCGTCAGAGTGCCATAGGAGCGAAGAAGCATGCGTTAACGGAGGGCTTCAACAGTGCTAGGGCTTTATTTCACGAGACACCGTGCACTCACGTTCGTTGTAACAACTGTCAAAGGGCACTGGATGCCTTCCAACTCCTCTCTTGCGTTTGAGCCACAGGAAGTAAATGCATTCGTTTGATTAAGCTCCGTGAACGTGCAACGACGATGGCGAAGCGCTGCCCTGTTCGCTCGAAAGCTCTCGTTTGTACGGCCTTCACCCGGCCTCAAGGTACGCCGTTCTAAACAGCCTTACATTCCACGCTGGTGTGCCCCCAGTTGGGAATGTGGGCTCTTCTGTGAGACACCAATGTGCGTCCCAAAGGAAACCGGGGGGGGCGGGGGGCTCCCCCAGGACGCCTGCGTACGGCAGTCGGTTGCCAGATGTTTACTTCCAGCCGGAGAAAGAGAAAAAGGACAGCTTTCCCAGGGACAATTCTGGACCCTTGGGAACATCCAGAATCACCAAAGCCTAAACTTGGCACGGCCTGGGGAACGCTCTTCCGCACGTCCAGCAATCCCCACGTCAAAACCTTTCTCGGCAGAGGCAGGCACTCTCTCCCTTGTACTAGATAGCTCGGCAGAACCTTCCGAGAAACATGCTGCGTCATTCAGCTTGAAAGTGGGACGCGGATGGGAGAGTACGCTTTCTCCCCGTTTGGAGGCGCCGTGCGCTTGGCTTCAAAGCTGCCCGAATAGCACTAGCGGCCCGACGTCTCTGCACGGCAGGATTGTCGTTGTGGGCCGAGGCTGCGTGTTCTCTCAAAGCGGAAAACCGTGCTGGCAATACCTTGCTAGAAACTCCTCCCACGGCACTACATGTTCAGCTCCGGCCAAACGAAAGGTGACCTCAGGCCTCAAGGTAAGTTCCAGCGTTTCACGTCGGGGGAGTTGGGTGTGCAGTGGTTTCCATGAGGCCAGACTCCACCACGGAGTGCCTTAACTCTGCGACGCTCCTGGGGGCACACAGGATAGGAGCTCGTTCGCCAATTTCGCAGGATGACTTCTCTCCGTGCCGGAACGGCGGCTCCTGGCTTCTAGAGGAACCTTAGCCTACACAGGCCCCTGGAGGAAGCTCTTCACATTCAGAGCAAGGGCAACGTTCTGCTCTCCGGCTTGCCTGGGTTGAGTGCCCCAGTCGTCAAAGAGCCTCGCGAAAGCAGTGCTGCGCAGACTCCCTTTGCCAGTCGAACGGCCTCCTTGACTGAAAGAGAACTGCAGTGCCAAAAGGCACCGTGCTGACGACTGGCTCCAGGAAGAGACTCGGGACAGCACTCTCATAGAAGCGAAAGCTAGGCTGTGCGCCCAGCCTGAGGAGCAGTACGTACGTTTGCCACGCTTCTTTACACAGCTAGGCATGAGCCGGAGAGCCTCGGTCACTGAGGCCTACCTAAGGGACTGCCACACTTACCCAGTAGCTCCCACGCAGAGGTCCCTGTGCCCAAACGGGCCTCCACGGAAGGGCCCTGTTCCTCCCGTTGTGTTTCCTTGAGGTAATCAGAAACCGCTGAGGATCCCTATAGGAGCTCCGGTTTGAAGCTGGGCGACCCTGGCTAAACCTTATTCCCCTCCGTGGTAAACGAGACAGTGGCGGGTCCTAAGCTGCCTGAAGTACACTGCTCGCGCCCACCTTCTCTTTGCTGCCGGAAGGCCTCCCACAAGAAGTCTGAGTTTACTCGTGACAGCAGAAGTCTGAGTTTACGCGTGTGAGGCCTGCTGCTCTCAGTTCCTTGCTGGGAGCTTCAGCAGGAGCGCTCGGGAGCTCGCCGGCACAAGAACTGTGAGTGCCCTCGCCCCACCCCGGCCTCAAGCAAAAGTCCAGATTTCCCCCGTCAGAGTGCCATAGGAGCGAAGAAGCATGCGTTAACGGAGGGCTTCAACAGTGCTAGGGCTTTATTTCACGAGACACCGTGCACTCACGTTCGTTGTAACAACTGTCAAAGGGCACTGGATGCCTTCCAACTCCTCTCTTGCGTTTGAGCCACAGGAAGTAAATGCATTCGTTTGATTAAGCTCCGTGAACGTGCAACGACGATGGCGAAGCGCTGCCCTGTTCGCTCGAAAGCTCTCGTTTGTACGGCCTTCACCCGGCCTCAAGGTACGCCGTTCTAAACAGCCTTACATTCCACGCTGGTGTGCCCCCAGTTGGGAATGTGGGCTCTTCTGTGAGACACCAATGTGCGTCCCAAAGGAAACCGGGGGGGGCGGGGGGCTCCCCCAGGACGCCTGCGTACGGCAGTCGGTTGCCAGATGTTTACTTCCAGCCGGAGAAAGAGAAAAAGGACAGCTTTCCCAGGGACAATTCTGGACCCTTGGGAACATCCAGAATCACCAAAGCCTAAACTTGGCACGGCCTGGGGAACGCTCTTCCGCACGTCCAGCAATCCCCACGTCAAAACCTTTCTCGGCAGAGGCAGGCACTCTCTCCCTTGTGCTAGATAGCTCGGCAGAGCCTTCCGAGAAACATGCTGCGTCATTCAGCTTGAAAGTGGGACGCGGATGGGAGAGTACGCTTTCTCCCCGTTTGGAGGCGCCGTGCGCTTGGCTTCAAAGCTGCCCGAACAGCACTAGCGGCCCGACGTCTCTGCACGGCAGGATTCTCGTTGTGGGCCGAGGCTGCGTGTTCTCTCAAAGCGGAAAACCGTGCTGGCAATACCTTGCTAGAAACTCCTCCCACGGCACTACATGTTCAGCTCCGGCCAAACGAAAGGTGACCTCAGGCCTCAAGGTAAGTTCCAGCGTTTCACGTCGGGGGAGTTCGGTGTGCAGTGGTTTCCATGAGGCCAGACTCCACCACGGAGTGCCTTAACTCTGCGACGCTCCTGGGGGCACACAGGATAGGAGCTCGTTCGCCAATTTCGCAGGATGACTTCTCTCCGTGCCGGAACGGCGGCTCCTGGCTTCTAGAGGAACCTTAGCCTACACAGGCCCCTGGAGGAAGCTCTTCACATTCAGAGCAAGGGCAACGTTCTGCTCTCCGGCTTGCCTGGGTTGAGTGCCCCAGTCGTCAAAGAGCCTCGCGAAAGCAGTGCTGCGCAGACTCCCTTTGCCAGTCGAACGGCCTCCTTGACTGAAAGAGAACTGCAGTG
This sequence comes from Grampus griseus, assembly GCF_964374135.1. NCBI lineage: Eukaryota > Metazoa > Chordata > Mammalia > Artiodactyla > Delphinidae > Grampus > Grampus griseus. Next base: position 56,893,416 of record NC_139008.1, read on the forward strand.
CCAAAAGGCACCGTGCTGACGACTGGCTCCAGGAAGAGACTCGGGACAGCACTCTCATAGAAGCGAAAGCTAGGCTGTGCGCCCAGCCTGAGGAGCAGTACGTACGTTTGCCACACTTCTTTACACAGCTAGGCATGAGCCGGAGAGCCTCGGTCACTGAGGCCTACCTAAGGGACTGCCACACTTACCCAGTAGCTCCCACGCAGAGGTCCCTGTGCCCAAACGGGCCTCCACGGAAGGGCCCTGTTCCTCCCGTTGTGTTTCCTTGAGGTAATCAGAAACCGCTGAGGATCCCTATAGGAGCTCCGGTTTGAAGCTGGGCGACCCTGGCTAAACCTTATTCCCCTCCGTGGTAAACGAGACAGTGGCGGGTCCTAAGCTGCCTGAAGTACACTGCTCGCGCCCACCTTCTCTTTGCTGCCGGAAGGCCTCCCACAAGAAGTCTGAGTTTACTCGTGACAGCAGAAGTCTGAGTTTACGCGTGTGAGGCCTGCTGCTCTCAGTTCCTTGCTGGGAGCTTCAGCAGGAGCGCTCGGGAGCTCGCCGGCACAAGAACTGTGAGTGCCCTCGCCCCACCCCGGCCTCAAGCAAAAGTCCAGATTTCCCCCGTCAGAGTGCCATAGGAGCGAAGAAGCATGCGTTAACGGAGGGCTTCAACAGTGCTAGGGCTTTATTTCACGAGACACCGTGCACTCACGTTCGTTGTAACAACTGTCAAAGGGCACTGGATGCCTTCCAACTCCTCTCTTGCGTTTGAGCCACAGGAAGTAAATGCATTCGTTTGATTAAGCTCCGTGAACGTGCAACGACGATGGCGAAGCGCTGCCCTGTTCGCTCGAAAGCTCTCGTTTGTACGGCCTTCACCCGGCCTCAAGGTACGCCGTTCTAAACAGCCTTACATTCCACGCTGGTGTGCCCCCAGTTGGGAATGTGGGCTCTTCTGTGAGACACCAATGTGCGTCCCAAAGGAAACCGGGGGGGGCGGGGGGCTCCCCCAGGACGCCTGCGTACGGCAGTCGGTTGCCAGATGTTTACTTCCAGCCGGAGAAAGAGAAAAAGGACAGCTTTCCCAGGGACAATTCTGGACCCTTGGGAACATCCAGAATCACCAAAGCCTAAACTTGGCACGGCCTGGGGAACGCTCTTCCGCACGTCCAGCAATCCCCACGTCAAAACCTTTCTCGGCAGAGGCAGGCACTCTCTCCCTTGTGCTAGATAGCTCGGCAGAACCTTCCGAGAAACATGCTGCGTCATTCAGCTTGAAAGTGGGACGCGGATGGGAGAGTACGCTTTCTCCCCGTTTGGAGGCGCCGTGCGCTTGGCTTCAAAGCTGCCCGAATAGCACTAGCGGCCCGACGTCTCTGCACGGCAGGATTGTCGTTGTGGGCCGAGGCTGCGTGTTCTCTCAAAGCGGAAAACCGTGCTGGCAATACCTTGCTAGAAACTCCTCCCACGGCACTACATGTTCAGCTCCGGCCAAACGAAAGGTGACCTCAGGCCTCAAGGTAAGTTCCAGCGTTTCACGTCGGGGGAGTTGGGTGTGCAGTGGTTTCCATGAGGCCAGACTCCACCACGGAGTGCCTTAACTCTGCGACGCTCCTGGGGGCACACAGGATAGGAGCTCGTTCGCCAATTTCGCAGGATGACTTCTCTCCGTGCCGGAACGGCGGCTCCTGGCTTCTAGAGGAACCTTAGCCTACACAGGCCCCTGGAGGAAGCTCTTCACATTCAGAGCAAGGGCAACGTTCTGCTCTCCGGCTTGCCTGGGTTGAGTGCCCCAGTCGTCAAAGAGCCTCGCGAAAGCAGTGCTGCGCAGACTCCCTTTGCCAGTCGAACGGCCTCCTTGACTGAAAGAGAACTGCAGTGCCAAAAGGCACCGTGCTGACGACTGGCTCCAGGAAGAGACTCGGGACAGCACTCTCATAGAAGCGAAAGCTAGGCTGTGCGCCCAGCCTGAGGAGCAGTACGTACGTTTGCCACGCTTCTTTACACAGCTAGGCATGAGCCGGAGAGCCTCGGTCACTGAGGCCTACCTAAGGGACTGCCACACTTACCCAGTAGCTCCCACGCAGAGGTCCCTGTGCCCAAACGGGCCTCCACGGAAGGGCCCTGTTCCTCCCGTTGTGTTTCCTTGAGGTAATCAGAAACCGCTGAGGATCCCTATAGGAGCTCCGGTTTGAAGCTGGGCGACCCTGGCTAAACCTTATTCCCCTCCGTGGTAAACGAGACAGTGGCGGGTCCTAAGCTGCCTGAAGTACACTGCTCGCGCCCACCTTCTCTTTGCTGCCGGAAGGCCTCCCACAAGAAGTCTGAGTTTACTCGTGACAGCAGAAGTCTGAGTTTACGCGTGTGAGGCCTGCTGCTCTCAGTTCCTTGCTGGGAGCTTCAGCAGGAGCGCTCGGGAGCTCGCCGGCACAAGAACTGTGAGTGCCCTCGCCCCACCCCGGCCTCAAGCAAAAGTCCAGATTTCCCCCGTCAGAGTGCCATAGGAGCGAAGAAGCATGCGTTAACGGAGGGCTTCAACAGTGCTAGGGCTTTATTTCACGAGACACCGTGCACTCACGTTCGTTGTAACAACTGTCAAAGGGCACTGGATGCCTTCCAACTCCTCTCTTGCGTTTGAGCCACAGGAAGTAAATGCATTCGTTTGATTAAGCTCCGTGAACGTGCAACGACGATGGCGAAGCGCTGCCCTGTTCGCTCGAAAGCTCTCGTTTGTACGGCCTTCACCCGGCCTCAAGGTACGCCGTTCTAAACAGCCTTACATTCCACGCTGGTGTGCCCCCAGTTGGGAATGTGGGCTCTTCTGTGAGACACCAATGTGCGTCCCAAAGGAAACCGGGGGGGGCGGGGGGCTCCCCCAGGACGCCTGCGTACGGCAGTCGGTTGCCAGATGTTTACTTCCAGCCGGAGAAAGAGAAAAAGGACAGCTTTCCCAGGGACAATTCTGGACCCTTGGGAACATCCAGAATCACCAAAGCCTAAACTTGGCACGGCCTGGGGAACGCTCTTCCGCACGTCCAGCAATCCCCACGTCAAAACCTTTCTCGGCAGAGGCAGGCACTCTCTCCCTTGTGCTAGATAGCTCGGCAGAGCCTTCCGAGAAACATGCTGCGTCATTCAGCTTGAAAGTGGGACGCGGATGGGAGAGTACGCTTTCTCCCCGTTTGGAGGCGCCGTGCGCTTGGCTTCAAAGCTGCCCGAACAGCACTAGCGGCCCGACGTCTCTGCACGGCAGGATTCTCGTTGTGGGCCGAGGCTGCGTGTTCTCTCAAAGCGGAAAACCGTGCTGGCAATACCTTGCTAGAAACTCCTCCCACGGCACTACATGTTCAGCTCCGGCCAAACGAAAGGTGACCTCAGGCCTCAAGGTAAGTTCCAGCGTTTCACGTCGGGGGAGTTGGGTGTGCAGTGGTTTCCATGAGGCCAGACTCCACCACGGAGTGCCTTAACTCTGCGACGCTCCTGGGGGCACACAGGATAGGAGCTCGTTCGCCAATTTCGCAGGATGACTTCTCTCCGTGCCGGAACGGCGGCTCCTGGCTTCTAGAGGAACCTTAGCCTACACAGGCCCCTGGAGGAAGCTCTTCACATTCAGAGCAAGGGCAACGTTCTGCTCTCTGGCTTGCCTGGGTTGAGTGCCCCAGTCGTCAAAGAGCCTCGCGAAAGCAGTGCTGCGCAGACTCCCTTTGCCAGTCGAACGGCCTCCTTGACTGAAAGAGAACTGCAGTGCCAAAAGGCACCGTGCTGACGACTGGCTCCAGGAAGAGACTCGGGACAGCACTCTCATAGAAGCGAAAGCTAGGCTGTGCGCCCAGCCTGAGGAGCAGTACGTACGTTTGCCACGCTTCTTTACACAGCTAGGCATGAGCCGGAGAGCCTCGGTCACTGAGGCCTACCTAAGGGACTGCCACACTTACCCAGTAGCTCCCACGCAGAGGTCCCTGTGCCCAAACGGGCCTCCACGGAAGGGCCCTGTTCCTCCCGTTGTGTTTCCTTGAGGTAATCAGAAACCGCTGAGGATCCCTATAGGAGCTCCGGTTTGAAGCTGGGCGACCCTGGCTAAACCTTATTCCCCTCCGTGGTAAACGAGACAGTGGCGGGTCCTAAGCTGCCTGAAGTACACTGCTCGCGCCCACCTTCTCTTTGCTGCCGGAAGGCCTCCCACAAGAAGTCTGAGTTTACTCGTGACAGCAGAAGTCTGAGTTTACGCGTGTGAGGCCTGCTGCTCTCAGTTCCTTGCTGGGAGCTTCAGCAGGAGCGCTCGGGAGCTCGCCGGCACAAGAACTGTGAGTGCCCTCGCCCCACCCCGGCCTCAAGCAAAAGTCCAGATTTCCCCCGTCAGAGTGCCATAGGAGCGAAGAAGCATGCGTTAACGGAGGGCTTCAACAGTGCTAGGGCTTTATTTCACGAGACACCGTGCACTCACGTTCGTTGTAACAACTGTCAAAGGGCACTGGATGCCTTCCAACTCCTCTCTTGCGTTTGAGCCACAGGAAGTAAATGCATTCGTTTGATTAAGCTCCGTGAACGTGCAACGACGATGGCGAAGCGCTGCCCTGTTCGCTCGAAAGCTCTCGTTTGTACGGCCTTCACCCGGCCTCAAGGTACGCCGTTCTAAACAGCCTTACATTCCACGCTGGTGTGCCCCCAGTTGGGAATGTGGGCTCTTCTGTGAGACACCAATGTGCGTCCCAAAGGAAACCGGGGGGGGCGGGGGGCTCCCCCAGGACGCCTGCGTACGGCAGTCGGTTGCCAGATGTTTACTTCCAGCCGGAGAAAGAGAAAAAGGACAGCTTTCCCAGGGACAATTCTGGACCCTTGGGAACATCCAGAATCACCAAAGCCTAAACTTGGCACGGCCTGGGGAACGCTCTTCCGCACGTCCAGCAATCCCCACGTCAAAACCTTTCTCGGCAGAGGCAGGCACTCTCTCCCTTGTGCTAGATAGCTCGGCAGAACCTTCCCAGAAACATGCTGCGTCATTCAGCTTGAAAGTGGGACGCGGATGGGAGAGTACGCTTTCTCCCCGTTTGGAGGCGCCGTGCGCTTGGCTTCAAAGCTGCCCGAACAGCACTAGCGGCCCGACGTCTCTGCACGGCAGGATTGTCGTTGTGGGCCGAGGCTGCGTGTTCTCTCAAAGCGGAAAACCGTGCTGGCAATACCTTGCTAGAAACTCCTCCCACGGCACTACATGTTCAGCTCCGGCCAAACGAAAGGTGACCTCAGGCCTCAAGGTAAGTTCCAGCGTTTCACGTCGGGGGAGTTGGGTGTGCAGTGGTTTCCATGAGGCCAGACTCCACCACGGAGTGCCTTAACTCTGCGACGCTCCTGGGGGCACACAGGATAGGAGCTCGTTCGCCAATTTCGCAGGATGACTTCTCTCCGTGCCGGAACGGCGGCTCCTGGCTTCTAGAGGAACCTTAGCCTACACAGGCCCCTGGAGGAAGCTCTTCACATTCAGAGCAAGGGCAACGTTCTGCTCTCCGGCTTGCCTGGGTTGAGTGCCCCAGTCGTCAAAGAGCCTCGCGAAAGCAGTGCTGCGCAGACTCCCTTTGCCAGTCGAACGGCCTCCTTGACTGAAAGAGAACTGCAGTGCCAAAAGGCACCGTGCTGACGACTGGCTCCAGGAAGAGACTCGGGACAGCACTCTCATAGAAGCGAAAGCTAGGCTGTGCGCCCAGCCTGAGGAGCAGTACGTACGTTTGCCACGCTTCTTTACACAGCTAGGCATGAGCCGGAGAGCCTCGGTCACTGAGGCCTACCTAAGGGACTGCCACACTTACCCAGTAGCTCCCACGCAGAGGTCCCTGTGCCCAAACGGGCCTCCACGGAAGGGCCCTGTTCCTCCCGTTGTGTTTCCTTGAGGTAATCAGAAACCGCTGAGGATCCCTATAGGAGCTCCGGTTTGAAGCTGGGCGACCCTGGCTAAACCTTATTCCCCTCCGTGGTAAACGAGACAGTGGCGGGTCCTAAGCTGCCTGAAGTACACTGCTCGCGCCCACCTTCTCTTTGCTGCCGGAAGGCCTCCCACAAGAAGTCTGAGTTTACTCGTGACAGCAGAAGTCTGAGTTTACGCGTGTGAGGCCTGCTGCTCTCAGTTCCTTGCTGGGAGCTTCAGCAGGAGCGCTCGGGAGCTCGCCGGCACAAGAACTGTGAGTGCCCTCGCCCCACCCCGGCCTCAAGCAAAAGTCCAGATTTCCCCCGTCAGAGTGCCATAGGAGCGAAGAAGCATGCGTTAACGGAGGGCTTCAACAGTGCTAGGGCTTTATTTCACGAGACACCGTGCACTCACGTTCGTTGTAACAACTGTCAAAGGGCACTGGATGCCTTCCAACTCCTCTCTTGCGTTTGAGCCACAGGAAGTAAATGCATTCGTTTGATTAAGCTCCGTGAACGTGCAACGACGATGGCGAAGCGCTGCCCTGTTCGCTCGAAAGCTCTCGTTTGTACGGCCTTCACCCGGCCTCAAGGTACGCCGTTCTAAACAGCCTTACATTCCACGCTGGTGTGCCCCCAGTTGGGAATGTGGGCTCTTCTGTGAGACACCAATGTGCGTCCCAAAGGAAACCGGGGGTGGGGGGGGGGGCTCCCCCAGGACGCCTGCGTACGGCAGTCGGTTGCCAGATGTTTACTTCCAGCCGGAGAAAGAGAAAAAGGACAGCTTTCCCAGGGACAATTCTGGACCCTTGGGAACATCCAGAATCACCAAAGCCTAAACTTGGCACGGCCTGGGGAACGCTCTTCCGCACGTCCAGCAATCCCCACGTCAAAACCTTTCTCGGCAGAGGCAGGCACTCTCTCCCTTGTGCTAGATAGCTCGGCAGAGCCTTCCGAGAAACATGCTGCGTCATTCAGCTTGAAAGTGGGACGCGGATGGGAGAGTACGCTTTCTCCCCGTTTGGAGGCGCCGTGCGCTTGGCTTCAAAGCTGCCCGAACAGCACTAGCGGCCCGACGTCTCTGCACGGCAGGATTGTCGTTGTGGGCCGAGGCTGCGTGTTCTCTCAAAGCGGAAAACCGTGCTGGCAATACCTTGCTAGAAACTCCTCCCACGGCACTACATGTTCAGCTCCGGCCAAACGAAAGGTGACCTCAGGCCTCAAGGTAAGTTCCAGCGTTTCACGTCGGGGGAGTTGGGTGTGCAGTGGTTTCCATGAGGCCAGACTCCACCACGGAGTGCCTTAACTCTGCGACGCTCCTGGGGGCACACAGGATAGGAGCTCGTTCGCCAATTTCGCAGGATGACTTCTCTCCGTGCCGGAACGGCGGCTCCTGGCTTCTAGAGGAACCTTAGCCTACACAGGCCCCTGGAGGAAGCTCTTCACATTCAGAGCAAGGGCAACGTTCTGCTCTCCGGCTTGCCTGGGTTGAGTGCCCCAGTCGTCAAAGAGCCTCGCGAAAGCAGTGCTGCGCAGACTCCCTTTGCCAGTCGAACGGCCTCCTTGACTGAAAGAGAACTGCAGTGCCAAAAGGCACCGTGCTGACGACTGGCTCCAGGAAGAGACTCGGGACAGCACTCTCATAGAAGCGAAAGCTAGGCTGTGCGCCCAGCCTGAGGAGCAGTACGTACGTTTGCCACACTTCTTTACACAGCTAGGCATGAGCCGGAGAGCCTCGGTCACTGAGGCCTACCTAAGGGACTGCCACACTTACCCAGTAGCTCCCACGCAGAGGTCCCTGTGCCCAAACGGGCCTCCACGGAAGGGCCCTGTTCCTCCCGTTGTGTTTCCTTGAGGTAATCAGAAACCGCTGAGGATCCCTATAGGAGCTCCGGTTTGAAGCTGGGCGACCCTGGCTAAACCTTATTCCCCTCCGTGGTAAACGAGACAGTGGCGGGTCCTAAGCTGCCTGAAGTACACTGCTCGCGCCCACCTTCTCTTTGCTGCCGGAAGGCCTCCCACAAGAAGTCTGAGTTTACTCGTGACAGCAGAAGTCTGAGTTTACGCGTGTGAGGCCTGCTGCTCTCAGTTCCTTGCTGGGAGCTTCAGCAGGAGCGCTCGGGAGCTCGCCGGCACAAGAACTGTGAGTGCCCTCGCCCCACCCCGGCCTCAAGCAAAAGTCCAGATTTCCCCCGTCAGAGTGCCATAGGAGCGAAGAAGCATGCGTTAACGGAGGGCTTCAACAGTGCTAGGGCTTTATTTCACGAGACACCGTGCACTCACGTTCGTTGTAACAACTGTCAAAGGGCACTGGATGCCTTCCAACTCCTCTCTTGCGTTTGAGCCACAGGAAGTAAATGCATTCGTTTGATTAAGCTCCGTGAACGTGCAACGACGATGGCGAAGCGCTGCCCTGTTCGCTCGAAAGCTCTCGTTTGTACGGCCTTCACCCGGCCTCAAGGTACGCCGTTCTAAACAGCCTTACATTCCACGCTGGTGTGCCCCCAGTTGGGAATGTGGGCTCTTCTGTGAGACACCAATGTGCGTCCCAAAGGAAACCGGGGGGGGCGGGGGGCTCCCCCAGGACGCCTGCGTACGGCAGTCGGTTGCCAGATGTTTACTTCCAGCCGGAGAAAGAGAAAAAGGACAGCTTTCCCAGGGACAATTCTGGACCCTTGGGAACATCCAGAATCACCAAAGCCTAAACTTGGCACGGCCTGGGGAACGCTCTTCCGCACGTCCAGCAATCCCCACGTCAAAACCTTTCTCGGCAGAGGCAGGCACTCTCTCCCTTGTGCTAGATAGCTCGGCAGAGCCTTCCGAGAAACATGCTGCGTCATTCAGCTTGAAAGTGGGACGCGGATGGGAGAGTACGCTTTCTCCCCGTTTGGAGGCGCCGTGCGCTTGGCTTCAAAGCTGCCCGAACAGCACTAGCGGCCCGACGTCTCTGCACGGCAGGATTCTCGTTGTGGGCCGAGGCTGCGTGTTCTCTCAAAGCGGAAAACCGTGCTGGCAATACCTTGCTAGAAACTCCTCCCACGGCACTACATGTTCAGCTCCGGCCAAACGAAAGGTGACCTCAGGCCTCAAGGTAAGTTCCAGCGTTTCACGTCGGGGGAGTTGGGTGTGCAGTGGTTTCCATGAGGCCAGACTCCACCACGGAGTGCCTTAACTCTGCGACGCTCCTGGGGGCACACAGGATAGGAGCTCGTTCGCCAATTTCGCAGGATGACTTCTCTCCGTGCCGGAACGGCGGCTCCTGGCTTCTAGAGGAACCTTAGCCTACACAGGCCCCTGGAGGAAGCTCTTCACATTCAGAGCAAGGGCAACGTTCTGCTCTCTGGCTTGCCTGGGTTGAGTGCCCCAGTCGTCAAAGAGCCTCGCGAAAGCAGTGCTGCGCAGACTCCCTTTGCCAGTCGAACGGCCTCCTTGACTGAAAGAGAACTGCAGTGCCAAAAGGCACCGTGCTGACGACTGGCTCCAGGAAGAGACTCGGGACAGCACTCTCATAGAAGCGAAAGCTAGGCTGTGCGCCCAGCCTGAGGAGCAGTACGTACGTTTGCCACACTTCTTTACACAGCTAGGCATGAGCCGGAGAGCCTCGGTCACTGAGGCCTACCTAAGGGACTGCCACACTTACCCAGTAGCTCCCACGCAGAGGTCCCTGTGCCCAAACGGGCCTCCACGGAAGGGCCCTGTTCCTCCCGTTGTGTTTCCTTGAGGTAATCAGAAACCGCTGAGGATCCCTATAGGAGCTCCGGTTTGAAGCTGGGCGACCCTGGCTAAACCTTATTCCCCTCCGTGGTAAACGAGACAGTGGCGGGTCCTAAGCTGCCTGAAGTACACTGCTCGCGCCCACCTTCTCTTTGCTGCCGGAAGGCCTCCCACAAGAAGTCTGAGTTTACTCGTGACAGCAGAAGTCTGAGTTTACGCGTGTGAGGCCTGCTGCTCTCAGTTCCTTGCTGGGAGCTTCAGCAGGAGCGCTCGGGAGCTCGCCGGCACAAGAACTGTGAGTGCCCTCGCCCCACCCCGGCCTCAAGCAAAAGTCCAGATTTCCCCCGTCAGAGTGCCATAGGAGCGAAGAAGCATGCGTTAACGGAGGGCTTCAACAGTGCTAGGGCTTTATTTCACGAGACACCGTGCACTCACGTTCGTTGTAACAACTGTCAAAGGGCACTGGATGCCTTCCAACTCCTCTCTTGCGTTTGAGCCACAGGAAGTAAATGCATTCGTTTGATTAAGCTCCGTGAACGTGCAACGACGATGGCGAAGCGCTGCCCTGTTCGCTCGAAAGCTCTCGTTTGTACGGCCTTCACCCGGCCTCAAGGTACGCCGTTCTAAACAGCCTTACATTCCACGCTGGTGTGCCCCCAGTTGGGAATGTGGGCTCTTCTGTGAGACACCAATGTGCGTCCCAAAGGAAACCGGGGGGGGCGGGGGGCTCCCCCAGGACGCCTGCGTACGGCAGTCGGTTGCCAGATGTTTACTTCCAGCCGGAGAAAGAGAAAAAGGACAGCTTTCCCAGGGACAATTCTGGACCCTTGGGAACATCCAGAATCACCAAAGCCTAAACTTGGCACGGCCTGGGGAACGCTCTTCCGCACGTCCAGCAATCCCCACGTCAAAACCTTTCTCGGCAGAGGCAGGCACTCTCTCCCTTGTGCTAGATAGCTCGGCAGAACCTTCCGAGAAACATGCTGCGTCATTCAGCTTGAAAGTGGGACGCGGATGGGAGAGTACGCTTTCTCCCCGTTTGGAGGCGCCGTGCGCTTGGCTTCAAAGCTGCCCGAACAGCACTAGCGGCCCGACGTCTCTGCACGGCAGGATTGTCGTTGTGGGCCGAGGCTGCGTGTTCTCTCAAAGCGGAAAACCGTGCTGGCAATACCTTGCTAGAAACTCCTCCCACGGCACTACATGTTCAGCTCCGGCCAAACGAAAGGTGACCTCAGGCCTCAAGGTAAGTTCCAGCGTTTCACGTCGGGGGAGTTGGGTGTGCAGTGGTTTCCATGAGGCCAGACTCCACCACGGAGTGCCTTAACTCTGCGACGCTCCTGGGGGCACACAGGATAGGAGCTCGTTCGCCAATTTCGCAGGATGACTTCTCTCCGTGCCGGAACGGCGGCTCCTGGCTTCTAGAGGAACCTTAGCCTACACAGGCCCCTGGAGGAAGCTCTTCACATTCAGAGCAAGGGCAACGTTCTGCTCTCCGGCTTGCCTGGGTTGAGTGCCCCAGTCGTCAAAGAGCCTCGCGAAAGCAGTGCTGCGCAGACTCCCTTTGCCAGTCGAACGGCCTCCTTGACTGAAAGAGAACTGCAGTGCCAAAAGGCACCGTGCTGACGACTGGCTCCAGGAAGAGACTCGGGACAGCACTCTCATAGAAGCGAAAGCTAGGCTGTGCGCCCAGCCTGAGGAGCAGTACGTACGTTTGCCACGCTTCTTTACACAGCTAGGCATGAGCCGGAGAGCCTCGGTCACTGAGGCCTACCTAAGGGACTGCCACACTTACCCAGTAGCTCCCACGCAGAGGTCCCTGTGCCCAAACGGGCCTCCACGGAAGGGCCCTGTTCCTCCCGTTGTGTTTCCTTGAGGTAATCAGAAACCGCTGAGGATCCCTATAGGAGCTCCGGTTTGAAGCTGGGCGACCCTGGCTAAACCTTATTCCCCTCCGTGGTAAACGAGACAGTGGCGGGTCCTAAGCTGCCTGAAGTACACTGCTCGCGCCCACCTTCTCTTTGCTGCCGGAAGGCCTCCCACAAGAAGTCTGAGTTTACTCGTGACAGCAGAAGTCTGAGTTTACGCGTGTGAGGCCTGCTGCTCTCAGTTCCTTGCTGGGAGCTTCAGCAGGAGCGCTCGGGAGCTCGCCGGCACAAGAATTGTGAGTGCCCTCGCCCCACCCGGCCTCAAGCAAAAGTCCAGATTTCCCCCGTCAGAGTGCCATAGGAGCGAAGAAGCATGCGTTAACGGAGGGCTTCAACAGTGCTAGGGCTTTATTTCACGAGACACCGTGCACTCACGTTCGTTGTAACAACTGTCAAAGGGCACTGGATGCCTTCCAACTCCTCTCTTGCGTTTGAGCCACAGGAAGTAAATGCATTCGTTTGATTAAGCTCCGTGAACGTGCAACGACGATGGCGAAGCGCTGCCCTGTTCGCTCGAAAGCTCTCGTTTGTACGGCCTTCACCCGGCGTCAAGGTACGCCGTTCTAAACAGCCTTACATTCCACGCTGGTGTGCCCCCAGTTGGGAATGTGGGCTCTTCTGTGAGACACCAATGTGCGTCCCAAAGGAAACCGGGGTGGGGGGCGGGGGGCTCCCCCAGGACGCCTGCGTACGGCAGTCGGTTGCCAGATGTTTACTTCCAGCCGGAGAAAGAGAAAAAGGACAGCTTTCCCAGGGACAATTCTGGACCCTTGGGAACATCCAGAATCACCAAAGCCTAAACTTGGCACGGCCTGGGGAACGCTCTTCCGCACGTCCAGCAATCCCCACGTCAAAACCTTTCTCGGCAGAGGCAGGCACTCTCTCCCTTGTACTAGATAGCTCGGCAGAAACTTCCGAGAAACATGCTGCGTCATTCAGCTTGAAAGTGGGACGCGGATGGGAGAGTACGCTTTCTCCCCGTTTGGAGGCGCCGTGCGCTTGGCTTCAAAGCTGCCCGAACAGCACTAGCGGCCCGACGTCTCTGCACGGCAGGATTGTCGTTGTGGGCCGAGGCTGCGTGTTCTCTCAAAGCGGAAAACCGTGCTGGCAATACCTTGCTAGAAACTCCTCCCACGGCACTACATGTTCAGCTCCGGCCAAACGAAAGGTGACCTCAGGCCTCAAGGTAAGTTCCAGCGTTTCACGTCGGGGGAGTTGGGTGTGCAGTGGTTTCCATGAGGCCAGACTCCACCACGGAGTGCCTTAACTCTGCGACGCTCCTGGGGGCACACAGGATAGGAGCTCGTTCGCCAATTTCGCAGGATGACTTCTCTCCGTGCCGGAACGGCGGCTCCTGGCTTCTAGAGGAACCTTAGCCTACACAGGCCCCTGGAGGAAGCTCTTCACATTCAGAGCAAGGGCAACGTTCTGCTCTCTGGCTTGCCTGGGTTGAGTGCCCCAGTCGTCAAAGAGCCTCGCGAAAGCAGTGCTGCGCAGACTCCCTTTGCCAGTCGAACGGCCTCCTTGACTGAAAGAGAACTGCAGTGCCAAAAGGCACCGTGCTGACGACTGGCTCCAGGAAGAGACTCGGGACAGCACTCTCATAGAAGCGAAAGCTAGGCTGTGCGCCCAGCCTGAGGAGCAGTACGTACGTTTGCCACACTTCTTTACACAGCTAGGCATGAGCCGGAGAGCCTCGGTCACTGAGGCCTACCTAAGGGACTGCCACACTTACCCAGTAGCTCCCACGCAGAGGTCCCTGTGCCCAAACGGGCCTCCACGGAAGGGCCCTGTTCCTCCCGTTGTGTTTCCTTGAGGTAATCAGAAACCACTGAGGATCCCTATAGGAGCTCCGGTTTGAAGCTGGGCGACCCTGGCTAAACCTTATTCCCCTCCGTGGTAAACGAGACAGTGGCGGGTCCTAAGCTGCCTGAAGTACACTGCTCGCGCCCACCTTCTCTTTGCTGCCGGAAGGCCTCCCACAAGAAGTCTGAGTTTACTCGTGACAGCAGAAGTCTGAGTTTACGCGTGTGAGGCCTGCTGCTCTCAGTTCCTTGCTGGGAGCTTCAGCAGGAGCGCTCGGGAGCTCGCCGGCACAAGAACTGTGAGTGCCCTCGCCCCACCCCGGCCTCAAGCAAAAGTCCAGATTTCCCCCGTCAGAGTGCCATAGGAGCGAAGAAGCATGCGTTAACGGAGGGCTTCAACAGTGCTAGGGCTTTATTTCACGAGACACCGTGCACTCACGTTCGTTTTAACAACTGTCAAAGGGCACTGGATGCCTTCCAACTCCTCTCTTGCGTTTGAGCCACAGGAAGTAAATGCATTCGTTTGATTAAGCTCCGTGAACGTGCAACGACGATGGCGAAGCGCTGCCCTGTTCGCTCGAAAGCTCTCGTTTGTACGGCCTTCACCCGGCCTCAAGGTACGCCGTTCTAAACAGCCTTACATTCCACGCTGGTGTGCCCCCAGTTGGGAATGTGGGCTCTTCTGTGAGACACCAATGTGCGTCCCAAAGGAAACCGGGGGTGGGGGGGGGGCTCCCCCAGGACGCCTGCGTACGGCAGTCGGTTGCCAGATGTTTACTTCCAGCCGGAGAAAGAGAAAAAGGACAGCTTTCCCAGGGACAATTCTGGACCCTTGGGAACATCCAGAATCACCAAAGCCTAAACTTGGCACGGCCTGGGGAACGCTCTTCCGCACGTCCAGCAATCCCCACGTCAAAACCTTTCTCGGCAGAGGCAGGCACTCTCTCCCTTGTGCTAGATAGCTCGGCAGAGCCTTCCGAGAAACATGCTGCGTCATTCAGCTTGAAAGTGGGACGCGGATGGGAGAGTACGCTTTCTCCCCGTTTGGAGGCGCCGTGCGCTTGGCTTCAAAGCTGCCCGAACAGCACTAGCGGCCCGACGTCTCTGCACGGCAGGATTGTCGTTGTGGGCCGAGGCTGCGTGTTCTCTCAAAGCGGAAAACCGTGCTGGCAATACCTTGCTAGAAACTCCTCCCACGGCACTACATGTTCAGCTCCGGCCAAACGAAAGGTGACCTCAGGCCTCAAGGTAAGTTCCAGCGTTTCACGTCGGGGGAGTTGGGTGTGCAGTGGTTTCCATGAGGCCAGACTCCACCACGGAGTGCCTTAACTCTGCGACGCTCCTGGGGGCACACAGGATAGGAGCTCGTTCGCCAATTTCGCAGGATGACTTCTCTCCGTGCCGGAACGGCGGCTCCTGGCTTCTAGAGGAACCTTAGCCTACACAGGCCCCTGGAGGAAGCTCTTCACATTCAGAGCAAGGGCAACGTTCTGCTCTCCGGCTTGCCTGGGTTGAGTGCCCCAGTCGTCAAAGAGCCTCGCGAAAGCAGTGCTGCGCAGACTCCCTTTGCCAGTCGAACGGCCTCCTTGACTGAAAGAGAACTGCAGTGCCAAAAGGCACCGTGCTGACGACTGGCTCCAGGAAGAGACTCGGGACAGCACTCTCATAGAAGCGAAAGCTAGGCTGTGCGCCCAGCCTGAGGAGCAGTACGTACGTTTGCCACACTTCTTTACACAGCTAGGCATGAGCCGGAGAGCCTCGGTCACTGAGGCCTACCTAAGGGACTGCCACACTTACCCAGTAGCTCCCACGCAGAGGTCCCTGTGCCCAAACGGGCCTCCACGGAAGGGCCCTGTTCCTCCCGTTGTGTTTCCTTGAGGTAATCAGAAACCGCTGAGGATCCCTATAGGAGCTCCGGTTTGAAGCTGGGCGACCCTGGCTAAACCTTATTCTCCTCCGTGGTAAACGAGACAGTGGCGGGTCCTAAGCTGCCTGAAGTACACTGCTCGCGCCCACCTTCTCTTTGCTGCCGGAAGGCCTCCCACAAGAAGTCTGAGTTTACTCGTGACAGCAGAAGTCTGAGTTTACGCGTGTGAGGCCTGCTGCTCTCAGTTCCTTGCTGGGAGCTTCAGCAGGAGCGCTCGGGAGCTCGCCGGCACAAGAACTGTGAGTGCCCTCGCCCCACCCCGGCCTCAAGCAAAAGTCCAGATTTCCCCCGTCAGAGTGCCATAGGAGCGAAGAAGCATGCGTTAACGGAGGGCTTCAACAGTGCTAGGGCTTTATTTCACGAGACACCGTGCACTCACGTTCGTTGTAACAACTGTCAAAGGGCACTGGATGCCTTCCAACTCCTCTCTTGCGTTTGAGCCACAGGAAGTAAATGCATTCGTTTGATTAAGCTCCGTGAACGTGCAACGACGATGGCGAAGCGCTGCCCTGTTCGCTCGAAAGCTCTCGTTTGTACGGCCTTCACCCGGCCTCAAGGTACGCCGTTCTAAACAGCCTTACATTCCACGCTGGTGTGCCCCCAGTTGGGAATGTGGGCTCTTCTGTGAGACACCAATGTGCGTCCCAAAGGAAACCGGGGGTTGGGGGGGGGGCTCCCCCAGGACGCCTGCGTACGGCAGTCGGTTGCCAGATGTTTACTTCCAGCCGGAGAAAGAGAAAAAGGACAGCTTTCCCAGGGACAATTCTGGACCCTTGGGAACATCCAGAATCACCAAAGCCTAAACTTGGCACGGCCTGGGGAACGCTCTTCCGCACGTCCAGCAATCCCCACGTCAAAACCTTTCTCGGCAGAGGCAGGCACTCTCTCCCTTGTGCTAGATAGCTCGGCAGAGCCTTCCGAGAAACATGCTGCGTCATTCAGCTTGAAAGTGGGACGCGGATGGGAGAGTACGCTTTCTCCCCGTTTGGAGGCGCCGTGCGCTTGGCTTCAAAGCTGCCCGAACAGCACTAGCGGCCCGACGTCTCTGCACGGCAGGATTGTCGTTGTGGGCCGAGGCTGCGTGTTCTCTCAAAGCGGAAAACCGTGCTGGCAATACCTTGCTAGAAACTCCCACGGCACTACATGTTCAGCTCCGGCCAAACGAAAGGTGACCTCAGGCCTCAAGGTAAGTTCCAGCGTTTCACGTCGGGGGAGTTGGGTGTGCAGTGGTTTCCATGAGGCCAGACTCCACCACGGAGTGCCTTAACTCTGCGACGCTCCTGGGGGCACACAGGATAGGAGCTCGTTCGCCAATTTCGCAGGATGACTTCTCTCCGTGCCGGAACGGCGGCTCCTGGCTTCTAGAGGAACCTTAGCCTACACAGGCCCCTGGAGGAAGCGCTTCACATTCAGAGCAAGGGCAACGTTCTGCTCTCTGGCTTGCCTGGGTTGAGTGCCCCAGTCGTCAAAGAGCCTCGCGAAAGCAGTGCTGCGCAGACTCCCTTTGCCAGTCGAACGGCCTCCTTGACTGAAAGAGAACTGCAGTGCCAAAAGGCACCGTGCTGACGACTGGCTCCAGGAAGAGACTCGGGACAGCACTCTCATAGAAGCGAAAGCTAGGCTGTGCGCCCAGCCTGAGGAGCAGTACGTACGTTTGCCACACTTCTTTACACAGCTAGGCATGAGCCGGAGAGCCTCGGTCACTGAGGCCTACCTAAGGGACTGCCACACTTACCCAGTAGCTCCCACGCAGAGGTCCCTGTGCCCAAACGGGCCTCCACGGAAGGGCCCTGTTCCTCCCGTTGTGTTTCCTTGAGGTAATCAGAAACCGCTGAGGATCCCTATAGGAGCTCCGGTTTGAAGCTGGGCGACCCTGGCTAAACCTTATTCCCCTCCGTGGTAAACGAGACAGTGGCGGGTCCTAAGCTGCCTGAAGTACACTGCTCGCGCCCACCTTCTCTTTGCTGCCGGAAGGCCTCCCACAAGAAGTCTGAGTTTACTCGTGACAGCAGAAGTCTGAGTTTACGCGTGTGAGGCCTGCTGCTCTCAGTTCCTTGCTGGGAGCTTCAGCAGGAGCGCTCGGGAGCTCGCCGGCACAAGAATTGTGAGTGCCCTCGCCCCACCCGGCCTCAAGCAAAAGTCCAGATTTCCCCCGTCAGAGTGCCATAGGAGCGAAGAAGCATGCGTTAACGGAGGGCTTCAACAGTGCTAGGGCTTTATTTCACGAGACACCGTGCACTCACGTTCGTTGTAACAACTGTCAAAGGGCACTGGATGCCTTCCAACTCCTCTCTTGCGTTTGAGCCACAGGAAGTAAATGCATTCGTTTGATTAAGCTCCGTGAACGTGCAACGACGATGGCGAAGCGCTGCCCTGTTCGCTCGAAAGCTCTCGTTTGTACGGCCTTCACCCGGCCTCAAGGTACGCCGTTCTAAACAGCCTTACATTCCACGCTGGTGTGCCCCCAGTTGGGAATGTGGGCTCTTCTGTGAGACACCAATGTGCGTCCCAAAGGAAACCGGGGTGGGGGGCGGGGGGCTCCCCCAGGACGCCTGCGTACGGCAGTCGGTTGCCAGATGTTTACTTCCAGCCGGAGAAAGAGAAAAAGGACAGCTTTCCCAGGGACAATTCTGGACCCTTGGGAACATCCAGAATCACCAAAGCCTAAACTTGGCACGGCCTGGGGAACGCTCTTCCGCACGTCCAGCAATCCCCACGTCAAAACCTTTCTCGGCAGAGGCAGGCACTCTCTCCCTTGTGCTAGATAGCTCGGCAGAACCTTCCGAGAAACATGCTGCGTCATTCAGCTTGAAAGTGGGACGCGGATGGGAGAGTACGCTTTCTCCCCGTTTGGAGGCACCGTGCGCTTGGCTTCAAAGCTGCCCGAACAGCACTAGCGGCCCGACGTCTCTGCACGGCAGGATTGTCGTTGTGGGCCGAGGCTGCGTGTTCTCTCAAAGCGGAAAACCGTGCTGGCAATACCTTGCTAGAAACTCCTCCCACGGCACTACATGTTCAGCTCCGGCCAAACGAAAGGTGACCTCAGGCCTCAAGGTAAGTTCCAGCGTTTCACGTCGGGGGAGTTGGGTGTGCAGTGGTTTCCATGAGGCCAGACTCCACCACGGAGTGCCTTAACTCTGCGACGCTCCTGGGGGCACACAGGATAGGAGCTCGTTCGCCAATTTCGCAGGATGACTTCTCTCCGTGCCGGAACGGCGGCTCCTGGCTTCTAGAGGAACCTTAGCCTACACAGGCCCCTGGAGGAAGCTCTTCACATTCAGAGCAAGGGCAACGTTCTGCTCTCCGGCTTGCCTGGGTTGAGTGCCCCAGTCGTCAAAGAGCCTCGCGAAAGCAGTGCTGCGCAGACTCCCTTTGCCAGTCGAACGGCCTCCTTGACTGAAAGAGAACTGCAGTGCCAAAAGGCACCGTGCTGACGACTGGCTCCAGGAAGAGACTCGGGACAGCACTCTCATAGAAGCGAAAGCTAGGCTGTGCGCCCAGCCTGAGGAGCAGTACGTACGTTTGCCACACTTCTTTACACAGCTAGGCATGAGCCGGAGAGCCTCGGTCACTGAGGCCTACCTAAGGGACTGCCACACTTACCCAGTAGCTCCCACGCAGAGGTCCCTGTGCCCAAACGGGCCTCCACGGAAGGGCCCTGTTCCTCCCGTTGTGTTTCCTTGAGGTAATCAGAAACCGCTGAGGATCCCTATAGGAGCTCCGGTTTGAAGCTGGGCGACCCTGGCTAAACCTTATTCCCCTCCGTGGTAAACGAGACAGTGGCGGGTCCTAAGCTGCCTGAAGTACACTGCTCGCGCCCACCTTCTCTTTGCTGCCGGAAGGCCTCCCACAAGAAGTCTGAGTTTACTCGTGACAGCAGAAGTCTGAGTTTACGCGTGTGAGGCCTGCTGCTCTCAGTTCCTTGCTGGGAGCTTCAGCAGGAGCGCTCGGGAGCTCGCCGGCACAAGAACTGTGAGTGCCCTCGCCCCACCCCGGCCTCAAGCAAAAGTCCAGATTTCCCCCGTCAGAGTGCCATAGGAGCGAAGAAGCATGCGTTAACGGAGGGCTTCAACAGTGCTAGGGCTTTATTTCACGAGACACCGTGCACTCACGTTCGTTGTAACAACTGTCAAAGGGCACTGGATGCCTTCCAACTCCTCTCTTGCGTTTGAGCCACAGGAAGTAAATGCATTCGTTTGATTAAGCTCCGTGAACGTGCAACGACGATGGCGAAGCGCTGCCCTGTTCGCTCGAAAGCTCTCGTTTGTACGGCCTTCACCCGGCCTCAAGGTACGCCGTTCTAAACAGCCTTACATTCCACGCTGGTGTGCCCCCAGTTGGGAATGTGGGCTCTTCTGTGAGACACCAATGTGC
The DNA here is from genome assembly GCF_964374135.1 of Grampus griseus. Lineage (NCBI taxonomy): Eukaryota > Metazoa > Chordata > Mammalia > Artiodactyla > Delphinidae > Grampus > Grampus griseus. Next base: position 56,913,041 of record NC_139008.1, read on the forward strand.
GTCCCAAAGGAAACCGGGGGTGGGGGGGGGGCTCCCCCAGGACGCCTGCGTACGGCAGTCGGTTGCCAGATGTTTACTTCCAGCCGGAGAAAGAGAAAAAGGACAGCTTTCCCAGGGACAATTCTGGACCCTTGGGAACATCCAGAATCACCAAAGCCTAAACTTGGCACGGCCTGGGGAACGCTCTTCCGCACGTCCAGCAATCCCCACGTCAAAACCTTTCTCGGCAGAGGCAGGCACTCTCTCCCTTGTGCTAGATAGCTCGGCAGAGCCTTCCGAGAAACATGCTGCGTCATTCAGCTTGAAAGTGGGACGCGGATGGGAGAGTACGCTTTCTCCCCGTTTGGAGGCGCCGTGCGCTTGGCTTCAAAGCTGCCCGAACAGCACTAGCGGCCCGACGTCTCTGCACGGCAGGATTGTCGTTGTGGGCCGAGGCTGCGTGTTCTCTCAAAGCGGAAAACCGTGCTGGCAATACCTTGCTAGAAACTCCTCCCACGGCACTACATGTTCAGCTCCGGCCAAACGAAAGGTGACCTCAGGCCTCAAGGTAAGTTCCAGCGTTTCACGTCGGGGGAGTTGGGTGTGCAGTGGTTTCCATGAGGCCAGACTCCACCACGGAGTGCCTTAACTCTGCGACGCTCCTGGGGGCACACAGGATAGGAGCTCGTTCGCCAATTTCGCAGGATGACTTCTCTCCGTGCCGGAACGGCGGCTCCTGGCTTCTAGAGGAACCTTAGCCTACACAGGCCCCTGGAGGAAGCTCTTCACATTCAGAGCAAGGGCAACGTTCTGCTCTCTGGCTTGCCTGGGTTGAGTGCCCCAGTCGTCAAAGAGCCTCGCGAAAGCAGTGCTGCGCAGACTCCCTTTGCCAGTCGAACGGCCTCCTTGACTGAAAGAGAACTGCAGTGCCAAAAGGCACCGTGCTGACGACTGGCTCCAGGAAGAGACTCGGGACAGCACTCTCATAGAAGCGAAAGCTAGGCTGTGCGCCCAGCCTGAGGAGCAGTACGTACGTTTGCCACACTTCTTTACACAGCTAGGCATGAGCCGGAGAGCCTCGGTCACTGAGGCCTACCTAAGGGACTGCCACACTTACCCAGTAGCTCCCACGCAGAGGTCCCTGTGCCCAAACGGGCCTCCACGGAAGGGCCCTGTTCCTCCCGTTGTGTTTCCTTGAGGTAATCAGAAACCGCTGAGGATCCCTATAGGAGCTCCGGTTTGAAGCTGGGCGACCCTGGCTAAACCTTATTCCCCTCCGTGGTAAACGAGACAGTGGCGGGTCCTAAGCTGCCTGAAGTACACTGCTCGCGCCCACCTTCTCTTTGCTGCCGGAAGGCCTCCCACAAGAAGTCTGAGTTTACTCGTGACAGCAGAAGTCTGAGTTTACGCGTGTGAGGCCTGCTGCTCTCAGTTCCTTGCTGGGAGCTTCAGCAGGAGCGCTCGGGAGCTCGCCGGCACAAGAACTGTGAGTGCCCTCGCCCCACCCCGGCCTCAAGCAAAAGTCCAGATTTCCCCCGTCAGAGTGCCATAGGAGCGAAGAAGCATGCGTTAACGGAGGGCTTCAACAGTGCTAGGGCTTTATTTCACGAGACACCGTGCACTCACGTTCGTTGTAACAACTGTCAAAGGGCACTGGATGCCTTCCAACTCCTCTCTTGCGTTTGAGCCACAGGAAGTAAATGCATTCGTTTGATTAAGCTCCGTGAACGTGCAACGACGATGGCGAAGCGCTGCCCTGTTCGCTCGAAAGCTCTCGTTTGTACGGCCTTCACCCGGCCTCAAGGTACGCCGTTCTAAACAGCCTTACATTCCACGCTGGTGTGCCCCCAGTTGGGAATGTGGGCTCTTCTGTGAGACACCAATGTGCGTCCCAAAGGAAACCGGGGGTGGGGGGGGGGGCTCCCCCAGGACGCCTGCGTACGGCAGTCGGTTGCCAGATGTTTACTTCCAGCCGGAGAAAGAGAAAAAGGACAGCTTTCCCAGGGACAATTCTGGACCCTTGGGAACATCCAGAATCACCAAAGCCTAAACTTGGCACGGCCTGGGGAACGCTCTTCCGCACGTCCAGCAATCCCCACGTCAAAACCTTTCTCGGCAGAGGCAGGCACTCTCTCCCTTGTGCTAGATAGCTCGGCAGAGCCTTCCGAGAAACATGCTGCGTCATTCAGCTTGAAAGTGGGACGCGGATGGGAGAGTACGCTTTCTCCCCGTTTGGAGGCGCCGTGCGCTTGGCTTCAAAGCTGCCCGAACAGCACTAGCGGCCCGACGTCTCTGCACGGCAGGATTGTCGTTGTGGGCCGAGGCTGCGTGTTCTCTCAAAGCGGAAAACCGTGCTGGCAATACCTTGCTAGAAACTCCCACGGCACTACATGTTCAGCTCCGGCCAAACGAAAGGTGACCTCAGGCCTCAAGGTAAGTTCCAGCGTTTCACGTCGGGGGAGTTGGGTGTGCAGTGGTTTCCATGAGGCCAGACTCCACCACGGAGTGCCTTAACTCTGCGACGCTCCTGGGGGCACACAGGATAGGAGCTCGTTCGCCAATTTCGCAGGATGACTTCTCTCCGTGCCGGAACGGCGGCTCCTGGCTTCTAGAGGAACCTTAGCCTACACAGGCCCCTGGAGGAAGCTCTTCACATTCAGAGCAAGGGCAACGTTCTGCTCTCTGGCTTGCCTGGGTTGAGTGCCCCAGTCGTCAAAGAGCCTCGCGAAAGCAGTGCTGCGCAGACTCCCTTTGCCAGTCGAACGGCCTCCTTGACTGAAAGAGAACTGCAGTGCCAAAAGGCACCGTGCTGACGACTGGCTCCAGGAAGAGACTCGGGACAGCACTCTCATAGAAGCGAAAGCTAGGCTGTGCGCCCAGCCTGAGGAGCAGTACGTACGTTTGCCACACTTCTTTACACAGCTAGGCATGAGCCGGAGAGCCTCGGTCACTGAGGCCTACCTAAGGGACTGCCACACTTACCCAGTAGCTCCCACGCAGAGGTCCCTGTGCCCAAACGGGCCTCCACGGAAGGGCCCTGTTCCTCCCGTTGTGTTTCCTTGAGGTAATCAGAAACCGCTGAGGATCCCTATAGGAGCTCCGGTTTGAAGCTGGGCGACCCTGGCTAAACCTTATTCCCCTCCGTGGTAAACGAGACAGTGGCGGGTCCTAAGCTGCCTGAAGTACACTGCTCGCGCCCACCTTCTCTTTGCTGCCGGAAGGCCTCCCACAAGAAGTCTGAGTTTACTCGTGACAGCAGAAGTCTGAGTTTACGCGTGTGAGGCCTGCTGCTCTCAGTTCCTTGCTGGGAGCTTCAGCAGGAGCGCTCGGGAGCTCGCCGGCACAAGAACTGTGAGTGCCCTCGCCCCACCCCGGCCTCAAGCAAAAGTCCAGATTTCCCCCGTCAGAGTGCCATAGGAGCGAAGAAGCATGCGTTAACGGAGGGCTTCAACAGTGCTAGGGCTTTATTTCACGAGACACCGTGCACTCACGTTCGTTGTAACAACTGTCAAAGGGCACTGGATGCCTTCCAACTCCTCTCTTGCGTTTGAGCCACAGGAAGTAAATGCATTCGTTTGATTAAGCTCCGTGAACGTGCAACGACGATGGCGAAGCGCTGCCCTGTTCGCTCGAAAGCTCTCGTTTGTACGGCCTTCACCCGGCCTCAAGGTACGCCGTTCTAAACAGCCTTACATTCCACGCTGGTGTGCCCCCAGTTGGGAATGTGGGCTCTTCTGTGAGACACCAATGTGCGTCCCAAAGGAAACCGGGGTGGGGGGTGGGGGGCTCCCCCAGGACGCCTGCGTACGGCAGTCGGTTGCCAGATGTTTACTTCCAGCCGGAGAAAGAGAAAAAGGACAGCTTTCCCAGGGACAATTCTGGACCCTTGGGAACATCCAGAATCACCAAAGCCTAAACTTGGCACGGCCTGGGGAACGCTCTTCCGCACGTCCAGCAATCCCCACGTCAAAACCTTTCTCGGCAGAGGCAGGCACTCTCTCCCTTGTGCTAGATAGCTCGGCAGAGCCTTCCGAGAAACATGCTGCGTCATTCAGCTTGAAAGTGGGACGCGGATGGGAGAGTACGCTTTCTCCCCGTTTGGAGGCGCCGTGCGCTTGGCTTCAAAGCTGCCCGAACAGCACTAGCGGCCCGACGTCTCTGCACGGCAGGATTGTCGTTGTGGGCCGAGGCTGCGTGTTCTCTCAAAGCGGAAAACCGTGCTGGCAATACCTTGCTAGAAACTCCTCCCACGGCACTACATGTTCAGCTCCGGCCAAACGAAAGGTGACCTCAGGCCTCAAGGTAAGTTCCAGCGTTTCACGTCGGGGGAGTTGGGTGTGCAGTGGTTTCCATGAGGCCAGACTCCACCACGGAGTGCCTTAACTCTGCGACGCTCCTGGGGGCACACAGGATAGGAGCTCGTTCGCCAATTTCGCAGGATGACTTCTCTCCGTGCCGGAACGGCGGCTCCTGGCTTCTAGAGGAACCTTAGCCTACACAGGCCCCTGGAGGAAGCTCTTCACATTCAGAGCAAGGGCAACGTTCTGCTCTCTGGCTTGCCTGGGTTGAGTGCCCCAGTCGTCAAAGAGCCTCGCGAAAGCAGTGCTGCGCAGACTCCCTTTGCCAGTCGAACGGCCTCCTTGACTGAAAGAGAACTGCAGTGCCAAAAGGCACCGTGCTGACGACTGGCTCCAGGAAGAGACTCGGGACAGCACTCTCATAGAAGCGAAAGCTAGGCTGTGCGCCCAGCCTGAGGAGCAGTACGTACGTTTGCCACACTTCTTTACACAGCTAGGCATGAGCCGGAGAGCCTCGGTCACTGAGGCCTACCTAAGGGACTGCCACACTTACCCAGTAGCTCCCACGCAGAGGTCCCTGTGCCCAAACGGGCCTCCACGGAAGGGCCCTGTTCCTCCCGTTGTGTTTCCTTGAGGTAATCAGAAACCGCTGAGGATCCCTATAGGAGCTCCGGTTTGAAGCTGGGCGACCCTGGCTAAACCTTATTCCCCTCCGTGGTAAACGAGACAGTGGCGGGTCCTAAGCTGCCTGAAGTACACTGCTCGCGCCCACCTTCTCTTTGCTGCCGGAAGGCCTCCCACAAGAAGTCTGAGTTTACTCGTGACAGCAGAAGTCTGAGTTTACGCGTGTGAGGCCTGCTGCTCTCAGTTCCTTGCTGGGAGCTTCAGCAGGAGCGCTCGGGAGCTCGCCGGCACAAGAATTGTGAGTGCCCTCGCCCCACCCGGCCTCAAGCAAAAGTCCAGATTTCCCCCGTCAGAGTGCCATAGGAGCGAAGAAGCATGCGTTAACGGAGGGCTTCAACAGTGCTAGGGCTTTATTTCACGAGACACCGTGCACTCACGTTCGTTGTAACAACTGTCAAAGGGCACTGGATGCCTTCCAACTCCTCTCTTGCGTTTGAGCCACAGGAAGTAAATGCATTCGTTTGATTAAGCTCCGTGAACGTGCAACGACGATGGCGAAGCGCTGCCCTGTTCGCTCGAAAGCTCTCGTTTGTACGGCCTTCACCCGGCCTCAAGGTACGCAGTTCTAAACAGCCTTACATTCCACGCTGGTGTGCCCCCAGTTGGGAATGTGGGCTCTTCTGTGAGACACCAATGTGCATCCCAAAGGAAACCGGGGTGGGGGGCGGGGGGCTCCCCCAGGACGCCTGCGTACGGCAGTCGGTTGCCAGATGTTTACTTCCAGCCGGAGAAAGAGAAAAAGGACAGCTTTCCCAGGGACAATTCTGGACCCTTGGGAACATCCAGAATCACCAAAGCCTAAACTTGGCACGGCCTGGGGAACGCTCTTCCGCACGTCCAGCAATCCCCACGTCAAAACCTTTCTCGGCAGAGGCAGGCACTCTCTCCCTTGTGCTAGATAGCTCGGCAGAACCTTCCGAGAAACATGCTGCGTCATTCAGCTTGAAAGTGGGACGCGGATGGGAGAGTACGCTTTCTCCCCGTTTGGAGGCGCCGTGCGCTTGGCTTCAAAGCTGCCCGAACAGCACTAGCGGCCCGACGTCTCTGCACGGCAGGATTGTCGTTGTGGGCCGAGGCTGCGTGTTCTCTCAAAGCGGAAAACCGTGCTGGCAATACCTTGCTAGAAACTCCTCCCACGGCACTACATGTTCAGCTCCGGCCAAACGAAAGGTGACCTCAGGCCTCAAGGTAAGTTCCAGCGTTTCACGTCGGGGGAGTTGGGTGTGCAGTGGTTTCCATGAGGCCAGACTCCACCACGGAGTGCCTTAACTCTGCGACGCTCCTGGGGGCACACAGGATAGGAGCTCGTTCGCCAATTTCGCAGGATGACTTCTCTCCGTGCCGGAACGGCGGCTCCTGGCTTCTAGAGGAACCTTAGCCTACACAAGCCCCTGGAGGAAGCTCTTCACATTCAGAGCAAGGGCAACGTTCTGCTCTCTGGCTTGCCTGGGTTGAGTGCCCCAGTCGTCAAAGAGCCTCGCGAAAGCAGTGCTGCGCAGACTCCCTTTGCCAGTCGAACGGCCTCCTTGACTGAAAGAGAACTGCAGTGCCAAAAGGCACCGTGCTGACGACTGGCTCCAGGAAGAGACTCGGGACAGCACTCTCATAGAAGCGAAAGCTAGGCTGTGCGCCCAGCCTGAGGAGCAGTACGTACGTTTGCCACACTTCTTTACACAGCTAGGCATGAGCCGGAGAGCCTCGGTCACTGAGGCCTACCTAAGGGACTGCCACACTTACCCAGTAGCTCCCACGCAGAGGTCCCTGTGCCCAAACGGGCCTCCACGGAAGGGCCCTGTTCCTCCCGTTGTGTTTCCTTGAGGTAATCAGAAACCGCTGAGGATCCCTATAGGAGCTCCGGTTTGAAGCTGGGCGACCCTGGCTAAACCTTATTCCCCTCCGTGGTAAACGAGACAGTGGCGGGTCCTAAGCTGCCTGAAGTACACTGCTCGCGCCCACCTTCTCTTTGCTGCCGGAAGGCCTCCCACAAGAAGTCTGAGTTTACTCGTGACAGCAGAAGTCTGAGTTTACGCGTGTGAGGCCTGCTGCTCTCAGTTCCTTGCTGGGAGCTTCAGCAGGAGCGCTCGGGAGCTCGCCGGCACAAGAATTGTGAGTGCCCTCGCCCCACCCGGCCTCAAGCAAAAGTCCAGATTTCCCCCGTCAGAGTGCCATAGGAGCGAAGAAGCATGCGTTAACGGAGGGCTTCAACAGTGCTAGGGCTTTATTTCACGAGACACCGTGCACTCACGTTCGTTGTAACAACTGTCAAAGGGCACTGGATGCCTTCCAACTCCTCTCTTGCGTTTGAGCCACAGGAAGTAAATGCATTCGTTTGATTAAGCTCCGTGAACGTGCAACGACGATGGCGAAGCGCTGCCCTGTTCGCTCGAAAGCTCTCGTTTGTACGGCCTTCACCCGGCCTCAAGGTACGCCGTTCTAAACAGCCTTACATTCCACGCTGGTGTGCCCCCAGTTGGGAATGTGGGCTCTTCTGTGAGACACCAATGTGCGTCCCAAAGGAAACCGGGGTGGGGGGTGGGGGGCTCCCCCAGGACGCCTGCGTACGGCAGTCGGTTGCCAGATGTTTACTTCCAGCCGGAGAAAGAGAAAAAGGACAGCTTTCCCAGGGACAATTCTGGACCCTTGGGAACATCCAGAATCACCAAAGCCTAAACTTGGCACGGCCTGGGGAACGCTCTTCCGCACGTCCAGCAATCCCCACGTCAAAACCTTTCTCGGCAGAGGCAGGCACTCTCTCCCTTGTACTAGATAGCTCGGCAGAACCTTCCGAGAAACATGCTGCGTCATTCAGCTTGAAAGTGGGACGCGGATGGGAGAGTACGCTTTCTCCCCGTTTGGAGGCGCCGTGCGCTTGGCTTCAAAGCTGCCCGAACAGCACTAGCGGCCCGACGTCTCTGCACGGCAGGATTGTCGTTGTGGGCCGAGGCTGCGTGTTCTCTCAAAGCGGAAAACCGTGCTGGCAATACCTTGCTAGAAACTCCTCCCACGGCACTACATGTTCAGCTCCGGCCAAACGAAAGGTGACCTCAGGCCTCAAGGTAAGTTCCAGCGTTTCACGTCGGGGGAGTTGGGTGTGCAGTGGTTTCCATGAGGCCAGACTCCACCACGGAGTGCCTTAACTCTGCGACGCTCCTGGGGGCACACAGGATAGGAGCTCGTTCGCCAATTTCGCAGGATGACTTCTCTCCGTGCCGGAACGGCGGCTCCTGGCTTCTAGAGGAACCTTAGCCTACACAGGCCCCTGGAGGAAGCTCTTCACATTCAGAGCAAGGGCAACGTTCTGCTCTCTGGCTTGCCTGGGTTGAGTGCCCCAGTCGTCAAAGAGCCTCGCGAAAGCAGTGCTGCGCAGACTCCCTTTGCCAGTCGAACGGCCTCCTTGACTGAAAGAGAACTGCAGTGCCAAAAGGCACCGTGCTGACGACTGGCTCCAGGAAGAGACTCGGGACAGCACTCTCATAGAAGCGAAAGCTAGGCTGTGCGCCCAGCCTGAGGAGCAGTACGTACGTTTGCCACACTTCTTTACACAGCTAGGCATGAGCCGGAGAGCCTCGGTCACTGAGGCCTACCTAAGGGACTGCCACACTTACCCAGTAGCTCCCACGCAGAGGTCCCTGTGCCCAAACGGGCCTCCACGGAAGGGCCCTGTTCCTCCCGTTGTGTTTCCTTGAGGTAATCAGAAACCGCTGAGGATCCCTATAGGAGCTCCGGTTTGAAGCTGGGCGACCCTGGCTAAACCTTATTCCCCTCCGTGGTAAACGAGACAGTGGCGGGTCCTAAGCTGCCTGAAGTACACTGCTCGCGCCCACCTTCTCTTTGCTGCCGGAAGGCCTCCCACAAGAAGTCTGAGTTTACTCGTGACAGCAGAAGTCTGAGTTTACGCGTGTGAGGCCTGCTGCTCTCAGTTCCTTGCTGGGAGCTTCAGCAGGAGCGCTCGGGAGCTCGCCGGCACAAGAACTGTGAGTGCCCTCGCCCCACCCCGGCCTCAAGCAAAAGTCCAGATTTCCCCCGTCAGAGTGCCATAGGAGCGAAGAAGCATGCGTTAACGGAGGGCTTCAACAGTGCTAGGGCTTTATTTCACGAGACACCGTGCACTCACGTTCGTTGTAACAACTGTCAAAGGGCACTGGATGCCTTCCAACTCCTCTCTTGCGTTTGAGCCACAGGAAGTAAATGCATTCGTTTGATTAAGCTCCGTGAACGTGCAACGACGATGGCGAAGCGCTGCCCTGTTCGCTCGAAAGCTCTCGTTTGTACGGCCTTCACCCGGCCTCAAGGTACGCCGTTCTAAACAGCCTTACATTCCACGCTGGTGTGCCCCCAGTTGGGAATGTGGGCTCTTCTGTGAGACACCAATGTGCGTCCCAAAGGAAACCGGGGGTGGGGGGGGGGCTCCCCCAGGACGCCTGCGTACGGCAGTCGGTTGCCAGATGTTTACTTCCAGCCGGAGAAAGAGAAAAAGGACAGCTTTCCCAGGGACAATTCTGGACCCTTGGGAACATCCAGAATCACCAAAGCCTAAACTTGGCACGGCCTGGGGAATGCTCTTCCGCACGTCCAGCAATCCCCACGTCAAAACCTTTCTCGGCAGAGGCAGGCACTCTCTCCCTTGTGCTAGATAGCTCGGCAGAGCCTTCCGAGAAACATGCTGCGTCATTCAGCTTGAAAGTGGGACGCGGATGGGAGAGTACGCTTTCTCCCCGTTTGGAGGCGCCGTGCGCTTGGCTTCAAAGCTGCCCGAACAGCACTAGCGGCCCGACGTCTCTGCACGGCAGGATTGTCGTTGTGGGCCGAGGCTGCGTGTTCTCTCAAAGCGGAAAACCGTGCTGGCAATACCTTGCTAGAAACTCCTCCCACGGCACTACATGTTCAGCTCCGGCCAAACGAAAGGTGACCTCAGGCCTCAAGGTAAGTTCCAGCGTTTCACGTCGGGGGAGTTGGGTGTGCAGTGGTTTCCATGAGGCCAGACTCCACCACGGAGTGCCTTAACTCTGCGACGCTCCTGGGGGCACACAGGATAGGAGCTCGTTCGCCAATTTCGCAGGATGACTTCTCTCTGTGCCGGAACGGCGGCTCCTGGCTTCTAGAGGAACCTTAGCCTACACAGGCCCCTGGAGGAAGCTCTTCACATTCAGAGCAAGGGCAACGTTCTGCTCTCCGGCTTGCCTGGGTTGAGTGCCCCAGTCGTCAAAGAGCCTCGCGAAAGCAGTGCTGCGCAGACTCCCTTTGCCAGTCGAACGGCCTCCTTGACTGAAAGAGAACTGCAGTGCCAAAAGGCACCGTGCTGACGACTGGCTCCAGGAAGAGACTCGGGACAGCACTCTCATAGAAGCGAAAGCTAGGCTGTGCGCCCAGCCTGAGGAGCAGTACGTACGTTTGCCACACTTCTTTACACAGCTAGGCATGAGCCGGAGAGCCTCGGTCACTGAGGCCTACCTAAGGGACTGCCACACTTACCCAGTAGCTCCCACGCAGAGGTCCCTGTGCCCAAACGGGCCTCCACGGAAGGGCCCTGTTCCTCCCGTTGTGTTTCCTTGAGGTAATCAGAAACCGCTGAGGATCCCTATAGGAGCTCCGGTTTGAAGCTGGGCGACCCTGGCTAAACCTTATTCCCCTCCGTGGTAAACGAGACAGTGGCGGGTCCTAAGCTGCCTGAAGTACACTGCTCGCGCCCACCTTCTCTTTGCTGCCGGAAGGCCTCCCACAAGAAGTCTGAGTTTACTCGTGACAGCAGAAGTCTGAGTTTACGCGTGTGAGGCCTGCTGCTCTCAGTTCCTTGCTGGGAGCTTCAGCAGGAGCGCTCGGGAGCTCGCCGGCACAAGAACTGTGAGTGCCCTCGCCCCACCCCGGCCTCAAGCAAAAGTCCAGATTTCCCCCGTCAGAGTGCCATAGGAGCGAAGAAGCATGCGTTAACGGAGGGCTTCAACAGTGCTAGGGCTTTATTTCACGAGACACCGTGCACTCACGTTCGTTGTAACAACTGTCAAAGGGCACTGGATGCCTTCCAACTCCTCTCTTGCGTTTGAGCCACAGGAAGTAAATGCATTCGTTTGATTAAGCTCCGTGAACGTGCAACGACGATGGCGAAGCGCTGCCCTGTTCGCTCGAAAGCTCTCGTTTGTACGGCCTTCACCCGGCCTCAAGGTACGCCGTTCTAAACAGCCTTACATTCCACGCTGGTGTGCCCCCAGTTGGGAATGTGGGCTCTTCTGTGAGACACCAATGTGCGTCCCAAAGGAAACCGGGGGTGGGGGGGGGGCTCCCCCAGGACGCCTGCGTACGGCAGTCGGTTGCCAGATGTTTACTTCCAGCCGGAGAAAGAGAAAAAGGACAGCTTTCCCAGGGACAATTCTGGACCCTTGGGAACATCCAGAATCACCAAAGCCTAAACTTGGCACGGCCTGGGGAACGCTCTTCCGCACGTCCAGCAATCCCCACGTCAAAACCTTTCTCGGCAGAGGCAGGCACTCTCTCCCTTGTACTAGATAGCTCGGCAGAGCCTTCCGAGAAACATGCTGCGTCATTCAGCTTGAAAGTGGGACGCGGATGGGAGAGTACGCTTTCTCCCCGTTTGGAGGCGCCGTGCGCTTGGCTTCAAAGCTGCCCGAACAGCACTAGCGGCCCGACGTCTCTGCACGGCAGGATTGTCGTTGTGGGCCGAGGCTGCGTGTTCTCTCAAAGCGGAAAACCGTGCTGGCAATACCTTGCTAGAAACTCCCACGGCACTACATGTTCAGCTCCGGCCAAACGAAAGGTGACCTCAGGCCTCAAGGTAAGTTCCAGCGTTTCACGTTGGGGGAGTTGGGTGTGCAGTGGTTTCCATGAGGCCAGACTCCACCACGGAGTGCCTTAACTCTGCGACGCTCCTGGGGGCACACAGGATAGGAGCTCGTTCGCCAATTTCGCAGGATGACTTCTCTCCGTGCCGGAACGGCGGCTCCTGGCTTCTAGAGGAACCTTAGCCTACACAGGCCCCTGGAGGAAGCGCTTCACATTCAGAGCAAGGGCAACGTTCTGCTCTCTGGCTTGCCTGGGTTGAGTGCCCCAGTCGTCAAAGAGCCTCGCGAAAGCAGTGCTGCGCAGACTCCCTTTGCCAGTCGAACGGCCTCCTTGACTGAAAGAGAACTGCAGTGCCAAAAGGCACCGTGCTGACGACTGGCTCCAGGAAGAGACTCGGGACAGCACTCTCATAGAAGCGAAAGCTAGGCTGTGCGCCCAGCCTGAGGAGCAGTACGTACGTTTGCCACACTTCTTTACACAGCTAGGCATGAGCCGGAGAGCCTCGGTCACTGAGGCCTACCTAAGGGACTGCCACACTTACCCAGTAGCTCCCACGCAGAGGTCCCTGTGCCCAAACGGGCCTCCACGGAAGGGCCCTGTTCCTCCCGTTGTGTTTCCTTGAGGTAATCAGAAACCGCTGAGGATCCCTATAGGAGCTCCGGTTTGAAGCTGGGCGACCCTGGCTAAACCTTATTCCCCTCCGTGGTAAACGAGACAGTGGCGGGTCCTAAGCTGCCTGAAGTACACTGCTCGCGCCCACCTTCTCTTTGCTGCCGGAAGGCCTCCCACAAGAAGTCTGAGTTTACTCGTGACAGCAGAAGTCTGAGTTTACGCGTGTGAGGCCTGCTGCTCTCAGTTCCTTGCTGGGAGCTTCAGCAGGAGCGCTCGGGAGCTCGCCGGCACAAGAACTGTGAGTGCCCTCGCCCCACCCCGGCCTCAAGCAAAAGTCCAGATTTCCCCCGTCAGAGTGCCATAGGAGCGAAGAAGCATGCGTTAACGGAGGGCTTCAACAGTGCTAGGGCTTTATTTCACGAGACACCGTGCACTCACGTTCGTTGTAACAACTGTCAAAGGGCACTGGATGCCTTCCAACTCCTCTCTTGCGTTTGAGCCACAGGAAGTAAATGCATTCGTTTGATTAAGCTCCGTGAACGTGCAACGACGATGGCGAAGCGCTGCCCTGTTCGCTCGAAAGCTCTCGTTTGTACGGCCTTCACCCGGCCTCAAGGTACGCCGTTCTAAACAGCCTTACATTCCACGCTGGTGTGCCCCCAGTTGGGAATGTGGGCTCTTCTGTGAGACACCAATGTGCGTCCCAAAGGAAACCGGGGTGGGGGGCGGGGGGCTCCCCCAGGACGCCTGCGTACGGCAGTCGGTTGCCAGATGTTTACTTCCAGCCGGAGAAAGAGAAAAAGGACAGCTTTCCCAGGGACAATTCTGGACCCTTGGGAACATCCAGAATCACCAAAGCCTAAACTTGGCACGGCCTGGGGAACGCTCTTCCGCACGTCCAGCAATCCCCACGTCAAAACCTTTCTCGGCAGAGGCAGGCACTCTCTCCCTTGTGCTAGATAGCTCGGCAGAGCCTTCCGAGAAACATGCTGCGTCATTCAGCTTGAAAGTGGGACGCGGATGGGAGAGTACGCTTTCTCCCCGTTTGGAGGCGCCGTGCGCTTGGCTTCAAAGCTGCCCGAACAGCACTAGCGGCCCGACGTCTCTGCACGGCAGGATTGTCGTTGTGGGCCGAGGCTGCGTGTTCTCTCAAAGCGGAAAACCGTGCTGGCAATACCTTGCTAGAAACTCCCACGGCACTACATGTTCAGCTCCGGCCAAACGAAAGGTGACCTCAGGCCTCAAGGTAAGTTCCAGCGTTTCACGTCGGGGGAGTTGGGTGTGCAGTGGTTTCCATGAGGCCAGACTCCACCACGGAGTGCCTTAACTCTGCGACGCTCCTGGGGGCACACAGGATAGGAGCTCGTTCGCCAATTTCGCAGGATGACTTCTCTCCGTGCCGGAACGGCGGCTCCTGGCTTCTAGAGGAACCTTAGCCTACACAGGCCCCTGGAGGAAGCTCTTCACATTCAGAGCAAGGGCAACGTTCTGCTCTCTGGCTTGCCTGGGTTGAGTGCCCCAGTCGTCAAAGAGCCTCGCGAAAGCAGTGCTGCGCAGACTCCCTTTGCCAGTCGAACGGCCTCCTTGACTGAAAGAGAACTGCAGTGCCAAAAGGCACCGTGCTGACGACTGGCTCCAGGAAGAGACTCGGGACAGCACTCTCATAGAAGCGAAAGCTAGGCTGTGCGCCCAGCCTGAGGAGCAGTACGTACGTTTGCCACACTTCTTTACACAGCTAGGCATGAGCCGGAGAGCCTCGGTCACTGAGGCCTACCTAAGGGACTGCCACACTTACCCAGTAGCTCCCACGCAGAGGTCCCTGTGCCCAAACGGGCCTCCACGGAAGGGCCCTGTTCCTCCCGTTGTGTTTCCTTGAGGTAATCAGAAACCGCTGAGGATCCCTATAGGAGCTCCGGTTTGAAGCTGGGCGACCCTGGCTAAACCTTATTCCCCTCCGTGGTAAACGAGACAGTGGCGGGTCCTAAGCTGCCTGAAGTACACTGCTCGCGCCCACCTTCTCTTTGCTGCCGGAAGGCCTCCCACAAGAAGTCTGAGTTTACTCGTGACAGCAGAAGTCTGAGTTTACGCGTGTGAGGCCTGCTGCTCTCAGTTCCTTGCTGGGAGCTTCAGCAGGAGCGCTCGGGAGCTCGCCGGCACAAGAACTGTGAGTGCCCTCGCCCCACCCCGGCCTCAAGCAAAAGTCCAGATTTCCCCCGTCAGAGTGCCATAGGAGCGAAGAAGCATGCGTTAACGGAGGGCTTCAACAGTGCTAGGGCTTTATTTCACGAGACACCGTGCACTCACGTTCGTTGTAACAACTGTCAAAGGGCACTGGATGCCTTCCAACTCCTCTCTTGCGTTTGAGCCACAGGAAGTAAATGCATTCGTTTGATTAAGCTCCGTGAACGTGCAACGACGATGGCGAAGCGCTGCCCTGTTCGCTCGAAAGCTCTCGTTTGTACGGCCTTCACCCGGCCTCAAGGTACGCCGTTCTAAACAGCCTTACATTCCACGCTGGTGTGCCCCCAGTTGGGAATGTGGGCTCTTCTGTGAGACACCAATGTGCGTCCCAAAGGAAACCGGGGTGGGGGGCGGGGGGCTCCCCCAGGACGCCTGCGTACGGCAGTCGGTTGCCAGATGTTTACTTCCAGCCGGAGAAAGAGAAAAAGGACAGCTTTCCCAGGGACAATTCTGGACCCTTGGGAACATCCAGAATCACCAAAGCCTAAACTTGGCACGGCCTGGGGAACGCTCTTCCGCACGTCCAGCAATCCCCACGTCAAAACCTTTCTCGGCAGAGGCAGGCACTCTCTCCCTTGTGCTAGATAGCTCGGCAGAACCTTCCGAGAAACATGCTGCGTCATTCAGCTTGAAAGTGGGACGCGGATGGGAGAGTACGCTTTCTCCCCGTTTGGAGGCGCCGTGCGCTTGGCTTCAAAGCTGCCCGAACAGCACTAGCGGCCCGACGTCTCTGCACGGCAGGATTGTCGTTGTGGGCCGAGGCTGCGTGTTCTCTCAAAGCGGAAAACCGTGCTGGCAATACCTTGCTAGAAACTCCTCCCACGGCACTACATGTTCAGCTCCGGCCAAACGAAAGGTGACCTCAGGCCTCAAGGTAAGTTCCAGCGTTTCACGTCGGGGGAGTTGGGTGTGCAGTGGTTTCCATGAGGCCAGACTCCACCACGGAGTGCCTTAACTCTGCGACGCTCCTGGGGGCACACAGGATAGGAGCTCGTTCGCCAATTTCGCAGGATGACTTCTCTCCGTGCCGGAACGGCGGCTCCTGGCTTCTAGAGGAACCTTAGCCTACACAGGCCCCTGGAGGAAGCTCTTCACATTCAGAGCAAGGGCAACGTTCTGCTCTCTGGCTTGCCTGGGTTGAGTGCCCCAGTCGTCAAAGAGCCTCGCGAAAGCAGTGCTGCGCAGACTCCCTTTGCCAGTCGAACGGCCTCCTTGACTGAAAGAGAACTGCAGTGCCAAAAGGCACCGTGCTGACGACTGGCTCCAGGAAGAGACTCGGGACAGCACTCTCATAGAAGCGAAAGCTAGGCTGTGCGCCCAGCCTGAGGAGCAGTACGTACGTTTGCCACACTTCTTTACACAGCTAGGCATGAGCCGGAGAGCCTCGGTCACTGAGGCCTACCTAAGGGACTGCCACACTTACCCAGTAGCTCCCACGCAGAGGTCCCTGTGCCCAAACGGGCCTCCACGGAAGGGCCCTGTTCCTCCCGTTGTGTTTCCTTGAGGTAATCAGAAACCGCTGAGGATCCCTATAGGAGCTCCGGTTTGAAGCTGGGCGACCCTGGCTAAACCTTATTCCCCTCCGTGGTAAACGAGACAGTGGCGGGTCCTAAGCTGCCTGAAGTACACTGCTCGCGCCCACCTTCTCTTTGCTGCCGGAAGGCCTCCCACAAGAAGTCTGAGTTTACTCGTGACAGCAGAAGTCTGAGTTTACGCGTGTGAGGCCTGCTGCTCTCAGTTCCTTGCTGGGAGCTTCAGCAGGAGCGCTCGGGAGCTCGCCGGCACAAGAACTGTGAGTGCCCTCGCCCCACCCCGGCCTCAAGCAAAAGTCCAGATTTCCCCCGTCAGAGTGCCATAGGAGCGAAGAAGCATGCGTTAACGGAGGGCTTCAACAGTGCTAGGGCTTTATTTCACGAGACACCGTGCACTCACGTTCGTTGTAACAACTGTCAAAGGGCACTGGATGCCTTCCAACTCCTCTCTTGCGTTTGAGCCACAGGAAGTAAATGCATTCGTTTGATTAAGCTCCGTGAACGTGCAACGACGATGGCGAAGCGCTGCCCTGTTCGCTCGAAAGCTCTCGTTTGTACGGCCTTCACCCGGCCTCAAGGTACGCCGTTCTAAACAGCCTTACATTCCACGCTGGTGTGCCCCCAGTTGGGAATGTGGGCTCTTCTGTGAGACACCAATGTGCGTCCCAAAGGAAACCGGGGGTGGGGGGGGGGGCTCCCCCAGGACGCCTGCGTACGGCAGTCGGTTGCCAGATGTTTACTTCCAGCCGGAGAAAGAGAAAAAGGACAGCTTTCCCAGGGACAATTCTGGACCCTTGGGAACATCCAGAATCACCAAAGCCTAAACTTGGCACGGCCTGGGGAACGCTCTTCCGCACGTCCAGCAATCCCCACGTCAAAACCTTTCTCGGCAGAGGCAGGCACTCTCTCCCTTGTGCTAGATAGCTCGGCAGAGCCTTCCGAGAAACATGCTGCGTCATTCAGCTTGAAAGTGGGACGCGGATGGGAGAGTACGCTTTCTCCCCGTTTGGAGGCGCCGTGCGCTTGGCTTCAAAGCTGCCCGAACAGCACTAGCGGCCCGACGTCTCTGCACGGCAGGATTGTCGTTGTGGGCCGAGGCTGCGTGTTCTCTCAAAGCGGAAAACCGTGCTGGCAATACCTTGCTAGAAACTCCTCCCACGGCACTACATGTTCAGCTCCGGCCAAACGAAAGGTGACCTCAGGCCTCAAGGTAAGTTCCAGCGTTTCACGTCGGGGGAGTTGGGTGTGCAGTGGTTTCCATGAGGCCAGACTCCACCACGGAGTGCCTTAACTCTGCGACGCTCCTGGGGGCACACAGGATAGGAGCTCGTTCGCCAATTTCGCAGGATGACTTCTCTCCGTGCCGGAACGGCGGCTCCTGGCTTCTAGAGGAACCTTAGCCTACACAGGCCCCTGGAGGAAGCTCTTCACATTCAGAGCAAGGGCAACGTTCTGCTCTCTGGCTTGCCTGGGTTGAGTGCCCCAGTCGTCAAAGAGCCTCGCGAAAGCAGTGCTGCGCAGACTCCCTTTGCCAGTCGAACGGCCTCCTTGACTGAAAGAGAACTGCAGTGCCAAAAGGCACCGTGCTGACGACTGGCTCCAGGAAGAGACTCGGGACAGCACTCTCATAGAAACGAAAGCTAGGCTGTGCGCCCAGCCTGAGGAGCAGTACGTACGTTTGCCACACTTCTTTACACAGCTAGGCATGAGCCGGAGAGCCTCGGTCACTGAGGCCTACCTAAGGGACTGCCACACTTACCCAGTAGCTCCCACGCAGAGGTCCCTGTGCCCAAACGGGCCTCCACGGAAGGGCCCTGTTCCTCCCGTTGTGTTTCCTTGAGGTAATCAGAAACCGCTGAGGATCCCTATAGGAGCTCCGGTTTGAAGCTGGGCGACCCTGGCTAAACCTTATTCCCCTCCGTGGTAAACGAGACAGTGGCGGGTCCTAAGCTGCCTGAAGTACACTGCTCGCGCCCACCTTCTCTTTGCTGCCGGAAGGCCTCCCACAAGAAGTCTGAGTTTACTCGTGACAGCAGAAGTCTGAGTTTACGCGTGTGAGGCCTGCTGCTCTCAGTTCCTTGCTGGGAGCTTCAGCAGGAGCGCTCGGGAGCTCGCCGGCACAAGAACTGTGAGTGCCCTCGCCCCACCCCGGCCTCAAGCAAAAGTCCAGATTTCCCCCGTCAGAGTGCCATAGGAGCGAAGAAGCATGCGTTAACGGAGGGCTTCAACAGTGCTAGGGCTTTATTTCACGAGACACCGTGCACTCACGTTCGTTGTAACAACTGTCAAAGGGCACTGGATGCCTTCCAACTCCTCTCTTGCGTTTGAGCCACAGGAAGTAAATGCATTCGTTTGATTAAGCTCCGTGAACGTGCAACGACGATGGCGAAGCGCTGCCCTGTTCGCTCGAAAGCTCTCGTTTGTACGGCCTTCACACGGCCTCAAGGTACGCCGTTCTAAACAGCCTTACATTCCACGCTGGTGTGCCCCCAGTTGGGAATGTGGGCTCTTCTGTGAGACACCAATGTGCGTCCCAAAGGAAACCGGGGGTGGGGGGGGGGCTCCCCCAGGACGCCTGCGTACGGCAGTCGGTTGCCAGATGTTTACTTCTAGCCGGAGAAAGAGAAAAAGGACAGCTTTCCCAGGGACAATTCTGGACCCTTGGGAACATCCAGAATCACCAAAGCCTAAACTTGGCACGGCCTGGGGAACGCTCTTCCGCACGTCCAGCAATCCCCACGTCAAAACCTTTCTCGGCAGAGGCAGGCACTCTCTCCCTTGTGCTAGATAGCTCGGCAGAGCCTTCCGAGAAACATGCTGCGTCATTCAGCTTGAAAGTGGGACGCGGATGGGAGAGTACGCTTTCTCCCCGTTTGGAGGCGCCGTGCGCTTGGCTTCAAAGCTGCCCGAACAGCACTAGCGGCCCGACGTCTCTGCACGGCAGGATTGTCGTTGTGGGCCGAGGCTGCGTGTTCTCTCAAAGCGGAAAACCGTGCTGGCAATACCTTGCTAGAAACTCCCACGGCACTACATGTTCAGCTCCGGCCAAACGAAAGGTGACCTCAGGCCTCAAGGTAAGTTCCAGCGTTTCACGTCGGGGGAGTTGGGTGTGCAGTGGTTTCCATGAGGCCAGACTCCACCACGGAGTGCCTTAACTCTGCGACGCTCCTGGGGGCACACAGGATAGGAGCTCGTTCGCCAATTTCGCAGGATGACTTCTCTCCGTGCCGGAACGGCGGCTCCTGGCTTCTAGAGGAACCTTAGCCTACACAGGCCCCTGGAGGAAGCTCTTCACATTCAGAGCAAGGGCAACGTTCTGCTCTCTGGCTTGCCTGGGTTGAGTGCCCCAGTCGTCAAAGAGCCTCGCGAAAGCAGTGCTGCGCAGACTCCCTTTGCCAGTCGAACGGCCTCCTTGACTGAAAGAGAACTGCAGTGCCAAAAGGCACCGTGCTGACGACTGGCTCCAGGAAGAGACTCGGGACAGCACTCTCATAGAAGCGAAAGCTAGGCTGTGCGCCCAGCCTGAGGAGCAGTACGTACGTTTGCCACACTTCTTTACACAGCTAGGCATGAGCCGGAGAGCCTCGGTCACTGAGGCCTACCTAAGGGACTGCCACACTTACCCAGTAGCTCCCACGCAGAGGTCCCTGTGCCCAAACGGGCCTCCACGGAAGGGCCCTGTTCCTCCCGTTGTGTTTCCTTGAGGTAATCAGAAACCGCTGAGGATCCCTATAGGAGCTCCGGTTTGAAGCTGGGCGACCCTGGCTAAACCTTATTCCCCTCCGTGGTAAACGAGACAGTGGCGGGTCCTAAGCTGCCTGAAGTACACTGCTCGCGCCCACCTTCTCTTTGCTGCCGGAAGGCCTCCCACAAGAAGTCTGAGTTTACTCGTGACAGCAGAAGTCTGAGTTTACGCGTGTGAGGCCTGCTGCTCTCAGTTCCTTGCTGGGAGCTTCAGCAGGAGCGCTCGGGAGCTCGCCGGCACAAGAACTGTGAGTGCCCTCGCCCCACCCCGGCCTCAAGCAAAAGTCCAGATTTCCCCCGTCAGAGTGCCATAGGAGCGAAGAAGCATGCGTTAACGGAGGGCTTCAACAGTGCTAGGGCTTTATTTCACGAGACACCGTGCACTCACGTTCGTTGTAACAACTGTCAAAGGGCACTGGATGCCTTCCAACTCCTCTCTTGCGTTTGAGCCACAGGAAGTAAATGCATTCGTTTGATTAAGCTCCGTGAACGTGCAACGACGATGGCGAAGCGCTGCCCTGTTCGCTCGAAAGCTCTCGTTTGTACGGCCTTCACACGGCCTCAAGGTACGCCGTTCTAAACAGCCTTACATTCCACGCTGGTGTGCCCCCAGTTGGGAATGTGGGCTCTTCTGTGAGACACCAATGTGCGTCCCAAAGGAAACCGGGGGTGGGGGGGGCTCCCCCAGGACGCCTGCGTACGGCAGTCAGTTGCCAGATGTTTACTTCCAGCCGGAGAAAGAGAAAAAGGACAGCTTTCCCAGGGACAATTCTGGACCCTTGGGAACATCCAGAATCACCAAAGCCTAAACTTGGCACGGCCTGGGGAACGCTCTTCCGCACGTCCAGCAATCCCCACGTCAAAACCTTTCTCGGCAGAGGCAGGCACTCTCTCCCTTGTGCTAGATAGCTCGGCAGAGCCTTCCGAGAAACATGCTGCGTCATTCAGCTTGAAAGTGGGACGCGGATGGGAGAGTACGCTTTCTCCCCGTTTGGAGGCGCCGTGCGCTTGGCTTCAAAGCTGCCCGAACAGCACTAGCGGCCCGACGTCTCTGCACGGCAGGATTGTCGTTGTGGGCCGAGGCTGCGTGTTCTCTCAAAGCGGAAAACCGTGCTGGCAATACCTTGCTAGAAACTCCCACGGCACTACATGTTCAGCTCCGGCCAAACGAAAGGTGACCTCAGGCCTCAAGGTAAGTTCCAGCGTTTCACGTCGGGGGAGTTGGGTGTGCAGTGGTTTCCATGAGGCCAGACTCCACCACGGAGTGCCTTAACTCTGCGACGCTCCTGGGGGCACACAGGATAGGAGCTCGTTCGCCAATTTCGCAGGATGACTTCTCTCCGTGCCGGAACGGCGGCTCCTGGCTTCTAGAGGAACCTTAGCCTACACAGGCCCCTGGAGGAAGCTCTTCACATTCAGAGCAAGGGCAACGTTCTGCTCTCTGGCTTGCCTGGGTTGAGTGCCCCAGTCGTCAAAGAGCCTCGCGAAAGCAGTGCTGCGCAGACTCCCTTTGCCAGTCGAACGGCCTCCTTGACTGAAAGAGAACTGCAGTGCCAAAAGGCACCGTGCTGACGACTGGCTCCAGGAAGAGACTCGGGACAGCACTCTCATAGAAGCGAAAGCTAGGCTGTGCGCCCAGCCTGAGGAGCAGTACGTACGTTTGCCACACTTCTTTACACAGCTAGGCATGAGCCGGAGAGCCTCGGTCACTGAGGCCTACCTAAGGGACTGCCACACTTACCCAGTAGCTCCCACGCAGAGGTCCCTGTGCCCAAACGGGCCTCCACGGAAGGGCCCTGTTCCTCCCGTTGTGTTTCCTTGAGGTAATCAGAAACCGCTGAGGATCCCTATAGGAGCTCCGGTTTGAAGCTGGGCGACCCTGGCTAAACCTTATTCCCCTCCGTGGTAAACGAGACAGTGGCGGGTCCTAAGCTGCCTGAAGTACACTGCTCGCGCCCACCTTCTCTTTGCTGCCGGAAGGCCTCCCACAAGAAGTCTGAGTTTACTCGTGACAGCAGAAGTCTGAGTTTACGCGTGTGAGGCCTGCTGCTCTCAGTTCCTTGCTGGGAGCTTCAGCAGGAGCGCTCGGGAGCTCGCCGGCACAAGAACTGTGAGTGCCCTCGCCCCACCCCGGCCTCAAGCAAAAGTCCAGATTTCCCCCGTCAGAGTGCCATAGGAGCGAAGAAGCATGCGTTAACGGAGGGCTTCAACAGTGCTAGGGCTTTATTTCACGAGACACCGTGCACTCACGTTCGTTGTAACAACTGTCAAAGGGCACTGGATGCCTTCCAACTCCTCTCTTGCGTTTGAGCCACAGGAAGTAAATGCATTCGTTTGATTAAGCTCCGTGAACGTGCAACGACGATGGCGAAGCGCTGCCCTGTTCGCTCGAAAGCTCTCGTTTGTACGGCCTTCACCCGGCCTCAAGGTACGCCGTTCTAAACAGCCTTACATTCCACGCTGGTGTGCCCCCAGTTGGGAATGTGGGCTCTTCTGTGAGACACCAATGTGCGTCCCAAAGGAAACCGGGGGTGGGGGGTGGGCTCCCCCAGGACGCCTGCGTACGGCAGTCGGTTGCCAGATGTTTACTTCCAGCCGGAGAAAGAGAAAAAGGACAGCTTTCCCAGGGACAATTCTGGACCCTTGGGAACATCCAGAATCACCAAAGCCTAAACTTGGCACGGCCTGGGGAACGCTCTTCCGCACGTCCAGCAATCCCCACGTCAAAACCTTTCTCGGCAGAGGCAGGCACTCTCTCCCTTGTGCTAGATAGCTCGGCAGAGCCTTCCGAGAAACATGCTGCGTCATTCAGCTTGAAAGTGGGACGCGGATGGGAGAGTACGCTTTCTCCCCGTTTGGAGGCGCCGTGCGCTTGGCTTCAAAGCTGCCCGAACAGCACTAGCGGCCCGACGTCTCTGCACGGCAGGATTGTCGTTGTGGGCCGAGGCTGCGTGTTCTCTCAAAGCGGAAAACCGTGCTGGCAATACCTTGCTAGAAACTCCTCCCACGGCACTACATGTTCAGCTCCGGCCAAACGAAAGGTGACCTCAGGCCTCAAGGTAAGTTCCAGCGTTTCACGTCGGGGGAGTTGGGTGTGCAGTGGTTTCCATGAGGCCAGACTCCACCACGGAGTGCCTTAACTCTGCGACGCTCCTGGGGGCACACAGGATAGGAGCTCGTTCGCCAATTTCGCAGGATGACTTCTCTCCGTGCCGGAACGGCGGCTCCTGGCTTCTAGAGGAACCTTAGCCTACACAGGCCCCTGGAGGAAGCTCTTCACATTCAGAGCAAGGGCAACGTACTCCTCTCTGGCTTGCCTGGCTTGAGTGCCCCAGTCGTCAAAGAGCCTCGCGAAAGCAGTGCTGCGCAGACTCCCTTTGCCAGTCGAACGGCCTCCTTGACTGAAAGAGAACTGCAGTGCCAAAAGGCACCGTGCTGACGACTGGCTCCAGGAAGAGACTCGGGACAGCACTCTCATAGAAGCGAAAGCTAGGCTGTGCGCCCAGCCTGAGGAGCAGTACGTACGTTTGCCACACTTCTTTACACAGCTAGGCATGAGCCGGAGAGCCTCGGTCACTGAGGCCTACCTAAGGGACTGCCACACTTACCCAGTAGCTCCCACGCAGAGGTCCCTGTGCCCAAACGGGCCTCCACGGAAGGGCCCTGTTCCTCCCGTTGTGTTTCCTTGAGGTAATCAGAAACCGCTGAGGATCCCTATAGGAGCTCCGGTTTGAAGCTGGGCGACCCTGGCTAAACCTTATTCCCCTCCGTGGTAAACGAGACAGTGGCGGGTCCTAAGCTGCCTGAAGTACACTGCTCGCGCCCACCTTCTCTTTGCTGCCGGAAGGCCTCCCACAAGAAGTCTGAGTTTACTCGTGACAGCAGAAGTCTGAGTTTACGCGTGTGAGGCCTGCTGCTCTCAGTTCCTTGCTGGGAGCTTCAGCAGGAGCGCTCGGGAGCTCGCCGGCACAAGAACTGTGAGTGCCCTCGCCCCACCCCGGCCTCAAGCAAAAGTCCAGATTTCCCCCGTCAGAGTGCCATAGGAGCGAAGAAGCATGCGTTAACGGAGGGCTTCAACAGTGCTAGGGCTTTATTTCACGAGACACCGTGCACTCACGTTCGTTGTAACAACTGTCAAAGGGCACTGGATGCCTTCCAACTCCTCTCTTGCGTTTGAGCCACAGGAAGTAAATGCATTCGTTTGATTAAGCTCCGTGAACGTGCAACGACGATGGCGAAGCGCTGCCCTGTTCGCTCGAAAGCTCTCGTTTGTACGTCCTTCACCCGGCCTCAAGGTACGCCGTTCTAAACAGCCTTACATTCCACGCTGGTGTGCCCCCAGTTGGGAATGTGGGCTCTTCTGTGAGACACCAATGTGCGTCCCAAAGGAAACCGGGGGGGGGGGCGGGGGGCTCCCCCAGGACGCCTGCGTACGGCAGTCGGTTGCCAGATGTTTACTTCCAGCCGGAGAAAGAGAAAAAGGACAGCTTTCCCAGGGACAATTCTGGACCCTTGGGAACATCCAGAATCACCAAAGCCTAAACTTGGCACGGCCTGGGGAACGCTCTTCCGCACGTCCAGCAATCCCCACGTCAAAACCTTTCTCGGCAGAGGCAGGCACTCTCTCCCTTGTGCTAGATAGCTCGGCAGAACCTTCCGAGAAACATGCTGCGTCATTCAGCTTGAAAGTGGGACGCGGATGGGAGAGTACGCTTTCTCCCCGTTTGGAGGCGCCGTGCGCTTGGCTTCAAAGCTGCCCGAACAGCACTAGCGGCCCGACGTCTCTGCACGGCAGGATTGTCGTTGTGGGCCGAGGCTGCGTGTTCTCTCAAAGCGGAAAACCGTGCTGGCAATACCTTGCTAGAAACTCCTCCCACGGCACTACATGTTCAGCTCCGGCCAAACGAAAGGTGACCTCAGGCCTCAAGGTAAGTTCCAGCGTTTCACGTCGGGGGAGTTGGGTGTGCAGTGGTTTCCATGAGGCCAGACTCCACCACGGAGTGCCTTAACTCTGCGACGCTCCTGGGGGCACACAGGATAGGAGCTCGTTCGCCAATTTCGCAGGATGACTTCTCTCCGTGCCGGAACGGCGGCTCCTGGCTTCTAGAGGAACCTTAGCCTACACAGGCCCCTGGAGGAAGCTCTTCACATTCAGAGCAAGGGCAACGTTCTGCTCTCTGGCTTGCCTGGGTTGAGTGCCCCAGTCGTCAAAGAGCCTCGCGAAAGCAGTGCTGCGCAGACTCCCTTTGCCAGTCGAACGGCCTCCTTGACTGAAAGAGAACTGCAGTGCCAAAAGGCACCGTGCTGACGACTGGCTCCAGGAAGAGACTCGGGACAGCACTCTCATAGAAGCGAAAGCTAGGCTGTGCGCCCAGCCTGAGGAGCAGTACGTACGTTTGCCACACTTCTTTACACAGCTAGGCATGAGCCGGAGAGCCTCGGTCACTGAGGCCTACCTAAGGGACTGCCACACTTACCCAGTAGCTCCCACGCAGAGGTCCCTGTGCCCAAACGGGCCTCCACGGAAGGGCCCTGTTCCTCCCGTTGTGTTTCCTTGAGGTAATCAGAAACCGCTGAGGATCCCTATAGGAGCTCCGGTTTGAAGCTGGGCGACCCTGGCTAAACCTTATTCCCCTCCGTGGTAAACGAGACAGTGGCGGGTCCTAAGCTGCCTGAAGTACACTGCTCGCGCCCACCTTCTCTTTGCTGCCGGAAGGCCTCCCACAAGAAGTCTGAGTTTACTCGTGACAGCAGAAGTCTGAGTTTACGCGTGTGAGGCCTGCTGCTCTCAGTTCCTTGCTGGGAGCTTCAGCAGGAGCGCTCGGGAGCTCGCCGGCACAAGAACTGTGAGTGCCCTCGCCCCACCCCGGCCTCAAGCAAAAGTCCAGATTTCCCCCGTCAGAGTGCCATAGGAGCGAAGAAGCATGCGTTAACGGAGGGCTTCAACAGTGCTAGGGCTTTATTTCACGAGACACCGTGCACTCACGTTCGTTGTAACAACTGTCAAAGGGCACTGGATGCCTTCCAACTCCTCTCTTGCGTTTGAGCCACAGGAAGTAAATGCATTCGTTTGATTAAGCTCCGTGAACGTGCAACGACGATGGCGAAGCGCTGCCCTGTTCGCTCGAAAGCTCTCGTTTGTACGGCCTTCACCCGGCCTCAAGGTACGCCGTTCTAAACAGCCTTACATTCCACGCTGGTGTGCCCCCAGTTGGGAATGTGGGCTCTTCTGTGAGACACCAATGTGCGTCCCAAAGGAAACCGGGGTGGGGGGCGGGGGGCTCCCCCAGGACGCCTGCGTACGGCAGTCGGTTGCCAGATGTTTACTTCCAGCCGGAGAAAGAGAAAAAGGACAGCTTTCCCAGGGACAATTCTGGACCCTTGGGAACATCCAGAATCACCAAAGCCTAAACTTGGCACGGCCTGGGGAACGCTCTTCCGCACGTCCAGCAATCCCCACGTCAAAACCTTTCTCGGCAGAGGCAGGCACTCTCTCCCTTGTACTAGATAGCTCGGCAGAACCTTCCGAGAAACATGCTGCGTCATTCAGCTTGAAAGTGGGACGCGGATGGGAGAGTACGCTTTCTCCCCGTTTGGAGGCGCCGTGCGCTTGGCTTCAAAGCTGCCCGAACAGCACTAGCGGCCCGACGTCTCTGCACGGCAGGATTGTCGTTGTGGGCCGAGGCTGCGTGTTCTCTCAAAGCGGAAAACCGTGCTGGCAATACCTTGCTAGAAACTCCTCCCACGGCACTACATGTTCAGCTCCGGCCAAACGAAAGGTGACCTCAGGCCTCAAGGTAAGTTCCAGCGTTTCACGTCGGGGGAGTTGGGTGTGCAGTGGTTTCCATGAGGCCAGACTCCACCACGGAGTGCCTTAACTCTGCGACGCTCCTGGGGGCACACAGGATAGGAGCTCGTTCGCCAATTTCGCAGGATGACTTCTCTCCGTGCCGGAACGGCGGCTCCTGGCTTCTAGAGGAACCTTAGCCTACACAGGCCCCTGGAGGAAGCTCTTCACATTCAGAGCAAGGGCAACGTTCTGCTCTCTGGCTTGCCTGGGTTGAGTGCCCCAGTCGTCAAAGAGCCTCGCGAAAGCAGTGCTGCGCAGACTCCCTTTGCCAGTCGAACGGCCTCCTTGACTGAAAGAGAACTGCAGTGCCAAAAGGCACCGTGCTGACGACTGGCTCCAGGAAGAGACTCGGGACAGCACTCTCATAGAAGCGAAAGCTAGGCTGTGCGCCCAGCCTGAGGAGCAGTACGTACGTTTGCCACACTTCTTTACACAGCTAGGCATGAGCCGGAGAGCCTCGGTCACTGAGGCCTACCTAAGGGACTGCCACACTTACCCAGTAGCTCCCACGCAGAGGTCCCTGTGCCCAAACGGGCCTCCACGGAAGGGCCCTGTTCCTCCCGTTGTGTTTCCTTGAGGTAATCAGAAACCGCTGAGGATCCCTATAGGAGCTCCGGTTTGAAGCTGGGCGACCCTGGCTAAACCTTATTCCCCTCCGTGGTAAACGAGACAGTGGCGGGTCCTAAGCTGCCTGAAGTACACTGCTCGCGCCCACCTTCTCTTTGCTGCCGGAAGGCCTCCCACAAGAAGTCTGAGTTTACTCGTGACAGCAGAAGTCTGAGTTTACGCGTGTGAGGCCTGCTGCTCTCAGTTCCTTGCTGGGAGCTTCAGCAGGAGCGCTCGGGAGCTCGCCGGCACAAGAACTGTGAGTGCCCTCGCCCCACCCCGGCCTCAAGCAAAAGTCCAGATTTCCCCCGTCAGAGTGCCATAGGAGCGAAGAAGCATGCGTTAACGGAGGGCTTCAACAGTGCTAGGGCTTTATTTCACGAGACACCGTGCACTCACGTTCGTTGTAACAACTGTCAAAGGGCACTGGATGCCTTCCAACTCCTCTCTTGCGTTTGAGCCACAGGAAGTAAATGCATTCGTTTGATTAAGCTCCGTGAACGTGCAACGACGATGGCGAAGCGCTGCCCTGTTCGCTCGAAAGCTCTCGTTTGTACGTCCTTCACCCGGCCTCAAGGTACGCCGTTCTAAACAGCCTTACATTCCACGCTGGTGTGCCCCCAGTTGGGAATGTGGGCTCTTCTGTGAGACACCAATGTGCGTCCCAAAGGAAACCGGGGGGGGGGGCGGGGGGCTCCCCCAGGACGCCTGCGTACGGCAGTCGGTTGCCAGATGTTTACTTCCAGCCGGAGAAAGAGAAAAAGGACAGCTTTCCCAGGGACAATTCTGGACCCTTGGGAACATCCAGAATCACCAAAGCCTAAACTTGGCACGGCCTGGGGAACGCTCTTCCGCACGTCCAGCAATCCCCACGTCAAAACCTTTCTCGGCAGAGGCAGGCACTCTCTCCCTTGTGCTAGATAGCTCGGCAGAACCTTCCGAGAAACATGCTGCGTCATTCAGCTTGAAAGTGGGACGCGGATGGGAGAGTACGCTTTCTCCCCGTTTGGAGGCGCCGTGCGCTTGGCTTCAAAGCTGCCCGAACAGCACTAGCGGCCCGACGTCTCTGCACGGCAGGATTGTCGTTGTGGGCCGAGGCTGCGTGTTCTCTCAAAGCGGAAAACCGTGCTGGCAATACCTTGCTAGAAACTCCTCCCACGGCACTACATGTTCAGCTCCGGCCAAACGAAAGGTGACCTCAGGCCTCAAGGTAAGTTCCAGCGTTTCACGTCGGGGGAGTTGGGTGTGCAGTGGTTTCCATGAGGCCAGACTCCACCACGGAGTGCCTTAACTCTGCGACGCTCCTGGGGGCACACAGGATAGGAGCTCGTTCGCCAATTTCGCAGGATGACTTCTCTCCGTGCCGGAACGGCGGCTCCTGGCTTCTAGAGGAACCTTAGCCTACACAGGCCCCTGGAGGAAGCTCTTCACATTCAGAGCAAGGGCAACGTTCTGCTCTCTGGCTTGCCTGGGTTGAGTGCCCCAGTCGTCAAAGAGCCTCGCGAAAGCAGTGCTGCGCAGACTCCCTTTGCCAGTCGAACGGCCTCCTTGACTGAAAGAGAACTGCAGTGCCAAAAGGCACCGTGCTGACGACTGGCTCCAGGAAGAGACTCGGGACAGCACTCTCATAGAAGCGAAAGCTAGGCTGTGCGCCCAGCCTGAGGAGCAGTACGTACGTTTGCCACACTTCTTTACACAGCTAGGCATGAGCCGGAGAGCCTCGGTCACTGAGGCCTACCTAAGGGACTGCCACACTTACCCAGTAGCTCCCACGCAGAGGTCCCTGTGCCCAAACGGGCCTCCACGGAAGGGCCCTGTTCCTCCCGTTGTGTTTCCTTGAGGTAATCAGAAACCGCTGAGGATCCCTATAGGAGCTCCGGTTTGAAGCTGGGCGACCCTGGCTAAACCTTATTCCCCTCCGTGGTAAACGAGACAGTGGCGGGTCCTAAGCTGCCTGAAGTACACTGCTCGCGCCCACCTTCTCTTTGCTGCCGGAAGGCCTCCCACAAGAAGTCTGAGTTTACTCGTGACAGCAGAAGTCTGAGTTTACGCGTGTGAGGCCTGCTGCTCTCAGTTCCTTGCTGGGAGCTTCAGCAGGAGCGCTCGGGAGCTCGCCGGCACAAGAACTGTGAGTGCCCTCGCCCCACCCCGGCCTCAAGCAAAAGTCCAGATTTCCCCCGTCAGAGTGCCATAGGAGCGAAGAAGCATGCGTTAACGGAGGGCTTCAACAGTGCTAGGGCTTTATTTCACGAGACACCGTGCACTCACGTTCGTTGTAACAACTGTCAAAGGGCACTGGATGCCTTCCAACTCCTCTCTTGCGTTTGAGCCACAGGAAGTAAATGCATTCGTTTGATTAAGCTCCGTGAACGTGCAACGACGATGGCGAAGCGCTGCCCTGTTCGCTCGAAAGCTCTCGTTTGTACGGCCTTCACCCGGCCTCAAGGTACGCCGTTCTAAACAGCCTTACATTCCACGCTGGTGTGCCCCCAGTTGGGAATGTGGGCTCTTCTGTGAGACACCAATGTGCGTCCCAAAGGAAACCGGGGTGGGGGGCGGGGGGCTCCCCCAGGACGCCTGCGTACGGCAGTCGGTTGCCAGATGTTTACTTCCAGCCGGAGAAAGAGAAAAAGGACAGCTTTCCCAGGGACAATTCTGGACCCTTGGGAACATCCAGAATCACCAAAGCCTAAACTTGGCACGGCCTGGGGAACGCTCTTCCGCACGTCCAGCAATCCCCACGTCAAAACCTTTCTCGGCAGAGGCAGGCACTCTCTCCCTTGTACTAGATAGCTCGGCAGAACCTTCCGAGAAACATGCTGCGTCATTCAGCTTGAAAGTGGGACGCGGATGGGAGAGTACGCTTTCTCCCCGTTTGGAGGCGCCGTGCGCTTGGCTTCAAAGCTGCCCGAACAGCACTAGCGGCCCGACGTCTCTGCACGGCAGGATTGTCGTTGTGGGCCGAGGCTGCGTGTTCTCTCAAAGCGGAAAACCGTGCTGGCAATACCTTGCTAGAAACTCCTCCCACGGCACTACATGTTCAGCTCCGGCCAAACGAAAGGTGACCTCAGGCCTCAAGGTAAGTTCCAGCGTTTCACGTCGGGGGAGTTGGGTGTGCAGTGGTTTCCATGAGGCCAGACTCCACCACGGAGTGCCTTAACTCTGCGACGCTCCTGGGGGCACACAGGATAGGAGCTCGTTCGCCAATTTCGCAGGATGACTTCTCTCCGTGCCGGAACGGCGGCTCCTGGCTTCTAGAGGAACCTTAGCCTACACAGGCCCCTGGAGGAAGCTCTTCACATTCAGAGCAAGGGCAACGTTCTGCTCTCTGGCTTGCCTGGGTTGAGTGCCCCAGTCGTCAAAGAGCCTCGCGAAAGCAGTGCTGCGCAGACTCCCTTTGCCAGTCGAACGGCCTCCTTGACTGAAAGAGAACTGCAGTGCCAAAAGGCACCGTGCTGACGACTGGCTCCAGGAAGAGACTCGGGACAGCACTCTCATAGAAGCGAAAGCTAGGCTGTGCGCCCAGCCTGAGGAGCAGTACGTACGTTTGCCACACTTCTTTACACAGCTAGGCATGAGCCGGAGAGCCTCGGTCACTGAGGCCTACCTAAGGGACTGCCACACTTACCCAGTAGCTCCCACGCAGAGGTCCCTGTGCCCAAACGGGCCTCCACGGAAGGGCCCTGTTCCTCCCGTTGTGTTTCCTTGAGGTAATCAGAAACCGCTGAGGATCCCTATAGGAGCTCCGGTTTGAAGCTGGGCGACCCTGGCTAAACCTTATTCCCCTCCGTGGTAAACGAGACAGTGGCGGGTCCTAAGCTGCCTGAAGTACACTGCTCGCGCCCACCTTCTCTTTGCTGCCGGAAGGCCTCCCACAAGAAGTCTGAGTTTACTCGTGACAGCAGAAGTCTGAGTTTACGCGTGTGAGGCCTGCTGCTCTCAGTTCCTTGCTGGGAGCTTCAGCAGGAGCGCTCGGGAGCTCGCCGGCACAAGAACTGTGAGTGCCCTCGCCCCACCCCGGCCTCAAGCAAAAGTCCAGATTTCCCCCGTCAGAGTGCCATAGGAGCGAAGAAGCATGCGTTAACGGAGGGCTTCAACAGTGCTAGGGCTTTATTTCACGAGACACCGTGCACTCACGTTCGTTGTAACAACTGTCAAAGGGCACTGGATGCCTTCCAACTCCTCTCTTGCGTTTGAGCCACAGGAAGTAAATGCATTCGTTTGATTAAGCTCCGTGAACGTGCAACGACGATGGCGAAGCGCTGCCCTGTTCGCTCGAAAGCTCTCGTTTGTACGGCCTTCACCCGGCCTCAAGGTACGCCGTTCTAAACAGCCTTACATTCCACGCTGGTGTGCCCCCAGTTGGGAATGTGGGCTCTTCTGTGAGACACCAATGTGCGTCCCAAAGGAAACCGGGGGTGGGGGGGGGGCTCCCCCAGGACGCCTGCGTACGGCAGTCGGTTGCCAGATGTTTACTTCCAGCCGGAGAAAGAGAAAAAGGACAGCTTTCCCAGGGACAATTCTGGACCCTTGGGAACATCCAGAATCACCAAAGCCTAAACTTGGCACGGCCTGGGGAACGCTCTTCCGCACGTCCAGCAATCCCCACGTCAAAACCTTTCTCGGCAGAGGCAGGCACTCTCTCCCTTGTGCTAGATAGCTCGGCAGAGCCTTCCGAGAAACATGCTGCGTCATTCAGCTTGAAAGTGGGACGCGGATGGGAGAGTACGCTTTCTCCCCGTTTGGAGGCGCCGTGCGCTTGGCTTCAAAGCTGCCCGAACAGCACTAGCGGCCCGACGTCTCTGCACGGCAGGATTGTCGTTGTGGGCCGAGGCTGCGTGTTCTCTCAAAGCGGAAAACCGTGCTGGCAATACCTTGCTAGAAACTCCTCCCACGGCACTACATGTTCAGCTCCGGCCAAACGAAAGGTGACCTCAGGCCTCAAGGTAAGTTCCAGCGTTTCACGTCGGGGGAGTTGGGTGTGCAGTGGTTTCCATGAGGCCAGACTCCACCACGGAGTGCCTTAACTCTGCGACGCTCCTGGGGGCACACAGGATAGGAGCTCGTTCGCCAATTTCGCAGGATGACTTCTCTCCGTGCCGGAACGGCGGCTCCTGGCTTCTAGAGGAACCTTAGCCTACACAGGCCCCTGGAGGAAGCTCTTCACATTCAGAGCAAGGGCAACGTACTCCTCTCTGGCTTGCCTGGCTTGAGTGCCCCAGTCGTCAAAGAGCCTCGCGAAAGCAGTGCTGCGCAGACTCCCTTTGCCAGTCGAACGGCCTCCTTGACTGAAAGAGAACTGCAGTGCCAAAAGGCACCGTGCTGACGACTGGCTCCAGGAAGAGACTCGGGACAGCACTCTCATAGAAGCGAAAGCTAGGCTGTGCGCCCAGCCTGAGGAGCAGTACGTACGTTTGCCACACTTCTTTACACAGCTAGGCATGAGCCGGAGAGCCTCGGTCACTGAGGCCTACCTAAGGGACTGCCACACTTACCCAGTAGCTCCCACGCAGAGGTCCCTGTGCCCAAACGGGCCTCCACGGAAGGGCCCTGTTCCTCCCGTTGTGTTTCCTTGAGGTAATCAGAAACCGCTGAGGATCCCTATAGGAGCTCCGGTTTGAAGCTGGGCGACCCTGGCTAAACCTTATTCCCCTCCGTGGTAAACGAGACAGTGGCGGGTCCTAAGCTGCCTGAAGTACACTGCTCGCGCCCACCTTCTCTTTGCTGCCGGAAGGCCTCCCACAAGAAGTCTGAGTTTACTCGTGACAGCAGAAGTCTGAGTTTACGCGTGTGAGGCCTGCTGCTCTCAGTTCCTTGCTGGGAGCTTCAGCAGGAGCGCTCGGGAGCTCGCCGGCACAAGAACTGTGAGTGCCCTCGCCCCACCCCGGCCTCAAGCAAAAGTCCAGATTTCCCCCGTCAGAGTGCCATAGGAGCGAAGAAGCATGCGTTAACGGAGGGCTTCAACAGTGCTAGGGCTTTATTTCACGAGACACCGTGCACTCACGTTCGTTGTAACAACTGTCAAAGGGCACTGGATGCCTTCCAACTCCTCTCTTGCGTTTGAGCCACAGGAAGTAAATGCATTCGTTTGATTAAGCTCCGTGAACGTGCAACGACGATGGCGAAGCGCTGCCCTGTTCGCTCGAAAGCTCTCGTTTGTACGGCCTTCACCCGGCCTCAAGGTACGCCGTTCTAAACAGCCTTACATTCCACGCTGGTGTGCCCCCAGTTGGGAATGTGGGCTCTTCTGTGAGACACCAATGTGCGTCCCAAAGGAAACCGGGGTGGGGGGCGGGGGGCTCCCCCAGGACGCCTGCGTACGGCAGTCGGTTGCCAGATGTTTACTTCCAGCCGGAGAAAGAGAAAAAGGACAGCTTTCCCAGGGACAATTCTGGACCCTTGGGAACATCCAGAATCACCAAAGCCTAAACTTGGCACGGCCTGGGGAACGCTCTTCCGCACGTCCAGCAATCCCCACGTCAAAACCTTTCTCGGCAGAGGCAGGCACTCTCTCCCTTGTACTAGATAGCTCGGCAGAACCTTCCGAGAAACATGCTGCGTCATTCAGCTTGAAAGTGGGACGCGGATGGGAGAGTACGCTTTCTCCCCGTTTGGAGGCGCCGTGCGCTTGGCTTCAAAGCTGCCCGAACAGCACTAGCGGCCCGACGTCTCTGCACGGCAGGATTGTCGTTGTGGGCCGAGGCTGCGTGTTCTCTCAAAGCGGAAAACCGTGCTGGCAATACCTTGCTAGAAACTCCTCCCACGGCACTACATGTTCAGCTCCGGCCAAACGAAAGGTGACCTCAGGCCTCAAGGTAAGTTCCAGCGTTTCACGTCGGGGGAGTTGGGTGTGCAGTGGTTTCCATGAGGCCAGACTCCACCACGGAGTGCCTTAACTCTGCGACGCTCCTGGGGGCACACAGGATAGGAGCTCGTTCGCCAATTTCGCAGGATGACTTCTCTCCGTGCCGGAACGGCGGCTCCTGGCTTCTAGAGGAACCTTAGCCTACACAGGCCCCTGGAGGAAGCTCTTCACATTCAGAGCAAGGGCAACGTTCTGCTCTCTGGCTTGCCTGGGTTGAGTGCCCCAGTCGTCAAAGAGCCTCGCGAAAGCAGTGCTGCGCAGACTCCCTTTGCCAGTCGAACGGCCTCCTTGACTGAAAGAGAACTGCAGTGCCAAAAGGCACCGTGCTGACGACTGGCTCCAGGAAGAGACTCGGGACAGCACTCTCATAGAAGCGAAAGCTAGGCTGTGCGCCCAGCCTGAGGAGCAGTACGTACGTTTGCCACACTTCTTTACACAGCTAGGCATGAGCCGGAGAGCCTCGGTCACTGAGGCCTACCTAAGGGACTGCCACACTTACCCAGTAGCTCCCACGCAGAGGTCCCTGTGCCCAAACGGGCCTCCACGGAAGGGCCCTGTTCCTCCCGTTGTGTTTCCTTGAGGTAATCAGAAACCGCTGAGGATCCCTATAGGAGCTCCGGTTTGAAGCTGGGCGACCCTGGCTAAACCTTATTCCCCTCCGTGGTAAACGAGACAGTGGCGGGTCCTAAGCTGCCTGAAGTACACTGCTCGCGCCCACCTTCTCTTTGCTGCCGGAAGGCCTCCCACAAGAAGTCTGAGTTTACTCGTGACAGCAGAAGTCTGAGTTTACGCGTGTGAGGCCTGCTGCTCTCAGTTCCTTGCTGGGAGCTTCAGCAGGAGCGCTCGGGAGCTCGCCGGCACAAGAACTGTGAGTGCCCTCGCCCCACCCCGGCCTCAAGCAAAAGTCCAGATTTCCCCCGTCAGAGTGCCATAGGAGCGAAGAAGCATGCGTTAACGGAGGGCTTCAACAGTGCTAGGGCTTTATTTCACGAGACACCGTGCACTCACGTTCGTTGTAACAACTGTCAAAGGGCACTGGATGCCTTCCAACTCCTCTCTTGCGTTTGAGCCACAGGAAGTAAATGCATTCGTTTGATTAAGCTCCGTGAACGTGCAACGACGATGGCGAAGCGCTGCCCTGTTCGCTCGAAAGCTCTCGTTTGTACGGCCTTCACCCGGCCTCAAGGTACGCCGTTCTAAACAGCCTTACATTCCACGCTGGTGTGCCCCCAGTTGGGAATGTGGGCTCTTCTGTGAGACACCAATGTGCGTCCCAAAGGAAACCGGGGTGGGGGGCGGGGGGCTCCCCCAGGACGCCTGCGTACGGCAGTCGGTTGCCAGATGTTTACTTCCAGCCGGAGAAAGAGAAAAAGGACAGCTTTCCCAGGGACAATTCTGGACCCTTGGGAACATCCAGAATCACCAAAGCCTAAACTTGGCACGGCCTGGGGAACGCTCTTCCGCACGTCCAGCAATCCCCACGTCAAAACCTTTCTCGGCAGAGGCAGGCACTCTCTCCCTTGTACTAGATAGCTCGGCAGAACCTTCCGAGAAACATGCTGCGTCATTCAGCTTGAAAGTGGGACGCGGATGGGAGAGTACGCTTTCTCCCCGTTTGGAGGCGCCGTGCGCTTGGCTTCAAAGCTGCCCGAACAGCACTAGCGGCCCGACGTCTCTGCACGGCAGGATTGTCGTTGTGGGCCGAGGCTGCGTGTTCTCTCAAAGCGGAAAACCGTGCTGGCAATACCTTGCTAGAAACTCCTCCCACGGCACTACATGTTCAGCTCCGGCCAAACGAAAGGTGACCTCAGGCCTCAAGGTAAGTTCCAGCGTTTCACGTCGGGGGAGTTGGGTGTGCAGTGGTTTCCATGAGGCCAGACTCCACCACGGAGTGCCTTAACTCTGCGACGCTCCTGGGGGCACACAGGATAGGAGCTCGTTCGCCAATTTCGCAGGATGACTTCTCTCCGTGCCGGAACGGCGGCTCCTGGCTTCTAGAGGAACCTTAGCCTACACAGGCCCCTGGAGGAAGCTCTTCACATTCAGAGCAAGGGCAACGTTCTGCTCTCCGGCTTGCCTGGGTTGAGTGCCCCAGTCGTCAAAGAGCCTCGCGAAAGCAGTGCTGCGCAGACTCCCTTTGCCAGTCGAACGGCCTCCTTGACTGAAAGAGAACTGCAGTGCCAAAAGGCACCGTGCTGACGACTGGCTCCAGGAAGAGACTCGGGACAGCACTCTCATAGAAGCGAAAGCTAGGCTGTGCGCCCAGCCTGAGGAGCAGTACGTACGTTTGCCACACTTCTTTACACAGCTAGGCATGAGCCGGAGAGCCTCGGTCACTGAGGCCTACCTAAGGGACTGCCACACTTACCCAGTAGCTCCCACGCAGAGGTCCCTGTGCCCAAACGGGCCTCCACGGAAGGGCCCTGTTCCTCCCGTTGTGTTTCCTTGAGGTAATCAGAAACCGCTGAGGATCCCTATAGGAGCTCCGGTTTGAAGCTGGGCGACCCTGGCTAAACCTTATTCCCCTCCGTGGTAAACGAGACAGTGGCGGGTCCTAAGCTGCCTGAAGTACACTGCTCGCGCCCACCTTCTCTTTGCTGCCGGAAGGCCTCCCACAAGAAGTCTGAGTTTACTCGTGACAGCAGAAGTCTGAGTTTACGCGTGTGAGGCCTGCTGCTCTCAGTTCCTTGCTGGGAGCTTCAGCAGGAGCGCTCGGGAGCTCGCCGGCACAAGAACTGTGAGTGCCCTCGCCCCACCCCGGCCTCAAGCAAAAGTCCAGATTTCCCCCGTCAGAGTGCCATAGGAGCGAAGAAGCATGCGTTAACGGAGGGCTTCAACAGTGCTAGGGCTTTATTTCACGAGACACCGTGCACTCACGTTCGTTGTAACAACTGTCAAAGGGCACTGGATGCCTTCCAACTCCTCTCTTGCGTTTGAGCCACAGGAAGTAAATGCATTCGTTTGATTAAGCTCCGTGAACGTGCAACGACGATGGCGAAGCGCTGCCCTGTTCGCTCGAAAGCTCTCGTTTGTACGGCCTTCACCCGGCCTCAAGGTACGCCGTTCTAAACAGCCTTACATTCCACGCTGGTGTGCCCCCAGTTGGGAATGTGGGCTCTTCTGTGAGACACCAATGTGCGTCCCAAAGGAAACCGGGGGTGGGGGGGGGGTTCCCCCAGGACGCCTGCGTACGGCAGTCGGTTGCCAGATGTTTACTTCCAGCCGGAGAAAGAGAAAAAGGACAGCTTTCCCAGGGACAATTCTGGACCCTTGGGAACATCCAGAATCACCAAAGCCTAAACTTGGCACGGCCTGGGGAACGCTCTTCCGCACGTCCAGCAATCCCCACGTCAAAACCTTTCTCGGCAGAGGCAGGCACTCTCTCCCTTGTGCTAGATAGCTCGGCAGAGCCTTCCGAGAAACATGCTGCGTCATTCAGCTTGAAAGTGGGACGCGGATGGGAGAGTACGCTTTCTCCCCGTTTGGAGGCGCCGTGCGCTTGGCTTCAAAGCTGCCCGAACAGCACTAGCGGCCCGACGTCTCTGCACGGCAGGATTGTCGTTGTGGGCCGAGGCTGCGTGTTCTCTCAAAGCGGAAAACCGTGCTGGCAATACCTTGCTAGAAACTCCTCCCACGGCACTACATGTTCAGCTCCGGCCAAACGAAAGGTGACCTCAGGCCTCAAGGTAAGTTCCAGCGTTTCACGTCGGGGGAGTTGGGTGTGCAGTGGTTTCCATGAGGCCAGACTCCACCACGGAGTGCCTTAACTCTGCGACGCTCCTGGGGGCACACAGGATAGGAGCTCGTTCGCCAATTTCGCAGGATGACTTCTCTCCGTGCCGGAACGGCGGCTCCTGGCTTCTAGAGGAACCTTAGCCTACACAGGCCCCTGGAGGAAGCTCTTCACATTCAGAGCAAGGGCAACGTTCTGCTCTCCGGCTTGCCTGGGTTGAGTGCCCCAGTCGTCAAAGAGCCTCGCGAAAGCAGTGCTGCGCAGACTCCCTTTGCCAGTCGAACGGCCTCCTTGACTGAAAGAGAACTGCAGTGCCAAAAGGCACCGTGCTGACGACGGGCTCCAGGAAGAGACTCGGGACAGCACTCTCATAGAAGCGAAAGCTAGGCTGTGCGCCCAGCCTGAGGAGCAGTACGTACGTTTGCCACACTTCTTTACACAGCTAGGCATGAGCCGGAGAGCCTCGGTCACTGAGGCCTACCTAAGGGACTGCCACACTTACCCAGTAGCTCCCACGCAGAGGTCCCTGTGCCCAAACGGGCCTCCACGGAAGGGCCCTGTTCCTCCCGTTGTGTTTCCTTGAGGTAATCAGAAACCGCTGAGGATCCCTATAGGAGCTCCGGTTTGAAGCTGGGCGACCCTGGCTAAACCTTATTCCCCTCCGTGGTAAACGAGACAGTGGCGGGTCCTAAGCTGCCTGAAGTACACTGCTCGCGCCCACCTTCTCTTTGCTGCCGGAAGGCCTCCCACAAGAAGTCTGAGTTTACTCGTGACAGCAGAAGTCTGAGTTTACGCGTGTGAGGCCTGCTGCTCTCAGTTCCTTGCTGGGAGCTTCAGCAGGAGCGCTCGGGAGCTCGCCGGCACAAGAACTGTGAGTGCCCTCGCCCCACCCCGGCCTCAAGCAAAAGTCCAGATTTCCCCCGTCAGAGTGCCATAGGAGCGAAGAAGCATGCGTTAACGGAGGGCTTCAACAGTGCTAGGGCTTTATTTCACGAGACACCGTGCACTCACGTTCGTTGTAACAACTGTCAAAGGGCACTGGATGCCTTCCAACTCCTCTCTTGCGTTTGAGCCACAGGAAGTAAATGCATTCGTTTGATTAAGCTCCGTGAACGTGCAACGACGATGGCGAAGCGCTGCCCTGTTCGCTCGAAAGCTCTCGTTTGTACGGCCTTCACCCGGCCTCAAGGTACGCCGTTCTAAACAGCCTTACATTCCACGCTGGTGTGCCCCCAGTTGGGAATGTGGGCTCTTCTGTGAGACACCAATGTGCGTCCCAAAGGAAACCGGGGGTGGGGGGGGGGCTCCCCCAGGACGCCTGCGTACGGCAGTCGGTTGCCAGATGTTTACTTCCAGCCGGAGAAAGAGAAAAAGGACAGCTTTCCCAGGGACAATTCTGGACCCTTGGGAACATCCAGAATCACCAAAGCCTAAACTTGGCACGGCCTGGGGAACGCTCTTCCGCACGTCCAGCAATCCCCACGTCAAAACCTTTCTCGGCAGAGGCAGGCACTCTCTCCCTTGTGCTAGATAGCTCGGCAGAGCCTTCCGAGAAACATGCTGCGTCATTCAGCTTGAAAGTGGGACGCGGATGGGAGAGTACGCTTTCTCCCCGTTTGGAGGCGCCGTGCGCTTGGCTTCAAAGCTGCCCGAACAGCACTAGCGGCCCGACGTCTCTGCACGGCAGGATTGTCGTTGTGGGCCGAGGCTGCGTGTTCTCTCAAAGCGGAAAACCGTGCTGGCAATACCTTGCTAGAAACTCCTCCCACGGCACTACATGTTCAGCTCCGGCCAAACGAAAGGTGACCTCAGACCTCAAGGTAAGTTCCAGCGTTTCACGTCGGGGGAGTTGGGTGTGCAGTGGTTTCCATGAGGCCAGACTCCACCACGGAGTGCCTTAACTCTGCGACGCTCCTGGGGGCACACAGGATAGGAGCTCGTTCGCCAATTTCGCAGGATGACTTCTCTCCGTGCCGGAACGGCGGCTCCTGGCTTCTAGAGGAACCTTAGCCTACACAGGCCCCTGGAGGAAGCTCTTCACATTCAGAGCAAGGGCAACGTTCTGCTCTCCGGCTTGCCTGGGTTGAGTGCCCCAGTCGTCAAAGAGCCTCGCGAAAGCAGTGCTGCGCAGACTCCCTTTGCCAGTCGAACGGCCTCCTTGACTGAAAGAGAACTGCAGTGCCAAAAGGCACCGTGCTGACGACTGGCTCCAGGAAGAGACTCGGGACAGCACTCTCATAGAAGCGAAAGCTAGGCTGTGCGCCCAGCCTGAGGAGCAGTACGTACGTTTGCCACACTTCTTTACACAGCTAGGCATGAGCCGGAGAGCCTCGGTCACTGAGGCCTACCTAAGGGACTGCCACACTTACCCAGTAGCTCCCACGCAGAGGTCCCTGTGCCCAAACGGGCCTCCACGGAAGGGCCCTGTTCCTCCCGTTGTGTTTCCTTGAGGTAATCAGAAACCGCTGAGGATCCCTATAGGAGCTCCGGTTTGAAGCTGGGCGACCCTGGCTAAACCTTATTCCCCTCCGTGGTAAACGAGACAGTGGCGGGTCCTAAGCTGCCTGAAGTACACTGCTCGCGCCCACCTTCTCTTTGCTGCCGGAAGGCCTCCCACAAGAAGTCTGAGTTTACTCGTGACAGCAGAAGTCTGAGTTTACGCGTGTGAGGCCTGCTGCTCTCAGTTCCTTGCTGGGAGCTTCAGCAGGAGCGCTCGGGAGCTCGCCGGCACAAGAACTGTGAGTGCCCTCGCCCCACCCCGGCCTCAAGCAAAAGTCCAGATTTCCCCCGTCAGAGTGCCATAGGAGCGAAGAAGCATGCGTTAACGGAGGGCTTCAACAGTGCTAGGGCTTTATTTCACGAGACACCGTGCACTCACGTTCGTTGTAACAACTGTCAAAGGGCACTGGATGCCTTCCAACTCCTCTCTTGCGTTTGAGCCACAGGAAGTAAATGCATTCGTTTGATTAAGCTCCGTGAACGTGCAACGACGATGGCGAAGCGCTGCCCTGTTCGCTCGAAAGCTCTCGTTTGTACGGCCTTCACCCGGCCTCAAGGTACGCCGTTCTAAACAGCCTTACATTCCACGCTGGTGTGCCCCCAGTTGGGAATGTGGGCTCTTCTGTGAGACACCAATGTGCGTCCCAAAGGAAACCGGGGGTGGGGGGGGCTCCCCCAGGACGCCTGCGTACGGCAGTCGGTTGCCAGATGTTTACTTCCAGCCGGAGAAAGAGAAAAAGGACAGCTTTCCCAGGGACAATTCTGGACCCTTGGGAACATCCAGAATCACCAAAGCCTAAACTTGGCACGGCCTGGGGAACGCTCTTCCGCACGTCCAGCAATCCCCACGTCAAAACCTTTCTCGGCAGAGGCAGGCACTCTCTCCCTTGTGCTAGATAGCTCGGCAGAGCCTTCCGAGAAACATGCTGCGTCATTCAGCTTGAAAGTGGGACGCGGATGGGAGAGTACGCTTTCTCCCCGTTTGGAGGCGCCGTGCGCTTGGCTTCAAAGCTGCCCGAACAGCACTAGCGGCCCGACGTCTCTGCACGGCAGGATTGTCGTTGTGGGCCGAGGCTGCGTGTTCTCTCAAAGCGGAAAACCGTGCTGGCAATACCTTGCTAGAAACTCCTCCCACGGCACTACATGTTCAGCTCCGGCCAAACGAAAGGTGACCTCAGGCCTCAAGGTAAGTTCCAGCGTTTCACGTCGGGGGAGTTGGGTGTGCAGTGGTTTCCATGAGGCCAGACTCCACCACGGAGTGCCTTAACTCTGCGACGCTCCTGGGGGCACACAGGATAGGAGCTCGTTCGCCAATTTCGCAGGATGACTTCTCTCCGTGCCGGAACGGCGGCTCCTGGCTTCTAGAGGAACCTTAGCCTACACAGGCCCCTGGAGGAAGCTCTTCACATTCAGAGCAAGGGCAACGTTCTGCTCTCCGGCTTGCCTGGGTTGAGTGCCCCAGTCGTCAAAGAGCCTCGCGAAAGCAGTGCTGCGCAGACTCCCTTTGCCAGTCGAACGGCCTCCTTGACTGAAAGAGAACTGCAGTGCCAAAAGGCACCGTGCTGACGACGGGCTCCAGGAAGAGACTCGGGACAGCACTCTCATAGAAGCGAAAGCTAGGCTGTGCGCCCAGCCTGAGGAGCAGTACGTACGTTTGCCACACTTCTTTACACAGCTAGGCATGAGCCGGAGAGCCTCGGTCACTGAGGCCTACCTAAGGGACTGCCACACTTACCCAGTAGCTCCCACGCAGAGGTCCCTGTGCCCAAACGGGCCTCCACGGAAGGGCCCTGTTCCTCCCGTTGTGTTTCCTTGAGGTAATCAGAAACCGCTGAGGATCCCTATAGGAGCTCCGGTTTGAAGCTGGGCGACCCTGGCTAAACCTTATTCCCCTCCGTGGTAAACGAGACAGTGGCGGGTCCTAAGCTGCCTGAAGTACACTGCTCGCGCCCACCTTCTCTTTGCTGCCGGAAGGCCTCCCACAAGAAGTCTGAGTTTACTCGTGACAGCAGAAGTCTGAGTTTACGCGTGTGAGGCCTGCTGCTCTCAGTTCCTTGCTGGGAGCTTCAGCAGGAGCGCTCGGGAGCTCGCCGGCACAAGAACTGTGAGTGCCCTCGCCCCACCCCGGCCTCAAGCAAAAGTCCAGATTTCCCCCGTCAGAGTGCCATAGGAGCGAAGAAGCATGCGTTAACGGAGGGCTTCAACAGTGCTAGGGCTTTATTTCACGAGACACCGTGCACTCACGTTCGTTGTAACAACTGTCAAAGGGCACTGGATGCCTTCCAACTCCTCTCTTGCGTTTGAGCCACAGGAAGTAAATGCATTCGTTTGATTAAGCTCCGTGAACGTGCAACGACGATGGCGAAGCGCTGCCCTGTTCGCTCGAAAGCTCTCGTTTGTACGGCCTTCACCCGGCCTCAAGGTACGCCGTTCTAAACAGCCTTACATTCCACGCTGGTGTGCCCCCAGTTGGGAATGTGGGCTCTTCTGTGAGACACCAATGTGCGTCCCAAAGGAAACCGGGGGTGGGGGGGGGCTCCCCCAGGACGCCTGCGTACGGCAGTCGGTTGCCAGATGTTTACTTCCAGCCGGAGAAAGAGAAAAAGGACAGCTTTCCCAGGGACAATTCTGGACCCTTGGGAACATCCAGAATCACCAAAGCCTAAACTTGGCACGGCCTGGGGAACGCTCTTCCGCACGTCCAGCAATCCCCACGTCAAAACCTTTCTCGGCAGAGGCAGGCACTCTCTCCCTTGTGCTAGATAGCTCGGCAGAGCCTTCCGAGAAACATGCTGCGTCATTCAGCTTGAAAGTGGGACGCGGATGGGAGAGTACGCTTTCTCCCCGTTTGGAGGCGCCGTGCGCTTGGCTTCAAAGCTGCCCGAACAGCACTAGCGGCCCGACGTCTCTGCACGGCAGGATTGTCGTTGTGGGCCGAGGCTGCGTGTTCTCTCAAAGCGGAAAACCGTGCTGGCAATACCTTGCTAGAAACTCCTCCCACGGCACTACATGTTCAGCTCCGGCCAAACGAAAGGTGACCTCAGACCTCAAGGTAAGTTCCAGCGTTTCACGTCGGGGGAGTTGGGTGTGCAGTGGTTTCCATGAGGCCAGACTCCACCACGGAGTGCCTTAACTCTGCGACGCTCCTGGGGGCACACAGGATAGGAGCTCGTTCGCCAATTTCGCAGGATGACTTCTCTCCGTGCCGGAACGGCGGCTCCTGGCTTCTAGAGGAACCTTAGCCTACACAGGCCCCTGGAGGAAGCTCTTCACATTCAGAGCAAGGGCAACGTTCTGCTCTCCGGCTTGCCTGGGTTGAGTGCCCCAGTCGTCAAAGAGCCTCGCG
This sequence comes from Grampus griseus, assembly GCF_964374135.1. NCBI lineage: Eukaryota > Metazoa > Chordata > Mammalia > Artiodactyla > Delphinidae > Grampus > Grampus griseus. Next base: position 56,956,825 of record NC_139008.1, read on the forward strand.
AAAGCAGTGCTGCGCAGACTCCCTTTGCCAGTCGAACGGCCTCCTTGACTGAAAGAGAACTGCAGTGCCAAAAGGCACCGTGCTGACGACTGGCTCCAGGAAGAGACTCGGGACAGCACTCTCATAGAAGCGAAAGCTAGGCTGTGCGCCCAGCCTGAGGAGCAGTACGTACGTTTGCCACACTTCTTTACACAGCTAGGCATGAGCCGGAGAGCCTCGGTCACTGAGGCCTACCTAAGGGACTGCCACACTTACCCAGTAGCTCCCACGCAGAGGTCCCTGTGCCCAAACGGGCCTCCACGGAAGGGCCCTGTTCCTCCCGTTGTGTTTCCTTGAGGTAATCAGAAACCGCTGAGGATCCCTATAGGAGCTCCGGTTTGAAGCTGGGCGACCCTGGCTAAACCTTATTCCCCTCCGTGGTAAACGAGACAGTGGCGGGTCCTAAGCTGCCTGAAGTACACTGCTCGCGCCCACCTTCTCTTTGCTGCCGGAAGGCCTCCCACAAGAAGTCTGAGTTTACTCGTGACAGCAGAAGTCTGAGTTTACGCGTGTGAGGCCTGCTGCTCTCAGTTCCTTGCTGGGAGCTTCAGCAGGAGCGCTCGGGAGCTCGCCGGCACAAGAACTGTGAGTGCCCTCGCCCCACCCCGGCCTCAAGCAAAAGTCCAGATTTCCCCCGTCAGAGTGCCATAGGAGCGAAGAAGCATGCGTTAACGGAGGGCTTCAACAGTGCTAGGGCTTTATTTCACGAGACACCGTGCACTCACGTTCGTTGTAACAACTGTCAAAGGGCACTGGATGCCTTCCAACTCCTCTCTTGCGTTTGAGCCACAGGAAGTAAATGCATTCGTTTGATTAAGCTCCGTGAACGTGCAACGACGATGGCGAAGCGCTGCCCTGTTCGCTCGAAAGCTCTCGTTTGTACGGCCTTCACCCGGCCTCAAGGTACGCCGTTCTAAACAGCCTTACATTCCACGCTGGTGTGCCCCCAGTTGGGAATGTGGGCTCTTCTGTGAGACACCAATGTGCGTCCCAAAGGAAACCGGGGGTGGGGGGGGCTCCCCCAGGACGCCTGCGTACGGCAGTCGGTTGCCAGATGTTTACTTCCAGCCGGAGAAAGAGAAAAAGGACAGCTTTCCCAGGGACAATTCTGGACCCTTGGGAACATCCAGAATCACCAAAGCCTAAACTTGGCACGGCCTGGGGAACGCTCTTCCGCACGTCCAGCAATCCCCACGTCAAAACCTTTCTCGGCAGAGGCAGGCACTCTCTCCCTTGTGCTAGATAGCTCGGCAGAGCCTTCCGAGAAACATGCTGCGTCATTCAGCTTGAAAGTGGGACGCGGATGGGAGAGTACGCTTTCTCCCCGTTTGGAGGCGCCGTGCGCTTGGCTTCAAAGCTGCCCGAACAGCACTAGCGGCCCGACGTCTCTGCACGGCAGGATTGTCGTTGTGGGCCGAGGCTGCGTGTTCTCTCAAAGCGGAAAACCGTGCTGGCAATACCTTGCTAGAAACTCCTCCCACGGCACTACATGTTCAGCTCCGGCCAAACGAAAGGTGACCTCAGGCCTCAAGGTAAGTTCCAGCGTTTCACGTCGGGGGAGTTGGGTGTGCAGTGGTTTCCATGAGGCCAGACTCCACCACGGAGTGCCTTAACTCTGCGACGCTCCTGGGGGCACACAGGATAGGAGCTCGTTCGCCAATTTCGCAGGATGACTTCTCTCCGTGCCGGAACGGCGGCTCCTGGCTTCTAGAGGAACCTTAGCCTACACAGGCCCCTGGAGGAAGCTCTTCACATTCAGAGCAAGGGCAACGTTCTGCTCTCTGGCTTGCCTGGGTTGAGTGCCCCAGTCGTCAAAGAGCCTCGCGAAAGCAGTGCTGCGCAGACTCCCTTTGCCAGTCGAACGGCCTCCTTGACTGAAAGAGAACTGCAGTGCCAAAAGGCACCGTGCTGACGACTGGCTCCAGGAAGAGACTCGGGACAGCACTCTCATAGAAGCGAAAGCTAGGCTGTGCGCCCAGCCTGAGGAGCAGTACGTACGTTTGCCACACTTCTTTACACAGCTAGGCATGAGCCGGAGAGCCTCGGTCACTGAGGCCTACCTAAGGGACTGCCACACTTACCCAGTAGCTCCCACGCAGAGGTCCCTGTGCCCAAACGGGCCTCCACGGAAGGGCCCTGTTCCTCCCGTTGTGTTTCCTTGAGGTAATCAGAAACCGCTGAGGATCCCTATAGGAGCTCCGGTTTGAAGCTGGGCGACCCTGGCTAAACCTTATTCCCCTCCGTGGTAAACGAGACAGTGGCGGGTCCTAAGCTGCCTGAAGTACACTGCTCGCGCCCACCTTCTCTTTGCTGCCGGAAGGCCTCCCACAAGAAGTCTGAGTTTACTCGTGACAGCAGAAGTCTGAGTTTACGCGTGTGAGGCCTGCTGCTCTCAGTTCCTTGCTGGGAGCTTCAGCAGGAGCGCTCGGGAGCTCGCCGGCACAAGAATTGTGAGTGCCCTCGCCCCACCCGGCCTCAAGCAAAAGTCCAGATTTCCCCCGTCAGAGTGCCATAGGAGCGAAGAAGCATGCGTTAACGGAGGGCTTCAACAGTGCTAGGGCTTTATTTCACGAGACACCGTGCACTCACGTTCGTTGTAACAACTGTCAAAGGGCACTGGATGCCTTCCAACTCCTCTCTTGCGTTTGAGCCACAGGAAGTAAATGCATTCGTTTGATTAAGCTCCGTGAACGTGCAACGACGATGGCGAAGCGCTGCCCTGTTCGCTCGAAAGCTCTCGTTTGTACGGCCTTCACCCGGCCTCAAGGTACGCCGTTCTAAACAGCCTTACATTCCACGCTGGTGTGCCCCCAGTTGGGAATGTGGGCTCTTCTGTGAGACACCAATGTGCGTCCCAAAGGAAACCGGGGTGGGGGGCGGGGGGCTCCCCCAGGACGCCTGCGTACGGCAGTCGGTTGCCAGATGTTTACTTCCAGCCGGAGAAAGAGAAAAAGGACAGCTTTCCCAGGGACAATTCTGGACCCTTGGGAACATCCAGAATCACCAAAGCCTAAACTTGGCACGGCCTGGGGAACGCTCTTCCGCACGTCCAGCAATCCCCACGTCAAAACCTTTCTCGGCAGAGGCAGGCACTCTCTCCCTTGTGCTAGATAGCTCGGCAGAACCTTCCGAGAAACATGCTGCGTCATTCAGCTTGAAAGTGGGACGCGGATGGGAGAGTACGCTTTCTCCCCGTTTGGAGGCGCCGTGCGCTTGGCTTCAAAGCTGCCCGAACAGCACTAGCGGCCCGACGTCTCTGCACGGCAGGATTGTCGTTGTGGGCCGAGGCTGCGTGTTCTCTCAAAGCGGAAAACCGTGCTGGCAATACCTTGCTAGAAACTCCTCCCACGGCACTACATGTTCAGCTCCGGCCAAACGAAAGGTGACCTCAGGCCTCAAGGTAAGTTCCAGCGTTTCACGTCGGGGGAGTTGGGTGTGCAGTGGTTTCCATGAGGCCAGACTCCACCACGGAGTGCCTTAACTCTGCGACGCTCCTGGGGGCACACAGGATAGGAGCTCGTTCGCCAATTTCGCAGGATGACTTCTCTCCGTGCCGGAACGGCGGCTCCTGGCTTCTAGAGGAACCTTAGCCTACACAGGCCCCTGGAGGAAGCTCTTCACATTCAGAGCAAGGGCAACGTTCTGCTCTCTGGCTTGCCTGGGTTGAGTGCCCCAGTCGTCAAAGAGCCTCGCGAAAGCAGTGCTGCGCAGACTCCCTTTGCCAGTCGAACGGCCTCCTTGACTGAAAGAGAACTGCAGTGCCAAAAGGCACCGTGCTGACGACTGGCTCCAGGAAGAGACTCGGGACAGCACTCTCATAGAAGCGAAAGCTAGGCTGTGCGCCCAGCCTGAGGAGCAGTACGTACGTTTGCCACACTTCTTTACACAGCTAGGCATGAGCCGGAGAGCCTCGGTCACTGAGGCCTACCTAAGGGACTGCCACACTTACCCAGTAGCTCCCACGCAGAGGTCCCTGTGCCCAAACGGGCCTCCACGGAAGGGCCCTGTTCCTCCCGTTGTGTTTCCTTGAGGTAATCAGAAACCGCTGAGGATCCCTATAGGAGCTCCGGTTTGAAGCTGGGCGACCCTGGCTAAACCTTATTCCCCTCCGTGGTAAACGAGACAGTGGCGGGTCCTAAGCTGCCTGAAGTACACTGCTCGCGCCCACCTTCTCTTTGCTGCCGGAAGGCCTCCCACAAGAAGTCTGAGTTTACTCGTGACAGCAGAAGTCTGAGTTTACGCGTGTGAGGCCTGCTGCTCTCAGTTCCTTGCTGGGAGCTTCAGCAGGAGCGCTCGGGAGCTCGCCGGCACAAGAACTGTGAGTGCCCTCGCCCCACCCCGGCCTCAAGCAAAAGTCCAGATTTCCCCCGTCAGAGTGCCATAGGAGCGAAGAAGCATGCGTTAACGGAGGGCTTCAACAGTGCTAGGGCTTTATTTCACGAGACACCGTGCACTCACGTTCGTTGTAACAACTGTCAAAGGGCACTGGATGCCTTCCAACTCCTCTCTTGCGTTTGAGCCACAGGAAGTAAATGCATTCGTTTGATTAAGCTCCGTGAACGTGCAACGACGATGGCGAAGCGCTGCCCTGTTCGCTCGAAAGCTCTCGTTTGTACGGCCTTCACCCGGCCTCAAGGTACGCCGTTCTAAACAGCCTTACATTCCACGCTGGTGTGCCCCCAGTTGGGAATGTGGGCTCTTCTGTGAGACACCAATGTGCATCCCAAAGGAAACCGGGGGTGGGGGGGGGGCTCCCCCAGGACGCCTGCGTACGGCAGTCGGTTGCCAGATGTTTACTTCCAGCCGGAGAAAGAGAAAAAGGACAGCTTTCCCAGGGACAATTCTGGACCCTTGGGAACATCCAGAATCACCAAAGCCTAAACTTGGCACGGCCTGGGGAACGCTCTTCCGCACGTCCAGCAATCCCCACGTCAAAACCTTTCTCGGCAGAGGCAGGCACTCTCTCCCTTGTGCTAGATAGCTCGGCAGAGCCTTCCGAGAAACATGCTGCGTCATTCAGCTTGAAAGTGGGACGCGGATGGGAGAGTACGCTTTCTCCCCGTTTGGAGGCGCCGTGCGCTTGGCTTCAAAGCTGCCCGAACAGCACTAGCGGCCCGACGTCTCTGCACGGCAGGATTGTCGTTGTGGGCCGAGGCTGCGTGTTCTCTCAAAGCGGAAAACCGTGCTGGCAATACCTTGCTAGAAACTCCTCCCACGGCACTACATGTTCAGCTCCGGCCAAACGAAAGGTGACCTCAGGCCTCAAGGTAAGTTCCAGCGTTTCACGTCGGGGGAGTTGGGTGTGCAGTGGTTTCCATGAGGCCAGACTCCACCACGGAGTGCCTTAACTCTGCGACGCTCCTGGGGGCACACAGGATAGGAGCTCGTTCGCCAATTTCGCAGGATGACTTCTCTCCGTGCCGGAACGGCGGCTCCTGGCTTCTAGAGGAACCTTAGCCTACACAGGCCCCTGGAGGAAGCTCTTCACATTCAGAGCAAGGGCAACGTTCTGCTCTCTGGCTTGCCTGGGTTGAGTGCCCCAGTCGTCAAAGAGCCTCGCGAAAGCAGTGCTGCGCAGACTCCCTTTGCCAGTCGAACGGCCTCCTTGACTGAAAGAGAACTGCAGTGCCAAAAGGCACCGTGCTGACGACTGGCTCCAGGAAGAGACTCGGGACAGCACTCTCATAGAAGCGAAAGCTAGGCTGTGCGCCCAGCCTGAGGAGCAGTACGTACGTTTGCCACACTTCTTTACACAGCTAGGCATGAGCCGGAGAGCCTCGGTCACTGAGGCCTACCTAAGGGACTGCCACACTTACCCAGTAGCTCCCACGCAGAGGTCCCTGTGCCCAAACGGGCCTCCACGGAAGGGCCCTGTTCCTCCCGTTGTGTTTCCTTGAGGTAATCAGAAACCGCTGAGGATCCCTATAGGAGCTCCGGTTTGAAGCTGGGCGACCCTGGCTAAACCTTATTCCCCTCCGTGGTAAACGAGACAGTGGCGGGTCCTAAGCTGCCTGAAGTACACTGCTCGCGCCCACCTTCTCTTTGCTGCCGGAAGGCCTCCCACAAGAAGTCTGAGTTTACTCGTGACAGCAGAAGTCTGAGTTTACGCGTGTGAGGCCTGCTGCTCTCAGTTCCTTGCTGGGAGCTTCAGCAGGAGCGCTCGGGAGCTCGCCGGCACAAGAACTGTGAGTGCCCTCGCCCCACCCCGGCCTCAAGCAAAAGTCCAGATTTCCCCCATCAGAGTGCCATAGGAGCGAAGAAGCATGCGTTAACGGAGGGCTTCAACAGTGCTAGGGCTTTATTTCACGAGACACCGTGCACTCACGTTCGTTGTAACAACTGTCAAAGGGCACTGGATGCCTTCCAACTCCTCTCTTGCGTTTGAGCCACAGGAAGTAAATGCATTCGTTTGATTAAGCTCCGTGAACGTGCAACGACGATGGCGAAGCGCTGCCCTGTTCGCTCGAAAGCTCTCGTTTGTACGGCCTTCACCCGGCCTCAAGGTACGCCGTTCTAAACAGCCTTACATTCCACGCTGGTGTGCCCCCAGTTGGGAATGTGGGCTCTTCTGTGAGACACCAATGTGCGTCCCAAAGGAAACCGGGGGTGGGGGGGGGCTCCCCCAGGACGCCTGCGTACGGCAGTCAGTTGCCAGATGTTTACTTCCAGCCGGAGAAAGAGAAAAAGGACAGCTTTCCCAGGGACAATTCTGGACCCTTGGGAACATCCAGAATCACCAAAGCCTAAACTTGGCACGGCCTGGGGAACGCTCTTCCGCACGTCCAGCAATCCCCACGTCAAAACCTTTCTCGGCAGAGGCAGGCACTCTCTCCCTTGTGCTAGATAGCTCGGCAGAGCCTTCCGAGAAACATGCTGCGTCATTCAGCTTGAAAGTGGGACGCGGATGGGAGAGTACGCTTTCTCCCCGTTTGGAGGCGCCGTGCGCTTGGCTTCAAAGCTGCCCGAACAGCACTAGCGGCCCGACGTCTCTGCACGGCAGGATTGTCGTTGTGGGCCGAGGCTGCGTGTTCTCTCAAAGCGGAAAACCGTGCTGGCAATACCTTGCTAGAAACTCCCACGGCACTACATGTTCAGCTCCGGCCAAACGAAAGGTGACCTCAGGCCTCAAGGTAAGTTCCAGCGTTTCACGTCGGGGGAGTTGGGTGTGCAGTGGTTTCCATGAGGCCAGACTCCACCACGGAGTGCCTTAACTCTGCGACGCTCCTGGGGGCACACAGGATAGGAGCTCGTTCGCCAATTTCGCAGGATGACTTCTCTCCGTGCCGGAACGGCGGCTCCTGGCTTCTAGAGGAACCTTAGCCTACACAGGCCCCTGGAGGAAGCTCTTCACATTCAGAGCAAGGGCAACGTTCTGCTCTCTGGCTTGCCTGGGTTGAGTGCCCCAGTCGTCAAAGAGCCTCGCGAAAGCAGTGCTGCGCAGACTCCCTTTGCCAGTCGAACGGCCTCCTTGACTGAAAGAGAACTGCAGTGCCAAAAGGCACCGTGCTGACGACTGGCTCCAGGAAGAGACTCGGGACAGCACTCTCATAGAAGCGAAAGCTAGGCTGTGCGCCCAGCCTGAGGAGCAGTACGTACGTTTGCCACACTTCTTTACACAGCTAGGCATGAGCCGGAGAGCCTCGGTCACTGAGGCCTACCTAAGGGACTGCCACACTTACCCAGTAGCTCCCACGCAGAGGTCCCTGTGCCCAAACGGGCCTCCACGGAAGGGCCCTGTTCCTCCCGTTGTGTTTCCTTGAGGTAATCAGAAACCGCTGAGGATCCCTATAGGAGCTCCGGTTTGAAGCTGGGCGACCCTGGCTAAACCTTATTCCCCTCCGTGGTAAACGAGACAGTGGCGGGTCCTAAGCTGCCTGAAGTACACTGCTCGCGCCCACCTTCTCTTTGCTGCCGGAAGGCCTCCCACAAGAAGTCTGAGTTTACTCGTGACAGCAGAAGTCTGAGTTTACGCGTGTGAGGCCTGCTGCTCTCAGTTCCTTGCTGGGAGCTTCAGCAGGAGCGCTCGGGAGCTCGCCGGCACAAGAACTGTGAGTGCCCTCGCCCCACCCCGGCCTCAAGCAAAAGTCCAGATTTCCCCCGTCAGAGTGCCATAGGAGCGAAGAAGCATGCGTTAACGGAGGGCTTCAACAGTGCTAGGGCTTTATTTCACGAGACACCGTGCACTCACGTTCGTTGTAACAACTGTCAAAGGGCACTGGATGCCTTCCAACTCCTCTCTTGCGTTTGAGCCACAGGAAGTAAATGCATTCGTTTGATTAAGCTCCGTGAACGTGCAACGACGATGGCGAAGCGCTGCCCTGTTCGCTCGAAAGCTCTCGTTTGTACGGCCTTCACCCGGCCTCAAGGTACGCCGTTCTAAACAGCCTTACATTCCACGCTGGTGTGCCCCCAGTTGGGAATGTGGGCTCTTCTGTGAGACACCAATGTGCATCCCAAAGGAAACCGGGGGTGGGGGGGGGGCTCCCCCAGGACGCCTGCGTACGGCAGTCGGTTGCCAGATGTTTACTTCCAGCCGGAGAAAGAGAAAAAGGACAGCTTTCCCAGGGACAATTCTGGACCCTTGGGAACATCCAGAATCACCAAAGCCTAAACTTGGCACGGCCTGGGGAACGCTCTTCCGCACGTCCAGCAATCCCCACGTCAAAACCTTTCTCGGCAGAGGCAGGCACTCTCTCCCTTGTGCTAGATAGCTCGGCAGAGCCTTCCGAGAAACATGCTGCGTCATTCAGCTTGAAAGTGGGACGCGGATGGGAGAGTACGCTTTCTCCCCGTTTGGAGGCGCCGTGCGCTTGGCTTCAAAGCTGCCCGAACAGCACTAGCGGCCCGACGTCTCTGCACGGCAGGATTGTCGTTGTGGGCCGAGGCTGCGTGTTCTCTCAAAGCGGAAAACCGTGCTGGCAATACCTTGCTAGAAACTCCTCCCACGGCACTACATGTTCAGCTCCGGCCAAACGAAAGGTGACCTCAGGCCTCAAGGTAAGTTCCAGCGTTTCACGTCGGGGGAGTTGGGTGTGCAGTGGTTTCCATGAGGCCAGACTCCACCACGGAGTGCCTTAACTCTGCGACGCTCCTGGGGGCACACAGGATAGGAGCTCGTTCGCCAATTTCGCAGGATGACTTCTCTCCGTGCCGGAACGGCGGCTCCTGGCTTCTAGAGGAACCTTAGCCTACACAGGCCCCTGGAGGAAGCTCTTCACATTCAGAGCAAGGGCAACGTTCTGCTCTCTGGCTTGCCTGGGTTGAGTGCCCCAGTCGTCAAAGAGCCTCGCGAAAGCAGTGCTGCGCAGACTCCCTTTGCCAGTCGAACGGCCTCCTTGACTGAAAGAGAACTGCAGTGCCAAAAGGCACCGTGCTGACGACTGGCTCCAGGAAGAGACTCGGGACAGCACTCTCATAGAAGCGAAAGCTAGGCTGTGCGCCCAGCCTGAGGAGCAGTACGTACGTTTGCCACACTTCTTTACACAGCTAGGCATGAGCCGGAGAGCCTCGGTCACTGAGGCCTACCTAAGGGACTGCCACACTTACCCAGTAGCTCCCACGCAGAGGTCCCTGTGCCCAAACGGGCCTCCACGGAAGGGCCCTGTTCCTCCCGTTGTGTTTCCTTGAGGTAATCAGAAACCGCTGAGGATCCCTATAGGAGCTCCGGTTTGAAGCTGGGCGACCCTGGCTAAACCTTATTCCCCTCCGTGGTAAACGAGACAGTGGCGGGTCCTAAGCTGCCTGAAGTACACTGCTCGCGCCCACCTTCTCTTTGCTGCCGGAAGGCCTCCCACAAGAAGTCTGAGTTTACTCGTGACAGCAGAAGTCTGAGTTTACGCGTGTGAGGCCTGCTGCTCTCAGTTCCTTGCTGGGAGCTTCAGCAGGAGCGCTCGGGAGCTCGCCGGCACAAGAACTGTGAGTGCCCTCGCCCCACCCCGGCCTCAAGCAAAAGTCCAGATTTCCCCCGTCAGAGTGCCATAGGAGCGAAGAAGCATGCGTTAACGGAGGGCTTCAACAGTGCTAGGGCTTTATTTCACGAGACACCGTGCACTCACGTTCGTTGTAACAACTGTCAAAGGGCACTGGATGCCTTCCAACTCCTCTCTTGCGTTTGAGCCACAGGAAGTAAATGCATTCGTTTGATTAAGCTCCGTGAACGTGCAACGACGATGGCGAAGCGCTGCCCTGTTCGCTCGAAAGCTCTCGTTTGTACGGCCTTCACCCGGCCTCAAGGTACGCCGTTCTAAACAGCCTTACATTCCACGCTGGTGTGCCCCCAGTTGGGAATGTGGGCTCTTCTGTGAGACACCAATGTGCATCCCAAAGGAAACCGGGGGTGGGGGGGGGGCTCCCCCAGGACGCCTGCGTACGGCAGTCGGTTGCCAGATGTTTACTTCCAGCCGGAGAAAGAGAAAAAGGACAGCTTTCCCAGGGACAATTCTGGACCCTTGGGAACATCCAGAATCACCAAAGCCTAAACTTGGCACGGCCTGGGGAACGCTCTTCCGCACGTCCAGCAATCCCCACGTCAAAACCTTTCTCGGCAGAGGCAGGCACTCTCTCCCTTGTACTAGATAGCTCGGCAGAACCTTCCGAGAAACATGCTGCGTCATTCAGCTTGAAAGTGGGACGCGGATGGGAGAGTACGCTTTCTCCCCGTTTGGAGGCGCCGTGCGCTTGGCTTCAAAGCTGCCCGAACAGCACTAGCGGCCCGACGTCTCTGCACGGCAGGATTGTCGTTGTGGGCCGAGGCTGCGTGTTCTCTCAAAGCGGAAAACCGTGCTGGCAATACCTTGCTAGAAACTCCTCCCACGGCACTACATGTTCAGCTCCGGCCAAACGAAAGGTGACCTCAGACCTCAAGGTAAGTTCCAGCGTTTCACGTCGGGGGAGTTGGGTGTGCAGTGGTTTCCATGAGGCCAGACTCCACCACGGAGTGCCTTAACTCTGCGACGCTCCTGGGGGCACACAGGATAGGAGCTCGTTCGCCAATTTCGCAGGATGACTTCTCTCCGTGCCGGAACGGCGGCTCCTGGCTTCTAGAGGAACCTTAGCCTACACAGGCCCCTGGAGGAAGCTCTTCACATTCAGAGCAAGGGCAACGTTCTGCTCTCCGGCTTGCCTGGGTTGAGTGCCCCAGTCGTCAAAGAGCCTCGCGAAAGCAGTGCTGCGCAGACTCCCTTTGCCAGTCGAACGGCCTCCTTGACTGAAAGAGAACTGCAGTGCCAAAAGGCACCGTGCTGACGACTGGCTCCAGGAAGAGACTCGGGACAGCACTCTCATAGAAGCGAAAGCTAGGCTGTGCGCCCAGCCTGAGGAGCAGTACGTACGTTTGCCACACTTCTTTACACAGCTAGGCATGAGCCGGAGAGCCTCGGTCACTGAGGCCTACCTAAGGGACTGCCACACTTACCCAGTAGCTCCCACGCAGAGGTCCCTGTGCCCAAACGGGCCTCCACGGAAGGGCCCTGTTCCTCCCGTTGTGTTTCCTTGAGGTAATCAGAAACCGCTGAGGATCCCTATAGGAGCTCCGGTTTGAAGCTGGGCGACCCTGGCTAAACCTTATTCCCCTCCGTGGTAAACGAGACAGTGGCGGGTCCTAAGCTGCCTGAAGTACACTGCTCGCGCCCACCTTCTCTTTGCTGCCGGAAGGCCTCCCACAAGAAGTCTGAGTTTACTCGTGACAGCAGAAGTCTGAGTTTACGCGTGTGAGGCCTGCTGCTCTCAGTTCCTTGCTGGGAGCTTCAGCAGGAGCGCTCGGGAGCTCGCCGGCACAAGAACTGTGAGTGCCCTCGCCCCACCCCGGCCTCAAGCAAAAGTCCAGATTTCCCCCGTCAGAGTGCCATAGGAGCGAAGAAGCATGCGTTAACGGAGGGCTTCAACAGTGCTAGGGCTTTATTTCACGAGACACCGTGCACTCACGTTCGTTGTAACAACTGTCAAAGGGCACTGGATGCCTTCCAACTCCTCTCTTGCGTTTGAGCCACAGGAAGTAAATGCATTCGTTTGATTAAGCTCCGTGAACGTGCAACGACGATGGCGAAGCGCTGCCCTGTTCGCTCGAAAGCTCTCGTTTGTACGGCCTTCACCCGGCCTCAAGGTACGCCGTTCTAAACAGCCTTACATTCCACGCTGGTGTGCCCCCAGTTGGGAATGTGGGCTCTTCTGTGAGACACCAATGTGCGTCCCAAAGGAAACCGGGGGTGGGGGGGGCTCCCCCAGGACGCCTGCGTACGGCAGTCGGTTGCCAGATGTTTACTTCCAGCCGGAGAAAGAGAAAAAGGACAGCTTTCCCAGGGACAATTCTGGACCCTTGGGAACATCCAGAATCACCAAAGCCTAAACTTGGCACGGCCTGGGGAACGCTCTTCCGCACGTCCAGCAATCCCCACGTCAAAACCTTTCTCGGCAGAGGCAGGCACTCTCTCCCTTGTGCTAGATAGCTCGGCAGAGCCTTCCGAGAAACATGCTGCGTCATTCAGCTTGAAAGTGGGACGCGGATGGGAGAGTACGCTTTCTCCCCGTTTGGAGGCGCCGTGCGCTTGGCTTCAAAGCTGCCCGAACAGCACTAGCGGCCCGACGTCTCTGCACGGCAGGATTGTCGTTGTGGGCCGAGGCTGCGTGTTCTCTCAAAGCGGAAAACCGTGCTGGCAATACCTTGCTAGAAACTCCTCCCACGGCACTACATGTTCAGCTCCGGCCAAACGAAAGGTGACCTCAGGCCTCAAGGTAAGTTCCAGCGTTTCACGTCGGGGGAGTTGGGTGTGCAGTGGTTTCCATGAGGCCAGACTCCACCACGGAGTGCCTTAACTCTGCGACGCTCCTGGGGGCACACAGGATAGGAGCTCGTTCGCCAATTTCGCAGGATGACTTCTCTCCGTGCCGGAACGGCGGCTCCTGGCTTCTAGAGGAACCTTAGCCTACACAGGCCCCTGGAGGAAGCTCTTCACATTCAGAGCAAGGGCAACGTTCTGCTCTCCGGCTTGCCTGGGTTGAGTGCCCCAGTCGTCAAAGAGCCTCGCGAAAGCAGTGCTGCGCAGACTCCCTTTGCCAGTCGAACGGCCTCCTTGACTGAAAGAGAACTGCAGTGCCAAAAGGCACCGTGCTGACGACTGGCTCCAGGAAGAGACTCGGGACAGCACTCTCATAGAAGCGAAAGCTAGGCTGTGCGCCCAGCCTGAGGAGCAGTACGTACGTTTGCCACACTTCTTTACACAGCTAGGCATGAGCCGGAGAGCCTCGGTCACTGAGGCCTACCTAAGGGACTGCCACACTTACCCAGTAGCTCCCACGCAGAGGTCCCTGTGCCCAAACGGGCCTCCACGGAAGGGCCCTGTTCCTCCCGTTGTGTTTCCTTGAGGTAATCAGAAACCGCTGAGGATCCCTATAGGAGCTCCGGTTTGAAGCTGGGCGACCCTGGCTAAACCTTATTCCCCTCCGTGGTAAACGAGACAGTGGCGGGTCCTAAGCTGCCTGAAGTACACTGCTCGCGCCCACCTTCTCTTTGCTGCCGGAAGGCCTCCCACAAGAAGTCTGAGTTTACTCGTGACAGCAGAAGTCTGAGTTTACGCGTGTGAGGCCTGCTGCTCTCAGTTCCTTGCTGGGAGCTTCAGCAGGAGCGCTCGGGAGCTCGCCGGCACAAGAACTGTGAGTGCCCTCGCCCCACCCCGGCCTCAAGCAAAAGTCCAGATTTCCCCCGTCAGAGTGCCATAGGAGCGAAGAAGCATGCGTTAACGGAGGGCTTCAACAGTGCTAGGGCTTTATTTCACGAGACACCGTGCACTCACGTTCGTTGTAACAACTGTCAAAGGGCACTGGATGCCTTCCAACTCCTCTCTTGCGTTTGAGCCACAGGAAGTAAATGCATTCGTTTGATTAAGCTCCGTGAACGTGCAACGACGATGGCGAAGCGCTGCCCTGTTCGCTCGAAAGCTCTCGTTTGTACGGCCTTCACCCGGCCTCAAGGTACGCCGTTCTAAACAGCCTTACATTCCACGCTGGTGTGCCCCCAGTTGGGAATGTGGGCTCTTCTGTGAGACACCAATGTGCATCCCAAAGGAAACCGGGGGTGGGGGGGGGGGCTCCCCCAGGACGCCTGCGTACGGCAGTCGGTTGCCAGATGTTTACTTCCAGCCGGAGAAAGAGAAAAAGGACAGCTTTCCCAGGGACAATTCTGGACCCTTGGGAACATCCAGAATCACCAAAGCCTAAACTTGGCACGGCCTGGGGAACGCTCTTCCGCACGTCCAGCAATCCCCACGTCAAAACCTTTCTCGGCAGAGGCAGGCACTCTCTCCCTTGTGCTAGATAGCTCGGCAGAGCCTTCCGAGAAACATGCTGCGTCATTCAGCTTGAAAGTGGGACGCGGATGGGAGAGTACGCTTTCTCCCCGTTTGGAGGCGCCGTGCGCTTGGCTTCAAAGCTGCCCGAACAGCACTAGCGGCCCGACGTCTCTGCACGGCAGGATTGTCGTTGTGGGCCGAGGCTGCGTGTTCTCTCAAAGCGGAAAACCGTGCTGGCAATACCTTGCTAGAAACTCCCACGGCACTACATGTTCAGCTCCGGCCAAACGAAAGGTGACCTCAGGCCTCAAGGTAAGTTCCAGCGTTTCACGTCGGGGGAGTTGGGTGTGCAGTGGTTTCCATGAGGCCAGACTCCACCACGGAGTGCCTTAACTCTGCGACGCTCCTGGGGGCACACAGGATAGGAGCTCGTTCGCCAATTTCGCAGGATGACTTCTCTCCGTGCCGGAACGGCGGCTCCTGGCTTCTAGAGGAACCTTAGCCTACACAGGCCCCTGGAGGAAGCTCTTCACATTCAGAGCAAGGGCAACGTTCTGCTCTCTGGCTTGCCTGGGTTGAGTGCCCCAGTCGTCAAAGAGCCTCGCGAAAGCAGTGCTGCGCAGACTCCCTTTGCCAGTCGAACGGCCTCCTTGACTGAAAGAGAACTGCAGTGCCAAAAGGCACCGTGCTGACGACTGGCTCCAGGAAGAGACTCGGGACAGCACTCTCATAGAAGCGAAAGCTAGGCTGTGCGCCCAGCCTGAGGAGCAGTACGTACGTTTGCCACACTTCTTTACACAGCTAGGCATGAGCCGGAGAGCCTCGGTCACTGAGGCCTACCTAAGGGACTGCCACACTTACCCAGTAGCTCCCACGCAGAGGTCCCTGTGCCCAAACGGGCCTCCACGGAAGGGCCCTGTTCCTCCCGTTGTGTTTCCTTGAGGTAATCAGAAACCGCTGAGGATCCCTATAGGAGCTCCGGTTTGAAGCTGGGCGACCCTGGCTAAACCTTATTCCCCTCCGTGGTAAACGAGACAGTGGCGGGTCCTAAGCTGCCTGAAGTACACTGCTCGCGCCCACCTTCTCTTTGCTGCCGGAAGGCCTCCCACAAGAAGTCTGAGTTTACTCGTGACAGCAGAAGTCTGAGTTTACGCGTGTGAGGCCTGCTGCTCTCAGTTCCTTGCTGGGAGCTTCAGCAGGAGCGCTCGGGAGCTCGCCGGCACAAGAACTGTGAGTGCCCTCGCCCCACCCCGGCCTCAAGCAAAAGTCCAGATTTCCCCCGTCAGAGTGCCATAGGAGCGAAGAAGCATGCGTTAACGGAGGGCTTCAACAGTGCTAGGGCTTTATTTCACGAGACACCGTGCACTCACGTTCGTTGTAACAACTGTCAAAGGGCACTGGATGCCTTCCAACTCCTCTCTTGCGTTTGAGCCACAGGAAGTAAATGCATTCGTTTGATTAAGCTCCGTGAACGTGCAACGACGATGGCGAAGCGCTGCCCTGTTCGCTCGAAAGCTCTCGTTTGTACGGCCTTCACCCGGCCTCAAGGTACGCCGTTCTAAACAGCCTTACATTCCACGCTGGTGTGCCCCCAGTTGGGAATGTGGGCTCTTCTGTGAGACACCAATGTGCATCCCAAAGGAAACCGGGGGTGGGGGGGGGGGCTCCCCCAGGACGCCTGCGTACGGCAGTCGGTTGCCAGATGTTTACTTCCAGCCGGAGAAAGAGAAAAAGGACAGCTTTCCCAGGGACAATTCTGGACCCTTGGGAACATCCAGAATCACCAAAGCCTAAACTTGGCACGGCCTGGGGAACGCTCTTCCGCACGTCCAGCAATCCCCACGTCAAAACCTTTCTCGGCAGAGGCAGGCACTCTCTCCCTTGTGCTAGATAGCTCGGCAGAGCCTTCCGAGAAACATGCTGCGTCATTCAGCTTGAAAGTGGGACGCGGATGGGAGAGTACGCTTTCTCCCCGTTTGGAGGCGCCGTGCGCTTGGCTTCAAAGCTGCCCGAACAGCACTAGCGGCCCGACGTCTCTGCACGGCAGGATTGTCGTTGTGGGCCGAGGCTGCGTGTTCTCTCAAAGCGGAAAACCGTGCTGGCAATACCTTGCTAGAAACTCCCACGGCACTACATGTTCAGCTCCGGCCAAACGAAAGGTGACCTCAGGCCTCAAGGTAAGTTCCAGCGTTTCACGTCGGGGGAGTTGGGTGTGCAGTGGTTTCCATGAGGCCAGACTCCACCACGGAGTGCCTTAACTCTGCGACGCTCCTGGGGGCACACAGGATAGGAGCTCGTTCGCCAATTTCGCAGGATGACTTCTCTCCGTGCCGGAACGGCGGCTCCTGGCTTCTAGAGGAACCTTAGCCTACACAGGCCCCTGGAGGAAGCTCTTCACATTCAGAGCAAGGGCAACGTTCTGCTCTCTGGCTTGCCTGGGTTGAGTGCCCCAGTCGTCAAAGAGCCTCGCGAAAGCAGTGCTGCGCAGACTCCCTTTGCCAGTCGAACGGCCTCCTTGACTGAAAGAGAACTGCAGTGCCAAAAGGCACCGTGCTGACGACTGGCTCCAGGAAGAGACTCGGGACAGCACTCTCATAGAAGCGAAAGCTAGGCTGTGCGCCCAGCCTGAGGAGCAGTACGTACGTTTGCCACACTTCTTTACACAGCTAGGCATGAGCCGGAGAGCCTCGGTCACTGAGGCCTACCTAAGGGACTGCCACACTTACCCAGTAGCTCCCACGCAGAGGTCCCTGTGCCCAAACGGGCCTCCACGGAAGGGCCCTGTTCCTCCCGTTGTGTTTCCTTGAGGTAATCAGAAACCGCTGAGGATCCCTATAGGAGCTCCGGTTTGAAGCTGGGCGACCCTGGCTAAGCCTTATTCCCCTCCGTGGTAAACGAGACAGTGGCGGGTCCTAAGCTGCCTGAAGTACACTGCTCGCGCCCACCTTCTCTTTGCTGCCGGAAGGCCTCCCACAAGAAGTCTGAGTTTACTCGTGACAGCAGAAGTCTGAGTTTACGCGTGTGAGGCCTGCTGCTCTCAGTTCCTTGCTGGGAGCTTCAGCAGGAGCGCTCGGGAGCTCGCCGGCACAAGAACTGTGAGTGCCCTCGCCCCACCCCGGCCTCAAGCAAAAGTCCAGATTTCCCCCGTCAGAGTGCCATAGGAGCGAAGAAGCATGCGTTAACGGAGGGCTTCAACAGTGCTAGGGCTTTATTTCACGAGACACCGTGCACTCACGTTCGTTGTAACAACTGTCAAAGGGCACTGGATGCCTTCCAACTCCTCTCTTGCGTTTGAGCCACAGGAAGTAAATGCATTCGTTTGATTAAGCTCCGTGAACGTGCAACGACGATGGCGAAGCGCTGCCCTGTTCGCTCGAAAGCTCTCGTTTGTACGGCCTTCACCCGGCCTCAAGGTACGCCGTTCTAAACAGCCTTACATTCCACGCTGGTGTGCCCCCAGTTGGGAATGTGGGCTCTTCTGTGAGACACCAATGTGCGTCCCAAAGGAAACCGGGGGTGGGGGGGGGGCTCCCCCAGGACGCCTGCGTACGGCAGTCGGTTGCCAGATGTTTACTTCCAGCCGGAGAAAGAGAAAAAGGACAGCTTTCCCAGGGACAATTCTGGACCCTTGGGAACATCCAGAATCACCAAAGCCTAAACTTGGCACGGCCTGGGGAACGCTCTTCCGCACGTCCAGCAATCCCCACGTCAAAACCTTTCTCGGCAGAGGCAGGCACTCTCTCCCTTGTGCTAGATAGCTCGGCAGAGCCTTCCGAGAAACATGCTGCGTCATTCAGCTTGAAAGTGGGACGCGGATGGGAGAGTACGCTTTCTCCCCGTTTGGAGGCGCCGTGCGCTTGGCTTCAAAGCTGCCCGAACAGCACTAGCGGCCCGACGTCTCTGCACGGCAGGATTGTCGTTGTGGGCCGAGGCTGCGTGTTCTCTCAAAGCGGAAAACCGTGCTGGCAATACCTTGCTAGAAACTCCTCCCACGGCACTACATGTTCAGCTCCGGCCAAACGAAAGGTGACCTCAGGCCTCAAGGTAAGTTCCAGCGTTTCACGTCGGGGGAGTTGGGTGTGCAGTGGTTTCCATGAGGCCAGACTCCACCACGGAGTGCCTTAACTCTGCGACGCTCCTGGGGGCACACAGGATAGGAGCTCGTTCGCCAATTTCGCAGGATGACTTCTCTCCGTGCCGGAACGGCGGCTCCTGGCTTCTAGAGGAACCTTAGCCTACACAGGCCCCTGGAGGAAGCTCTTCACATTCAGAGCAAGGGCAACGTTCTGCTCTCTGGCTTGCCTGGGTTGAGTGCCCCAGTCGTCAAAGAGCCTCGCGAAAGCAGTGCTGCGCAGACTCCCTTTGCCAGTCGAACGGCCTCCTTGACTGAAAGAGAACTGCAGTGCCAAAAGGCACCGTGCTGACGACTGGCTCCAGGAAGAGACTCGGGACAGCACTCTCATAGAAGCGAAAGCTAGGCTGTGCGCCCAGCCTGAGGAGCAGTACGTACGTTTGCCACACTTCTTTACACAGCTAGGCATGAGCCGGAGAGCCTCGGTCACTGAGGCCTACCTAAGGGACTGCCACACTTACCCAGTAGCTCCCACGCAGAGGTCCCTGTGCCCAAACGGGCCTCCACGGAAGGGCCCTGTTCCTCCCGTTGTGTTTCCTTGAGGTAATCAGAAACCGCTGAGGATCCCTATAGGAGCTCCGGTTTGAAGCTGGGCGACCCTGGCTAAACCTTATTCCCCTCCGTGGTAAACGAGACAGTGGCGGGTCCTAAGCTGCCTGAAGTACACTGCTCGCGCCCACCTTCTCTTTGCTGCCGGAAGGCCTCCCACAAGAAGTCTGAGTTTACTCGTGACAGCAGAAGTCTGAGTTTACGCGTGTGAGGCCTGCTGCTCTCAGTTCCTTGCTGGGAGCTTCAGCAGGAGCGCTCGGTAGCTCGCCGGCACAAGAATTGTGAGTGCCCTCGCCCCACCCGGCCTCAAGCAAAAGTCCAGATTTCCCCCGTCAGAGTGCCATAGGAGCGAAGAAGCATGCGTTAACGGAGGGCTTCAACAGTGCTAGGGCTTTATTTCACGAGACACCGTGCACTCACGTTCGTTGTAACAACTGTCAAAGGGCACTGGATGCCTTCCAACTCCTCTCTTGCGTTTGAGCCACAGGAAGTAAATGCATTCGTTTGATTAAGCTCCGTGAACGTGCAACGACGATGGCGAAGCGCTGCCCTGTTCGCTCGAAAGCTCTCGTTTGTACGGCCTTCACCCGGCCTCAAGGTACGCAGTTCTAAACAGCCTTACATTCCACGCTGGTGTGCCCCCAGTTGGGAATGTGGGCTCTTCTGTGAGACACCAATGTGCGTCCCAAAGGAAACCGGGGTGGGGGGCGGGGGGCTCCCCCAGGACGCCTGCGTACGGCAGTCGGTTGCCAGATGTTTACTTCCAGCCGGAGAAAGAGAAAAAGGACAGCTTTCCCAGGGACAATTCTGGACCCTTGGGAACATCCAGAATCACCAAAGCCTAAACTTGGCACGGCCTGGGGAACGCTCTTCCGCACGTCCAGCAATCCCCACGTCAAAACCTTTCTCGGCAGAGGCAGGCACTCTCTCCCTTGTGCTAGATAGCTCGGCAGAACCTTCCGAGAAACATGCTGCGTCATTCAGCTTGAAAGTGGGACGCGGATGGGAGAGTACGCTTTCTCCCCGTTTGGAGGCGCCGTGCGCTTGGCTTCAAAGCTGCCCGAACAGCACTAGCGGCCCGACGTCTCTGCACGGCAGGATTGTCGTTGTGGGCCGAGGCTGCGTGTTCTCTCAAAGCGGAAAACCGTGCTGGCAATACCTTGCTAGAAACTCCTCCCACGGCACTACATGTTCAGCTCCGGCCAAACGAAAGGTGACCTCAGGCCTCAAGGTAAGTTCCAGCGTTTCACGTCGGGGGAGTTGGGTGTGCAGTGGTTTCCATGAGGCCAGACTCCACCACGGAGTGCCTTAACTCTGCGACGCTCCTGGGGGCACACAGGATAGGAGCTCGTTCGCCAATTTCGCAGGATGACTTCTCTCCGTGCCGGAACGGCGGCTCCTGGCTTCTAGAGGAACCTTAGCCTACACAGGCCCCTGGAGGAAGCTCTTCACATTCAGAGCAAGGGCAACGTACTCCTCTCTGGCTTGCCTGGCTTGAGTGCCCCAGTCGTCAAAGAGCCTCGCGAAAGCAGTGCTGCGCAGACTCCCTTTGCCAGTCGAACGGCCTCCTTGACTGAAAGAGAACTGCAGTGCCAAAAGGCACCGTGCTGACGACTGGCTCCAGGAAGAGACTCGGGACAGCACTCTCATAGAAGCGAAAGCTAGGCTGTGCGCCCAGCCTGAGGAGCAGTACGTACGTTTGCCACACTTCTTTACACAGCTAGGCATGAGCCGGAGAGCCTCGGTCACTGAGGCCTACCTAAGGGACTGCCACACTTACCCAGTAGCTCCCACGCAGAGGTCCCTGTGCCCAAACGGGCCTCCACGGAAGGGCCCTGTTCCTCCCGTTGTGTTTCCTTGAGGTAATCAGAAACCGCTGAGGATCCCTATAGGAGCTCCGGTTTGAAGCTGGGCGACCCTGGCTAAGCCTTATTCCCCTCCGTGGTAAACGAGACAGTGGCGGGTCCTAAGCTGCCTGAAGTACACTGCTCGCGCCCACCTTCTCTTTGCTGCCGGAAGGCCTCCCACAAGAAGTCTGAGTTTACTCGTGACAGCAGAAGTCTGAGTTTACGCGTGTGAGGCCTGCTGCTCTCAGTTCCTTGCTGGGAGCTTCAGCAGGAGCGCTCGGGAGCTCGCCGGCACAAGAACTGTGAGTGCCCTCGCCCCACCCCGGCCTCAAGCAAAAGTCCAGATTTCCCCCGTCAGAGTGCCATAGGAGCGAAGAAGCATGCGTTAACGGAGGGCTTCAACAGTGCTAGGGCTTTATTTCACGAGACACCGTGCACTCACGTTCGTTGTAACAACTGTCAAAGGGCACTGGATGCCTTTCAACTCCTCTCTTGCGTTTGAGCCACAGGAAGTAAATGCATTCGTTTGATTAAGCTCCGTGAACGTGCAACGACGATGGCGAAGCGCTGCCCTGTTCGCTCGAAAGCTCTCGTTTGTACGGCCTTCACCCGGCCTCAAGGTACGCCGTTCTAAACAGCCTTACATTCCACGCTGGTGTGCCCCCAGTTGGGAATGTGGGCTCTTCTGTGAGACACCAATGTGCGTCCCAAAGGAAACCGGGGGTGGGGGGGGGGCTCCCCCAGGACGCCTGCGTACGGCAGTCGGTTGCCAGATGTTTACTTCCAGCCGGAGAAAGAGAAAAAGGACAGCTTTCCCAGGGACAATTCTGGACCCTTGGGAACATCCAGAATCACCAAAGCCTAAACTTGGCACGGCCTGGGGAACGCTCTTCCGCACGTCCAGCAATCCCCACGTCAAAACCTTTCTCGGCAGAGGCAGGCACTCTCTCCCTTGTGCTAGATAGCTCGGCAGAGCCTTCCGAGAAACATGCTGCGTCATTCAGCTTGAAAGTGGGACGCGGATGGGAGAGTACGCTTTCTCCCCGTTTGGAGGCGCCGTGCGCTTGGCTTCAAAGCTGCCCGAACAGCACTAGCGGCCCGACGTCTCTGCACGGCAGGATTGTCGTTGTGGGCCGAGGCTGCGTGTTCTCTCAAAGCGGAAAACCGTGCTGGCAATACCTTGCTAGAAACTCCTCCCACGGCACTACATGTTCAGCTCCGGCCAAACGAAAGGTGACCTCAGGCCTCAAGGTAAGTTCCAGCGTTTCACGTCGGGGGAGTTGGGTGTGCAGTGGTTTCCATGAGGCCAGACTCCACCACGGAGTGCCTTAACTCTGCGACGCTCCTGGGGGCACACAGGATAGGAGCTCGTTCGCCAATTTCGCAGGATGACTTCTCTCCGTGCCGGAACGGCGGCTCCTGGCTTCTAGAGGAACCTTAGCCTACACAGGCCCCTGGAGGAAGCTCTTCACATTCAGAGCAAGGGCAACGTACTGCTCTCTGGCTTGCCTGGCTTGAGTGCCCCAGTCGTCAAAGAGCCTCGCGAAAGCAGTGCTGCGCAGACTCCCTTTGCCAGTCGAACGGCCTCCTTGACTGAAAGAGAACTGCAGTGCCAAAAGGCACCGTGCTGACGACGGGCTCCAGGAAGAGACTCGGGACAGCACTCTCATAGAAGCGAAAGCTAGGCTGTGCGCCCAGCCTGAGGAGCAGTACGTACGTTTGCCACACTTCTTTACACAGCTAGGCATGAGCCGGAGAGCCTCGGTCACTGAGGCCTACCTAAGGGACTGCCACACTTACCCAGTAGCTCCCACGCAGAGGTCCCTGTGCCCAAACGGGCCTCCACGGAAGGGCCCTGTTCCTCCCGTTGTGTTTCCTTGAGGTAATCAGAAACCGCTGAGGATCCCTATAGGAGCTCCGGTTTGAAGCTGGGCGACCCTGGCTAAACCTTATTCCCCTCCGTGGTAAACGAGACAGTGGCGGGTCCTAAGCTGCCTGAAGTACACTGCTCGCGCCCACCTTCTCTTTGCTGCCGGAAGGCCTCCCACAAGAAGTCTGAGTTTACTCGTGACAGCAGAAGTCTGAGTTTACGCGTGTGAGGCCTGCTGCTCTCAGTTCCTTGCTGGGAGCTTCAGCAGGAGCGCTCGGGAGCTCGCCGGCACAAGAACTGTGAGTGCCCTCGCCCCACCCCGGCCTCAAGCAAAAGTCCAGATTTCCCCCGTCAGAGTGCCATAGGAGCGAAGAAGCATGCGTTAACGGAGGGCTTCAACAGTGCTAGGGCTTTATTTCACGAGACACCGTGCACTCACGTTCGTTGTAACAACTGTCAAAGGGCACTGGATGCCTTCCAACTCCTCTCTTGCGTTTGAGCCACAGGAAGTAAATGCATTCGTTTGATTAAGCTCCGTGAACGTGCAACGACGATGGCGAAGCGCTGCCCTGTTCGCTCGAAAGCTCTCGTTTGTACGTCCTTCACCCGGCCTCAAGGTACGCCGTTCTAAACAGCCTTACATTCCACGCTGGTGTGCCCCCAGTTGGGAATGTGGGCTCTTCTGTGAGACACCAATGTGCGTCCCAAAGGAAACCGGGGGGGGGGGCGGGGGGCTCCCCCAGGACGCCTGCGTACGGCAGTCGGTTGCCAGATGTTTACTTCCAGCCGGAGAAAGAGAAAAAGGACAGCTTTCCCAGGGACAATTCTGGACCCTTGGGAACATCCAGAATCACCAAAGCCTAAACTTGGCACGGCCTGGGGAACGCTCTTCCGCACGTCCAGCAATCCCCACGTCAAAACCTTTCTCGGCAGAGGCAGGCACTCTCTCCCTTGTGCTAGATAGCTCGGCAGAACCTTCCGAGAAACATGCTGCGTCATTCAGCTTGAAAGTGGGACGCGGATGGGAGAGTACGCTTTCTCCCCGTTTGGAGGCGCCGTGCGCTTGGCTTCAAAGCTGCCCGAACAGCACTAGCGGCCCGACGTCTCTGCACGGCAGGATTGTCGTTGTGGGCCGAGGCTGCGTGTTCTCTCAAAGCGGAAAACCGTGCTGGCAATACCTTGCTAGAAACTCCTCCCACGGCACTACATGTTCAGCTCCGGCCAAACGAAAGGTGACCTCAGGCCTCAAGGTAAGTTCCAGCGTTTCACGTCGGGGGAGTTGGGTGTGCAGTGGTTTCCATGAGGCCAGACTCCACCACGGAGTGCCTTAACTCTGCGACGCTCCTGGGGGCACACAGGATAGGAGCTCGTTCGCCAATTTCGCAGGATGACTTCTCTCCGTGCCGGAACGGCGGCTCCTGGCTTCTAGAGGAACCTTAGCCTACACAGGCCCCTGGAGGAAGCTCTTCACATTCAGAGCAAGGGCAACGTACTCCTCTCTGGCTTGCCTGGCTTGAGTGCCCCAGTCGTCAAAGAGCCTCGCGAAAGCAGTGCTGCGCAGACTCCCTTTGCCAGTCGAACGGCCTCCTTGACTGAAAGAGAACTGCAGTGCCAAAAGGCACCGTGCTGACGACTGGCTCCAGGAAGAGACTCGGGACAGCACTCTCATAGAAGCGAAAGCTAGGCTGTGCGCCCAGCCTGAGGAGCAGTACGTACGTTTGCCACACTTCTTTACACAGCTAGGCATGAGCCGGAGAGCCTCGGTCACTGAGGCCTACCTAAGGGACTGCCACACTTACCCAGTAGCTCCCACGCAGAGGTCCCTGTGCCCAAACGGGCCTCCACGGAAGGGCCCTGTTCCTCCCGTTGTGTTTCCTTGAGGTAATCAGAAACCGCTGAGGATCCCTATAGGAGCTCCGGTTTGAAGCTGGGCGACCCTGGCTAAGCCTTATTCCCCTCCGTGGTAAACGAGACAGTGGCGGGTCCTAAGCTGCCTGAAGTACACTGCTCGCGCCCACCTTCTCTTTGCTGCCGGAAGGCCTCCCACAAGAAGTCTGAGTTTACTCGTGACAGCAGAAGTCTGAGTTTACGCGTGTGAGGCCTGCTGCTCTCAGTTCCTTGCTGGGAGCTTCAGCAGGAGCGCTCGGGAGCTCGCCGGCACAAGAACTGTGAGTGCCCTCGCCCCACCCCGGCCTCAAGCAAAAGTCCAGATTTCCCCCGTCAGAGTGCCATAGGAGCGAAGAAGCATGCGTTAACGGAGGGCTTCAACAGTGCTAGGGCTTTATTTCACGAGACACCGTGCACTCACGTTCGTTGTAACAACTGTCAAAGGGCACTGGATGCCTTTCAACTCCTCTCTTGCGTTTGAGCCACAGGAAGTAAATGCATTCGTTTGATTAAGCTCCGTGAACGTGCAACGACGATGGCGAAGCGCTGCCCTGTTCGCTCGAAAGCTCTCGTTTGTACGGCCTTCACCCGGCCTCAAGGTACGCCGTTCTAAACAGCCTTACATTCCACGCTGGTGTGCCCCCAGTTGGGAATGTGGGCTCTTCTGTGAGACACCAATGTGCGTCCCAAAGGAAACCGGGGGTGGGGGGGGGGCTCCCCCAGGACGCCTGCGTACGGCAGTCGGTTGCCAGATGTTTACTTCCAGCCGGAGAAAGAGAAAAAGGACAGCTTTCCCAGGGACAATTCTGGACCCTTGGGAACATCCAGAATCACCAAAGCCTAAACTTGGCACGGCCTGGGGAACGCTCTTCCGCACGTCCAGCAATCCCCACGTCAAAACCTTTCTCGGCAGAGGCAGGCACTCTCTCCCTTGTGCTAGATAGCTCGGCAGAGCCTTCCGAGAAACATGCTGCGTCATTCAGCTTGAAAGTGGGACGCGGATGGGAGAGTACGCTTTCTCCCCGTTTGGAGGCGCCGTGCGCTTGGCTTCAAAGCTGCCCGAACAGCACTAGCGGCCCGACGTCTCTGCACGGCAGGATTGTCGTTGTGGGCCGAGGCTGCGTGTTCTCTCAAAGCGGAAAACCGTGCTGGCAATACCTTGCTAGAAACTCCTCCCACGGCACTACATGTTCAGCTCCGGCCAAACGAAAGGTGACCTCAGGCCTCAAGGTAAGTTCCAGCGTTTCACGTCGGGGGAGTTGGGTGTGCAGTGGTTTCCATGAGGCCAGACTCCACCACGGAGTGCCTTAACTCTGCGACGCTCCTGGGGGCACACAGGATAGGAGCTCGTTCGCCAATTTCGCAGGATGACTTCTCTCCGTGCCGGAACGGCGGCTCCTGGCTTCTAGAGGAACCTTAGCCTACACAGGCCCCTGGAGGAAGCTCTTCACATTCAGAGCAAGGGCAACGTACTGCTCTCTGGCTTGCCTGGCTTGAGTGCCCCAGTCGTCAAAGAGCCTCGCGAAAGCAGTGCTGCGCAGACTCCCTTTGCCAGTCGAACGGCCTCCTTGACTGAAAGAGAACTGCAGTGCCAAAAGGCACCGTGCTGACGACTGGCTCCAGGAAGAGACTCGGGACAGCACTCTCATAGAAGCGAAAGCTAGGCTGTGCGCCCAGCCTGAGGAGCAGTACGTACGTTTGCCACACTTCTTTACACAGCTAGGCATGAGCCGGAGAGCCTCGGTCACTGAGGCCTACCTAAGGGACTGCCACACTTACCCAGTAGCTCCCACGCAGAGGTCCCTGTGCCCAAACGGGCCTCCACGGAAGGGCCCTGTTCCTCCCGTTGTGTTTCCTTGAGGTAATCAGAAACCGCTGAGGATCCCTATAGGAGCTCCGGTTTGAAGCTGGGCGACCCTGGCTAAACCTTATTCCCCTCCGTGGTAAACGAGACAGTGGCGGGTCCTAAGCTGCCTGAAGTACACTGCTCGCGCCCACCTTCTCTTTGCTGCCGGAAGGCCTCCCACAAGAAGTCTGAGTTTACTCGTGACAGCAGAAGTCTGAGTTTACGCGTGTGAGGCCTGCTGCTCTCAGTTCCTTGCTGGGAGCTTCAGCAGGAGCGCTCGGGAGCTCGCCGGCACAAGAACTGTGAGTGCCCTCGCCCCACCCCGGCCTCAAGCAAAAGTCCAGATTTCCCCCGTCAGAGTGCCATAGGAGCGAAGAAGCATGCGTTAACGGAGGGCTTCAACAGTGCTAGGGCTTTATTTCACGAGACACCGTGCACTCACGTTCGTTGTAACAACTGTCAAAGGGCACTGGATGCCTTCCAACTCCTCTCTTGCGTTTGAGCCACAGGAAGTAAATGCATTCGTTTGATTAAGCTCCGTGAACGTGCAACGACGATGGCGAAGCGCTGCCCTGTTCGCTCGAAAGCTCTCGTTTGTACGTCCTTCACCCGGCCTCAAGGTACGCCGTTCTAAACAGCCTTACATTCCACGCTGGTGTGCCCCCAGTTGGGAATGTGGGCTCTTCTGTGAGACACCAATGTGCGTCCCAAAGGAAACCGGGGGGGGGGGGCGGGGGGCTCCCCCAGGACGCCTGCGTACGGCAGTCGGTTGCCAGATGTTTACTTCCAGCCGGAGAAAGAGAAAAAGGACAGCTTTCCCAGGGACAATTCTGGACCCTTGGGAACATCCAGAATCACCAAAGCCTAAACTTGGCACGGCCTGGGGAACGCTCTTCCGCACGTCCAGCAATCCCCACGTCAAAACCTTTCTCGGCAGAGGCAGGCACTCTCTCCCTTGTGCTAGATAGCTCGGCAGAACCTTCCGAGAAACATGCTGCGTCATTCAGCTTGAAAGTGGGACGCGGATGGGAGAGTACGCTTTCTCCCCGTTTGGAGGCGCCGTGCGCTTGGCTTCAAAGCTGCCCGAACAGCACTAGCGGCCCGACGTCTCTGCACGGCAGGATTGTCGTTGTGGGCCGAGGCTGCGTGTTCTCTCAAAGCGGAAAACCGTGCTGGCAATACCTTGCTAGAAACTCCTCCCACGGCACTACATGTTCAGCTCCGGCCAAACGAAAGGTGACCTCAGGCCTCAAGGTAAGTTCCAGCGTTTCACGTCGGGGGAGTTGGGTGTGCAGTGGTTTCCATGAGGCCAGACTCCACCACGGAGTGCCTTAACTCTGCGACGCTCCTGGGGGCACACAGGATAGGAGCTCGTTCGCCAATTTCGCAGGATGACTTCTCTCCGTGCCGGAACGGCGGCTCCTGGCTTCTAGAGGAACCTTAGCCTACACAGGCCCCTGGAGGAAGCTCTTCACATTCAGAGCAAGGGCAACGTACTCCTCTCTGGCTTGCCTGGCTTGAGTGCCCCAGTCGTCAAAGAGCCTCGCGAAAGCAGTGCTGCGCAGACTCCCTTTGCCAGTCGAACGGCCTCCTTGACTGAAAGAGAACTGCAGTGCCAAAAGGCACCGTGCTGACGACTGGCTCCAGGAAGAGACTCGGGACAGCACTCTCATAGAAGCGAAAGCTAGGCTGTGCGCCCAGCCTGAGGAGCAGTACGTACGTTTGCCACACTTCTTTACACAGCTAGGCATGAGCCGGAGAGCCTCGGTCACTGAGGCCTACCTAAGGGACTGCCACACTTACCCAGTAGCTCCCACGCAGAGGTCCCTGTGCCCAAACGGGCCTCCACGGAAGGGCCCTGTTCCTCCCGTTGTGTTTCCTTGAGGTAATCAGAAACCGCTGAGGATCCCTATAGGAGCTCCGGTTTGAAGCTGGGCGACCCTGGCTAAGCCTTATTCCCCTCCGTGGTAAACGAGACAGTGGCGGGTCCTAAGCTGCCTGAAGTACACTGCTCGCGCCCACCTTCTCTTTGCTGCCGGAAGGCCTCCCACAAGAAGTCTGAGTTTACTCGTGACAGCAGAAGTCTGAGTTTACGCGTGTGAGGCCTGCTGCTCTCAGTTCCTTGCTGGGAGCTTCAGCAGGAGCGCTCGGGAGCTCGCCGGCACAAGAACTGTGAGTGCCCTCGCCCCACCCCGGCCTCAAGCAAAAGTCCAGATTTCCCCCGTCAGAGTGCCATAGGAGCGAAGAAGCATGCGTTAACGGAGGGCTTCAACAGTGCTAGGGCTTTATTTCACGAGACACCGTGCACTCACGTTCGTTGTAACAACTGTCAAAGGGCACTGGATGCCTTCCAACTCCTCTCTTGCGTTTGAGCCACAGGAAGTAAATGCATTCGTTTGATTAAGCTCCGTGAACGTGCAACGACGATGGCGAAGCGCTGCCCTGTTCGCTCGAAAGCTCTCGTTTGTACGTCCTTCACCCGGCCTCAAGGTACGCCGTTCTAAACAGCCTTACATTCCACGCTGGTGTGCCCCCAGTTGGGAATGTGGGCTCTTCTGTGAGACACCAATGTGCGTCCCAAAGGAAACCGGGGGGGGGGGGCGGGGGGCTCCCCCAGGACGCCTGCGTACGGCAGTCGGTTGCCAGATGTTTACTTCCAGCCGGAGAAAGAGAAAAAGGACAGCTTTCCCAGGGACAATTCTGGACCCTTGGGAACATCCAGAATCACCAAAGCCTAAACTTGGCACGGCCTGGGGAACGCTCTTCCGCACGTCCAGCAATCCCCACGTCAAAACCTTTCTCGGCAGAGGCAGGCACTCTCTCCCTTGTGCTAGATAGCTCGGCAGAACCTTCCGAGAAACATGCTGCGTCATTCAGCTTGAAAGTGGGACGCGGATGGGAGAGTACGCTTTCTCCCCGTTTGGAGGCGCCGTGCGCTTGGCTTCAAAGCTGCCCGAACAGCACTAGCGGCCCGACGTCTCTGCACGGCAGGATTGTCGTTGTGGGCCGAGGCTGCGTGTTCTCTCAAAGCGGAAAACCGTGCTGGCAATACCTTGCTAGAAACTCCTCCCACGGCACTACATGTTCAGCTCCGGCCAAACGAAAGGTGACCTCAGGCCTCAAGGTAAGTTCCAGCGTTTCACGTCGGGGGAGTTGGGTGTGCAGTGGTTTCCATGAGGCCAGACTCCACCACGGAGTGCCTTAACTCTGCGACGCTCCTGGGGGCACACAGGATAGGAGCTCGTTCGCCAATTTCGCAGGATGACTTCTCTCCGTGCCGGAACGGCGGCTCCTGGCTTCTAGAGGAACCTTAGCCTACACAGGCCCCTGGAGGAAGCTCTTCACATTCAGAGCAAGGGCAACGTACTCCTCTCTGGCTTGCCTGGCTTGAGTGCCCCAGTCGTCAAAGAGCCTCGCGAAAGCAGTGCTGCGCAGACTCCCTTTGCCAGTCGAACGGCCTCCTTGACTGAAAGAGAACTGCAGTGCCAAAAGGCACCGTGCTGACGACTGGCTCCAGGAAGAGACTCGGGACAGCACTCTCATAGAAGCGAAAGCTAGGCTGTGCGCCCAGCCTGAGGAGCAGTACGTACGTTTGCCACACTTCTTTACACAGCTAGGCATGAGCCGGAGAGCCTCGGTCACTGAGGCCTACCTAAGGGACTGCCACACTTACCCAGTAGCTCCCACGCAGAGGTCCCTGTGCCCAAACGGGCCTCCACGGAAGGGCCCTGTTCCTCCCGTTGTGTTTCCTTGAGGTAATCAGAAACCGCTGAGGATCCCTATAGGAGCTCCGGTTTGAAGCTGGGCGACCCTGGCTAAGCCTTATTCCCCTCCGTGGTAAACGAGACAGTGGCGGGTCCTAAGCTGCCTGAAGTACACTGCTCGCGCCCACCTTCTCTTTGCTGCCGGAAGGCCTCCCACAAGAAGTCTGAGTTTACTCGTGACAGCAGAAGTCTGAGTTTACGCGTGTGAGGCCTGCTGCTCTCAGTTCCTTGCTGGGAGCTTCAGCAGGAGCGCTCGGGAGCTCGCCGGCACAAGAACTGTGAGTGCCCTCGCCCCACCCCGGCCTCAAGCAAAAGTCCAGATTTCCCCCGTCAGAGTGCCATAGGAGCGAAGAAGCATGCGTTAACGGAGGGCTTCAACAGTGCTAGGGCTTTATTTCACGAGACACCGTGCACTCACGTTCGTTGTAACAACTGTCAAAGGGCACTGGATGCCTTTCAACTCCTCTCTTGCGTTTGAGCCACAGGAAGTAAATGCATTCGTTTGATTAAGCTCCGTGAACGTGCAACGACGATGGCGAAGCGCTGCCCTGTTCGCTCGAAAGCTCTCGTTTGTACGGCCTTCACCCGGCCTCAAGGTACGCCGTTCTAAACAGCCTTACATTCCACGCTGGTGTGCCCCCAGTTGGGAATGTGGGCTCTTCTGTGAGACACCAATGTGCGTCCCAAAGGAAACCGGGGGGGGCGGGGGGCTCCCCCAGGACGCCTGCGTACGGCAGTCGGTTGCCAGATGTTTACTTCCAGCCGGAGAAAGAGAAAAAGGACAGCTTTCCCAGGGACAATTCTGGACCCTTGGGAACATCCAGAATCACCAAAGCCTAAACTTGGCACGGCCTGGGGAACGCTCTTCCGCACGTCCAGCAATCCCCACGTCAAAACCTTTCTCGGCAGAGGCAGGCACTCTCTCCCTTGTGCTAGATAGCTCGGCAGAGCCTTCCGAGAAACATGCTGCGTCATTCAGCTTGAAAGTGGGACGCGGATGGGAGAATACGCTTTCTCCCCATTTGGAGGCGCCGTGCGCTTGGCTTCAAAGCTGCCCGAACAGCACTAGCGGCCCGACGTCTCTGCACGGCAGGATTGTCGTTGTGGGCCGAGGCTGCGTGTTCTCTCAAAGCGGAAAACCGTGCTGGCAATACCTTGCTAGAAACTCCTCCCACGGCACTACATGTTCAGCTCCGGCCAAACGAAAGGTGACCTCAGGCCTCAAGGTAAGTTCCAGCGTTTCACGTCGGGGGAGTTGGGTGTGCAGTGGTTTCCATGAGGCCAGACTCCACCACGGAGTGCCTTAACTCTGCGACGCTCCTGGGGGCACACAGGATAGGAGCTCGTTCGCCAATTTCGCAGGATGACTTCTCTCCGTGCCGGAACGGCGGCTCCTGGCTTCTAGAGGAACCTTAGCCTACACAGGCCCCTGGAGGAAGCTCTTCACATTCAGAGCAAGGGCAACGTACTGCTCTCTGGCTTGCCTGGGTTGAGTGCCCCAGTCGTCAAAGAGCCTCGCGAAAGCAGTGCTGCGCAGACTCCCTTTGCCAGTCGAACGGCCTCCTTGACTGAAAGAGAACTGCAGTGCCAAAAGGCACCGTGCTGACGACTGGCTCCAGGAAGAGACTCGGGACAGCACTCTCATAGAAGCGAAAGCTAGGCTGTGCGCCCAGCCTGAGGAGCAGTACGTACGTTTGCCACACTTCTTTACACAGCTAGGCATGAGCCGGAGAGCCTCGGTCACTGAGGCCTACCTAAGGGACTGCCACACTTACCCAGTAGCTCCCACGCAGAGGTCCCTGTGCCCAAACGGGCCTCCACGGAAGGGCCCTGTTCCTCCCGTTGTGTTTCCTTGAGGTAATCAGAAACCGCTGAGGATCCCTATAGGAGCTCCGGTTTGAAGCTGGGCGACCCTGGCTAAACCTTATTCCCCTCCGTGGTAAACGAGACAGTGGCGGGTCCTAAGCTGCCTGAAGTACACTGCTCGCGCCCACCTTCTCTTTGCTGCCGGAAGGCCTCCCACAAGAAGTCTGAGTTTACTCGTGACAGCAGAAGTCTGAGTTTACGCGTGTGAGGCCTGCTGCTCTCAGTTCCTTGCTGGGAGCTTCAGCAGGAGCGCTCGGGAGCTCGCCGGCACAAGAACTGTGAGTGCCCTCGCCCCACCCCGGCCTCAAGCAAAAGTCCAGATTTCCCCCGTCAGAGTGCCATAGGAGCGAAGAAGCATGCGTTAACGGAGGGCTTCAACAGTGCTAGGGCTTTATTTCACGAGACACCGTGCACTCACGTTCGTTGTAACAACTGTCAAAGGGCACTGGATGCCTTCCAACTCCTCTCTTGCGTTTGAGCCACAGGAAGTAAATGCATTCGTTTGATTAAGCTCCGTGAACGTGCAACGACGATGGCGAAGCGCTGCCCTGTTCGCTCGAAAGCTCTCGTTTGTACGTCCTTCACCCGGCCTCAAGGTACGCCGTTCTAAACAGCCTTACATTCCACGCTGGTGTGCCCCCAGTTGGGAATGTGGGCTCTTCTGTGAGACACCAATGTGCGTCCCAAAGGAAACCGGGGGTGGGGGGGGGGCTCCCCCAGGACGCCTGCGTACGGCAGTCGGTTGCCAGATGTTTACTTCCAGCCGGAGAAAGAGAAAAAGGACAGCTTTCCCAGGGACAATTCTGGACCCTTGGGAACATCCAGAATCACCAAAGCCTAAACTTGGCACGGCCTGGGGAACGCTCTTCCGCACGTCCAGCAATCCCCACGTCAAAACCTTTCTCGGCAGAGGCAGGCACTCTCTCCCTTGTGCTAGATAGCTCGGCAGAGCCTTCCGAGAAACATGCTGCGTCATTCAGCTTGAAAGTGGGACGCGGATGGGAGAGTACGCTTTCTCCCCGTTTGGAGGCGCCGTGCGCTTGGCTTCAAAGCTGCCCGAACAGCACTAGCGGCCCGACGTCTCTGCACGGCAGGATTGTCGTTGTGGGCCGAGGCTGCGTGTTCTCTCAAAGCGGAAAACCGTGCTGGCAATACCTTGCTAGAAACTCCTCCCACGGCACTACATGTTCAGCTCCGGCCAAACGAAAGGTGACCTCAGGCCTCAAGGTAAGTTCCAGCGTTTCACGTCGGGGGAGTTGGGTGTGCAGTGGTTTCCATGAGGCCAGACTCCACCACGGAGTGCCTTAACTCTGCGACGCTCCTGGGGGCACACAGGATAGGAGCTCGTTCGCCAATTTCGCAGGATGACTTCTCTCCGTGCCGGAACGGCGGCTCCTGGCTTCTAGAGGAACCTTAGCCTACACAGGCCCCTGGAGGAAGCTCTTCACATTCAGAGCAAGGGCAACGTACTGCTCTCTGGCTTGCCTGGGTTGAGTGCCCCAGTCGTCAAAGAGCCTCGCGAAAGCAGTGCTGCGCAGACTCCCTTTGCCAGTCGAACGGCCTCCTTGACTGAAAGAGAACTGCAGTGCCAAAAGGCACCGTGCTGACGACTGGCTCCAGGAAGAGACTCGGGACAGCACTCTCATAGAAGCGAAAGCTAGGCTGTGCGCCCAGCCTGAGGAGCAGTACGTACGTTTGCCACACTTCTTTACACAGCTAGGCATGAGCCGGAGAGCCTCGGTCACTGAGGCCTACCTAAGGGACTGCCACACTTACCCAGTAGCTCCCACGCAGAGGTCCCTGTGCCCAAACGGGCCTCCACGGAAGGGCCCTGTTCCTCCCGTTGTGTTTCCTTGAGGTAATCAGAAACCGCTGAGGATCCCTATAGGAGCTCCGGTTTGAAGCTGGGCGACCCTGGCTAAACCTTATTCCCCTCCGTGGTAAACGAGACAGTGGCGGGTCCTAAGCTGCCTGAAGTACACTGCTCGCGCCCACCTTCTCTTTGCTGCCGGAAGGCCTCCCACAAGAAGTCTGAGTTTACTCGTGACAGCAAAAGTCTGAGTTTACGCGTGTGAGGCCTGCTGCTCTCAGTTCCTTGCTGGGAGCTTCAGCAGGAGCGCTCGGGAGCTCGCCGGCACAAGAACTGTGAGTGCCCTCGCCCCACCCGGCCTCAAGCAAAAGTCCAGATTTCCCCCGTCAGAGTGCCATAGGAGCGAAGAAGCATGCGTTAACGGAGGGCTTCAACAGTGCTAGGGCTTTATTTCACGAGACACCGTGCACTCACGTTCGTTGTAACAACTGTCAAAGGGCACTGGATGCCTTCCAACTCCTCTCTTGCGTTTGAGCCACAGGAAGTAAATGCATTCGTTTGATTAAGCTCCGTGAACGTGCAACGACGATGGCGAAGTGCTGCCCTGTTCGCTCGAAAGCTCTCGTTTGTACGGCCTTCACCCGGCCTCAAGGTACGCCGTTCTAAACAGCCTTACATTCCACGCTGGTGTGCCCCCAGTTGGGAATGTGGGCTCTTCTGTGAGACACCAATGTGCGTCCCAAAGGAAACCGGGGGTGGGGGGGGCTCCCCCAGGACGCCTGCGTACGGCAGTCGGTTGCCAGATGTTTACTTCCAGCCGGAGAAAGAGAAAAAGGACAGCTTTCCCAGGGACAATTCTGGACCCTTGGGAACATCCAGAATCACCAAAGCCTAAACTTGGCACGGCCTGGGGAACGCTCTTCCGCACGTCCAGCAATCCCCACGTCAAAACCTTTCTCGGCAGAGGCAGGCACTCTCTCCCTTGTGCTAGATAGCTCGGCAGAACCTTCCGAGAAACATGCTGCGTCATTCAGCTTGAAAGTGGGACGCGGATGGGAGAGTACGCTTTCTCCCCGTTTGGAGGCGCCGTGCGCTTGGCTTCAAAGCTGCCCGAACAGCACTAGCGGCCCGACGTCTCTGCACGGCAGGATTGTCGTTGTGGGCCGGGGCTGCGTGTTCTCTCAAAGCGGAAAACCGTGCTGGCAATACCTTGCTAGAAACTCCTCCCACGGCACTACATGTTCAGCTCCGGCCAAACGAAAGGTGACCTCAGGCCTCAAGGTAAGTTCCAGCGTTTCACGTCAGGGGAGTTGGGTGTGCAGTGGTTTCCATGAGGCCAGACTCCACCACGGAGTGCCTTAACTCTGCGACGCTCCTGGGGGCACACAGGATAGGAGCTCGTTCGCCAATTTCGCAGGATGACTTCTCTCCGTGCCGGAACGGCGGCTCCTGGCTTCTAGAGGAACCTTAGCCTACACAGGCCCCTGGAGGAAGCTCTTCACATTCAGAGCAAGGGCAACGTTCTGCTCTCCGGCTTGCCTGGGTTGAGTGCCCCAGTCGTCAAAGAGCCTCGCGAAAGCAGTGCTGCGCAGACTCCCTTTGCCAGTCGAACGGCCTCCTTGACTGAAAGAGAACTGCAGTGCCAAAAGGCACCGTGCTGACGACTGGCTCCAGGAAGAGACTCGGGACAGCACTCTCATAGAAGCGAAAGCTAGGCTGTGCGCCCAGCCTGAGGAGCAGTACGTACGTTTGCCACACTTCTTTACACAGCTAGGCATGAGCCGGAGAGCCTCGGTC
The DNA here is from genome assembly GCF_964374135.1 of Grampus griseus. Taxonomy (NCBI): domain Eukaryota; kingdom Metazoa; phylum Chordata; class Mammalia; order Artiodactyla; family Delphinidae; genus Grampus; species Grampus griseus. Next base: position 56,992,514 of record NC_139008.1, read on the forward strand.
ACTGAGGCCTACCTAAGGGACTGCCACACTTACCCAGTAGCTCCCACGCAGAGGTCCCTGTGCCCAAACGGGCCTCCACGGAAGGGCCCTGTTCCTCCCGTTGTGTTTCCTTGAGGTAATCAGAAACCGCTGAGGATCCCTATAGGAGCTCCGGTTTGAAGCTGGGCGACCCTGGCTAAACCTTATTCCCCTCCGTGGTAAACGAGACAGTGGCGGGTCCTAAGCTGCCTGAAGTACACTGCTCGCGCCCACCTTCTCTTTGCTGCCGGAAGGCCTCCCACAAGAAGTCTGAGTTTACTCGTGACAGCAGAAGTCTGAGTTTACGCGTGTGAGGCCTGCTGCTCTCAGTTCCTTGCTGGGAGCTTCAGCAGGAGCGCTCGGGAGCTCGCCGGCACAAGAACTGTGAGTGCCCTCGCCCCACCCCGGCCTCAAGCAAAAGTCCAGATTTCCCCCGTCAGAGTGCCATAGGAGCGAAGAAGCATGCGTTAACGGAGGGCTTCAACAGTGCTAGGGCTTTATTTCACGAGACACCGTGCACTCACGTTCGTTGTAACAACTGTCAAAGGGCACTGGATGCCTTCCAACTCCTCTCTTGCGTTTGAGCCACAGGAAGTAAATGCATTCGTTTGATTAAGCTCCGTGAACGTGCAACGACGATGGCGAAGCGCTGCCCTGTTCGCTCGAAAGCTCTCGTTTGTACGGCCTTCACACGGCCTCAAGGTACGCCGTTCTAAACAGCCTTACATTCCACGCTGGTGTGCCCCCAGTTGGGAATGTGGGCTCTTCTGTGAGACACCAATGTGCGTCCCAAAGGAAACCGGGGGTGGGGGGGGGCTCCCCCAGGACGCCTGCGTACGGCAGTCGGTTGCCAGATGTTTACTTCCAGCCGGAGAAAGAGAAAAAGGACAGCTTTCCCAGGGACAATTCTGGACCCTTGGGAACATCCAGAATCACCAAAGCCTAAACTTGGCACGGCCTGGGGAACGCTCTTCCGCACGTCCAGCAATCCCCACGTCAAAACCTTTCTCGGCAGAGGCAGGCACTCTCTCCCTTGTGCTAGATAGCTCGGCAGAGCCTTCCGAGAAACATGCTGCGTCATTCAGCTTGAAAGTGGGACGCGGATGGGAGAGTACGCTTTCTCCCCGTTTGGAGGCGCCGTGCGCTTGGCTTCAAAGCTGCCCGAACAGCACTAGCGGCCCGATGTCTCTGCACGGCAGGATTGTCGTTGTGGGCCGAGGCTGCGTGTTCTCTCAAAGCGGAAAACCGTGCTGGCAATACCTTGCTAGAAACTCCTCCCACGGCACTACATGTTCAGCTCCGGCCAAACGAAAGGTGACCTCAGGCCTCAAGGTAAGTTCCAGCGTTTCACGTCGGGGGAGTTGGGTGTGCAGTGGTTTCCATGAGGCCAGACTCCACCACGGAGTGCCTTAACTCTGCGACGCTCCTGGGGGCACACAGGATAGGAGCTCGTTCGCCAATTTCGCAGGATGACTTCTCTCCGTGCCGGAACGGCGGCTCCTGGCTTCTAGAGGAACCTTAGCCTACACAGGCCCCTGGAGGAAGCTCTTCACATTCAGAGCAAGGGCAACGTACTGCTCTCTGGCTTGCCTGGGTTGAGTGCCCCAGTCGTCAAAGAGCCTCGCGAAAGCAGTGCTGCGCAGACTCCCTTTGCCAGTCGAACGGCCTCCTTGACTGAAAGAGAACTGCAGTGCCAAAAGGCACCGTGCTGACGACTGGCTCCAGGAAGAGACTCGGGACAGCACTCTCATAGAAGCGAAAGCTAGGCTGTGCGCCCAGCCTGAGGAGCAGTACGTACGTTTGCCACACTTCTTTACACAGCTAGGCATGAGCCGGAGAGCCTCGGTCACTGAGGCCTACCTAAGGGACTGCCACACTTACCCAGTAGCTCCCACGCAGAGGTCCCTGTGCCCAAACGGGCCTCCACGGAAGGGCCCTGTTCCTCCCGTTGTGTTTCCTTGAGGTAATCAGAAACCGCTGAGGATCCCTATAGGAGCTCCGGTTTGAAGCTGGGCGACCCTGGCTAAACCTTATTCCCCTCCGTGGTAAACGAGACAGTGGCGGGTCCTAAGCTGCCTGAAGTACACTGCTCGCGCCCACCTTCTCTTTGCTGCCGGAAGGCCTCCCACAAGAAGTCTGAGTTTACTCGTGACAGCAAAAGTCTGAGTTTACGCGTGTGAGGCCTGCTGCTCTCAGTTCCTTGCTGGGAGCTTCAGCAGGAGCGCTCGGGAGCTCGCCGGCACAAGAACTGTGAGTGCCCTCGCCCCACCCGGCCTCAAGCAAAAGTCCAGATTTCCCCCGTCAGAGTGCCATAGGAGCGAAGAAGCATGCGTTAACGGAGGGCTTCAACAGTGCTAGGGCTTTATTTCACGAGACACCGTGCACTCACGTTCGTTGTAACAACTGTCAAAGGGCACTGGATGCCTTCCAACTCCTCTCTTGCGTTTGAGCCACAGGAAGTAAATGCATTCGTTTGATTAAGCTCCGTGAACGTGCAACGACGATGGCGAAGCGCTGCCCTTTTCGCTCGAAAGCTCTCGTTTGTACGGCCTTCACCCGGCCTCAAGGTACGCCGTTCTAAACAGCCTTACATTCCACGCTGGTGTGCCCCCAGTTGGGAATGTGGGCTCTTCTGTGAGACATCAATGTGCGTCCCAAAGGAAACCGGGGGGGGCGCGGGGGGCTCCCCCAGGACGCCTGCGTACGGCAGTCGGTTGCCAGATGTTTACTTCCAGCCGGAGAAAGAGAAAAAGGACAGCTTTCCCAGGGACAATTCTGGACCCTTGGGAACATCCAGAATCACCAAAGCCTAAACTTGGCACGGCCTGGGGAACGCTCTTCCGCACGTCCAGCAATCCCCACGTCAAAACCTTTCTCGGCAGAGGCAGGCACTCTCTCCCTTGTGCTAGATAGCTCGGCAGAACCTTCCGAGAAACATGCTGCGTCATTCAGCTTGAAAGTGGGACGCGGATGGGAGAGTACGCTTTCTCCCCGTTTGGAGGTGCCGTGCGCTTGGCTTCAAAGCTGCCCGAACAGCACTAGCGGCCCGACGTCTCTGCACGGCAGGATTGTCGTTGTGGGCCGAGGCTGCGTGTTCTCTCAAAGCGGAAAACCGTGCTGGCAATACCTTGCTAGAAACTCCTCCCACGGCACTACATGTTCAGCTCCGGCCAAACGAAAGGTGACCTCAGGCCTCAAGGTAAGTTCCAGCGTTTCACGTCGGGGGAGTTGGGTGTGCAGTGGTTTCCATGAGGCCAGACTCCACCACGGAGTGCCTTAACTCTGCGACGCTCCTGGGGGCACACAGGATAGGAGCTCGTTCGCCAATTTCGCAGGATGACTTCTCTCCGTGCCGGAACGGCGGCTCCTGGCTTCTAGAGGAACCTTAGCCTACACAGGCCCCTGGAGGAAGCTCTTCACATTCAGAGCAAGGGCAACGTTCTGCTCTCCGGCTTGCCTGGGTTGAGTGCCCCAGTCGTCAAAGAGCCTCGCGAAAGCAGTGCTGCGCAGACTCCCTTTGCCAGTCGAACGGCCTCCTTGACTGAAAGAGAACTGCAGTGCCAAAAGGCACCGTGCTGACGACTGGCTCCAGGAAGAGACTCGGGACAGCACTCTCATAGAAGCGAAAGCTAGGCTGTGCGCCCAGCCTGAGGAGCAGTACGTACGTTTGCCACACTTCTTTACACAGCTAGGCATGAGCCGGAGAGCCTCGGTCACTGAGGCCTACCTAAGGGACTGCCACACTTACCCAGTAGCTCCCACGCAGAGGTCCCTGTGCCCAAACGGGCCTCCACGGAAGGGCCCTGTTCCTCCCGTTGTGTTTCCTTGAGGTAATCAGAAACCGCTGAGGATCCCTATAGGAGCTCCGGTTTGAAGCTGGGCGACCCTGGCTAAACCTTATTCCCCTCCGTGGTAAACGAGACAGTGGCGGGTCCTAAGCTGCCTGAAGTACACTGCTCGCGCCCACCTTCTCTTTGCTGCCGGAAGGCCTCCCACAAGAAGTCTGAGTTTACTCGTGACAGCAGAAGTCTGAGTTTACGCGTGTGAGGCCTGCTGCTCTCAGTTCCTTGCTGGGAGCTTCAGCAGGAGCGCTCGGGAGCTCGCCGGCACAAGAACTGTGAGTGCCCTCGCCCCACCCCGGCCTCAAGCAAAAGTCCAGATTTCCCCCGTCAGAGTGCCATAGGAGCGAAGAAGCATGCGTTAACGGAGGGCTTCAACAGTGCTAGGGCTTTATTTCACGAGACACCGTGCACTCACGTTCGTTGTAACAACTGTCAAAGGGCACTGGATGCCTTCCAACTCCTCTCTTGCGTTTGAGCCACAGGAAGTAAATGCATTCGTTTGATTAAGCTCCGTGAACGTGCAACGACGATGGCGAAGCGCTGCCCTGTTCGCTCGAAAGCTCTCGTTTGTACGGCCTTCACCCGGCCTCAAGGTACGCCGTTCTAAACAGCCTTACATTCCACGCTGGTGTGCCCCCAGTTGGGAATGTGGGCTCTTCTGTGAGACACCAATGTGCGTCCCAAAGGAAACCGGGGGGGGGCGGGGGGCTCCCCCAGGACGCCTGCGTACGGCAGTCGGTTGCCAGATGTTTACTTCCAGCCGGAGAAAGAGAAAAAGGACAGCTTTCCCAGGGACAATTCTGGACCCTTGGGAACATCCAGAATCACCAAAGCCTAAACTTGGCACGGCCTGGGGAACGCTCTTCCGCACGTCCAGCAATCCCCACGTCAAAACCTTTCTCGGCAGAGGCAGGCACTCTCTCCCTTGTACTAGATAGCTCGGCAGAACCTTCCGAGAAACATGCTGCGTCATTCAGCTTGAAAGTGGGACGCGGATGGGAGAGTACGCTTTCTCCCCGTTTGGAGGCGCCGTGCGCTTGGCTTCAAAGCTGCCCGAACAGCACTAGCGGCCCGACGTCTCTGCACGGCAGGATTGTCGTTGTGGGCCGAGGCTGCGTGTTCTCTCAAAGCGGAAAACCGTGCTGGCAATACCTTGCTAGAAACTCCTCCCACGGCACTACATGTTCAGCTCCGGCCAAACGAAAGGTGACCTCAGGCCTCAAGGTAAGTTCCAGCGTTTCACGTCGGGGGAGTTGGGTGTGCAGTGGTTTCCATGAGGCCAGACTCCACCACGGAGTGCCTTAACTCTGCGACGCTCCTGGGGGCACACAGGATAGGAGCTCGTTCGCCAATTTCGCAGGATGACTTCTCTCCGTGCCGGAACGGCGGCTCCTGGCTTCTAGAGGAACCTTAGCCTACACAGGCCCCTGGAGGAAGCTCTTCACATTCAGAGCAAGGGCAACGTTCTGCTCTCCGGCTTGCCTGGGTTGAGTGCCCCAGTCGTCAAAGAGCCTCGCGAAAGCAGTGCTGCGCAGACTCCCTTTGCCAGTCGAACGGCCTCCTTGACTGAAAGAGAACTGCAGTGCCAAAAGGCACCGTGCTGACGACTGGCTCCAGGAAGAGACTCGGGACAGCACTCTCATAGAAGCGAAAGCTAGGCTGTGCGCCCAGCCTGAGGAGCAGTACGTACGTTTGCCACACTTCTTTACACAGCTAGGCATGAGCCGGAGAGCCTCGGTCACTGAGGCCTACCTAAGGGACTGCCACACTTACCCAGTAGCTCCCACGCAGAGGTCCCTGTGCCCAAACGGGCCTCCACGGAAGGGCCCTGTTCCTCCCGTTGTGTTTCCTTGAGGTAATCAGAAACCGCTGAGGATCCCTATAGGAGCTCCGGTTTGAAGCTGGGCGACCCTGGCTAAACCTTATTCCCCTCCGTGGTAAACGAGACAGTGGCGGGTCCTAAGCTGCCTGAAGTACACTGCTCGCGCCCACCTTCTCTTTGCTGCCGGAAGGCCTCCCACAAGAAGTCTGAGTTTACTCGTGACAGCAGAAGTCTGAGTTTACGCGTGTGAGGCCTGCTGCTCTCAGTTCCTTGCTGGGAGCTTCAGCAGGAGCGCTCGGGAGCTCGCCGGCACAAGAACTGTGAGTGCCCTCGCCCCACCCCGGCCTCAAGCAAAAGTCCAGATTTCCCCCGTCAGAGTGCCATAGGAGCGAAGAAGCATGCGTTAACGGAGGGCTTCAACAGTGCTAGGGCTTTATTTCACGAGACACCGTGCACTCACGTTCGTTGTAACAACTGTCAAAGGGCACTGGATGCCTTCCAACTCCTCTCTTGCGTTTGAGCCACAGGAAGTAAATGCATTCGTTTGATTAAGCTCCGTGAACGTGCAACGACGATGGCGAAGCGCTGCCCTGTTCGCTCGAAAGCTCTCGTTTGTACGGCCTTCACCCGGCCTCAAGGTACGCCGTTCTAAACAGCCTTACATTCCACGCTGGTGTGCCCCCAGTTGGGAATGTGGGCTCTTCTGTGAGACACCAATGTGCGTCCCAAAGGAAACCGGGGGGGGGGGCGGGGGGCTCCCCCAGGACGCCTGCGTACGGCAGTCGGTTGCCAGATGTTTACTTCCAGCCGGAGAAAGAGAAAAAGGACAGCTTTCCCAGGGACAATTCTGGACCCTTGGGAACATCCAGAATCACCAAAGCCTAAACTTGGCACGGCCTGGGGAACGCTCTTCCGCACGTCCAGCAATCCCCACGTCAAAACCTTTCTCGGCAGAGGCAGGCACTCTCTCCCTTGTGCTAGATAGCTCGGCAGAACCTTCCGAGAAACATGCTGCGTCATTCAGCTTGAAAGTGGGACGCGGATGGGAGAGTACGCTTTCTCCCCGTTTGGAGGCGCCGTGCGCTTGGCTTCAAAGCTGCCCGAACAGCACTAGCGGCCCGACGTCTCTGCACGGCAGGATTGTCGTTGTGGGCCGGGGCTGCGTGTTCTCTCAAAGCGGAAAACCGTGCTGGCAATACCTTGCTAGAAACTCCTCCCACGGCACTACATGTTCAGCTCCGGCCAAACGAAAGGTGACCTCAGGCCTCAAGGTAAGTTCCAGCGTTTCACGTCAGGGGAGTTGGGTGTGCAGTGGTTTCCATGAGGCCAGACTCCACCACGGAGTGCCTTAACTCTGCGACGCTCCTGGGGGCACACAGGATAGGAGCTCGTTCGCCAATTTCGCAGGATGACTTCTCTCCGTGCCGGAACGGCGGCTCCTGGCTTCTAGAGGAACCTTAGCCTACACAGGCCCCTGGAGGAAGCTCTTCACATTCAGAGCAAGGGCAACGTTCTGCTCTCCGGCTTGCCTGGGTTGAGTGCCCCAGTCGTCAAAGAGCCTCGCGAAAGCAGTGCTGCGCAGACTCCCTTTGCCAGTCGAACGGCCTCCTTGACTGAAAGAGAACTGCAGTGCCAAAAGGCACCGTGCTGACGACTGGCTCCAGGAAGAGACTCGGGACAGCACTCTCATAGAAGCGAAAGCTAGGCTGTGCGCCCAGCCTGAGGAGCAGTACGTACGTTTGCCACACTTCTTTACACAGCTAGGCATGAGCCGGAGAGCCTCGGTCACTGAGGCCTACCTAAGGGACTGCCACACTTACCCAGTAGCTCCCACGCAGAGGTCCCTGTGCCCAAACGGGCCTCCACGGAAGGGCCCTGTTCCTCCCGTTGTGTTTCCTTGAGGTAATCAGAAACCGCTGAGGATCCCTATAGGAGCTCCGGTTTGAAGCTGGGCGACCCTGGCTAAACCTTATTCCCCTCCGTGGTAAACGAGACAGTGGCGGGTCCTAAGCTGCCTGAAGTACACTGCTCGCGCCCACCTTCTCTTTGCTGCCGGAAGGCCTCCCACAAGAAGTCTGAGTTTACTCGTGACAGCAGAAGTCTGAGTTTACGCGTGTGAGGCCTGCTGCTCTCAGTTCCTTGCTGGGAGCTTCAGCAGGAGCGCTCGGGAGCTCGCCGGCACAAGAACTGTGAGTGCCCTCGCCCCACCCCGGCCTCAAGCAAAAGTCCAGATTTCCCCCGTCAGAGTGCCATAGGAGCGAAGAAGCATGCGTTAACGGAGGGCTTCAACAGTGCTAGGGCTTTATTTCACGAGACACCGTGCACTCACGTTCGTTGTAACAACTGTCAAAGGGCACTGGATGCCTTCCAACTCCTCTCTTGCGTTTGAGCCACAGGAAGTAAATGCATTCGTTTGATTAAGCTCCGTGAACGTGCAACGACGATGGCGAAGCGCTGCCCTGTTCGCTCGAAAGCTCTCGTTTGTACGGCCTTCACACGGCCTCAAGGTACGCCGTTCTAAACAGCCTTACATTCCACGCTGGTGTGCCCCCAGTTGGGAATGTGGGCTCTTCTGTGAGACACCAATGTGCGTCCCAAAGGAAACCGGGGGTGGGGGGGGGCTCCCCCAGGACGCCTGCGTACGGCAGTCGGTTGCCAGATGTTTACTTCCAGCCGGAGAAAGAGAAAAAGGACAGCTTTCCCAGGGACAATTCTGGACCCTTGGGAACATCCAGAATCACCAAAGCCTAAACTTGGCACGGCCTGGGGAACGCTCTTCCGCACGTCCAGCAATCCCCACGTCAAAACCTTTCTCGGCAGAGGCAGGCACTCTCTCCCTTGTGCTAGATAGCTCGGCAGAGCCTTCCGAGAAACATGCTGCGTCATTCAGCTTGAAAGTGGGACGCGGATGGGAGAGTACGCTTTCTCCCCGTTTGGAGGCGCCGTGCGCTTGGCTTCAAAGCTGCCCGAACAGCACTAGCGGCCCGATGTCTCTGCACGGCAGGATTGTCGTTGTGGGCCGAGGCTGCGTGTTCTCTCAAAGCGGAAAACCGTGCTGGCAATACCTTGCTAGAAACTCCTCCCACGGCACTACATGTTCAGCTCCGGCCAAACGAAAGGTGACCTCAGGCCTCAAGGTAAGTTCCAGCGTTTCACGTCGGGGGAGTTGGGTGTGCAGTGGTTTCCATGAGGCCAGACTCCACCACGGAGTGCCTTAACTCTGCGACGCTCCTGGGGGCACACAGGATAGGAGCTCGTTCGCCAATTTCGCAGGATGACTTCTCTCCGTGCCGGAACGGCGGCTCCTGGCTTCTAGAGGAACCTTAGCCTACACAGGCCCCTGGAGGAAGCTCTTCACATTCAGAGCAAGGGCAACGTACTGCTCTCTGGCTTGCCTGGGTTGAGTGCCCCAGTCGTCAAAGAGCCTCGCGAAAGCAGTGCTGCGCAGACTCCCTTTGCCAGTCGAACGGCCTCCTTGACTGAAAGAGAACTGCAGTGCCAAAAGGCACCGTGCTGACGACTGGCTCCAGGAAGAGACTCGGGACAGCACTCTCATAGAAGCGAAAGCTAGGCTGTGCGCCCAGCCTGAGGAGCAGTACGTACGTTTGCCACACTTCTTTACACAGCTAGGCATGAGCCGGAGAGCCTCGGTCACTGAGGCCTACCTAAGGGACTGCCACACTTACCCAGTAGCTCCCACGCAGAGGTCCCTGTGCCCAAACGGGCCTCCACGGAAGGGCCCTGTTCCTCCCGTTGTGTTTCCTTGAGGTAATCAGAAACCGCTGAGGATCCCTATAGGAGCTCCGGTTTGAAGCTGGGCGACCCTGGCTAAACCTTATTCCCCTCCGTGGTAAACGAGACAGTGGCGGGTCCTAAGCTGCCTGAAGTACACTGCTCGCGCCCACCTTCTCTTTGCTGCCGGAAGGCCTCCCACAAGAAGTCTGAGTTTACTCGTGACAGCAAAAGTCTGAGTTTACGCGTGTGAGGCCTGCTGCTCTCAGTTCCTTGCTGGGAGCTTCAGCAGGAGCGCTCGGGAGCTCGCCGGCACAAGAACTGTGAGTGCCCTCGCCCCACCCGGCCTCAAGCAAAAGTCCAGATTTCCCCCGTCAGAGTGCCATAGGAGCGAAGAAGCATGCGTTAACGGAGGGCTTCAACAGTGCTAGGGCTTTATTTCACGAGACACCGTGCACTCACGTTCGTTGTAACAACTGTCAAAGGGCACTGGATGCCTTCCAACTCCTCTCTTGCGTTTGAGCCACAGGAAGTAAATGCATTCGTTTGATTAAGCTCCGTGAACGTGCAACGACGATGGCGAAGCGCTGCCCTTTTCGCTCGAAAGCTCTCGTTTGTACGGCCTTCACCCGGCCTCAAGGTACGCCGTTCTAAACAGCCTTACATTCCACGCTGGTGTGCCCCCAGTTGGGAATGTGGGCTCTTCTGTGAGACATCAATGTGCGTCCCAAAGGAAACCGGGGGGGGCGCGGGGGGCTCCCCCAGGACGCCTGCGTACGGCAGTCGGTTGCCAGATGTTTACTTCCAGCCGGAGAAAGAGAAAAAGGACAGCTTTCCCAGGGACAATTCTGGACCCTTGGGAACATCCAGAATCACCAAAGCCTAAACTTGGCACGGCCTGGGGAACGCTCTTCCGCACGTCCAGCAATCCCCACGTCAAAACCTTTCTCGGCAGAGGCAGGCACTCTCTCCCTTGTGCTAGATAGCTCGGCAGAACCTTCCGAGAAACATGCTGCGTCATTCAGCTTGAAAGTGGGACGCGGATGGGAGAGTACGCTTTCTCCCCGTTTGGAGGTGCCGTGCGCTTGGCTTCAAAGCTGCCCGAACAGCACTAGCGGCCCGACGTCTCTGCACGGCAGGATTGTCGTTGTGGGCCGAGGCTGCGTGTTCTCTCAAAGCGGAAAACCGTGCTGGCAATACCTTGCTAGAAACTCCTCCCACGGCACTACATGTTCAGCTCCGGCCAAACGAAAGGTGACCTCAGGCCTCAAGGTAAGTTCCAGCGTTTCACGTCGGGGGAGTTGGGTGTGCAGTGGTTTCCATGAGGCCAGACTCCACCACGGAGTGCCTTAACTCTGCGACGCTCCTGGGGGCACACAGGATAGGAGCTCGTTCGCCAATTTCGCAGGATGACTTCTCTCCGTGCCGGAACGGCGGCTCCTGGCTTCTAGAGGAACCTTAGCCTACACAGGCCCCTGGAGGAAGCTCTTCACATTCAGAGCAAGGGCAACGTTCTGCTCTCCGGCTTGCCTGGGTTGAGTGCCCCAGTCGTCAAAGAGCCTCGCGAAAGCAGTGCTGCGCAGACTCCCTTTGCCAGTCGAACGGCCTCCTTGACTGAAAGAGAACTGCAGTGCCAAAAGGCACCGTGCTGACGACTGGCTCCAGGAAGAGACTCGGGACAGCACTCTCATAGAAGCGAAAGCTAGGCTGTGCGCCCAGCCTGAGGAGCAGTACGTACGTTTGCCACACTTCTTTACACAGCTAGGCATGAGCCGGAGAGCCTCGGTCACTGAGGCCTACCTAAGGGACTGCCACACTTACCCAGTAGCTCCCACGCAGAGGTCCCTGTGCCCAAACGGGCCTCCACGGAAGGGCCCTGTTCCTCCCGTTGTGTTTCCTTGAGGTAATCAGAAACCGCTGAGGATCCCTATAGGAGCTCCGGTTTGAAGCTGGGCGACCCTGGCTAAACCTTATTCCCCTCCGTGGTAAACGAGACAGTGGCGGGTCCTAAGCTGCCTGAAGTACACTGCTCGCGCCCACCTTCTCTTTGCTGCCGGAAGGCCTCCCACAAGAAGTCTGAGTTTACTCGTGACAGCAGAAGTCTGAGTTTACGCGTGTGAGGCCTGCTGCTCTCAGTTCCTTGCTGGGAGCTTCAGCAGGAGCGCTCGGGAGCTCGCCGGCACAAGAACTGTGAGTGCCCTCGCCCCACCCCGGCCTCAAGCAAAAGTCCAGATTTCCCCCGTCAGAGTGCCATAGGAGCGAAGAAGCATGCGTTAACGGAGGGCTTCAACAGTGCTAGGGCTTTATTTCACGAGACACCGTGCACTCACGTTCGTTGTAACAACTGTCAAAGGGCACTGGATGCCTTCCAACTCCTCTCTTGCGTTTGAGCCACAGGAAGTAAATGCATTCGTTTGATTAAGCTCCGTGAACGTGCAACGACGATGGCGAAGCGCTGCCCTGTTCGCTCGAAAGCTCTCGTTTGTACGGCCTTCACCCGGCCTCAAGGTACGCCGTTCTAAACAGCCTTACATTCCACGCTGGTGTGCCCCCAGTTGGGAATGTGGGCTCTTCTGTGAGACACCAATGTGCGTCCCAAAGGAAACCGGGGGGGGGCGGGGGGCTCCCCCAGGACGCCTGCGTACGGCAGTCGGTTGCCAGATGTTTACTTCCAGCCGGAGAAAGAGAAAAAGGACAGCTTTCCCAGGGACAATTCTGGACCCTTGGGAACATCCAGAATCACCAAAGCCTAAACTTGGCACGGCCTGGGGAACGCTCTTCCGCACGTCCAGCAATCCCCACGTCAAAACCTTTCTCGGCAGAGGCAGGCACTCTCTCCCTTGTACTAGATAGCTCGGCAGAACCTTCCGAGAAACATGCTGCGTCATTCAGCTTGAAAGTGGGACGCGGATGGGAGAGTACGCTTTCTCCCCGTTTGGAGGCGCCGTGCGCTTGGCTTCAAAGCTGCCCGAACAGCACTAGCGGCCCGACGTCTCTGCACGGCAGGATTGTCGTTGTGGGCCGAGGCTGCGTGTTCTCTCAAAGCGGAAAACCGTGCTGGCAATACCTTGCTAGAAACTCCTCCCACGGCACTACATGTTCAGCTCCGGCCAAACGAAAGGTGACCTCAGGCCTCAAGGTAAGTTCCAGCGTTTCACGTCGGGGGAGTTGGGTGTGCAGTGGTTTCCATGAGGCCAGACTCCACCACGGAGTGCCTTAACTCTGCGACGCTCCTGGGGGCACACAGGATAGGAGCTCGTTCGCCAATTTCGCAGGATGACTTCTCTCCGTGCCGGAACGGCGGCTCCTGGCTTCTAGAGGAACCTTAGCCTACACAGGCCCCTGGAGGAAGCTCTTCACATTCAGAGCAAGGGCAACGTTCTGCTCTCCGGCTTGCCTGGGTTGAGTGCCCCAGTCGTCAAAGAGCCTCGCGAAAGCAGTGCTGCGCAGACTCCCTTTGCCAGTCGAACGGCCTCCTTGACTGAAAGAGAACTGCAGTGCCAAAAGGCACCGTGCTGACGACTGGCTCCAGGAAGAGACTCGGGACAGCACTCTCATAGAAGCGAAAGCTAGGCTGTGCGCCCAGCCTGAGGAGCAGTACGTACGTTTGCCACACTTCTTTACACAGCTAGGCATGAGCCGGAGAGCCTCGGTCACTGAGGCCTACCTAAGGGACTGCCACACTTACCCAGTAGCTCCCACGCAGAGGTCCCTGTGCCCAAACGGGCCTCCACGGAAGGGCCCTGTTCCTCCCGTTGTGTTTCCTTGAGGTAATCAGAAACCGCTGAGGATCCCTATAGGAGCTCCGGTTTGAAGCTGGGCGACCCTGGCTAAACCTTATTCCCCTCCGTGGTAAACGAGACAGTGGCGGGTCCTAAGCTGCCTGAAGTACACTGCTCGCGCCCACCTTCTCTTTGCTGCCGGAAGGCCTCCCACAAGAAGTCTGAGTTTACTCGTGACAGCAGAAGTCTGAGTTTACGCGTGTGAGGCCTGCTGCTCTCAGTTCCTTGCTGGGAGCTTCAGCAGGAGCGCTCGGGAGCTCGCCGGCACAAGAACTGTGAGTGCCCTCGCCCCACCCCGGCCTCAAGCAAAAGTCCAGATTTCCCCCGTCAGAGTGCCATAGGAGCGAAGAAGCATGCGTTAAAGGAGGGCTTCAACAGTGCTAGGGCTTTATTTCACGAGACACCGTGCACTCACGTTCGTTGTAACAACTGTCAAAGGGCACTGGATGCCTTCCAACTCCTCTCTTGCGTTTGAGCCACAGGAAGTAAATGCATTCGTTTGATTAAGCTCCGTGAACGTGCAACGACGATGGCGAAGCGCTGCCCTGTTCGCTCGAAAGCTCTCGTTTGTACGGCCTTCACCCGGCCTCAAGGTACGCCGTTCTAAACAGCCTTACATTCCACGCTGGTGTGCCCCCAGTTGGGAATGTGGGCTCTTCTGTGAGACACCAATGTGCGTCCCAAAGGAAACCGGGGGGGGGCGGGGGGCTCCCCCAGGACGCCTGCGTACGGCAGTCGGTTGCCAGATGTTTACTTCCAGCCGGAGAAAGAGAAAAAGGACAGCTTTCCCAGGGACAATTCTGGACCCTTGGGAACATCCAGAATCACCAAAGCCTAAACTTGGCACGGCCTGGGGAACGCTCTTCCGCACGTCCAGCAATCCCCACGTCAAAACCTTTCTCGGCAGAGGCAGGCACTCTCTCCCTTGTACTAGATAGCTCGGCAGAACCTTCCGAGAAACATGCTGCGTCATTCAGCTTGAAAGTGGGACGCGGATGGGAGAGTACGCTTTCTCCCCGTTTGGAGGCGCCGTGCGCTTGGCTTCAAAGCTGCCCGAACAGCACTAGCGGCCCGACGTCTCTGCACGGCAGGATTGTCGTTGTGGGCCGAGGCTGCGTGTTCTCTCAAAGCGGAAAACCGTGCTGGCAATACCTTGCTAGAAACTCCTCCCACGGCACTACATGTTCAGCTCCGGCCAAACGAAAGGTGACCTCAGGCCTCAAGGTAAGTTCCAGCGTTTCACGTCGGGGGAGTTGGGTGTGCAGTGGTTTCCATGAGGCCAGACTCCACCACGGAGTGCCTTAACTCTGCGACGCTCCTGGGGGCACACAGGATAGGAGCTCGTTCGCCAATTTCGCAGGATGACTTCTCTCCGTGCCGGAACGGCGGCTCCTGGCTTCTAGAGGAACCTTAGCCTACACAGGCCCCTGGAGGAAGCTCTTCACATTCAGAGCAAGGGCAACGTTCTGCTCTCCGGCTTGCCTGGGTTGAGTGCCCCAGTCGTCAAAGAGCCTCGCGAAAGCAGTGCTGCGCAGACTCCCTTTGCCAGTCGAACGGCCTCCTTGACTGAAAGAGAACTGCAGTGCCAAAAGGCACCGTGCTGACGACTGGCTCCAGGAAGAGACTCGGGACAGCACTCTCATAGAAGCGAAAGCTAGGCTGTGCGCCCAGCCTGAGGAGCAGTACGTACGTTTGCCACACTTCTTTACACAGCTAGGCATGAGCCGGAGAGCCTCGGTCACTGAGGCCTACCTAAGGGACTGCCACACTTACCCAGTAGCTCCCACGCAGAGGTCCCTGTGCCCAAACGGGCCTCCACGGAAGGGCCCTGTTCCTCCCGTTGTGTTTCCTTGAGGTAATCAGAAACCGCTGAGGATCCCTATAGGAGCTCCGGTTTGAAGCTGGGCGACCCTGGCTAAACCTTATTCCCCTCCGTGGTAAACGAGACAGTGGCGGGTCCTAAGCTGCCTGAAGTACACTGCTCGCGCCCACCTTCTCTTTGCTGCCGGAAGGCCTCCCACAAGAAGTCTGAGTTTACTCGTGACAGCAGAAGTCTGAGTTTACGCGTGTGAGGCCTGCTGCTCTCAGTTCCTTGCTGGGAGCTTCAGCAGGAGCGCTCGGGAGCTCGCCGGCACAAGAACTGTGAGTGCCCTCGCCCCACCCCGGCCTCAAGCAAAAGTCCAGATTTCCCCCGTCAGAGTGCCATAGGAGCGAAGAAGCATGCGTTAACGGAGGGCTTCAACAGTGCTAGGGCTTTATTTCACGAGACACCGTGCACTCACGTTCGTTGTAACAACTGTCAAAGGGCACTGGATGCCTTCCAACTCCTCTCTTGCGTTTGAGCCACAGGAAGTAAATGCATTCGTTTGATTAAGCTCCGTGAACGTGCAACGACGATGGCGAAGCGCTGCCCTGTTCGCTCGAAAGCTCTCGTTTGTACGGCCTTCACCCGGCCTCAAGGTACGCCGTTCTAAACAGCCTTACATTCCACGCTGGTGTGCCCCCAGTTGGGAATGTGGGCTCTTCTGTGAGACACCAATGTGCGTCCCAAAGGAAACCGGGGGTGGGGGGGGGGGGCTCCCCCAGGACGCCTGCGTACGGCAGTCGGTTGCCAGATGTTTACTTCCAGCCGGAGAAAGAGAAAAAGGACAGCTTTCCCAGGGACAATTCTGGACCCTTGGGAACATCCAGAATCACCAAAGCCTAAACTTGGCACGGCCTGGGGAACGCTCTTCCGCACGTCCAGCAATCCCCACGTCAAAACCTTTCTCGGCAGAGGCAGGCACTCTCTCCCTTGTGCTAGATAGCTCGGCAGAACCTTCCGAGAAACATGCTGCGTCATTCAGCTTGAAAGTGGGACGCGGATGGGAGAGTACGCTTTCTCCCCGTTTGGAGGCGCCGTGCGCTTGGCTTCAAAGCTGCCCGAACAGCACTAGCGGCCCGACGTCTCTGCACGGCAGGATTGTCGTTGTGGGCCGAGGCTGCGTGTTCTCTCAAAGCGGAAAACCGTGCTGGCAATACCTTGCTAGAAACTCCTCCCACGGCACTACATGTTCAGCTCCGGCCAAACGAAAGGTGACCTCAGGCCTCAAGGTAAGTTCCAGCGTTTCACGTCGGGGGAGTTGGGTGTGCAGTGGTTTCCATGAGGCCAGACTCCACCACGGAGTGCCTTAACTCTGCGACGCTCCTGGGGGCACACAGGATAGGAGCTCGTTCGCCAATTTCGCAGGATGACTTCTCTCCGTGCCGGAACGGCGGCTCCTGGCTTCTAGAGGAACCTTAGCCTACACAGGCCCCTGGAGGAAGCTCTTCACATTCAGAGCAAGGGCAACGTTCTGCTCTCCGGCTTGCCTGGGTTGAGTGCCCCAGTCGTCAAAGAGCCTCGCGAAAGCAGTGCTGCGCAGACTCCCTTTGCCAGTCGAACGGCCTCCTTGACTGAAAGAGAACTGCAGTGCCAAAAGGCACCGTGCTGACGACTGGCTCCAGGAAGAGACTCGGGACAGCACTCTCATAGAAGCGAAAGCTAGGCTGTGCGCCCAGCCTGAGGAGCAGTACGTACGTTTGCCACACTTCTTTACACAGCTAGGCATGAGCCGGAGAGCCTCGGTCACTGAGGCCTACCTAAGGGACTGCCACACTTACCCAGTAGCTCCCACGCAGAGGTCCCTGTGCCCAAACGGGCCTCCACGGAAGGGCCCTGTTCCTCCCGTTGTGTTTCCTTGAGGTAATCAGAAACCGCTGAGGATCCCTATAGGAGCTCCGGTTTGAAGCTGGGCGACCCTGGCTAAACCTTATTCCCCTCCGTGGTAAACGAGACAGTGGCGGGTCCTAAGCTGCCTGAAGTACACTGCTCGCGCCCACCTTCTCTTTGCTGCCGGAAGGCCTCCCACAAGAAGTCTGAGTTTACTCGTGACAGCAGAAGTCTGAGTTTACGCGTGTGAGGCCTGCTGCTCTCAGTTCCTTGCTGGGAGCTTCAGCAGGAGCGCTCGGGAGCTCGCCGGCACAAGAACTGTGAGTGCCCTCGCCCCACCCCGGCCTCAAGCAAAAGTCCAGATTTCCCCCGTCAGAGTGCCATAGGAGCGAAGAAGCATGCGTTAACGGAGGGCTTCAACAGTGCTAGGGCTTTATTTCACGAGACACCGTGCACTCACGTTCGTTGTAACAACTGTCAAAGGGCACTGGATGCCTTCCAACTCCTCTCTTGCGTTTGAGCCACAGGAAGTAAATGCATTCGTTTGATTAAGCTCCGTGAACGTGCAACGACGATGGCGAAGCGCTGCCCTGTTCGCTCGAAAGCTCTCGTTTGTACGGCCTTCACCCGGCCTCAAGGTACGCCGTTCTAAACAGCCTTACATTCCACGCTGGTGTGCCCCCAGTTGGGAATGTGGGCTCTTCTGTGAGACACCAATGTGCGTCCCAAAGGAAACCGGGGGGGGGGGCGGGGGGCTCCCCCAGGACGCCTGCGTACGGCAGTCGGTTGCCAGATGTTTACTTCCAGCCGGAGAAAGAGAAAAAGGACAGCTTTCCCAGGGACAATTCTGGACCCTTGGGAACATCCAGAATCACCAAAGCCTAAACTTGGCACGGCCTGGGGAACGCTCTTCCGCACGTCCAGCAATCCCCACGTCAAAACCTTTCTCGGCAGAGGCAGGCACTCTCTCCCTTGTGCTAGATAGCTCGGCAGAACCTTCCGAGAAACATGCTGCGTCATTCAGCTTGAAAGTGGGACGCGGATGGGAGAGTACGCTTTCTCCCCGTTTGGAGGCGCCGTGCGCTTGGCTTCAAAGCTGCCCGAACAGCACTAGCGGCCCGACGTCTCTGCACGGCAGGATTGTCGTTGTGGGCCGAGGCTGCGTGTTCTCTCAAAGCGGAAAACCGTGCTGGCAATACCTTGCTAGAAACTCCTCCCACGGCACTACATGTTCAGCTCCGGCCAAACGAAAGGTGACCTCAGGCCTCAAGGTAAGTTCCAGCGTTTCACGTCGGGGGAGTTGGGTGTGCAGTGGTTTCCATGAGGCCAGACTCCACCACGGAGTGCCTTAACTCTGCGACGCTCCTGGGGGCACACAGGATAGGAGCTCGTTCGCCAATTTCGCAGGATGACTTCTCTCCGTGCCGGAACGGCGGCTCCTGGCTTCTAGAGGAACCTTAGCCTACACAGGCCCCTGGAGGAAGCTCTTCACATTCAGAGCAAGGGCAACGTTCTGCTCTCCGGCTTGCCTGGGTTGAGTGCCCCAGTCGTCAAAGAGCCTCGCGAAAGCAGTGCTGCGCAGACTCCCTTTGCCAGTCGAACGGCCTCCTTGACTGAAAGAGAACTGCAGTGCCAAAAGGCACCGTGCTGACGACTGGCTCCAGGAAGAGACTCGGGACAGCACTCTCATAGAAGCGAAAGCTAGGCTGTGCGCCCAGCCTGAGGAGCAGTACGTACGTTTGCCACACTTCTTTACACAGCTAGGCATGAGCCGGAGAGCCTCGGTCGCTGAGGCCTACCTAAGGGACTGCCACACTTACCCAGTAGCTCCCACGCAGAGGTCCCTGTGCCCAAACGGGCCTCCACGGAAGGGCCCTGTTCCTCCCGTTGTGTTTCCTTGAGGTAATCAGAAACCGCTGAGGATCCCTATAGGAGCTCCGGTTTGAAGCTGGGCGACCCTGGCTAAACCTTATTCCCCTCCGTGGTAAACGAGACAGTGGCGGGTCCTAAGCTGCCTGAAGTACACTGCTCGCGCCCACCTTCTCTTTGCTGCCGGAAGGCCTCCCACAAGAAGTCTGAGTTTACTCGTGACAGCAGAAGTCTGAGTTTACGCGTGTGAGGCCTGCTGCTCTCAGTTCCTTGCTGGGAGCTTCAGCAGGAGCGCTCGGGAGCTCGCCGGCACAAGAACTGTGAGTGCCCTCGCCCCACCCCGGCCTCAAGCAAAAGTCCAGATTTCCCCCGTCAGAGTGCCATAGGAGCGAAGAAGCATGCGTTAACGGAGGGCTTCAACAGTGCTAGGGCTTTATTTCACGAGACACCGTGCACTCACGTTCGTTGTAACAACTGTCAAAGGGCACTGGATGCCTTCCAACTCCTCTCTTGCGTTTGAGCCACAGGAAGTAAATGCATTCGTTTGATTAAGCTCCGTGAACGTGCAACGACGATGGCGAAGCGCTGCCCTGTTCGCTCGAAAGCTCTCGTTTGTACGGCCTTCACCCGGCCTCAAGGTACGCCGTTCTAAACAGCCTTACATTCCACGCTGGTGTGCCCCCAGTTGGGAATGTGGGCTCTTCTGTGAGACACCAATGTGCGTCCCAAAGGAAACCGGGGGGGGCGGGGGGCTCCCCCAGGACGCCTGCGTACGGCAGTCGGTTGCCAGATGTTTACTTCCAGCCGGAGAAAGAGAAAAAGGACAGCTTTCCCAGGGACAATTCTGGACCCTTGGGAACATCCAGAATCACCAAAGCCTAAACTTGGCACGGCCTGGGGAAAGCTCTTCCGCACGTCCAGCAATCCCCACGTCAAAACCTTTCTCGGCAGAGGCAGGCACTCTCTCCCTTGTACTAGATAGCTCGGCAGAACCTTCCGAGAAACATGCTGCGTCATTCAGCTTGAAAGTGGGACGCGGATGGGAGAGTACGCTTTCTCCCCGTTTGGAGGCGCCGTGCGCTTGGCTTCAAAGCTGCCCGAACAGCACTAGCGGCCCGACGTCTCTGCACGGCAGGATTGTCGTTGTGGGCCGAGGCTGCGTGTTCTCTCAAAGCGGAAAACCGTGCTGGCAATACCTTGCTAGAAACTCCTCCCACGGCACTACATGTTCAGCTCCGGCCAAACGAAAGGTGACCTCAGGCCTCAAGGTAAGTTCCAGCGTTTCACGTCGGGGGAGTTGGGTGTGCAGTGGTTTCCATGAGGCCAGACTCCACCACGGAGTGCCTTAACTCTGCGACGCTCCTGGGGGCACACAGGATAGGAGCTCGTTCGCCAATTTCGCAGGATGACTTCTCTCCGTGCCGGAACGGCGGCTCCTGGCTTCTAGAGGAACCTTAGCCTACACAGGCCCCTGGAGGAAGCTCTTCACATTCAGAGCAAGGGCAACGTTCTGCTCTCCGGCTTGCCTGGGTTGAGTGCCCCAGTCGTCAAAGAGCCTCGCGAAAGCAGTGCTGCGCAGACTCCCTTTGCCAGTCGAACGGCCTCCTTGACTGAAAGAGAACTGCAGTGCCAAAAGGCACCGTGCTGACGACTGGCTCCAGGAAGAGACTCGGGACAGCACTCTCATAGAAGCGAAAGCTAGGCTGTGCGCCCAGCCTGAGGAGCAGTACGTACGTTTGCCACACTTCTTTACACAGCTAGGCATGAGCCGGAGAGCCTCGGTCGCTGAGGCCTACCTAAGGGACTGCCACACTTACCCAGTAGCTCCCACGCAGAGGTCCCTGTGCCCAAACGGGCCTCCACGGAAGGGCCCTGTTCCTCCCGTTGTGTTTCCTTGAGGTAATCAGAAACCGCTGAGGATCCCTATAGGAGCTCCGGTTTGAAGCTGGGCGACCCTGGCTAAACCTTATTCCCCTCCGTGGTAAACGAGACAGTGGCGGGTCCTAAGCTGCCTGAAGTACACTGCTCGCGCCCACCTTCTCTTTGCTGCCGGAAGGCCTCCCACAAGAAGTCTGAGTTTACTCGTGACAGCAGAAGTCTGAGTTTACGCGTGTGAGGCCTGCTGCTCTCAGTTCCTTGCTGGGAGCTTCAGCAGGAGCGCTCGGGAGCTCGCCGGCACAAGAACTGTGAGTGCCCTCGCCCCACCCCGGCCTCAAGCAAAAGTCCAGATTTCCCCCGTCAGAGTGCCATAGGAGCGAAGAAGCATGCGTTAACGGAGGGCTTCAACAGTGCTAGGGCTTTATTTCACGAGACACCGTGCACTCACGTTCGTTGTAACAACTGTCAAAGGGCACTGGATGCCTTCCAACTCCTCTCTTGCGTTTGAGCCACAGGAAGTAAATGCATTCGTTTGATTAAGCTCCGTGAACGTGCAACGACGATGGCGAAGCGCTGCCCTGTTCGCTCGAAAGCTCTCGTTTGTACGGCCTTCACCCGGCCTCAAGGTACGCCGTTCTAAACAGCCTTACATTCCACGCTGGTGTGCCCCCAGTTGGGAATGTGGGCTCTTCTGTGAGACACCAATGTGCGTCCCAAAGGAAACCGGGGGGGGGGCGGGGGGCTCCCCCAGGACGCCTGCGTACGGCAGTCGGTTGCCAGATGTTTACTTCCAGCCGGAGAAAGAGAAAAAGGACAGCTTTCCCAGGGACAATTCTGGACCCTTGGGAACATCCAGAATCACCAAAGCCTAAACTTGGCACGGCCTGGGGAACGCTCTTCCGCACGTCCAGCAATCCCCACGTCAAAACCTTTCTCGGCAGAGGCAGGCACTCTCTCCCTTGTACTAGATAGCTCGGCAGAACCTTCCGAGAAACATGCTGCGTCATTCAGCTTGAAAGTGGGACGCGGATGGGAGAGTACGCTTTCTCCCCGTTTGGAGGCGCCGTGCGCTTGGCTTCAAAGCTGCCCGAACAGCACTAGCGGCCCGACGTCTCTGCACGGCAGGATTGTCGTTGTGGGCCGAGGCTGCGTGTTCTCTCAAAGCGGAAAACCGTGCTGGCAATACCTTGCTAGAAACTCCTCCCACGGCACTACATGTTCAGCTCCGGCCAAACGAAAGGTGACCTCAGGCCTCAAGGTAAGTTCCAGCGTTTCACGTCGGGGGAGTTGGGTGTGCAGTGGTTTCCATGAGGCCAGACTCCACCACGGAGTGCCTTAACTCTGCGACGCTCCTGGGGGCACACAGGATAGGAGCTCGTTCGCCAATTTCGCAGGATGACTTCTCTCCGTGCCGGAACGGCGGCTCCTGGCTTCTAGAGGAACCTTAGCCTACACAGGCCCCTGGAGGAAGCTCTTCACATTCAGAGCAAGGGCAACGTTCTGCTCTCCGGCTTGCCTGGGTTGAGTGCCCCAGTCGTCAAAGAGCCTCGCGAAAGCAGTGCTGCGCAGACTCCCTTTGCCAGTCGAACGGCCTCCTTGACTGAAAGAGAACTGCAGTGCCAAAAGGCACCGTGCTGACGACTGGCTCCAGGAAGAGACTCGGGACAGCACTCTCATAGAAGCGAAAGCTAGGCTGTGCGCCCAGCCTGAGGAGCAGTACGTACGTTTGCCACACTTCTTTACACAGCTAGGCATGAGCCGGAGAGCCTCGGTCACTGAGGCCTACCTAAGGGACTGCCACACTTACCCAGTAGCTCCCACGCAGAGGTCCCTGTGCCCAAACGGGCCTCCACGGAAGGGCCCTGTTCCTCCCGTTGTGTTTCCTTGAGGTAATCAGAAACCGCTGAGGATCCCTATAGGAGCTCCGGTTTGAAGCTGGGCGACCCTGGCTAAACCTTATTCCCCTCCGTGGTAAACGAGACAGTGGCGGGTCCTAAGCTGCCTGAAGTACACTGCTCGCGCCCACCTTCTCTTTGCTGCCGGAAGGCCTCCCACAAGAAGTCTGAGTTTACTCGTGACAGCAGAAGTCTGAGTTTACGCGTGTGAGGCCTGCTGCTCTCAGTTCCTTGCTGGGAGCTTCAGCAGGAGCGCTCGGGAGCTCGCCGGCACAAGAACTGTGAGTGCCCTCGCCCCACCCCGGCCTCAAGCAAAAGTCCAGATTTCCCCCGTCAGAGTGCCATAGGAGCGAAGAAGCATGCGTTAACGGAGGGCTTCAACAGTGCTAGGGCTTTATTTCACGAGACACCGTGCACTCACGTTCGTTGTAACAACTGTCAAAGGGCACTGGATGCCTTCCAACTCCTCTCTTGCGTTTGAGCCACAGGAAGTAAATGCATTCGTTTGATTAAGCTCCGTGAACGTGCAACGACGATGGCGAAGCGCTGCCCTGTTCGCTCGAAAGCTCTCGTTTGTACGGCCTTCACCCGGCCTCAAGGTACGCCGTTCTAAACAGCCTTACATTCCACGCTGGTGTGCCCCCAGTTGGGAATGTGGGCTCTTCTGTGAGACACCAATGTGCGTCCCAAAGGAAACCGGGGGGGGGGGGGGGCTCCCCCAGGACGCCTGCGTACGGCAGTCGGTTGCCAGATGTTTACTTCCAGCCGGAGAAAGAGAAAAAGGACAGCTTTGCCAGGGACAATTCTGGACCCTTGGGAACATCCAGAATCACCAAAGCCTAAACTTGGCACGGCCTGGGGAACGCTCTTCCGCACGTCCAGCAATCCCCACGTCAAAACCTTTCTCGGCAGAGGCAGGCACTCTCTCCCTTGTGCTAGATAGCTCGGCAGAACCTTCCGAGAAACATGCTGCGTCATTCAGCTTGAAAGTGGGACGCGGATGGGAGAGTACGCTTTCTCCCCGTTTGGAGGCGCCGTGCGCTTGGCTTCAAAGCTGCCCGAACAGCACTAGCGGCCCGACGTCTCTGCACGGCAGGATTGTCGTTGTGGGCCGAGGCTGCGTGTTCTCTCAAAGCGGAAAACCGTGCTGGCAATACCTTGCTAGAAACTCCTCCCACGGCACTACATGTTCAGCTCCGGCCAAACGAAAGGTGACCTCAGGCCTCAAGGTAAGTTCCAGCGTTTCACGTCGGGGGAGTTGGGTGTGCAGTGGTTTCCATGAGGCCAGACTCCACCACGGAGTGCCTTAACTCTGCGACGCTCCTGGGGGCACACAGGATAGGAGCTCGTTCGCCAATTTCGCAGGATGACTTCTCTCCGTGCCGGAACGGCGGCTCCTGGCTTCTAGAGGAACCTTAGCCTACACAGGCCCCTGGAGGAAGCTCTTCACATTCAGAGCAAGGGCAACGTTCTGCTCTCCGGCTTGCCTGGGTTGAGTGCCCCAGTCGTCAAAGAGCCTCGCGAAAGCAGTGCTGCGCAGACTCCCTTTGCCAGTCGAACGGCCTCCTTGACTGAAAGAGAACTGCAGTGCCAAAAGGCACCGTGCTGACGACTGGCTCCAGGAAGAGACTCGGGACAGCACTCTCATAGAAGCGAAAGCTAGGCTGTGCGCCCAGCCTGAGGAGCAGTACGTACGTTTGCCACACTTCTTTACACAGCTAGGCATGAGCCGGAGAGCCTCGGTCACTGAGGCCTACCTAAGGGACTGCCACACTTACCCAGTAGCTCCCACGCAGAGGTCCCTGTGCCCAAACGGGCCTCCACGGAAGGGCCCTGTTCCTCCCGTTGTGTTTCCTTGAGGTAATCAGAAACCGCTGAGGATCCCTATAGGAGCTCCGGTTTGAAGCTGGGCGACCCTGGCTAAACCTTATTCCCCTCCGTGGTAAACGAGACAGTGGCGGGTCCTAAGCTGCCTGAAGTACACTGCTCGCGCCCACCTTCTCTTTGCTGCCGGAAGGCCTCCCACAAGAAGTCTGAGTTTACTCGTGACAGCAGAAGTCTGAGTTTACGCGTGTGAGGCCTGCTGCTCTCAGTTCCTTGCTGGGAGCTTCAGCAGGAGCGCTCGGGAGCTCGCCGGCACAAGAACTGTGAGTGCCCTCGCCCCACCCCGGCCTCAAGCAAAAGTCCAGATTTCCCCCGTCAGAGTGCCATAGGAGCGAAGAAGCATGCGTTAACGGAGGGCTTCAACAGTGCTAGGGCTTTATTTCACGAGACACCGTGCACTCACGTTCGTTGTAACAACTGTCAAAGGGCACTGGATGCCTTCCAACTCCTCTCTTGCGTTTGAGCCACAGGAAGTAAATGCATTCGTTTGATTAAGCTCCGTGAACGTGCAACGACGATGGCGAAGCGCTGCCCTGTTCGCTCGAAAGCTCTCGTTTGTACGGCCTTCACCCGGCCTCAAGGTACGCCGTTCTAAACAGCCTTACATTCCACGCTGGTGTGCCCCAGTTGGGAATGTGGGCTCTTCTGTGAGACACCAATGTGCGTCCCAAAGGAAACCGGGGGGGGCGGGGGGCTCCCCCAGGACGCCTGCGTACGGCAGTCGGTTGCCAGATGTTTACTTCCAGCCGGAGAAAGAGAAAAAGGACAGCTTTCCCAGGGACAATTCTGGACCCTTGGGAACATCCAGAATCACCAAGCCTAAACTTGGCACGGCCTGGGGAACGCTCTTCCGCACGTCCAGCAATCCCCACGTCAAAACCTTTCTCGGCAGAGGCAGGCACTCTCTCCCTTGTGCTAGATAGCTCGGCAGAGCCTTCCGAGAAACATGCTGCGTCATTCAGCTTGAAAGTGGGACGCGGGATGGGAGAGTACGCTTTCTCCCCGTTTGGAGGCGCCGTGCGCTTGGCTTCAAAGCTGCCCGAACAGCACTAGCGGCCCGACGTCTCTGCACGGCAGGATTGTCGTTGTGGGCCGAGGCTGCGTGTTCTCTCAAAGCGGAAAACCGTGCTGGCAATACCTTGCTAGAAACTCCTCCCACGGCACTACATGTTCAGCTCCGGCCAAACGAAAGGTGACCTCAGGCCTCAAGGTAAGTTCCAGCGTTTCACGTCGGGGGAGTTGGGTGTGCAGTGGTTTCCATGAGGCCAGACTCCACCACGGAGTGCCTTAACTCTGCGACGCTCCTGGGGGCACACAGGATAGGAGCTCGTTCGCCAATTTCGCAGGATGACTTCTCTCCGTGCCGGAACGGCGGCTCCTGGCTTCTAGAGGAACCTTAGCCTACACAGGCCCCTGGAGGAAGCTCTTCACATTCAGAGCAAGGGCAACGTACTGCTCTCTGGCTTGCCTGGGTTGAGTGCCCCAGTCGTCAAAGAGCCTCGCGAAAGCAGTGCTGCGCAGACTCCCTTTGCCAGTCGAACGGCCTCCTAGACTGAAAGAGAACTGCAGTGCCAAAAGGCACCGTGCTGACGACTGGCTCCAGGAAGAGACTCGGGACAGCACTCTCATAGAAGCGAAAGCTAGGCTGTGCGCCCAGCCTGAGGAGCAGTACGTACGTTTGCCACACTTCTTTACACAGCTAGGCATGAGCCGGAGAGCCTCGGTCACTGAGGCCTACCTAAGGGACTGCCACACTTACCCAGTAGCTCCCACGCAGAGGTCCCTGTGCCCAAACGGGCCTCCACGGAAGGGCCCTGTTCCTCCCGTTGTGTTTCCTTGAGGTAATCAGAAACCGCTGAGGATCCCTATAGGAGCTCCGGTTTGAAGCTGGGCGACCCTGGCTAAACCTTATTCCCCTCCGTGGTAAACGAGACAGTGGCGGGTCCTAAGCTGCCTGAAGTACACTGCTCGCGCCCACCTTCTCTTTGCTGCCGGAAGGCCTCCCACAAGAAGTCTGAGTTTACTCGTGACAGCAGAAGTCTGAGTTTACGCGTGTGAGGCCTGCTGCTCTCAGTTCCTTGCTGGGAGCTTCAGCAGGAGCGCTCGGGAGCTCGCCGGCACAAGAACTGTGAGTGCCCTCGCCCCACCCCAGCCTCAAGCAAAAGTCCAGATTTCCCCCGTCAGAGTGCCATAGGAGCGAAGAAGCATGCGTTAACGGAGGGCTTCAACAGTGCTAGGGCTTTATTTCACGAGACACCGTGCACTCACGTTCGTTGTAACAACTGTCAAAGGGCACTGGATGCCTTCCAACTCCTCTCTTGCGTTTGAGCCACAGGAAGTAAATGCATTCGTTTGATTAAGCTCTGTGAACGTGCAACGACGATGGCGAAGCGCTGCCCTGTTCGCTCGAAAGCTCTCGTTTGTACGGCCTTCACCCGGCCTCAAGGTACGCCGTTCTAAACAGCCTTACATTCCACGCTGGTGTGCCCCCAGTTGGGAATGTGGGCTCTTCTGTGAGACACCAATGTGCGTCCCAAAGGAAACCGGGGGGGGCGGGGGGCTCCCCCAGGACGCCTGCGTACGGCAGTCGGTTGCCAGATGTTTACTTCCAGCCGGAGAAAGAGAAAAAGGACAGCTTTCCCAGGGACAATTCTGGACCCTTGGGAACATCCAGAATCACCAAAGCCTAAACTTGGCACGGCCTGGGGAACGCTCTTCCGCACGTCCAGCAATCCCCACGTCAAAACCTTTCTCGGCAGATGCAGGCACTCTCTCCCTTGTACTAGATAGCTCGGCAAAACCTTCCGAGAAACATGCTGCGTCATTCAGCTTGAAAGTGGGACGCGGATGGGAGAGTACGCTTTCTCCCCGTTTGGAGGCGCCGTGCGCTTGGCTTCAAAGCTGCCCGAACAGCACTAGCGGCCCGACGTCTCTGCACGGCAGGATTGTCGTTGTGGGCCGAGGCTGCGTGTTCTCTCAAAGCGGAAAACCGTGCTGGCAATACCTTGCTAGAAACTCCTCCCACGGCACTACATGTTCAGCTCCGGCCAAACGAAAGGTGACCTCAGGCCTCAAGGTAAGTTCCAGCGTTTCACGTCGGGGGAGTTGGGTGTGCAGTGGTTTCCATGAGGCCAGACTCCACCACGGAGTGCCTTAACTCTGCGACGCTCCTGGGGGCACACAGGATAGGAGCTCGTTCGCCAATTTCGCAGGATGACTTCTCTCCGTGCCGGAACGGCGGCTCCTGGCTTCTAGAGGAACCTTAGCCTACACAGGCCCCTGGAGGAAGCTCTTCACATTCAGAGCAAGGGCAACGTACTGCTCTCTGGCTTGCCTGGGTTGAGTGCCCCAGTCGTCAAAGAGCCTCGCGAAAGCAGTGCTGCGCAGACTCCCTTTGCCAGTCGAACGGCCTCCTTGACTGAAAGAGAACTGCAGTGCCAAAAGGCACCGTGCTGACGACTGGCTCCAGGAAGAGACTCGGGACAGCACTCTCATAGAAGCGAAAGCTAGGCTGTGCGCCCAGCCTGAGGAGCAGTACGTACGTTTGCCACACTTCTTTACACAGCTAGGCATGAGCCGGAGAGCCTCGGTCACTGAGGCCTACCTAAGGGACTGCCACACTTACCCAGTAGCTCCCATGCAGAGGTCCCTGTGCCCAAACGGGCCTCCACGGAAGGGCCCTGTTCCTCCCGTTGTGTTTCCTTGAGGTAATCAGAAACCGCTGAGGATCCCTATAGGAGCTCCGGTTTGAAGCTGGGCGACCCTGGCTAAACCTTATTCCCCTCCGTGGTAAACGAGACAGTGGCGGGTCCTAAGCTGCCTGAAGTACACTGCTCGCGCCCACCTTCTCTTTGCTGCCGGAAGGCCTCCCACAAGAAGTCTGAGTTTACTCGTGACAGCAGAAGTCTGAGTTTACGCGTGTGAGGCCTGCTGCTCTCAGTTCCTTGCTGGGAGCTTCAGCAGGAGCGCTCGGGAGCTCGCCGGCACAAGAACTGTGAGTGCCCTCGCCCCACCCCGGCCTCAAGCAAAAGTCCAGATTTCCCCCGTCAGAGTGCCATAGGAGCGAAGAAGCATGCGTTAACGGAGGGCTTCAACAGTGCTAGGGCTTTATTTCACGAGACACCGTGCACTCACGTTCGTTGTAACAACTGTCAAAGGGCACTGGATGCCTTCCAACTCCTCTCTTGCGTTTGAGCCACAGGAAGTAAATGCATTCGTTTGATTAAGCTCCGTGAACGTGCAACGACGATGGCGAAGCGCTGCCCTGTTCGCTCGAAAGCTCTCGTTTGTACGGCCTTCACCCGGCCTCAAGGTACGCCGTTCTAAACAGCCTTACATTCCACGCTGGTGTGCCCCCAGTTGGGAATGTGGGCTCTTCTGTGAGACACCAATGTGCGTCCCAAAGGAAACCGGGGGGGGCGGGGGGCTCCCCCAGGACGCCTGCGTACGGCAGTCGGTTGCCAGATGTTTACTTCCAGCCGGAGAAAGAGAAAAAGGACAGCTTTCCCAGGGACAATTCTGGACCCTTGGGAACATCCAGAATCACCAAAGCCTAAACTTGGCACGGCCTGGGGAACGCTCTTCCGCACGTCCAGCAATCCCCACGTCAAAACCTTTCTCGGCAGAGGCAGGCACTCTCTCCCTTGTGCTAGATAGCTCGGCAGAGCCTTCCGAGAAACATGCTGCGTCATTCAGCTTGAAAGTGGGACGCGGATGGGAGAGTACGCTTTCTCCCCGTTTGGAGGCGCCGTGCGCTTGGCTTCAAAGCTGCCCGAACAGCACTAGCGGCCCGACGTCTCTGCACGGCAGGATTGTCGTTGTGGGCCGAGGCTGCGTGTTCTCTCAAAGCGGAAAACCGTGCTGGCAATACCTTGCTAGAAACTCCTCCCACGGCACTACATGTTCAGCTCCGGCCAAACGAAAGGTGACCTCAGGCCTCAAGGTAAGTTCCAGCGTTTCACGTCGGGGGAGTTGGGTGTGCAGTGGTTTCCATGAGGCCAGACTCCACCACGGAGTGCCTTAACTCTGCGACGCTCCTGGGGGCACACAGGATAGGAGCTCGTTCGCCAATTTCGCAGGATGACTTCTCTCCGTGCCGGAACGGCGGCTCCTGGCTTCTAGAGGAACCTTAGCCTACACAGGCCCCTGGAGGAAGCTCTTCACATTCAGAGCAAGGGCAACGTACTGCTCTCTGGCTTGCCTGGGTTGAGTGCCCCAGTCGTCAAAGAGCCTCGCGAAAGCAGTGCTGCGCAGACTCCCTTTGCCAGTCGAACGGCCTCCTAGACTGAAAGAGAACTGCAGTGCCAAAAGGCACCGTGCTGACGACTGGCTCCAGGAAGAGACTCGGGACAGCACTCTCATAGAAGCGAAAGCTAGGCTGTGCGCCCAGCCTGAGGAGCAGTACGTACGTTTGCCACACTTCTTTACACAGCTAGGCATGAGCCGGAGAGCCTCGGTCACTGAGGCCTACCTAAGGGACTGCCACACTTACCCAGTAGCTCCCACGCAGAGGTCCCTGTGCCCAAACGGGCCTCCACGGAAGGGCCCTGTTCCTCCCGTTGTGTTTCCTTGAGGTAATCAGAAACCGCTGAGGATCCCTATAGGAGCTCCGGTTTGAAGCTGGGCGACCCTGGCTAAACCTTATTCCCCTCCGTGGTAAACGAGACAGTGGCGGGTCCTAAGCTGCCTGAAGTACACTGCTCGCGCCCACCTTCTCTTTGCTGCCGGAAGGCCTCCCACAAGAAGTCTGAGTTTACTCGTGACAGCAGAAGTCTGAGTTTACGCGTGTGAGGCCTGCTGCTCTCAGTTCCTTGCTGGGAGCTTCAGCAGGAGCGCTCGGGAGCTCGCCGGCACAAGAACTGTGAGTGCCCTCGCCCCACCCCAGCCTCAAGCAAAAGTCCAGATTTCCCCCGTCAGAGTGCCATAGGAGCGAAGAAGCATGCGTTAACGGAGGGCTTCAACAGTGCTAGGGCTTTATTTCACGAGACACCGTGCACTCACGTTCGTTGTAACAACTGTCAAAGGGCACTGGATGCCTTCCAACTCCTCTCTTGCGTTTGAGCCACAGGAAGTAAATGCATTCGTTTGATTAAGCTCTGTGAACGTGCAACGACGATGGCGAAGCGCTGCCCTGTTCGCTCGAAAGCTCTCGTTTGTACGGCCTTCACCCGGCCTCAAGGTACGCCGTTCTAAACAGCCTTACATTCCACGCTGGTGTGCCCCCAGTTGGGAATGTGGGCTCTTCTGTGAGACACCAATGTGCGTCCCAAAGGAAACCGGGGGGGGCGGGGGGCTCCCCCAGGACGCCTGCGTACGGCAGTCGGTTGCCAGATGTTTACTTCCAGCCGGAGAAAGAGAAAAAGGACAGCTTTCCCAGGGACAATTCTGGACCCTTGGGAACATCCAGAATCACCAAAGCCTAAACTTGGCACGGCCTGGGGAACGCTCTTCCGCACGTCCAGCAATCCCCACGTCAAAACCTTTCTCGGCAGATGCAGGCACTCTCTCCCTTGTACTAGATAGCTCGGCAGAACCTTCCGAGAAACATGCTGCGTCATTCAGCTTGAAAGTGGGACGCGGATGGGAGAGTACGCTTTCTCCCCGTTTGGAGGCGCCGTGCGCTTGGCTTCAAAGCTGCCCGAACAGCACTAGCGGCCCGACGTCTCTGCACGGCAGGATTGTCGTTGTGGGCCGAGGCTGCGTGTTCTCTCAAAGCGGAAAACCGTGCTGGCAATACCTTGCTAGAAACTCCTCCCACGGCACTACATGTTCAGCTCCGGCCAAACGAAAGGTGACCTCAGGCCTCAAGGTAAGTTCTAGCGTTTCACGTCGGGGGAGTTGGGTGTGCAGTGGTTTCCATGAGGCCAGACTCCACCACGGAGTGCCTTAACTCTGCGACGCTCCTGGGGGCACACAGGATAGGAGCTCGTTCGCCAATTTCGCAGGATGACTTCTCTCCGGCCGGAACGGCGGCTCCTGGCTTCTAGAGGAACCTTAGCCTACACAGGCCCCTGGAGGAAGCTCTTCACATTCAGAGCAAGGGCAACGTTCTGCTCTCTGGCTTGCCTGGGTTGAGTGCCCCAGTCGTCAAAGAGCCTCGCGAAAGCAGTGCTGCGCAGACTCCCTTTGCCAGTCGAACGGCCTCCTTGACTGAAAGAGAACTGCAGTGCCAAAAGGCACCGTGCTGACGACTGGCTCCAGGAAGAGACTCGGGACAGCACTCTCATAGAAGCGAAAGCTAGGCTGTGCGCCCAGCCTGAGGAGCAGTACGTACGTTTGCCACACTTCTTTACACAGCTAGGCATGAGCCGGAGAGCCTCGGTCACTGAGGCCTACCTAAGGGACTGCCACACTTACCCAGTAGCTCCCACGCAGAGGTCCCTGTGCCCAAACGGGCCTCCACGGAAGGGCCCTGTTCCTCCCGTTGTGTTTCCTTGAGGTAATCAGAAACCGCTGAGGATCCCTATAGGAGCTCCGGTTTGAAGCTGGGCGACCCTGGCTAAACCTTATTCCCCTCCGTGGTAAACGAGACAGTGGCGGGTCCTAAGCTGCCTGAAGTACACTGCTCGCGCCCACCTTCTCTTTGCTGCCGGAAGGCCTCCCACAAGAAGTCTGAGTTTACTCGTGACAGCAGAAGTCTGAGTTTACGCGTGTGAGGCCTGCTGCTCTCAGTTCCTTGCTGGGAGCTTCAGCAGGAGCGCTCGGGAGCTCGCCGGCACAAGAACTGTGAGTGCCCTCGCCCCACCCCGGCCTCAAGCAAAAGTCCAGATTTCCCCCGTCAGAGTGCCATAGGAGCGAAGAAGCATGCGTTAACGGAGGGCTTCAACAGTGCTAGGGCTTTATTTCACGAGACACCGTGCACTCACGTTCGTTGTAACAACTGTCAAAGGGCACTGGATGCCTTCCAACTCCTCTCTTGCGTTTGAGCCACAGGAAGTAAATGCATTCGTTTGATTAAGCTCCGTGAACGTGCAACGACGATGGCGAAGCGCTGCCCTGTTCGCTCGAAAGCTCTCGTTTGTACGGCCTTCACCCGGCCTCAAGGTACGCCGTTCTAAACAGCCTTACATTCCACGCTGGTGTGCCCCCAGTTGGGAATGTGGGCTCTTCTGTGAGACACCAATGTGCGTCCCAAAGGAAACCGGGGGTGGGGGGGGGCTCCCCCAGGACGCCTGCGTACGGCAGTCGGTTGCCAGATGTTTACTTCCAGCCGGAGAAAGAGAAAAAGGACAGCTTTCCCAGGGACAATTCTGGACCCTTGGGAACATCCAGAATCACCAAAGCCTAAACTTGGCACGGCCTGGGGAACGCTCTTCCGCACGTCCAGCAATCCCCACGTCAAAACCTTTCTCGGCAGAGGCAAGCACTCTCTCCCTTGTGCTAGATAGCTCGGCAGAGCCTTCCGAGAAACATGCTGCGTCATTCAGCTTGAAAGTGGGACGCGGATGGGAGAGTACGCTTTCTCCCCGTTTGGAGGCGCCGTGCGCTTGGCTTCAAAGCTGCCCGAACAGCACTAGCGGCCCGACGTCTCTGCACGGCAGGATTGTCGTTGTGGGCCGAGGCTGCGTGTTCTCTCAAAGCGGAAAACCGTGCTGGCAATACCTTGCTAGAAACTCCTCCCACGGCACTACATGTTCAGCTCCGGCCAAACGAAAGGTGACCTCAGGCCTCAAGGTAAGTTCCAGCGTTTCACGTCGGGGGAGTTGGGTGTGCAGTGGTTTCCATGAGGCCAGACTCCACCACGGAGTGCCTTAACTCTGCGACGCTCCTGGGGGCACACAGGATAGGAGCTCGTTCGCCAATTTCGCAGGATGACTTCTCTCCGTGCCGGAACGGCGGCTCCTGGCTTCTAGAGGAACCTTAGCCTACACAGGCCCCTGGAGGAAGCTCTTCACATTCAGAGCAAGGGCAACGTTCTGCTCTCTGGCTTGCCTGGGTTGAGTGCCCCAGTCGTCAAAGAGCCTCGCGAAAGCAGTGCTGCGCAGACTCCCTTTGCCAGTCGAACGGCCTCCTTGACTGAAAGAGAACTGCAGTGCCAAAAGGCACCGTGCTGACGACTGGCTCCAGGAAGAGACTCGGGACAGCACTCTCATAGAAGCGAAAGCTAGGCTGTGCGCCCAGCCTGAGGAGCAGTACGTACGTTTGCCACACTTCTTTACACAGCTAGGCATGAGCCGGAGAGCCTCGGTCACTGAGGCCTACCTAAGGGACTGCCACACTTACCCAGTAGCTCCCACGCAGAGGTCCCTGTGCCCAAACGGGCCTCCACGGAAGGGCCCTGTTCCTCCCGTTGTGTTTCCTTGAGGTAATCAGAAACCGCTGAGGATCCCTATAGGAGCTCCGGTTTGAAGCTGGGCGACCCTGGCTAAACCTTATTCCCCTCCGTGGTAAACGAGACAGTGGCGGGTCCTAAGCTGCCTGAAGTACACTGCTCGCGCCCACCTTCTCTTTGCTGCCGGAAGGCCTCCCACAAGAAGTCTGAGTTTACTCGTGACAGCAGAAGTCTGAGTTTACGCGTGTGAGGCCTGCTGCTCTCAGTTCCTTGCTGGGAGCTTCAGCAGGAGCGCTCGGGAGCTCGCCGGCACAAGAACTGTGAGTGCCCTCGCCCCACCCCGGCCTCAAGCAAAAGTCCAGATTTCCCCCGTCAGAGTGCCATAGGAGCGAAGAAGCATGCGTTAACGGAGGGCTTCAACAGTGCTAGGGCTTTATTTCACGAGACACCGTGCACTCACGTTCGTTGTAACAACTGTCAAAGGGCACTGGATGCCTTCCAACTCCTCTCTTGCGTTTGAGCCACAGGAAGTAAATGCATTCGTTTGATTAAGCTCCGTGAACGTGCAACGACGATGGCGAAGCGCTGCCCTGTTCGCTCGAAAGCTCTCGTTTGTACGGCCTTCACACGGCCTCAAGGTACGCCGTTCTAAACAGCCTTACATTCCACGCTGGTGTGCCCCCAGTTGGGAATGTGGGCTCTTCTGTGAGACACCAATGTGCGTCCCAAAGGAAACCGGGGGTGGGGGGGGGGCTCCCCCAGGACGCCTGCGTACGGCAGTCAGTTGCCAGATGTTTACTTCCAGCCGGAGAAAGAGAAAAAGGACAGCTTTCCCAGGGACAATTCTGGACCCTTGGGAACATCCAGAATCACCAAAGCCTAAACTTGGCACGGCCTGGGGAACGCTCTTCCGCACGTCCAGCAATCCCCACGTCAAAACCTTTCTCGGCAGAGGCAGGCACTCTCTCCCTTGTGCTAGATAGCTCGGCAGAGCCTTCCGAGAAACATGCTGCGTCATTCAGCTTGAAAGTGGGACGCGGATGGGAGAGTACGCTTTCTCTCCGTTTGGAGGCGCCGTGCGCTTGGCTTCAAAGCTGCCCGAACAGCACTAGCGGCCCGACGTCTCTGCACGGCAGGATTGTCGTTGTGGGCCGAGGCTGCGTGTTCTCTCAAAGCGGAAAACCGTGCTGGCAATACCTTGCTAGAAACTCCCACGGCACTACATGTTCAGCTCCGGCCAAACGAAAGGTGACCTCAGGCCTCAAGGTAAGTTCCAGCGTTTCACGTCGGGGGAGTTGGGTGTGCAGTGGTTTCCATGAGGCCAGACTCCACCACGGAGTGCCTTAACTCTGCGACGCTCCTGGGGGCACACAGGATAGGAGCTCGTTCGCCAATTTCGCAGGATGACTTCTCTCCGTGCCGGAACGGCGGCTCCTGGCTTCTAGAGGAACCTTAGCCTACACAGGCCCCTGGAGGAAGCTCTTCACATTCAGAGCAAGGGCAACGTTCTGCTCTCTGGCTTGCCTGGGTTGAGTGCCCCAGTCGTCAAAGAGCCTCGCGAAAGCAGTGCTGCGCAGACTCCCTTTGCCAGTCGAACGGCCTCCTTGACTGAAAGAGAACTGCAGTGCCAAAAGGCACCGTGCTGACGACTGGCTCCAGGAAGAGACTCGGGACAGCACTCTCATAGAAGCGAAAGCTAGGCTGTGCGCCCAGCCTGAGGAGCAGTACGTACGTTTGCCACACTTCTTTACACAGCTAGGCATGAGCCGGAGAGCCTCGGTCACTGAGGCCTACCTAAGGGACTGCCACACTTACCCAGTAGCTCCCACGCAGAGGTCCCTGTGCCCAAACGGGCCTCCACGGAAGGGCCCTGTTCCTCCCGTTGTGTTTCCTTGAGGTAATCAGAAACCGCTGAGGATCCCTATAGGAGCTCCGGTTTGAAGCTGGGCGACCCTGGCTAAACCTTATTCCCCTCCGTGGTAAACGAGACAGTGGCGGGTCCTAAGCTGCCTGAAGTACACTGCTCGCGCCCACCTTCTCTTTGCTGCCGGAAGGCCTCCCACAAGAAGTCTGAGTTTACTCGTGACAGCAGAAGTCTGAGTTTACGCGTGTGAGGCCTGCTGCTCTCAGTTCCTTGCTGGGAGCTTCAGCAGGAGCGCTCGGGAGCTCGCCGGCACAAGAACTGTGAGTGCCCTCGCCCCACCCCGGCCTCAAGCAAAAGTCCAGATTTCCCCCGTCAGAGTGCCATAGGAGCGAAGAAGCATGCGTTAACGGAGGGCTTCAACAGTGCTAGGGCTTTATTTCACGAGACACCGTGCACTCACGTTCGTTGTAACAACTGTCAAAGGGCACTGGATGCCTTCCAACTCCTCTCTTGCGTTTGAGCCACAGGAAGTAAATGCATTCGTTTGATTAAGCTCCGTGAACGTGCAACGACGATGGCGAAGCGCTGCCCTGTTCGCTCGAAAGCTCTCGTTTGTACGGCCTTCACCCGGCCTCAAGGTACGCCGTTCTAAACAGCCTTACATTCCACGCTGGTGTGCCCCCAGTTGGGAATGTGGGCTCTTCTGTGAGACACCAATGTGCGTCCCAAAGGAAACCGGGGGTGGGGGGGGGGGCTCCCCCAGGACGCCTGCGTACGGCAGTCGGTTGCCAGATGTTTACTTCCAGCCGGAGAAAGAGAAAAAGGACAGCTTTCCCAGGGACAATTCTGGACCCTTGGGAACATCCAGAATCACCAAAGCCTAAACTTGGCACGGCCTGGGGAACGCTCTTCCGCACGTCCAGCAATCCCCACGTCAAAACCTTTCTCGGCAGAGGCAGGCACTCTCTCCCTTGTGCTAGATAGCTCGGCAGAGCCTTCCGAGAAACATGCTGCGTCATTCAGCTTGAAAGTGGGACGCGGATGGGAGAGTACGCTTTCTCCCCGTTTGGAGGCGCCGTGCGCTTGGCTTCAAAGCTGCCCGAACAGCACTAGCGGCCCGACGTCTCTGCACGGCAGGATTGTCGTTGTGGGCCGAGGCTGCGTGTTCTCTCAAAGCGGAAAACCGTGCTGGCAATACCTTGCTAGAAACTCCTCCCACGGCACTACATGTTCAGCTCCGGCCAAACGAAAGGTGACCTCAGGCCTCAAGGTAAGTTCCAGCGTTTCACGTCGGGGGAGTTGGGTGTGCAGTGGTTTCCATGAGGCCAGACTCCACCACGGAGTGCCTTAACTCTGCGACGCTCCTGGGGGCACACAGGATAGGAGCTCGTTCGCCAATTTCGCAGGATGACTTCTCTCCGTGCCGGAACGGCGGCTCCTGGCTTCTAGAGGAACCTTAGCCTACACAGGCCCCTGGAGGAAGCTCTTCACATTCAGAGCAAGGGCAACGTTCTGCTCTCTGGCTTGCCTGGGTTGAGTGCCCCAGTCGTCAAAGAGCCTCGCGAAAGCAGTGCTGCGCAGACTCCCTTTGCCAGTCGAACGGCCTCCTTGACTGAAAGAGAACTGCAGTGCCAAAAGGCACCGTGCTGACGACTGGCTCCAGGAAGAGACTCGGGACAGCACTCTCATAGAAGCGAAAGCTAGGCTGTGCGCCCAGCCTGAGGAGCAGTACGTACGTTTGCCACACTTCTTTACACAGCTAGGCATGAGCCGGAGAGCCTCGGTCACTGAGGCCTACCTAAGGGACTGCCACACTTACCCAGTAGCTCCCACGCAGAGGTCCCTGTGCCCAAACGGGCCTCCACGGAAGGGCCCTGTTCCTCCCGTTGTGTTTCCTTGAGGTAATCAGAAACCGCTGAGGATCCCTATAGGAGCTCCGGTTTGAAGCTGGGCGACCCTGGCTAAACCTTATTCCCCTCCGTGGTAAACGAGACAGTGGCGGGTCCTAAGCTGCCTGAAGTACACTGCTCGCGCCCACCTTCTCTTTGCTGCCGGAAGGCCTCCCACAAGAAGTCTGAGTTTACTCGTGACAGCAGAAGTCTGAGTTTACGCGTGTGAGGCCTGCTGCTCTCAGTTCCTTGCTGGGAGCTTCAGCAGGAGCGCTCGGGAGCTCGCCGGCACAAGAATTGTGAGTGCCCTCGCCCCACCCGGCCTCAAGCAAAAGTCCAGATTTCCCCCGTCAGAGTGCCATAGGAGCGAAGAAGCATGCGTTAACGGAGGGCTTCAACAGTGCTAGGGCTTTATTTCACGAGACACCGTGCACTCACGTTCGTTGTAACAACTGTCAAAGGGCACTGGATGCCTTCCAACTCCTCTCTTGCGTTTGAGCCACAGGAAGTAAATGCATTCGTTTGATTAAGCTCCGTGAACGTGCAACGACGATGGCGAAGCGCTGCCCTGTTCGCTCGAAAGCTCTCGTTTGTACGGCCTTCACCCGGCCTCAAGGTACGCAGTTCTAAACAGCCTTACATTCCACGCTGGTGTGCCCCCAGTTGGGAATGTGGGCTCTTCTGTGAGACACCAATGTGCATCCCAAAGGAAACCGGGGTGGGGGGCGGGGGGCTCCCCCAGGACGCCTGCGTACGGCAGTCGGTTGCCAGATGTTTACTTCCAGCCGGAGAAAGAGAAAAAGGACAGCTTTCCCAGGGACAATTCTGGACCCTTGGGAACATCCAGAATCACCAAAGCCTAAACTTGGCACGGCCTGGGGAACGCTCTTCCGCACGTCCAGCAATCCCCACGTCAAAACCTTTCTCGGCAGAGGCAGGCACTCTCTCCCTTGTGCTAGATAGCTCGGCAGAACCTTCCGAGAAACATGCTGCGTCATTCAGCTTGAAAGTGGGACGCGGATGGGAGAGTACGCTTTCTCCCCGTTTGGAGGCGCCGTGCGCTTGGCTTCAAAGCTGCCCGAACAGCACTAGCGGCCCGACGTCTCTGCACGGCAGGATTGTCGTTGTGGGCCGAGGCTGCGTGTTCTCTCAAAGCGGAAAACCGTGCTGGCAATACCTTGCTAGAAACTCCTCCCACGGCACTACATGTTCAGCTCCGGCCAAACGAAAGGTGACCTCAGGCCTCAAGGTAAGTTCCAGCGTTTCACGTCGGGGGAGTTGGGTGTGCAGTGGTTTCCATGAG
Organism: Grampus griseus; assembly: GCF_964374135.1. Lineage (NCBI taxonomy): Eukaryota > Metazoa > Chordata > Mammalia > Artiodactyla > Delphinidae > Grampus > Grampus griseus. The sequence goes on from NC_139008.1 coordinate 57,031,254, forward strand.
GCCAGACTCCACCACGGAGTGCCTTAACTCTGCGACGCTCCTGGGGGCACACAGGATAGGAGCTCGTTCGCCAATTTCGCAGGATGACTTCTCTCCGTGCCGGAACGGCGGCTCCTGGCTTCTAGAGGAACCTTAGCCTACACAGGCCCCTGGAGGAAGCTCTTCACATTCAGAGCAAGGGCAACGTTCTGCTCTCTGGCTTGCCTGGGTTGAGTGCCCCAGTCGTCAAAGAGCCTCGCGAAAGCAGTGCTGCGCAGACTCCCTTTGCCAGTCGAACGGCCTCCTTGACTGAAAGAGAACTGCAGTGCCAAAAGGCACCGTGCTGACGACTGGCTCCAGGAAGAGACTCGGGACAGCACTCTCATAGAAGCGAAAGCTAGGCTGTGCGCCCAGCCTGAGGAGCAGTACGTACGTTTGCCACACTTCTTTACACAGCTAGGCATGAGCCGGAGAGCCTCGGTCACTGAGGCCTACCTAAGGGACTGCCACACTTACCCAGTAGCTCCCACGCAGAGGTCCCTGTGCCCAAACGGGCCTCCACGGAAGGGCCCTGTTCCTCCCGTTGTGTTTCCTTGAGGTAATCAGAAACCGCTGAGGATCCCTATAGGAGCTCCGGTTTGAAGCTGGGCGACCCTGGCTAAACCTTATTCCCCTCCGTGGTAAACGAGACAGTGGCGGGTCCTAAGCTGCCTGAAGTACACTGCTCGCGCCCACCTTCTCTTTGCTGCCGGAAGGCCTCCCACAAGAAGTCTGAGTTTACTCGTGACAGCAGAAGTCTGAGTTTACGCGTGTGAGGCCTGCTGCTCTCAGTTCCTTGCTGGGAGCTTCAGCAGGAGCGCTCGGGAGCTCGCCGGCACAAGAACTGTGAGTGCCCTCGCCCCACCCCGGCCTCAAGCAAAAGTCCAGATTTCCCCCGTCAGAGTGCCATAGGAGCGAAGAAGCATGCGTTAACGGAGGGCTTCAACAGTGCTAGGGCTTTATTTCACGAGACACCGTGCACTCACGTTCGTTGTAACAACTGTCAAAGGGCACTGGATGCCTTCCAACTCCTCTCTTGCGTTTGAGCCACAGGAAGTAAATGCATTCGTTTGATTAAGCTCCGTGAACGTGCAACGACGATGGCGAAGCGCTGCCCTGTTCGCTCGAAAGCTCTCGTTTGTACGGCCTTCACCCGGCCTCAAGGTACGCCGTTCTAAACAGCCTTACATTCCACGCTGGTGTGCCCCCAGTTGGGAATGTGGGCTCTTCTGTGAGACACCAATGTGCGTCCCAAAGGAAACCGGGGGTGGGGGGGGGCTCCCCCAGGACGCCTGCGTACGGCAGTCGGTTGCCAGATGTTTACTTCCAGCCGGAGAAAGAGAAAAAGGACAGCTTTCCCAGGGACAATTCTGGACCCTTGGGAACATCCAGAATCACCAAAGCCTAAACTTGGCACGGCCTGGGGAACGCTCTTCCGCACGTCCAGCAATCCCCACGTCAAAACCTTTCTCGGCAGAGGCAGGCACTCTCTCCCTTGTGCTAGATAGCTCGGCAGAGCCTTCCGAGAAACATGCTGCGTCATTCAGCTTGAAAGTGGGACGCGGATGGGAGAGTACGCTTTCTCCCCGTTTGGAGGCGCCGTGCGCTTGGCTTCAAAGCTGCCCGAACAGCACTAGCGGCCCGACGTCTCTGCACGGCAGGATTGTCGTTGTGGGCCGAGGCTGCGTGTTCTCTCAAAGCGGAAAACCGTGCTGGCAATACCTTGCTAGAAACTCCTCCCACGGCACTACATGTTCAGCTCCGGCCAAACGAAAGGTGACCTCAGGCCTCAAGGTAAGTTCCAGCGTTTCACGTCGGGGGAGTTGGGTGTGCAGTGGTTTCCATGAGGCCAGACTCCACCACGGAGTGCCTTAACTCTGCGACGCTCCTGGGGGCACACAGGATAGGAGCTCGTTCGCCAATTTCGCAGGATGACTTCTCTCCGTGCCGGAACGGCGGCTCCTGGCTTCTAGAGGAACCTTAGCCTACACAGGCCCCTGGAGGAAGCTCTTCACATTCAGAGCAAGGGCAACGTACTCCTCTCTGGCTTGCCTGGCTTGAGTGCCCCAGTCGTCAAAGAGCCTCGCGAAAGCAGTGCTGCGCAGACTCCCTTTGCCAGTCGAACGGCCTCCTTGACTGAAAGAGAACTGCAGTGCCAAAAGGCACCGTGCTGACGACTGGCTCCAGGAAGAGACTCGGGACAGCACTCTCATAGAAGCGAAAGCTAGGCTGTGCGCCCAGCCTGAGGAGCAGTACGTACGTTTGCCACACTTCTTTACACAGCTAGGCATGAGCCGGAGAGCCTCGGTCACTGAGGCCTACCTAAGGGACTGCCACACTTACCCAGTAGCTCCCACGCAGAGGTCCCTGTGCCCAAACGGGCCTCCACGGAAGGGCCCTGTTCCTCCCGTTGTGTTTCCTTGAGGTAATCAGAAACCGCTGAGGATCCCTATAGGAGCTCCGGTTTGAAGCTGGGCGACCCTGGCTAAACCTTATTCCCCTCCGTGGTAAACGAGACAGTGGCGGGTCCTAAGCTGCCTGAAGTACACTGCTCGCGCCCACCTTCTCTTTGCTGCCGGAAGGCCTCCCACAAGAAGTCTGAGTTTACTCGTGACAGCAGAAGTCTGAGTTTACGCGTGTGAGGCCTGCTGCTCTCAGTTCCTTGCTGGGAGCTTCAGCAGGAGCGCTCGGGAGCTCGCCGGCACAAGAACTGTGAGTGCCCTCGCCCCACCCCGGCCTCAAGCAAAAGTCCAGATTTCCCCCGTCAGAGTGCCATAGGAGCGAAGAAGCATGCGTTAACGGAGGGCTTCAACAGTGCTAGGGCTTTATTTCACGAGACACCGTGCACTCACGTTCGTTGTAACAACTGTCAAAGGGCACTGGATGCCTTCCAACTCCTCTCTTGCGTTTGAGCCACAGGAAGTAAATGCATTCGTTTGATTAAGCTCCGTGAACGTGCAACGACGATGGCGAAGCGCTGCCCTGTTCGCTCGAAAGCTCTCGTTTGTACGTCCTTCACCCGGCCTCAAGGTACGCCGTTCTAAACAGCCTTACATTCCACGCTGGTGTGCCCCCAGTTGGGAATGTGGGCTCTTCTGTGAGACACCAATGTGCGTCCCAAAGGAAACCGGGGGGGGGGGCGGGGGGCTCCCCCAGGACGCCTGCGTACGGCAGTCGGTTGCCAGATGTTTACTTCCAGCCGGAGAAAGAGAAAAAGGACAGCTTTCCCAGGGACAATTCTGGACCCTTGGGAACATCCAGAATCACCAAAGCCTAAACTTGGCACGGCCTGGGGAACGCTCTTCCGCACGTCCAGCAATCCCCACGTCAAAACCTTTCTCGGCAGAGGCAGGCACTCTCTCCCTTGTGCTAGATAGCTCGGCAGAACCTTCCGAGAAACATGCTGCGTCATTCAGCTTGAAAGTGGGACGCGGATGGGAGAGTACGCTTTCTCCCCGTTTGGAGGCGCCGTGCGCTTGGCTTCAAAGCTGCCCGAACAGCACTAGCGGCCCGACGTCTCTGCACGGCAGGATTGTCGTTGTGGGCCGAGGCTGCGTGTTCTCTCAAAGCGGAAAACCGTGCTGGCAATACCTTGCTAGAAACTCCTCCCACGGCACTACATGTTCAGCTCCGGCCAAACGAAAGGTGACCTCAGGCCTCAAGGTAAGTTCCAGCGTTTCACGTCGGGGGAGTTGGGTGTGCAGTGGTTTCCATGAGGCCAGACTCCACCACGGAGTGCCTTAACTCTGCGACGCTCCTGGGGGCACACAGGATAGGAGCTCGTTCGCCAATTTCGCAGGATGACTTCTCTCCGTGCCGGAACGGCGGCTCCTGGCTTCTAGAGGAACCTTAGCCTACACAGGCCCCTGGAGGAAGCTCTTCACATTCAGAGCAAGGGCAACGTTCTGCTCTCTGGCTTGCCTGGGTTGAGTGCCCCAGTCGTCAAAGAGCCTCGCGAAAGCAGTGCTGCGCAGACTCCCTTTGCCAGTCGAACGGCCTCCTTGACTGAAAGAGAACTGCAGTGCCAAAAGGCACCGTGCTGACGACTGGCTCCAGGAAGAGACTCGGGACAGCACTCTCATAGAAGCGAAAGCTAGGCTGTGCGCCCAGCCTGAGGAGCAGTACGTACGTTTGCCACACTTCTTTACACAGCTAGGCATGAGCCGGAGAGCCTCGGTCACTGAGGCCTACCTAAGGGACTGCCACACTTACCCAGTAGCTCCCACGCAGAGGTCCCTGTGCCCAAACGGGCCTCCACGGAAGGGCCCTGTTCCTCCCGTTGTGTTTCCTTGAGGTAATCAGAAACCGCTGAGGATCCCTATAGGAGCTCCGGTTTGAAGCTGGGCGACCCTGGCTAAACCTTATTCCCCTCCGTGGTAAACGAGACAGTGGCGGGTCCTAAGCTGCCTGAAGTACACTGCTCGCGCCCACCTTCTCTTTGCTGCCGGAAGGCCTCCCACAAGAAGTCTGAGTTTACTCGTGACAGCAGAAGTCTGAGTTTACGCGTGTGAGGCCTGCTGCTCTCAGTTCCTTGCTGGGAGCTTCAGCAGGAGCGCTCGGGAGCTCGCCGGCACAAGAACTGTGAGTGCCCTCGCCCCACCCCGGCCTCAAGCAAAAGTCCAGATTTCCCCCGTCAGAGTGCCATAGGAGCGAAGAAGCATGCGTTAACGGAGGGCTTCAACAGTGCTAGGGCTTTATTTCACGAGACACCGTGCACTCACGTTCGTTGTAACAACTGTCAAAGGGCACTGGATGCCTTCCAACTCCTCTCTTGCGTTTGAGCCACAGGAAGTAAATGCATTCGTTTGATTAAGCTCCGTGAACGTGCAACGACGATGGCGAAGCGCTGCCCTGTTCGCTCGAAAGCTCTCGTTTGTACGGCCTTCACCCGGCCTCAAGGTACGCCGTTCTAAACAGCCTTACATTCCACGCTGGTGTGCCCCCAGTTGGGAATGTGGGCTCTTCTGTGAGACACCAATGTGCGTCCCAAAGGAAACCGGGGGGGGGGGGCGGGGGGCTCCCCCAGGACGCCTGCGTACGGCAGTCGGTTGACAGATGTTTACTTCCAGCCGGAGAAAGAGAAAAAGGACAGCTTTCCCAGGGACAATTCTGGACCCTTGGGAACATCCAGAATCACCAAAGCCTAAACTTGGCACGGCCTGGGGAACGCTCTTCCGCACGTCCAGCAATCCCCACGTCAAAACCTTTCTCGGCAGAGGCAGGCACTCTCTCCCTTGTACTAGATAGCTCGGCAGAACCTTCCGAGAAACATGCTGCGTCATTCAGCTTGAAAGTGGGACGCGGATGGGAGAGTACGTTTTCTCCCCGTTTGGAGGCGCCGTGCGCTTGGCTTCAAAGCTGCCCGAACAGCACTAGCGGCCCGACGTCTCTGCACGGCAGGATTGTCGTTGTGGGCCGAGGCTGCGTGTTCTCTCAAAGCGGAAAACCGTGCTGGCAATACCTTGCTAGAAACTCCTCCCACGGCACTACATGTTCAGCTCCGGCCAAACGAAAGGTGACCTCAGGCCTCAAGGTAAGTTCCAGCGTTTCACGTCGGGGGAGTTGGGTGTGCAGTGGTTTCCATGAGGCCAGACTCCACCACGGAGTGCCTTAACTCTGCGACGCTCCTGGGGGCACACAGGATAGGAGCTCGTTCGCCAATTTCGCAGGATGACTTCTCTCCGTGCCGGAACGGCGGCTCCTGGCTTCTAGAGGAACCTTAGCCTACACAGGCCCCTGGAGGAAGCTCTTCACATTCAGAGCAAGGGCAACGTTCTGCTCTCTGGCTTGCCTGGGTTGAGTGCCCCAGTCGTCAAAGAGCCTCGCGAAAGCAGTGCTGCGCAGACTCCCTTTGCCAGTCGAACGGCCTCCTTGACTGAAAGAGAACTGCAGTGCCAAAAGGCACCGTGCTGACGACTGGCTCCAGGAAGAGACTCGGGACAGCACTCTCATAGAAGCGAAAGCTAGGCTGTGCGCCCAGCCTGAGGAGCAGTACGTACGTTTGCCACACTTCTTTACACAGCTAGGCATGAGCCGGAGAGCCTCGGTCACTGAGGCCTACCTAAGGGACTGCCACACTTACCCAGTAGCTCCCACGCAGAGGTCCCTGTGCCCAAACGGGCCTCCACGGAAGGGCCCTGTTCCTCCCGTTGTGTTTCCTTGAGGTAATCAGAAACCGCTGAGGATCCCTATAGGAGCTCCGGTTTGAAGCTGGGCGACCCTGGCTAAACCTTATTCCCCTCCGTGGTAAACGAGACAGTGGCGGGTCCTAAGCTGCCTGAAGTACACTGCTCGCGCCCACCTTCTCTTTGCTGCCGGAAGGCCTCCCACAAGAAGTCTGAGTTTACTCGTGACAGCAGAAGTCTGAGTTTACGCGTGTGAGGCCTGCTGCTCTCAGTTCCTTGCTGGGAGCTTCAGCAGGAGCGCTCGGGAGCTCGCCGGCACAAGAACTGTGAGTGCCCTCGCCCCACCCCGGCCTCAAGCAAAAGTCCAGATTTCCCCCGTCAGAGTGCCATAGGAGCGAAGAAGCATGCGTTAACGGAGGGCTTCAACAGTGCTAGGGCTTTATTTCACGAGACACCGTGCACTCACGTTCGTTGTAACAACTGTCAAAGGGCACTGGATGCCTTCCAACTCCTCTCTTGCGTTTGAGCCACAGGAAGTAAATGCATTCGTTTGATTAAGCTCCGTGAACGTGCAACGACGATGGCGAAGCGCTGCCCTGTTCGCTCGAAAGCTCTCGTTTGTACGGCCTTCACCCGGCCTCAAGGTACGCCGTTCTAAACAGCCTTACATTCCACGCTGGTGTGCCCCCAGTTGGGAATGTGGGCTCTTCTGTGAGACACCAATGTGCGTCCCAAAGGAAACCGGGGGTGGGGGGGGGCTCCCCCAGGACGCCTGCGTACGGCAGTCGGTTGCCAGATGTTTACTTCCAGCCGGAGAAAGAGAAAAAGGACAGCTTTCCCAGGGACAATTCTGGACCCTTGGGAACATCCAGAATCACCAAAGCCTAAACTTGGCACGGCCTGGGGAACGCTCTTCCGCACGTCCAGCAATCCCCACGTCAAAACCTTTCTCGGCAGAGGCAGGCACTCTCTCCCTTGTGCTAGATAGCTCGGCAGAGCCTTCCGAGAAACATGCTGCGTCATTCAGCTTGAAAGTGGGACGCGGATGGGAGAGTACGCTTTCTCCCCGTTTGGAGGCGCCGTGCGCTTGGCTTCAAAGCTGCCCGAACAGCACTAGCGGCCCGACGTCTCTGCACGGCAGGATTGTCGTTGTGGGCCGAGGCTGCGTGTTCTCTCAAAGCGGAAAACCGTGCTGGCAATACCTTGCTAGAAACTCCTCCCACGGCACTACATGTTCAGCTCCGGCCAAACGAAAGGTGACCTCAGGCCTCAAGGTAAGTTCCAGCGTTTCACGTCGGGGGAGTTGGGTGTGCAGTGGTTTCCATGAGGCCAGACTCCACCACGGAGTGCCTTAACTCTGCGACGCTCCTGGGGGCACACAGGATAGGAGCTCGTTCGCCAATTTCGCAGGATGACTTCTCTCCGTACCGGAACGGCGGCTCCTGGCTTCTAGAGGAACCTTAGCCTACACAGGCCCCTGGAGGAAGCTCTTCACATTCAGAGCAAGGGCAACGTTCTGCTCTCCGGCTTGCCTGGGTTGAGTGCCCCAGTCGTCAAAGAGCCTCGCGAAAGCAGTGCTGCGCAGACTCCCTTTGCCAGTCGAACGGCCTCCTTGACTGAAAGAGAACTGCAGTGCCAAAAGGCACCGTGCTGACGACTGGCTCCAGGAAGAGACTCGGGACAGCACTCTCATAGAAGCGAAAGCTAGGCTGTGCGCCCAGCCTGAGGAGCAGTACGTACGTTTGCCACACTTCTTTACACAGCTAGGCATGAGCCGGAGAGCCTCGGTCACTGAGGCCTACCTAAGGGACTGCCACACTTACCCAGTAGCTCCCACGCAGAGGTCCCTGTGCCCAAACGGGCCTCCACGGAAGGGCCCTGTTCCTCCCGTTGTGTTTCCTTGAGGTAATCAGAAACCGCTGAGGATCCCTATAGGAGCTCCGGTTTGAAGCTGGGCGACCCTGGCTAAACCTTATTCCCCTCCGTGGTAAACGAGACAGTGGCGGGTCCTAAGCTGCCTGAAGTACACTGCTCGCGCCCACCTTCTCTTTGCTGCCGGAAGGCCTCCCACAAGAAGTCTGAGTTTACTCGTGACAGCAGAAGTCTGAGTTTACGCGTGTGAGGCCTGCTGCTCTCAGTTCCTTGCTGGGAGCTTCAGCAGGAGCGCTCGGGAGCTCGCCGGCACAAGAACTGTGAGTGCCCTCGCCCCACCCCGGCCTCAAGCAAAAGTCCAGATTTCCCCCGTCAGAGTGCCATAGGAGCGAAGAAGCATGCGTTAACGGAGGGCTTCAACAGTGCTAGGGCTTTATTTCACGAGACACCGTGCACTCACGTTCGTTGTAACAACTGTCAAAGGGCACTGGATGCCTTCCAACTCCTCTCTTGCGTTTGAGCCACAGGAAGTAAATGCATTCGTTTGATTAAGCTCCGTGAACGTGCAACGACGATGGCGAAGCGCTGCCCTGTTCGCTCGAAAGCTCTCGTTTGTACGGCCTTCACCCGGCCTCAAGGTACGCCGTTCTAAACAGCCTTACATTCCACGCTGGTGTGCCCCCAGTTGGGAATGTGGGCTCTTCTGTGAGACACCAATGTGCGTCCCAAAGGAAACCGGGGGGGGCGGGGGGCTCCCCCAGGACGCCTGCGTACGGCAGTCGGTTGCCAGATGTTTACTTCCAGCCGGAGAAAGAGAAAAAGGACAGCTTTCCCAGGGACAATTCTGGACCCTTGGGAACATCCAGAATCACCAAAGCCTAAACTTGGCACGGCCTGGGGAACGCTCTTCCGCACGTCCAGCAATCCCCACGTCAAAACCTTTCTCGGCAGAGGCAGGCACTCTCTCCCTTGTGCTAGATAGCTCGGCAGAGCCTTCCGAGAAACATGCTGCGTCATTCAGCTTGAAAGTGGGACGCGGATGGGAGAGTACGCTTTCTCCCCGTTTGGAGGCGCCGTGCGCTTGGCTTCAAAGCTGCCCGAACAGCACTAGCGGCCCGACGTCTCTGCACGGCAGGATTCTCGTTGTGGGCCGAGGCTGCGTGTTCTCTCAAAGCGGAAAACCGTGCTGGCAATACCTTGCTAGAAACTCCTCCCACGGCACTACATGTTCAGCTCCGGCCAAACGAAAGGTGACCTCAGGCCTCAAGGTAAGTTCCAGCGTTTCACGTCGGGGGAGTTGGGTGTGCAGTGGTTTCCATGAGGCCAGACTCCACCACGGAGTGCCTTAACTCTGCGACGCTCCTGGGGGCACACAGGATAGGAGCTCGTTCGCCAATTTCGCAGGATGACTTCTCTCCGTGCCGGAACGGCGGCTCCTGGCTTCTAGAGGAACCTTAGCCTACACAGGCCCCTGGAGGAAGCTCTTCACATTCAGAGCAAGGGCAACGTTCTGCTCTCTGGCTTGCCTGGGTTGAGTGCCCCAGTCGTCAAAGAGCCTCGCGAAAGCAGTGCTGCGCAGACTCCCTTTGCCAGTCGAACGGCCTCCTTGACTGAAAGAGAACTGCAGTGCCAAAAGGCACCGTGCTGACGACTGGCTCCAGGAAGAGACTCGGGACAGCACTCTCATAGAAGCGAAAGCTAGGCTGTGCGCCCAGCCTGAGGAGCAGTACGTACGTTTGCCACACTTCTTTACACAGCTAGGCATGAGCCGGAGAGCCTCGGTCACTGAGGCCTACCTAAGGGACTGCCACACTTACCCAGTAGCTCCCACGCAGAGGTCCCTGTGCCCAAACGGGCCTCCACGGAAGGGCCCTGTTCCTCCCGTTGTGTTTCCTTGAGGTAATCAGAAACCGCTGAGGATCCCTATAGGAGCTCCGGTTTGAAGCTGGGCGACCCTGGCTAAACCTTATTCCCCTCCGTGGTAAACGAGACAGTGGCGGGTCCTAAGCTGCCTGAAGTACACTGCTCGCGCCCACCTTCTCTTTGCTGCCGGAAGGCCTCCCACAAGAAGTCTGAGTTTACTCGTGACAGCAGAAGTCTGAGTTTACGCGTGTGAGGCCTGCTGCTCTCAGTTCCTTGCTGGGAGCTTCAGCAGGAGCGCTCGGGAGCTCGCCGGCACAAGAACTGTGAGTGCCCTCGCCCCACCCCGGCCTCAAGCAAAAGTCCAGATTTCCCCCGTCAGAGTGCCATAGGAGCGAAGAAGCATGCGTTAACGGAGGGCTTCAACAGTGCTAGGGCTTTATTTCACGAGACACCGTGCACTCACGTTCGTTGTAACAACTGTCAAAGGGCACTGGATGCCTTCCAACTCCTCTCTTGCGTTTGAGCCACAGGAAGTAAATGCATTCGTTTGATTAAGCTCCGTGAACGTGCAACGACGATGGCGAAGCGCTGCCCTGTTCGCTCGAAAGCTCTCGTTTGTACGGCCTTCACCCGGCCTCAAGGTACGCCGTTCTAAACAGCCTTACATTCCACGCTGGTGTGCCCCCAGTTGGGAATGTGGGCTCTTCTGTGAGACACCAATGTGCGTCCCAAAGGAAACCGGGGGTGGGGGGGGGGCTCCCCCAGGACGCCTGCGTACGGCAGTCGGTTGCCAGATGTTTACTTCCAGCCGGAGAAAGAGAAAAAGGACAGCTTTCCCAGGGACAATTCTGGACCCTTGGGAACATCCAGAATCACCAAAGCCTAAACTTGGCACGGCCTGGGGAACGCTCTTCCGCACGTCCAGCAATCCCCACGTCAAAACCTTTCTCGGCAGAGGCAGGCACTCTCTCCCTTGTGCTAGATAGCTCGGCAGAGCCTTCCGAGAAACATGCTGCGTCATTCAGCTTGAAAGTGGGACGCGGATGGGAGAGTACGCTTTCTCCCCGTTTGGAGGCGCCGTGCGCTTGGCTTCAAAGCTGCCCGAACAGCACTAGCGGCCCGACGTCTCTGCACGGCAGGATTGTCGTTGTGGGCCGAGGCTGCGTGTTCTCTCAAAGCGGAAAACCGTGCTGGCAATACCTTGCTAGAAACTCCCACGGCACTACATGTTCAGCTCCGGCCAAACGAAAGGTGACCTCAGGCCTCAAGGTAAGTTCCAGCGTTTCACGTCGGGGGAGTTGGGTGTGCAGTGGTTTCCATGAGGCCAGACTCCACCACGGAGTGCCTTAACTCTGCGACGCTCCTGGGGGCACACAGGATAGGAGCTCGTTCGCCAATTTCGCAGGATGACTTCTCTCCGTGCCGGAACGGCGGCTCCTGGCTTCTAGAGGAACCTTAGCCTACACAGGCCCCTGGAGGAAGCGCTTCACATTCAGAGCAAGGGCAACGTTCTGCTCTCTGGCTTGCCTGGGTTGAGTGCCCCAGTCGTCAAAGAGCCTCGCGAAAGCAGTGCTGCGCAGACTCCCTTTGCCAGTCGAACGGCCTCCTTGACTGAAAGAGAACTGCAGTGCCAAAAGGCACCGTGCTGACGACTGGCTCCAGGAAGAGACTCGGGACAGCACTCTCATAGAAGCGAAAGCTAGGCTGTGCGCCCAGCCTGAGGAGCAGTACGTACGTTTGCCACACTTCTTTACACAGCTAGGCATGAGCCGGAGAGCCTCGGTCACTGAGGCCTACCTAAGGGACTGCCACACTTACCCAGTAGCTCCCACGCAGAGGTCCCTGTGCCCAAACGGGCCTCCACGGAAGGGCCCTGTTCCTCCCGTTGTGTTTCCTTGAGGTAATCAGAAACCGCTGAGGATCCCTATAGGAGCTCCGGTTTGAAGCTGGGCGACCCTGGCTAAACCTTATTCCCCTCCGTGGTAAACGAGACAGTGGCGGGTCCTAAGCTGCCTGAAGTACACTGCTCGCGCCCACCTTCTCTTTGCTGCCGGAAGGCCTCCCACAAGAAGTCTGAGTTTACTCGTGACAGCAGAAGTCTGAGTTTACGCGTGTGAGGCCTGCTGCTCTCAGTTCCTTGCTGGGAGCTTCAGCAGGAGCGCTCGGGAGCTCGCCGGCACAAGAACTGTGAGTGCCCTCGCCCCACCCCGGCCTCAAGCAAAAGTCCAGACTTCCCCCGTCAGAGTGCCATAGGAGCGAAGAAGCATGCGTTAACGGAGGGCTTCAACAGTGCTAGGGCTTTATTTCACGAGACACCGTGCACTCACGTTCGTTGTAACAACTGTCAAAGGGCACTGGATGCCTTCCAACTCCTCTCTTGCGTTTGAGCCACAGGAAGTAAATGCATTCGTTTGATTAAGCTCCGTGAACGTGCAACGACGATGGCGAAGCGCTGCCCTGTTCGCTCGAAAGCTCTCGTTTGTACGGCCTTCACCCGGCCTCAAGGTACGCCGTTCTAAACAGCCTTACATTCCACGCTGGTGTGCCCCCAGTTGGGAATGTGGGCTCTTCTGTGAGACACCAATGTGCGTCCCAAAGGAAACCGGGGGTGGGGGGGGGCTCCCCCAGGACGCCTGCGTACGGCAGTCGGTTGCCAGATGTTTACTTCCAGCCGGAGAAAGAGAAAAAGGACAGCTTTCCCAGGGACAATTCTGGACCCTTGGGAACATCCAGAATCACCAAAGCCTAAACTTGGCACGGCCTGGGGAACGCTCTTCCGCACGTCCAGCAATCCCCACGTCAAAACCTTTCTCGGCAGAGGCAGGCACTCTCTCCCTTGTGCTAGATAGCTCGGCAGAGCCTTCCGAGAAACATGCTGCGTCATTCAGCTTGAAAGTGGGACGCGGATGGGAGAGTACGCTTTCTCCCCGTTTGGAGGCGCCGTGCGCTTGGCTTCAAAGCTGCCCGAACAGCACTAGCGGCCCGACGTCTCTGCACGGCAGGATTGTCGTTGTGGGCCGAGGCTGCGTGTTCTCTCAAAGCGGAAAACCGTGCTGGCAATACCTTGCTAGAAACTCCTCCCACGGCACTACATGTTCAGCTCCGGCCAAACGAAAGGTGACCTCAGGCCTCAAGGTAAGTTCCAGCGTTTCACGTCGGGGGAGTTGGGTGTGCAGTGGTTTCCATGAGGCCAGACTCCACCACGGAGTGCCTTAACTCTGCGACGCTCCTGGGGGCACACAGGATAGGAGCTCGTTCGCCAATTTCGCAGGATGACTTCTCTCCGTGCCGGAACGGCGGCTCCTGGCTTCTAGAGGAACCTTAGCCTACACAGGCCCCTGGAGGAAGCTCTTCACATTCAGAGCAAGGGCAACGTTCTGCTCTCTGGCTTGCCTGGGTTGAGTGCCCCAGTCGTCAAAGAGCCTCGCGAAAGCAGTGCTGCGCAGACTCCCTTTGCCAGTCGAACGGCCTCCTTGACTGAAAGAGAACTGCAGTGCCAAAAGGCACCGTGCTGACGACTGGCTCCAGGAAGAGACTCGGGACAGCACTCTCATAGAAGCGAAAGCTAGGCTGTGCGCCCAGCCTGAGGAGCAGTACGTACGTTTGCCACACTTCTTTACACAGCTAGGCATGAGCCGGAGAGCCTCGGTCACTGAGGCCTACCTAAGGGACTGCCACACTTACCCAGTAGCTCCCACGCAGAGGTCCCTGTGCCCAAACGGGCCTCCACGGAAGGGCCCTGTTCCTCCCGTTGTGTTTCCTTGAGGTAATCAGAAACCGCTGAGGATCCCTATAGGAGCTCCGGTTTGAAGCTGGGCGACCCTGGCTAAACCTTATTCCCCTCCGTGGTAAACGAGACAGTGGCGGGTCCTAAGCTGCCTGAAGTACACTGCTCGCGCCCACCTTCTCTTTGCTGCCGGAAGGCCTCCCACAAGAAGTCTGAGTTTACTCGTGACAGCAGAAGTCTGAGTTTACGCGTGTGAGGCCTGCTGCTCTCAGTTCCTTGCTGGGAGCTTCAGCAGGAGCGCTCGGGAGCTCGCCGGCACAAGAATTGTGAGTGCCCTCGCCCCACCCGGCCTCAAGCAAAAGTCCAGATTTCCCCCGTCAGAGTGCCATAGGAGCGAAGAAGCATGCGTTAACGGAGGGCTTCAACAGTGCTAGGGCTTTATTTCACGAGACACCGTGCACTCACGTTCGTTGTAACAACTGTCAAAGGGCACTGGATGCCTTCCAACTCCTCTCTTGCGTTTGAGCCACAGGAAGTAAATGCATTCGTTTGATTAAGCTCCGTGAACGTGCAACGACGATGGCGAAGCGCTGCCCTGTTCGCTCGAAAGCTCTCGTTTGTACGGCCTTCACCCGGCCTCAAGGTACGCCGTTCTAAACAGCCTTACATTCCACGCTGGTGTGCCCCCAGTTGGGAATGTGGGCTCTTCTGTGAGACACCAATGTGTGTCCCAAAGGAAACCGGGGTGGGGGGCGGGGGGCTCCCCCAGGACGCCTGCGTACGGCAGTCGGTTGCCAGATGTTTACTTCCAGCCGGAGAAAGAGAAAAAGGACAGCTTTCCCAGGGACAATTCTGGACCCTTGGGAACATCCAGAATCACCAAAGCCTAAACTTGGCACGGCCTGGGGAACGCTCTTCCGCACGTCCAGCAATCCCCACGTCAAAACCTTTCTCGGCAGAGGCAGGCACTCTCTCCCTTGTGCTAGATAGCTCGGCAGAACCTTCCGAGAAACATGCTGCGTCATTCAGCTTGAAAGTGGGACGCGGATGGGAGAGTACGCTTTCTCCCCGTTTGGAGGCGCCGTGCGCTTGGCTTCAAAGCTGCCCGAACAGCACTAGCGGCCCGACGTCTCTGCACGGCAGGATTGTCGTTGTGGGCCGAGGCTGCGTGTTCTCTCAAAGCGGAAAACCGTGCTGGCAATACCTTGCTAGAAACTCCTCCCACGGCACTACATGTTCAGCTCCGGCCAAACGAAAGGTGACCTCAGGCCTCAAGGTAAGTTCCAGCGTTTCACGTCGGGGGAGTTGGGTGTGCAGTGGTTTCCATGAGGCCAGACTCCACCACGGAGTGCCTTAACTCTGCGACGCTCCTGGGGGCACACAGGATAGGAGCTCGTTCGCCAATTTCGCAGGATGACTTCTCTCCGTGCCGGAACGGCGGCTCCTGGCTTCTAGAGGAACCTTAGCCTACACAGGCCCCTGGAGGAAGCTCTTCACATTCAGAGCAAGGGCAACGTTCTGCTCTCTGGCTTGCCTGGGTTGAGTGCCCCAGTCGTCAAAGAGCCTCGCGAAAGCAGTGCTGCGCAGACTCCCTTTGCCAGTCGAACGGCCTCCTTGACTGAAAGAGAACTGCAGTGCCAAAAGGCACCGTGCTGACGACTGGCTCCAGGAAGAGACTCGGGACAGCACTCTCATAGAAGCGAAAGCTAGGCTGTGCGCCCAGCCTGAGGAGCAGTACGTACGTTTGCCACACTTCTTTACACAGCTAGGCATGAGCCGGAGAGCCTCGGTCACTGAGGCCTACCTAAGGGACTGCCACACTTACCCAGTAGCTCCCACGCAGAGGTCCCTGTGCCCAAACGGGCCTCCACGGAAGGGCCCTGTTCCTCCCGTTGTGTTTCCTTGAGGTAATCAGAAACCGCTGAGGATCCCTATAGGAGCTCCGGTTTGAAGCTGGGCGACCCTGGCTAAACCTTATTCCCCTCCGTGGTAAACGAGACAGTGGCGGGTCCTAAGCTGCCTGAAGTACACTGCTCGCGCCCACCTTCTCTTTGCTGCCGGAAGGCCTCCCACAAGAAGTCTGAGTTTACTCGTGACAGCAGAAGTCTGAGTTTACGCGTGTGAGGCCTGCTGCTCTCAGTTCCTTGCTGGGAGCTTCAGCAGGAGCGCTCGGGAGCTCGCCGGCACAAGAACTGTGAGTGCCCTCGCCCCACCCCGGCCTCAAGCAAAAGTCCAGATTTCCCCCGTCAGAGTGCCATAGGAGCGAAGAAGCATGCGTTAACGGAGGGCTTCAACAGTGCTAGGGCTTTATTTCACGAGACACCGTGCACTCACGTTCGTTGTAACAACTGTCAAAGGGCACTGGATGCCTTCCAACTCCTCTCTTGCGTTTGAGCCACAGGAAGTAAATGCATTCGTTTGATTAAGCTCCGTGAACGTGCAACGACGATGGCGAAGCGCTGCCCTGTTCGCTCGAAAGCTCTCGTTTGTACGGCCTTCACCCGGCCTCAAGGTACGCCGTTCTAAACAGCCTTACATTCCACGCTGGTGTGCCCCCAGTTGGGAATGTGGGCTCTTCTGTGAGACACCAATGTGCGTCCCAAAGGAAACCGGGGTGGGGGGCGGGGGGCTCCCCCAGGACGCCTGCGTACGGCAGTCGGTTGCCAGATGTTTACTTCCAGCCGGAGAAAGAGAAAAAGGACAGCTTTCCCAGGGACAATTCTGGACCCTTGGGAACATCCAGAATCACCAAAGCCTAAACTTGGCACGGCCTGGGGAACGCTCTTCCGCACGTCCAGCAATCCCCACGTCAAAACCTTTCTCGGCAGAGGCAGGCACTCTCTCCCTTGTACTAGATAGCTCGGCAGAACCTTCCGAGAAACATGCTGCGTCATTCAGCTTGAAAGTGGGACGCGGATGGGAGAGTACGCTTTCTCCCCGTTTGGAGGCGCCGTGCGCTTGGCTTCAAAGCTGCCCGAACAGCACTAGCGGCCCGACGTCTCTGCACGGCAGGATTGTCGTTGTGGGCCGAGGCTGCGTGTTCTCTCAAAGCGGAAAACCGTGCTGGCAATACCTTGCTAGAAACTCCTCCCACGGCACTACATGTTCAGCTCCGGCCAAACGAAAGGTGACCTCAGGCCTCAAGGTAAGTTCCAGCGTTTCACGTCGGGGGAGTTGGGTGTGCAGTGGTTTCCATGAGGCCAGACTCCACCACGGAGTGCCTTAACTCTGCGACGCTCCTGGGGGCACACAGGATAGGAGCTCGTTCGCCAATTTCGCAGGATGACTTCTCTCCGTGCCGGAACGGCGGCTCCTGGCTTCTAGAGGAACCTTAGCCTACACAGGCCCCTGGAGGAAGCTCTTCACATTCAGAGCAAGGGCAACGTTCTGCTCTCCGGCTTGCCTGGGTTGAGTGCCCCAGTCGTCAAAGAGCCTCGCGAAAGCAGTGCTGCGCAGACTCCCTTTGCCAGTCGAACGGCCTCCTTGACTGAAAGAGAACTGCAGTGCCAAAAGGCACCGTGCTGACGACGGGCTCCAGGAAGAGACTCGGGACAGCACTCTCATAGAAGCGAAAGCTAGGCTGTGCGCCCAGCCTGAGGAGCAGTACGTACGTTTGCCACACTTCTTTACACAGCTAGGCATGAGCCGGAGAGCCTCGGTCACTGAGGCCTACCTAAGGGACTGCCACACTTACCCAGTAGCTCCCACGCAGAGGTCCCTGTGCCCAAACGGGCCTCCACGGAAGGGCCCTGTTCCTCCCGTTGTGTTTCCTTGAGGTAATCAGAAACCGCTGAGGATCCCTATAGGAGCTCCGGTTTGAAGCTGGGCGACCCTGGCTAAACCTTATTCCCCTCCGTGGTAAACGAGACAGTGGCGGGTCCTAAGCTGCCTGAAGTACACTGCTCGCGCCCACCTTCTCTTTGCTGCCGGAAGGCCTCCCACAAGAAGTCTGAGTTTACTCGTGACAGCAGAAGTCTGAGTTTACGCGTGTGAGGCCTGCTGCTCTCAGTTCCTTGCTGGGAGCTTCAGCAGGAGCGCTCGGGAGCTCGCCGGCACAAGAACTGTGAGTGCCCTCGCCCCACCCCGGCCTCAAGCAAAAGTCCAGATTTCCCCCGTCAGAGTGCCATAGGAGCGAAGAAGCATGCGTTAACGGAGGGCTTCAACAGTGCTAGGGCTTTATTTCACGAGACACCGTGCACTCACGTTCGTTGTAACAACTGTCAAAGGGCACTGGATGCCTTCCAACTCCTCTCTTGCGTTTGAGCCACAGGAAGTAAATGCATTCGTTTGATTAAGCTCCGTGAACGTGCAACGACGATGGCGAAGCGCTGCCCTGTTCGCTCGAAAGCTCTCGTTTGTACGGCCTTCACCCGGCCTCAAGGTACGCCGTTCTAAACAGCCTTACATTCCACGCTGGTGTGCCCCCAGTTGGGAATGTGGGCTCTTCTGTGAGACACCAATGTGCGTCCCAAAGGAAACCGGGGGTGGGGGGGGGCTCCCCCAGGACGCCTGCGTACGGCAGTCGGTTGCCAGATGTTTACTTCCAGCCGGAGAAAGAGAAAAAGGACAGCTTTCCCAGGGACAATTCTGGACCCTTGGGAACATCCAGAATCACCAAAGCCTAAACTTGGCACGGCCTGGGGAACGCTCTTCCGCACGTCCAGCAATCCCCACGTCAAAACCTTTCTCGGCAGAGGCAGGCACTCTCTCCCTTGTGCTAGATAGCTCGGCAGAGCCTTCCGAGAAACATGCTGCGTCATTCAGCTTGAAAGTGGGACGCGGATGGGAGAGTACGCTTTCTCCCCGTTTGGAGGCGCCGTGCGCTTGGCTTCAAAGCTGCCCGAACAGCACTAGCGGCCCGACGTCTCTGCACGGCAGGATTGTCGTTGTGGGCCGAGGCTGCGTGTTCTCTCAAAGCGGAAAACCGTGCTGGCAATACCTTGCTAGAAACTCCTCCCACGGCACTACATGTTCAGCTCCGGCCAAACGAAAGGTGACCTCAGGCCTCAAGGTAAGTTCCAGCGTTTCACGTCGGGGGAGTTGGGTGTGCAGTGGTTTCCATGAGGCCAGACTCCACCACGGAGTGCCTTAACTCTGCGACGCTCCTGGGGGCACACAGGATAGGAGCTCGTTCGCCAATTTCGCAGGATGACTTCTCTCCGTGCCGGAACGGCGGCTCCTGGCTTCTAGAGGAACCTTAGCCTACACAGGCCCCTGGAGGAAGCGCTTCACATTCAGAGCAAGGGCAACGTTCTGCTCTCTGGCTTGCCTGGGTTGAGTGCCCCAGTCGTCAAAGAGCCTCGCGAAAGCAGTGCTGCGCAGACTCCCTTTGCCAGTCGAACGGCCTCCTTGACTGAAAGAGAACTGCAGTGCCAAAAGGCACCGTGCTGACGACTGGCTCCAGGAAGAGACTCGGGACAGCACTCTCATAGAAGCGAAAGCTAGGCTGTGCGCCCAGCCTGAGGAGCAGTACGTACGTTTGCCACACTTCTTTACACAGCTAGGCATGAGCCGGAGAGCCTCGGTCACTGAGGCCTACCTAAGGGACTGCCACACTTACCCAGTAGCTCCCACGCAGAGGTCCCTGTGCCCAAACGGGCCTCCACGGAAGGGCCCTGTTCCTCCCGTTGTGTTTCCTTGAGGTAATCAGAAACCGCTGAGGATCCCTATAGGAGCTCCGGTTTGAAGCTGGGCGACCCTGGCTAAACCTTATTCCCCTCCGTGGTAAACGAGACAGTGGCGGGTCCTAAGCTGCCTGAAGTACACTGCTCGCGCCCACCTTCTCTTTGCTGCCGGAAGGCCTCCCACAAGAAGTCTGAGTTTACTCGTGACAGCAGAAGTCTGAGTTTACGCGTGTGAGGCCTGCTGCTCTCAGTTCCTTGCTGGGAGCTTCAGCAGGAGCGCTCGGGAGCTCGCCGGCACAAGAATTGTGAGTGCCCTCGCCCCACCCGGCCTCAAGCAAAAGTCCAGATTTCCCCCGTCAGAGTGCCATAGGAGCGAAGAAGCATGCGTTAACGGAGGGCTTCAACAGTGCTAGGGCTTTATTTCACGAGACACCGTGCACTCACGTTCGTTGTAACAACTGTCAAAGGGCACTGGATGCCTTCCAACTCCTCTCTTGCGTTTGAGCCACAGGAAGTAAATGCATTCGTTTGATTAAGCTCCGTGAACGTGCAACGACGATGGCGAAGCGCTGCCCTGTTCGCTCGAAAGCTCTCGTTTGTACGGCCTTCACCCGGCCTCAAGGTACGCCGTTCTAAACAGCCTTACATTCCACGCTGGTGTGCCCCCAGTTGGGAATGTGGGCTCTTCTGTGAGACACCAATGTGTGTCCCAAAGGAAACCGGGGTGGGGGGCGGGGGGCTCCCCCAGGACGCCTGCGTACGGCAGTCGGTTGCCAGATGTTTACTTCCAGCCGGAGAAAGAGAAAAAGGACAGCTTTCCCAGGGACAATTCTGGACCCTTGGGAACATCCAGAATCACCAAAGCCTAAACTTGGCACGGCCTGGGGAACGCTCTTCCGCACGTCCAGCAATCCCCACGTCAAAACCTTTCTCGGCAGAGGCAGGCACTCTCTCCCTTGTGCTAGATAGCTCGGCAGAACCTTCCGAGAAACATGCTGCGTCATTCAGCTTGAAAGTGGGACGCGGATGGGAGAGTACGCTTTCTCCCCGTTTGGAGGCGCCGTGCGCTTGGCTTCAAAGCTGCCCGAACAGCACTAGCGGCCCGACGTCTCTGCACGGCAGGATTGTCGTTGTGGGCCGAGGCTGCGTGTTCTCTCAAAGCGGAAAACCGTGCTGGCAATACCTTGCTAGAAACTCCTCCCACGGCACTACATGTTCAGCTCCGGCCAAACGAAAGGTGACCTCAGGCCTCAAGGTAAGTTCCAGCGTTTCACGTCGGGGGAGTTGGGTGTGCAGTGGTTTCCATGAGGCCAGACTCCACCACGGAGTGCCTTAACTCTGCGACGCTCCTGGGGGCACACAGGATAGGAGCTCGTTCGCCAATTTCGCAGGATGACTTCTCTCCGTGCCGGAACGGCGGCTCCTGGCTTCTAGAGGAACCTTAGCCTACACAGGCCCCTGGAGGAAGCTCTTCACATTCAGAGCAAGGGCAACGTTCTGCTCTCTGGCTTGCCTGGGTTGAGTGCCCCAGTCGTCAAAGAGCCTCGCGAAAGCAGTGCTGCGCAGACTCCCTTTGCCAGTCGAACGGCCTCCTTGACTGAAAGAGAACTGCAGTGCCAAAAGGCACCGTGCTGACGACTGGCTCCAGGAAGAGACTCGGGACAGCACTCTCATAGAAGCGAAAGCTAGGCTGTGCGCCCAGCCTGAGGAGCAGTACGTACGTTTGCCACACTTCTTTACACAGCTAGGCATGAGCCGGAGAGCCTCGGTCACTGAGGCCTACCTAAGGGACTGCCACACTTACCCAGTAGCTCCCACGCAGAGGTCCCTGTGCCCAAACGGGCCTCCACGGAAGGGCCCTGTTCCTCCCGTTGTGTTTCCTTGAGGTAATCAGAAACCGCTGAGGATCCCTATAGGAGCTCCGGTTTGAAGCTGGGCGACCCTGGCTAAACCTTATTCCCCTCCGTGGTAAACGAGACAGTGGCGGGTCCTAAGCTGCCTGAAGTACACTGCTCGCGCCCACCTTCTCTTTGCTGCCGGAAGGCCTCCCACAAGAAGTCTGAGTTTACTCGTGACAGCAGAAGTCTGAGTTTACGCGTGTGAGGCCTGCTGCTCTCAGTTCCTTGCTGGGAGCTTCAGCAGGAGCGCTCGGGAGCTCGCCGGCACAAGAACTGTGAGTGCCCTCGCCCCACCCCGGCCTCAAGCAAAAGTCCAGATTTCCCCCGTCAGAGTGCCATAGGAGCGAAGAAGCATGCGTTAACGGAGGGCTTCAACAGTGCTAGGGCTTTATTTCACGAGACACCGTGCACTCACGTTCGTTGTAACAACTGTCAAAGGGCACTGGATGCCTTCCAACTCCTCTCTTGCGTTTGAGCCACAGGAAGTAAATGCATTCGTTTGATTAAGCTCCGTGAACGTGCAACGACGATGGCGAAGCGCTGCCCTGTTCGCTCGAAAGCTCTCGTTTGTACGGCCTTCACCCGGCCTCAAGGTACGCCGTTCTAAACAGCCTTACATTCCACGCTGGTGTGCCCCCAGTTGGGAATGTGGGCTCTTCTGTGAGACACCAATGTGCGTCCCAAAGGAAACCGGGGTGGGGGGCGGGGGGCTCCCCCAGGACGCCTGCGTACGGCAGTCGGTTGCCAGATGTTTACTTCCAGCCGGAGAAAGAGAAAAAGGACAGCTTTCCCAGGGACAATTCTGGACCCTTGGGAACATCCAGAATCACCAAAGCCTAAACTTGGCACGGCCTGGGGAACGCTCTTCCGCACGTCCAGCAATCCCCACGTCAAAACCTTTCTCGGCAGAGGCAGGCACTCTCTCCCTTGTGCTAGATAGCTCGGCAGAACCTTCCGAGAAACATGCTGCGTCATTCAGCTTGAAAGTGGGACGCGGATGGGAGAGTACGCTTTCTCCCCGTTTGGAGGCGCCGTGCGCTTGGCTTCAAAGCTGCCCGAACAGCACTAGCGGCCCGACGTCTCTGCACGGCAGGATTGTCGTTGTGGGCCGAGGCTGCGTGTTCTCTCAAAGCGGAAAACCGTGCTGGCAATACCTTGCTAGAAACTCCTCCCACGGCACTACATGTTCAGCTCCGGCCAAACGAAAGGTGACCTCAGGCCTCAAGGTAAGTTCCAGCGTTTCACGTCGGGGGAGTTGGGTGTGCAGTGGTTTCCATGAGGCCAGACTCCACCACGGAGTGCCTTAACTCTGCGACGCTCCTGGGGGCACACAGGATAGGAGCTCGTTCGCCAATTTCGCAGGATGACTTCTCTCCGTGCCGGAACGGCGGCTCCTGGCTTCTAGAGGAACCTTAGCCTACACAGGCCCCTGGAGGAAGCTCTTCACATTCAGAGCAAGGGCAACGTTCTGCTCTCCGGCTTGCCTGGGTTGAGTGCCCCAGTCGTCAAAGAGCCTCGCGAAAGCAGTGCTGCGCAGACTCCCTTTGCCAGTCGAACGGCCTCCTTGACTGAAAGAGAACTGCAGTGCCAAAAGGCACCGTGCTGACGACTGGCTCCAGGAAGAGACTCGGGACAGCACTCTCATAGAAGCGAAAGCTAGGCTGTGCGCCCAGCCTGAGGAGCAGTACGTACGTTTGCCACACTTCTTTACACAGCTAGGCATGAGCCGGAGAGCCTCGGTCACTGAGGCCTACCTAAGGGACTGCCACACTTACCCAGTAGCTCCCACGCAGAGGTCCCTGTGCCCAAACGGGCCTCCACGGAAGGGCCCTGTTCCTCCCGTTGTGTTTCCTTGAGGTAATCAGAAACCGCTGAGGATCCCTATAGGAGCTCCGGTTTGAAGCTGGGCGACCCTGGCTAAACCTTATTCCCCTCCGTGGTAAACGAGACAGTGGCGGGTCCTAAGCTGCCTGAAGTACACTGCTCGCGCCCACCTTCTCTTTGCTGCCGGAAGGCCTCCCACAAGAAGTCTGAGTTTACTCGTGACAGCAGAAGTCTGAGTTTACGCGTGTGAGGCCTGCTGCTCTCAGTTCCTTGCTGGGAGCTTCAGCAGGAGCGCTCGGGAGCTCGCCGGCACAAGAACTGTGAGTGCCCTCGCCCCACCCCGGCCTCAAGCAAAAGTCCAGATTTCCCCCGTCAGAGTGCCATAGGAGCGAAGAAGCATGCGTTAACGGAGGGCTTCAACAGTGCTAGGGCTTTATTTCACGAGACACCGTGCACTCACGTTCGTTGTAACAACTGTCAAAGGGCACTGGATGCCTTCCAACTCCTCTCTTGCGTTTGAGCCACAGGAAGTAAATGCATTCGTTTGATTAAGCTCCGTGAACGTGCAACGACGATGGCGAAGCGCTGCCCTGTTCGCTCGAAAGCTCTCGTTTGTACGGCCTTCACCCGGCCTCAAGGTACGCCGTTCTAAACAGCCTTACATTCCACGCTGGTGTGCCCCCAGTTGGGAATGTGGGCTCTTCTGTGAGACACCAATGTGCGTCCCAAAGGAAACCGGGGGTGGGGGGGGGGCTCCCCCAGGACGCCTGCGTACGGCAGTCGGTTGCCAGATGTTTACTTCCAGCCGGAGAAAGAGAAAAAGGACAGCTTTCCCAGGGACAATTCTGGACCCTTGGGAACATCCAGAATCACCAAAGCCTAAACTTGGCACGGCCTGGGGAACGCTCTTCCGCACGTCCAGCAATCCCCACGTCAAAACCTTTCTCGGCAGAGGCAGGCACTCTCTCCCTTGTGCTAGATAGCTCGGCAGAGCCTTCCGAGAAACATGCTGCGTCATTCAGCTTGAAAGTGGGACGCGGATGGGAGAGTACGCTTTCTCCCCGTTTGGAGGCGCCGTGCGCTTGGCTTCAAAGCTGCCCGAACAGCACTAGCGGCCCGACGTCTCTGCACGGCAGGATTGTCGTTGTGGGCCGAGGCTGCGTGTTCTCTCAAAGCGGAAAACCGTGCTGGCAATACCTTGCTAGAAACTCCCACGGCACTACATGTTCAGCTCCGGCCAAACGAAAGGTGACCTCAGGCCTCAAGGTAAGTTCCAGCGTTTCACGTCGGGGGAGTTGGGTGTGCAGTGGTTTCCATGAGGCCAGACTCCACCACAGAGTGCCTTAACTCTGCGACGCTCCTGGGGGCACACAGGATAGGAGCTCGTTCGCCAATTTCGCAGGATGACTTCTCTCCGTGCCGGAACGGCGGCTCCTGGCTTCTAGAGGAACCTTAGCCTACACAGGCCCCTGGAGGAAGCGCTTCACATTCAGAGCAAGGGCAACGTTCTGCTCTCTGGCTTGCCTGGGTTGAGTGCCCCAGTCGTCAAAGAGCCTCGCGAAAGCAGTGCTGCGCAGACTCCCTTTGCCAGTCGAACGGCCTCCTTGACTGAAAGAGAACTGCAGTGCCAAAAGGCACCGTGCTGACGACTGGCTCCAGGAAGAGACTCGGGACAGCACTCTCATAGAAGCGAAAGCTAGGCTGTGCGCCCAGCCTGAGGAGCAGTACGTACGTTTGCCACACTTCTTTACACAGCTAGGCATGAGCCGGAGAGCCTCGGTCACTGAGGCCTACCTAAGGGACTGCCACACTTACCCAGTAGCTCCCACGCAGAGGTCCCTGTGCCCAAACGGGCCTCCACGGAAGGGCCCTGTTCCTCCCGTTGTGTTTCCTTGAGGTAATCAGAAACCGCTGAGGATCCCTATAGGAGCTCCGGTTTGAAGCTGGGCGACCCTGGCTAAACCTTATTCCCCTCCGTGGTAAACGAGACAGTGGCGGGTCCTAAGCTGCCTGAAGTACACTGCTCGTGCCCACCTTCTCTTTGCTGCCGGAAGGCCTCCCACAAGAAGTCTGAATTTACTCGTGACAGCAGAAGTCTGAGTTTACGCATGTGAGGCCTGCTGCTCTCAGTTCCTTGCTGGGAGCTTCAGCAGGAGCGCTCGGGAGCTCGCCGGCACAAGAATTGTGAGTGCCCTCGCCCCACCCGGCCTCAAGCAAAAGTCCAGATTTCCCCCGTCAGAGTGCCATAGGAGCGAAGAAGCATGCGTTAACGGAGGGCTTCAACAGTGCTAGGGCTTTATTTCACGAGACACCGTGCACTCACGTTCGTTGTAACAACTGTCAAAGGGCACTGGATGCCTTCCAACTCCTCTCTTGCGTTTGAGCCACAGGAAGTAAATGCATTCGTTTGATTAAGCTCCGTGAACGTGCAACGACGATGGCGAAGCGCTGCCCTGTTCGCTCGAAAGCTCTCGTTTGTACGGCCTTCACCCGGCCTCAAGGTACGCCGTTCTAAACAGCCTTACATTCCACGCTGGTGTGCCCCCAGTTGGGAATGTGGGCTCTTCTGTGAGACACCAATGTGCGTCCCAAAGGAAACCGGGGTGGGGGGCGGGGGGCTCCCCCAGGACGCCTGCGTACGGCAGTCGGTTGCCAGATGTTTACTTCCAGCCGGAGAAAGAGAAAAAGGACAGCTTTCCCAGGGACAATTCTGGACCCTTGGGAACATCCAGAATCACCAAAGCCTAAACTTGGCACGGCCTGCGGAACGCTCTTCCGCACGTCCAGCAATCCCCACGTCAAAACCTTTCTCGGCAGAGGCAGGCACTCTCTCCCTTGTGCTAGATAGCTCGGCAGAACCTTCCGAGAAACATGCTGCGTCATTCAGCTTGAAAGTGGGACGCGGATGGGAGAGTACGCTTTCTCCCCGTTTGGAGGCGCCGTGCGCTTGGCTTCAAAGCTGCCCGAACAGCACTAGCGGCCCGACGTCTCTGCACGGCAGGATTGTCGTTGTGGGCCGAGGCTGCGTGTTCTCTCAAAGCGGAAAACCGTGCTGGCAATACCTTGCTAGAAACTCCTCCCACGGCACTACATGTTCAGCTCCGGCCAAACGAAAGGTGACCTCAGGCCTCAAGGTAAGTTCCAGCGTTTCACGTCGGGGGAGTTGGGTGTGCAGTGGTTTCCATGAGGCCAGACTCCACCACGGAGTGCCTTAACTCTGCGACGCTCCTGGGGGCACACAGGATAGGAGCTCGTTCGCCAATTTCGCAGGATGACTTCTCTCCGTGCCGGAACGGCGGCTCCTGGCTTCTAGAGGAACCTTAGCCTACACAGGCCCCTGGAGGAAGCTCTTCACATTCAGAGCAAGGGCAACGTTCTGCTCTCTGGCTTGCCTGGGTTGAGTGCCCCAGTCGTCAAAGAGCCTCGCGAAAGCAGTGCTGCGCAGACTCCCTTTGCCAGTCGAACGGCCTCCTTGACTGAAAGAGAACTGCAGTGCCAAAAGGCACCGTGCTGACGACTGGCTCCAGGAAGAGACTCGGGACAGCACTCTCATAGAAGCGAAAGCTAGGCTGTGCGCCCAGCCTGAGGAGCAGTACGTACGTTTGCCACACTTCTTTACACAGCTAGGCATGAGCCGGAGAGCCTCGGTCACTGAGGCCTACCTAAGGGACTGCCACACTTACCCAGTAGCTCCCACGCAGAGGTCCCTGTGCCCAAACGGGCCTCCACGGAAGGGCCCTGTTCCTCCCGTTGTGTTTCCTTGAGGTAATCAGAAACCGCTGAGGATCCCTATAGGAGCTCCGGTTTGAAGCTGGGCGACCCTGGCTAAACCTTATTCCCCTCCGTGGTAAACGAGACAGTGGCGGGTCCTAAGCTGCCTGAAGTACACTGCTCGCGCCCACCTTCTCTTTGCTGCCGGAAGGCCTCCCACAAGAAGTCTGAGTTTACTCGTGACAGCAGAAGTCTGAGTTTACGCGTGTGAGGCCTGCTGCTCTCAGTTCCTTGCTGGGAGCTTCAGCAGGAGCGCTCGGGAGCTCGCCGGCACAAGAACTGTGAGTGCCCTCGCCCCACCCCGGCCTCAAGCAAAAGTCCAGATTTCCCCCGTCAGAGTGCCATAGGAGCGAAGAAGCATGCGTTAACGGAGGGCTTCAACAGTGCTAGGGCTTTATTTCACGAGACACCGTGCACTCACGTTCGTTGTAACAACTGTCAAAGGGCACTGGATGCCTTCCAACTCCTCTCTTGCGTTTGAGCCACAGGAAGTAAATGCATTCGTTTGATTAAGCTCCGTGAACGTGCAACGACGATGGCGAAGCGCTGCCCTGTTCGCTCGAAAGCTCTCGTTTGTACGGCCTTCACCCGGCCTCAAGGTACGCCGTTCTAAACAGCCTTACATTCCACGCTGGTGTGCCCCCAGTTGGGAATGTGGGCTCTTCTGTGAGACACCAATGTGCGTCCCAAAGGAAACCGGGGGTGGGGGGGGGGGCTCCCCCAGGACGCCTGCGTACGGCAGTCGGTTGCCAGATGTTTACTTCCAGCCGGAGAAAGAGAAAAAGGACAGCTTTCCCAGGGACAATTCTGGACCCTTGGGAACATCCAGAATCACCAAAGCCTAAACTTGGCACGGCCTGGGGAACGCTCTTCCGCACGTCCAGCAATCCCCACGTCAAAACCTTTCTCGGCAGAGGCAGGCACTCTCTCCCTTGTGCTAGATAGCTCGGCAGAGCCTTCCGAGAAACATGCTGCGTCATTCAGCTTGAAAGTGGGACGCGGATGGGAGAGTACGCTTTCTCCCCGTTTGGAGGCGCCGTGCGCTTGGCTTCAAAGCTGCCCGAACAGCACTAGCGGCCCGACGTCTCTGCACGGCAGGATTGTCGTTGTGGGCCGAGGCTGCGTGTTCTCTCAAAGCGGAAAACCGTGCTGGCAATACCTTGCTAGAAACTCCTCCCACGGCACTACATGTTCAGCTCCGGCCAAACGAAAGGTGACCTCAGGCCTCAAGGTAAGTTCCAGCGTTTCACGTCGGGGGAGTTGGGTGTGCAGTGGTTTCCATGAGGCCAGACTCCACCACGGAGTGCCTTAACTCTGCGACGCTCCTGGGGGCACACAGGATAGGAGCTCGTTCGCCAATTTCGCAGGATGACTTCTCTCCGTGCCGGAACGGCGGCTCCTGGCTTCTAGAGGAACCTTAGCCTACACAGGCCCCTGGAGGAAGCTCTTCACATTCAGAGCAAGGGCAACGTTCTGCTCTCTGGCTTGCCTGGGTTGAGTGCCCCAGTCGTCAAAGAGCCTCGCGAAAGCAGTGCTGCGCAGACTCCCTTTGCCAGTCGAACGGCCTCCTTGACTGAAAGAGAACTGCAGTGCCAAAAGGCACCGTGCTGACGACTGGCTCCAGGAAGAGACTCGGGACAGCACTCTCATAGAAGCGAAAGCTAGGCTGTGCGCCCAGCCTGAGGAGCAGTACGTACGTTTGCCACACTTCTTTACACAGCTAGGCATGAGCCGGAGAGCCTCGGTCACTGAGGCCTACCTAAGGGACTGCCACACTTACCCAGTAGCTCCCACGCAGAGGTCCCTGTGCCCAAACGGGCCTCCACGGAAGGGCCCTGTTCCTCCCGTTGTGTTTCCTTGAGGTAATCAGAAACCGCTGAGGATCCCTATAGGAGCTCCGGTTTGAAGCTGGGCGACCCTGGCTAAACCTTATTCCCCTCCGTGGTAAACGAGACAGTGGCGGGTCCTAAGCTGCCTGAAGTACACTGCTCGCGCCCACCTTCTCTTTGCTGCCGGAAGGCCTCCCACAAGAAGTCTGAGTTTACTCGTGACAGCAGAAGTCTGAGTTTACGCGTGTGAGGCCTGCTGCTCTCAGTTCCTTGCTGGGAGCTTCAGCAGGAGCGCTCGGGAGCTCGCCGGCACAAGAACTGTGAGTGCCCTCGCCCCACCCCGGCCTCAAGCAAAAGTCCAGATTTCCCCCGTCAGAGTGCCATAGGAGCGAAGAAGCATGCGTTAACGGAGGGCTTCAACAGTGCTAGGGCTTTATTTCACGAGACACCGTGCACTCACGTTCGTTGTAACAACTGTCAAAGGGCACTGGATGCCTTCCAACTCCTCTCTTGCGTTTGAGCCACAGGAAGTAAATGCATTCGTTTGATTAAGCTCCGTGAACGTGCAACGACGATGGCGAAGCGCTGCCCTGTTCGCTCGAAAGCTCTCGTTTGTACGGCCTTCACACGGCCTCAAGGTACGCCGTTCTAAACAGCCTTACATTCCACGCTGGTGTGCCCCCAGTTGGGAATGTGGGCTCTTCTGTGAGACACCAATGTGCGTCCCAAAGGAAACCGGGGGTGGGGGGGGGGCTCCCCCAGGACGCCTGCGTACGGCAGTCAGTTGCCAGATGTTTACTTCCAGCCGGAGAAAGAGAAAAAGGACAGCTTTCCCAGGGACAATTCTGGACCCTTGGGAACATCCAGAATCACCAAAGCCTAAACTTGGCACGGCCTGGGGAACGCTCTTCCGCACGTCCAGCAATCCCCACGTCAAAACCTTTCTCGGCAGAGGCAGGCACTCTCTCCCTTGTGCTAGATAGCTCGGCAGAGCCTTCCGAGAAACATGCTGCGTCATTCAGCTTGAAAGTGGGACGCGGATGGGAGAGTACGCTTTCTCCCCGTTTGGAGGCGCCGTGCGCTTGGCTTCAAAGCTGCCCGAACAGCACTAGCGGCCCGACGTCTCTGCACGGCAGGATTGTCGTTGTGGGCCGAGGCTGCGTGTTCTCTCAAAGCGGAAAACCGTGCTGGCAATACCTTGCTAGAAACTCCCACGGCACTACATGTTCAGCTCCGGCCAAACGAAAGGTGACCTCAGGCCTCAAGGTAAGTTCCAGCGTTTCACGTCGGGGGAGTTGGGTGTGCAGTGGTTTCCATGAGGCCAGACTCCACCACGGAGTGCCTTAACTCTGCGACGCTCCTGGGGGCACACAGGATAGGAGCTCGTTCGCCAATTTCGCAGGATGACTTCTCTCCGTGCCGGAACGGCGGCTCCTGGCTTCTAGAGGAACCTTAGCCTACACAGGCCCCTGGAGGAAGCTCTTCACATTCAGAGCAAGGGCAACGTTCTGCTCTCTGGCTTGCCTGGGTTGAGTGCCCCAGTCGTCAAAGAGCCTCGCGAAAGCAGTGCTGCGCAGACTCCCTTTGCCAGTCGAACGGCCTCCTTGACTGAAAGAGAACTGCAGTGCCAAAAGGCACCGTGCTGACGACTGGCTCCAGGAAGAGACTCGGGACAGCACTCTCATAGAAGCGAAAGCTAGGCTGTGCGCCCAGCCTGAGGAGCAGTACGTACGTTTGCCACACTTCTTTACACAGCTAGGCATGAGCCGGAGAGCCTCGGTCACTGAGGCCTACCTAAGGGACTGCCACACTTACCCAGTAGCTCCCACGCAGAGGTCCCTGTGCCCAAACGGGCCTCCACGGAAGGGCCCTGTTCCTCCCGTTGTGTTTCCTTGAGGTAATCAGAAACCGCTGAGGATCCCTATAGGAGCTCCGGTTTGAAGCTGGGCGACCCTGGCTAAACCTTATTCCCCTCCGTGGTAAACGAGACAGTGGCGGGTCCTAAGCTGCCTGAAGTACACTGCTCGCGCCCACCTTCTCTTTGCTGCCGGAAGGCCTCCCACAAGAAGTCTGAGTTTACTCGTGACAGCAGAAGTCTGAGTTTACGCGTGTGAGGCCTGCTGCTCTCAGTTCCTTGCTGGGAGCTTCAGCAGGAGCGCTCGGGAGCTCGCCGGCACAAGAACTGTGAGTGCCCTCGCCCCACCCCGGCCTCAAGCAAAAGTCCAGATTTCCCCCGTCAGAGTGCCATAGGAGCGAAGAAGCATGCGTTAACGGAGGGCTTCAACAGTGCTAGGGCTTTATTTCACGAGACACCGTGCACTCACGTTCGTTGTAACAACTGTCAAAGGGCACTGGATGCCTTCCAACTCCTCTCTTGCGTTTGAGCCACAGGAAGTAAATGCATTCGTTTGATTAAGCTCCGTGAACGTGCAACGACGATGGCGAAGCGCTGCCCTGTTCGCTCGAAAGCTCTCGTTTGTACGGCCTTCACCCGGCCTCAAGGTACGCCGTTCTAAACAGCCTTACATTCCACGCTGGTGTGCCCCCAGTTGGGAATGTGGGCTCTTCTGTGAGACACCAATGTGCGTCCCAAAGGAAACCGGGGGTGGGGGGGGGGCTCCCCCAGGACGCCTGCGTACGGCAGTCGGTTGCCAGATGTTTACTTCCAGCCGGAGAAAGAGAAAAAGGACAGCTTTCCCAGGGACAATTCTGGACCCTTGGGAACATCCAGAATCACCAAAGCCTAAACTTGGCACGGCCTGGGGAACGCTCTTCCGCACGTCCAGCAATCCCCACGTCAAAACCTTTCTCGGCAGAGGCAGGCACTCTCTCCCTTGTGCTAGATAGCTCGGCAGAGCCTTCCGAGAAACATGCTGCGTCATTCAGCTTGAAAGTGGGACGCGGATGGGAGAGTACGCTTTCTCCCCGTTTGGAGGCGCCGTGCGCTTGGCTTCAAAGCTGCCCGAACAGCACTAGCGGCCCGACGTCTCTGCACGGCAGGATTGTCGTTGTGGGCCGAGGCTGCGTGTTCTCTCAAAGCGGAAAACCGTGCTGGCAATACCTTGCTAGAAACTCCTCCCACGGCACTACATGTTCAGCTCCGGCCAAACGAAAGGTGACCTCAGGCCTCAAGGTAAGTTCCAGCGTTTCACGTCGGGGGAGTTGGGTGTGCAGTGGTTTCCATGAGGCCAGACTCCACCACGGAGTGCCTTAACTCTGCGACGCTCCTGGGGGCACACAGGATAGGAGCTCGTTCGCCAATTTCGCAGGATGACTTCTCTCCGTGCCGGAACGGCGGCTCCTGGCTTCTAGAGGAACCTTAGCCTACACAGGCCCCTGGAGGAAGCTCTTCACATTCAGAGCAAGGGCAACGTTCTGCTCTCTGGCTTGCCTGGGTTGAGTGCCCCAGTCGTCAAAGAGCCTCGCGAAAGCAGTGCTGCGCAGACTCCCTTTGCCAGTCGAACGGCCTCCTTGACTGAAAGAGAACTGCAGTGCCAAAAGGCACCGTGCTGACGACTGGCTCCAGGAAGAGACTCGGGACAGCACTCTCATAGAAGCGAAAGCTAGGCTGTGCGCCCAGCCTGAGGAGCAGTACGTACGTTTGCCACACTTCTTTACACAGCTAGGCATGAGCCGGAGAGCCTCGGTCACTGAGGCCTACCTAAGGGACTGCCACACTTACCCAGTAGCTCCCACGCAGAGGTCCCTGTGCCCAAACGGGCCTCCACGGAAGGGCCCTGTTCCTCCCGTTGTGTTTCCTTGAGGTAATCAGAAACCGCTGAGGATCCCTATAGGAGCTCCGGTTTGAAGCTGGGCGACCCTGGCTAAACCTTATTCCCCTCCGTGGTAAACGAGACAGTGGCGGGTCCTAAGCTGCCTGAAGTACACTGCTCGCGCCCACCTTCTCTTTGCTGCCGGAAGGCCTCCCACAAGAAGTCTGAGTTTACTCGTGACAGCAGAAGTCTGAGTTTACGCGTGTGAGGCCTGCTGCTCTCAGTTCCTTGCTGGGAGCTTCAGCAGGAGCGCTCGGGAGCTCGCCGGCACAAGAACTGTGAGTGCCCTCGCCCCACCCCGGCCTCAAGCAAAAGTCCAGATTTCCCCCGTCAGAGTGCCATAGGAGCGAAGAAGCATGCGTTAACGGAGGGCTTCAACAGTGCTAGGGCTTTATTTCACGAGACACCGTGCACTCACGTTCGTTGTAACAACTGTCAAAGGGCACTGGATGCCTTCCAACTCCTCTCTTGCGTTTGAGCCACAGGAAGTAAATGCATTCGTTTGATTAAGCTCCGTGAACGTGCAACGACGATGGCGAAGCGCTGCCCTGTTCGCTCGAAAGCTCTCGTTTGTACGGCCTTCACCCGGCCTCAAGGTACGCCGTTCTAAACAGCCTTACATTCCACGCTGGTGTGCCCCCAGTTGGGAATGTGGGCTCTTCTGTGAGACACCAATGTGCGTCCCAAAGGAAACCGGGGGGGGGGGCTCCCCCAGGACGCCTGCGTACGGCAGTCGGTTGCCAGATGTTTACTTCCAGCCGGAGAAAGAGAAAAAGGACAGCTTTCCCAGGGACAATTCTGGACCCTTGGGAACATCCAGAATCACCAAAGCCTAAACTTGGCACGGCCTGGGGAACGCTCTTCCGCACGTCCAGCAATCCCCACGTCAAAACCTTTCTCGGCAGAGGCAGGCACTCTCTCCCTTGTGCTAGATAGCTCGGCAGAGCCTTCCGAGAAACATGCTGCGTCATTCAGCTTGAAAGTGGGACGCGGATGGGAGAGTACGCTTTCTCCCCGTTTGGAGGCGCCGTGCGCTTGGCTTCAAAGCTGCCCGAACAGCACTAGCGGCCCGACGTCTCTGCACGGCAGGATTGTCGTTGTGGGCCGAGGCTGCGTGTTCTCTCAAAGCGGAAAACCGTGCTGGCAATACCTTGCTAGAAACTCCTCCCACGGCACTACATGTTCAGCTCCGGCCAAACGAAAGGTGACCTCAGGCCTCAAGGTAAGTTCCAGCGTTTCACGTCGGGGGAGTTGGGTGTGCAGTGGTTTCCATGAGGCCAGACTCCACCACGGAGTGCCTTAACTCTGCGACGCTCCTGGGGGCACACAGGATAGGAGCTCGTTCGCCAATTTCGCAGGATGACTTCTCTCCGTGCCGGAACGGCGGCTCCTGGCTTCTAGAGGAACCTTAGCCTACACAGGCCCCTGGAGGAAGCTCTTCACATTCAGAGCAAGGGCAACGTTCTGCTCTCTGGCTTGCCTGGGTTGAGTGCCCCAGTCGTCAAAGAGCCTCGCGAAAGCAGTGCTGCGCAGACTCCCTTTGCCAGTCGAACGGCCTCCTTGACTGAAAGAGAACTGCAGTGCCAAAAGGCACCGTGCTGACGACTGGCTCCAGGAAGAGACTCGGGACAGCACTCTCATAGAAGCGAAAGCTAGGCTGTGCGCCCAGCCTGAGGAGCAGTACGTACGTTTGCCACACTTCTTTACACAGCTAGGCATGAGCCGGAGAGCCTCGGTCACTGAGGCCTACCTAAGGGACTGCCACACTTACCCAGTAGCTCCCACGCAGAGGTCCCTGTGCCCAAACGGGCCTCCACGGAAGGGCCCTGTTCCTCCCGTTGTGTTTCCTTGAGGTAATCAGAAACCGCTGAGGATCCCTATAGGAGCTCCGGTTTGAAGCTGGGCGACCCTGGCTAAACCTTATTCCCCTCCGTGGTAAACGAGACAGT
Organism: Grampus griseus; assembly: GCF_964374135.1. NCBI lineage: Eukaryota > Metazoa > Chordata > Mammalia > Artiodactyla > Delphinidae > Grampus > Grampus griseus. Next base: position 57,065,527 of record NC_139008.1, read on the forward strand.
GGCGGGTCCTAAGCTGCCTGAAGTACACTGCTCGCGCCCACCTTCTCTTTGCTGCCGGAAGGCCTCCCACAAGAAGTCTGAGTTTACTCGTGACAGCAGAAGTCTGAGTTTACGCGTGTGAGGCCTGCTGCTCTCAGTTCCTTGCTGGGAGCTTCAGCAGGAGCGCTCGGTAGCTCGCCGGCACAAGAATTGTGAGTGCCCTCGCCCCACCCGGCCTCAAGCAAAAGTCCAGATTTCCCCCGTCAGAGTGCCATAGGAGCGAAGAAGCATGCGTTAACGGAGGGCTTCAACAGTGCTAGGGCTTTATTTCACGAGACACCGTGCACTCACGTTCGTTGTAACAACTGTCAAAGGGCACTGGATGCCTTCCAACTCCTCTCTTGCGTTTGAGCCACAGGAAGTAAATGCATTCGTTTGATTAAGCTCCGTGAACGTGCAACGACGATGGCGAAGCGCTGCCCTGTTCGCTCGAAAGCTCTCGTTTGTACGGCCTTCACCCGGCCTCAAGGTACGCAGTTCTAAACAGCCTTACATTCCACGCTGGTGTGCCCCCAGTTGGGAATGTGGGCTCTTCTGTGAGACACCAATGTGCATCCCAAAGGAAACCGGGGTGGGGGGCGGGGGGCTCCCCCAGGACGCCTGCGTACGGCAGTCGGTTGCCAGATGTTTACTTCCAGCCGGAGAAAGAGAAAAAGGACAGCTTTCCCAGGGACAATTCTGGACCCTTGGGAACATCCAGAATCACCAAAGCCTAAACTTGGCACGGCCTGGGGAACGCTCTTCCGCACGTCCAGCAATCCCCACGTCAAAACCTTTCTCGGCAGAGGCAGGCACTCTCTCCCTTGTGCTAGATAGCTCGGCAGAACCTTCCGAGAAACATGCTGCGTCATTCAGCTTGAAAGTGGGACGCGGATGGGAGAGTACGCTTTCTCCCCGTTTGGAGGCGCCGTGCGCTTGGCTTCAAAGCTGCCCGAACAGCACTAGCGGCCCGACGTCTCTGCACGGCAGGATTGTCGTTGTGGGCCGAGGCTGCGTGTTCTCTCAAAGCGGAAAACCGTGCTGGCAATACCTTGCTAGAAACTCCTCCCACGGCACTACATGTTCAGCTCCGGCCAAACGAAAGGTGACCTCAGGCCTCAAGGTAAGTTCCAGCGTTTCACGTCGGGGGAGTTGGGTGTGCAGTGGTTTCCATGAGGCCAGACTCCACCACGGAGTGCCTTAACTCTGCGACGCTCCTGGGGGCACACAGGATAGGAGCTCGTTCGCCAATTTCGCAGGATGACTTCTCTCCGTGCCGGAACGGCGGCTCCTGGCTTCTAGAGGAACCTTAGCCTACACAGGCCCCTGGAGGAAGCTCTTCACATTCAGAGCAAGGGCAACGTTCTGCTCTCTGGCTTGCCTGGGTTGAGTGCCCCAGTCGTCAAAGAGCCTCGCGAAAGCAGTGCTGCGCAGACTCCCTTTGCCAGTCGAACGGCCTCCTTGACTGAAAGAGAACTGCAGTGCCAAAAGGCACCGTGCTGACGACTGGCTCCAGGAAGAGACTCGGGACAGCACTCTCATAGAAGCGAAAGCTAGGCTGTGCGCCCAGCCTGAGGAGCAGTACGTACGTTTGCCACACTTCTTTACACAGCTAGGCATGAGCCGGAGAGCCTCGGTCACTGAGGCCTACCTAAGGGACTGCCACACTTACCCAGTAGCTCCCACGCAGAGGTCCCTGTGCCCAAACGGGCCTCCACGGAAGGGCCCTGTTCCTCCCGTTGTGTTTCCTTGAGGTAATCAGAAACCGCTGAGGATCCCTATAGGAGCTCCGGTTTGAAGCTGGGCGACCCTGGCTAAGCCTTATTCCCCTCCGTGGTAAACGAGACAGTGGCGGGTCCTAAGCTGCCTGAAGTACACTGCTCGCGCCCACCTTCTCTTTGCTGCCGGAAGGCCTCCCACAAGAAGTCTGAGTTTACTCGTGACAGCAGAAGTCTGAGTTTACGCGTGTGAGGCCTGCTGCTCTCAGTTCCTTGCTGGGAGCTTCAGCAGGAGCGCTCGGGAGCTCGCCGGCACAAGAACTGTGAGTGCCCTCGCCCCACCCCGGCCTCAAGCAAAAGTCCAGATTTCCCCCGTCAGAGTGCCATAGGAGCGAAGAAGCATGCGTTAACGGAGGGCTTCAACAGTGCTAGGGCTTTATTTCACGAGACACCGTGCACTCACGTTCGTTGTAACAACTGTCAAAGGGCACTGGATGCCTTTCAACTCCTCTCTTGCGTTTGAGCCACAGGAAGTAAATGCATTCGTTTGATTAAGCTCCGTGAACGTGCAACGACGATGGCGAAGCGCTGCCCTGTTCGCTCGAAAGCTCTCGTTTGTACGGCCTTCACCCGGCCTCAAGGTACGCCGTTCTAAACAGCCTTACATTCCACGCTGGTGTGCCCCCAGTTGGGAATGTGGGCTCTTCTGTGAGACACCAATGTGCGTCCCAAAGGAAACCGGGGGTGGGGGGGGGGCTCCCCCAGGACGCCTGCGTACGGCAGTCGGTTGCCAGATGTTTACTTCCAGCCGGAGAAAGAGAAAAAGGACAGCTTTCCCAGGGACAATTCTGGACCCTTGGGAACATCCAGAATCACCAAAGCCTAAACTTGGCACGGCCTGGGGAACGCTCTTCCGCACGTCCAGCAATCCCCACGTCAAAACCTTTCTCGGCAGAGGCAGGCACTCTCTCCCTTGTGCTAGATAGCTCGGCAGAGCCTTCCGAGAAACATGCTGCGTCATTCAGCTTGAAAGTGGGACGCGGATGGGAGAGTACGCTTTCTCCCCGTTTGGAGGCGCCGTGCGCTTGGCTTCAAAGCTGCCCGAACAGCACTAGCGGCCCGACGTCTCTGCACGGCAGGATTGTCGTTGTGGGCCGAGGCTGCGTGTTCTCTCAAAGCGGAAAACCGTGCTGGCAATACCTTGCTAGAAACTCCTCCCACGGCACTACATGTTCAGCTCCGGCCAAACGAAAGGTGACCTCAGGCCTCAAGGTAAGTTCCAGCGTTTCACGTCGGGGGAGTTGGGTGTGCAGTGGTTTCCATGAGGCCAGACTCCACCACGGAGTGCCTTAACTCTGCGACGCTCCTGGGGGCACACAGGATAGGAGCTCGTTCGCCAATTTCGCAGGATGACTTCTCTCCGTGCCGGAACGGCGGCTCCTGGCTTCTAGAGGAACCTTAGCCTACACAGGCCCCTGGAGGAAGCTCTTCACATTCAGAGCAAGGGCAACGTTCTGCTCTCCGGCTTGCCTGGGTTGAGTGCCCCAGTCGTCAAAGAGCCTCGCGAAAGCAGTGCTGCGCAGACTCCCTTTGCCAGTCGAACGGCCTCCTTGACTGAAAGAGAACTGCAGTGCCAAAAGGCACCGTGCTGACGACTGGCTCCAGGAAGAGACTCGGGACAGCACTCTCATAGAAGCGAAAGCTAGGCTGTGCGCCCAGCCTGAGGAGCAGTACGTACGTTTGCCACACTTCTTTACACAGCTAGGCATGAGCCGGAGAGCCTCGGTCACTGAGGCCTACCTAAGGGACTGCCACACTTACCCAGTAGCTCCCACGCAGAGGTCCCTGTGCCCAAACGGGCCTCCACGGAAGGGCCCTGTTCCTCCCGTTGTGTTTCCTTGAGGTAATCAGAAACCGCTGAGGATCCCTATAGGAGCTCCGGTTTGAAGCTGGGCGACCCTGGCTAAACCTTATTCCCCTCCGTGGTAAACGAGACAGTGGCGGGTCCTAAGCTGCCTGAAGTACACTGCTCGCGCCCACCTTCTCTTTGCTGCCGGAAGGCCTCCCACAAGAAGTCTGAGTTTACTCGTGACAGCAGAAGTCTGAGTTTACGCGTGTGAGGCCTGCTGCTCTCAGTTCCTTGCTGGGAGCTTCAGCAGGAGCGCTCGGGAGCTCGCCGGCACAAGAACTGTGAGTGCCCTCGCCCCACCCCGGCCTCAAGCAAAAGTCCAGATTTCCCCCGTCAGAGTGCCATAGGAGCGAAGAAGCATGCGTTAACGGAGGGCTTCAACAGTGCTAGGGCTTTATTTCACGAGACACCGTGCACTCACGTTCGTTGTAACAACTGTCAAAGGGCACTGGATGCCTTCCAACTCCTCTCTTGCGTTTGAGCCACAGGAAGTAAATGCATTCGTTTGATTAAGCTCCGTGAACGTGCAACGACGATGGCGAAGCGCTGCCCTGTTCGCTCGAAAGCTCTCGTTTGTACGGCCTTCACCCGGCCTCAAGGTACGCCGTTCTAAACAGCCTTACATTCCACGCTGGTGTGCCCCCAGTTGGGAATGTGGGCTCTTCTGTGAGACACCAATGTGCGTCCCAAAGGAAACCGGGGGGGGGGGCGGGGGGCTCCCCCAGGACGCCTGCGTACGGCAGTCGGTTGCCAGATGTTTACTTCCAGCCGGAGAAAGAGAAAAAGGACAGCTTTCCCAGGGACAATTCTGGACCCTTGGGAACATCCAGAATCACCAAAGCCTAAACTTGGCACGGCCTGGGGAACGCTCTTCCGCACGTCCAGCAATCCCCACGTCAAAACCTTTCTCGGCAGAGGCAGGCACTCTCTCCCTTGTGCTAGATAGCTCGGCAGAACCTTCCGAGAAACATGCTGCGTCATTCAGCTTGAAAGTGGGACGCGGATGGGAGAGTACGCTTTCTCCCCGTTTGGAGGCGCCGTGCGCTTGGCTTCAAAGCTGCCCGAACAGCACTAGCGGCCCGACGTCTCTGCACGGCAGGATTGTCGTTGTGGGCCGAGGCTGCGTGTTCTCTCAAAGCGGAAAACCGTGCTGGCAATACCTTGCTAGAAACTCCTCCCACGGCACTACATGTTCAGCTCCGGCCAAACGAAAGGTGACCTCAGGCCTCAAGGTAAGTTCCAGCGTTTCACGTCGGGGGAGTTGGGTGTGCAGTGGTTTCCATGAGGCCAGACTCCACCACGGAGTGCCTTAACTCTGCGACGCTCCTGGGGGCACACAGGATAGGAGCTCGTTCGCCAATTTCGCAGGATGACTTCTCTCCGTGCCGGAACGGCGGCTCCTGGCTTCTAGAGGAACCTTAGCCTACACAGGCCCCTGGAGGAAGCTCTTCACATTCAGAGCAAGGGCAACGTTCTGCTCTCTGGCTTGCCTGGGTTGAGTGCCCCAGTCGTCAAAGAGCCTCGCGAAAGCAGTGCTGCGCAGACTCCCTTTGCCAGTCGAACGGCCTCCTTGACTGAAAGAGAACTGCAGTGCCAAAAGGCACCGTGCTGACGACTGGCTCCAGGAAGAGACTCGGGACAGCACTCTCATAGAAGCGAAAGCTAGGCTGTGCGCCCAGCCTGAGGAGCAGTACGTACGTTTGCCACACTTCTTTACACAGCTAGGCATGAGCCGGAGAGCCTCGGTCACTGAGGCCTACCTAAGGGACTGCCACACTTACCCAGTAGCTCCCACGCAGAGGTCCCTGTGCCCAAACGGGCCTCCACGGAAGGGCCCTGTTCCTCCCGTTGTGTTTCCTTGAGGTAATCAGAAACCGCTGAGGATCCCTATAGGAGCTCCGGTTTGAAGCTGGGCGACCCTGGCTAAACCTTATTCCCCTCCGTGGTAAACGAGACAGTGGCGGGTCCTAAGCTGCCTGAAGTACACTGCTCGCGCCCACCTTCTCTTTGCTGCCGGAAGGCCTCCCACAAGAAGTCTGAGTTTACTCGTGACAGCAGAAGTCTGAGTTTACGCGTGTGAGGCCTGCTGCTCTCAGTTCCTTGCTGGGAGCTTCAGCAGGAGCGCTCGGGAGCTCGCCGGCACAAGAACTGTGAGTGCCCTCGCCCCACCCCGGCCTCAAGCAAAAGTCCAGATTTCCCCCGTCAGAGTGCCATAGGAGCGAAGAAGCATGCGTTAACGGAGGGCTTCAACAGTGCTAGGGCTTTATTTCACGAGACACCGTGCACTCACGTTCGTTGTAACAACTGTCAAAGGGCACTGGATGCCTTCCAACTCCTCTCTTGCGTTTGAGCCACAGGAAGTAAATGCATTCGTTTGATTAAGCTCCGTGAACGTGCAACGACGATGGCGAAGCGCTGCCCTGTTCGCTCGAAAGCTCTCGTTTGTACGGCCTTCACCCGGCCTCAAGGTACGCCGTTCTAAACAGCCTTACATTCCACGCTGGTGTGCCCCCAGTTGGGAATGTGGGCTCTTCTGTGAGACACCAATGTGCGTCCCAAAGGAAACCGGGGGGGGGGCGGGGGGCTCCCCCAGGACGCCTGCGTACGGCAGTCGGTTGCCAGATGTTTACTTCCAGCCGGAGAAAGAGAAAAAGGACAGCTTTCCCAGGGACAATTCTGGACCCTTGGGAACATCCAGAATCACCAAAGCCTAAACTTGGCACGGCCTGGGGAACGCTCTTCCGCACGTCCAGCAATCCCCACGTCAAAACCTTTCTCGGCAGAGGCAGGCACTCTCTCCCTTGTGCTAGATAGCTCGGCAGAACCTTCCGAGAAACATGCTGCGTCATTCAGCTTGAAAGTGGGACGCGGATGGGAGAGTACGCTTTCTCCCCGTTTGGAGGCGCCGTGCGCTTGGCTTCAAAGCTGCCCGAACAGCACTAGCGGCCCGACGTCTCTGCACGGCAGGATTGTCGTTGTGGGCCGAGGCTGCGTGTTCTCTCAAAGCGGAAAACCGTGCTGGCAATACCTTGCTAGAAACTCCTCCCACGGCACTACATGTTCAGCTCCGGCCAAACGAAAGGTGACCTCAGGCCTCAAGGTAAGTTCCAGCGTTTCACGTCGGGGGAGTTGGGTGTGCAGTGGTTTCCATGAGGCCAGACTCCACCACGGAGTGCCTTAACTCTGCGACGCTCCTGGGGGCACACAGGATAGGAGCTCGTTCGCCAATTTCGCAGGATGACTTCTCTCCGTGCCGGAACGGCGGCTCCTGGCTTCTAGAGGAACCTTAGCCTACACAGGCCCCTGGAGGAAGCTCTTCACATTCAGAGCAAGGGCAACGTTCTGCTCTCTGGCTTGCCTGGGTTGAGTGCCCCAGTCGTCAAAGAGCCTCGCGAAAGCAGTGCTGCGCAGACTCCCTTTGCCAGTCGAACGGCCTCCTTGACTGAAAGAGAACTGCAGTGCCAAAAGGCACCGTGCTGACGACTGGCTCCAGGAAGAGACTCGGGACAGCACTCTCATAGAAGCGAAAGCTAGGCTGTGCGCCCAGCCTGAGGAGCAGTACGTACGTTTGCCACACTTCTTTACACAGCTAGGCATGAGCCGGAGAGCCTCGGTCACTGAGGCCTACCTAAGGGACTGCCACACTTACCCAGTAGCTCCCACGCAGAGGTCCCTGTGCCCAAACGGGCCTCCACGGAAGGGCCCTGTTCCTCCCGTTGTGTTTCCTTGAGGTAATCAGAAACCGCTGAGGATCCCTATAGGAGCTCCGGTTTGAAGCTGGGCGACCCTGGCTAAACCTTATTCCCCTCCGTGGTAAACGAGACAGTGGCGGGTCCTAAGCTGCCTGAAGTACACTGCTCGCGCCCACCTTCTCTTTGCTGCCGGAAGGCCTCCCACAAGAAGTCTGAGTTTACTCGTGACAGCAGAAGTCTGAGTTTACGCGTGTGAGGCCTGCTGCTCTCAGTTCCTTGCTGGGAGCTTCAGCAGGAGCGCTCGGGAGCTCGCCGGCACAAGAACTGTGAGTGCCCTCGCCCCACCCCGGCCTCAAGCAAAAGTCCAGATTTCCCCCGTCAGAGTGCCATAGGAGCGAAGAAGCATGCGTTAACGGAGGGCTTCAACAGTGCTAGGGCTTTATTTCACGAGACACCGTGCACTCACGTTCGTTGTAACAACTGTCAAAGGGCACTGGATGCCTTCCAACTCCTCTCTTGCGTTTGAGCCACAGGAAGTAAATGCATTCGTTTGATTAAGCTCCGTGAACGTGCAACGACGATGGCGAAGCGCTGCCCTGTTCGCTCGAAAGCTCTCGTTTGTACGGCCTTCACCCGGCCTCAAGGTACGCCGTTCTAAACAGCCTTACATTCCACGCTGGTGTGCCCCCAGTTGGGAATGTGGGCTCTTCTGTGAGACACCAATGTGCGTCCCAAAGGAAACCGGGGGGGGCGGGGGGCTCCCCCAGGACGCCTGCGTACGGCAGTCGGTTGCCAGATGTTTACTTCCAGCCGGAGAAAGAGAAAAAGGACAGCTTTCCCAGGGACAATTCTGGACCCTTGGGAACATCCAGAATCACCAAAGCCTAAACTTGGCACGGCCTGGGGAACGCTCTTCCGCACGTCCAGCAATCCCCACGTCAAAACCTTTCTCGGCAGAGGCAGGCACTCTCTCCCTTGTGCTAGATAGCTCAGCAGAGCCTTCCGAGAAACATGCTGCGTCATTCAGCTTGAAAGTGGGACGCGGATGGGAGAATACGCTTTCTCCCCATTTGGAGGCGCCGTGCGCTTGGCTTCAAAGCTGCCCGAACAGCACTAGCGGCCCGACGTCTCTGCACGGCAGGATTGTCGTTGTGGGCCGAGGCTGCGTGTTCTCTCAAAGCGGAAAACCGTGCTGGCAATACCTTGCTAGAAACTCCTCCCACGGCACTACATGTTCAGCTCCGGCCAAACGAAAGGTGACCTCAGGCCTCAAGGTAAGTTCCAGCGTTTCACGTCGGGGGAGTTGGGTGTGCAGTGGTTTCCATGAGGCCAGACTCCACCACGGAGTGCCTTAACTCTGCGACGCTCCTGGGGGCACACAGGATAGGAGCTCGTTCGCCAATTTCGCAGGATGACTTCTCTCCGTGCCGGAACGGCGGCTCCTGGCTTCTAGAGGAACCTTAGCCTACACAGGCCCCTGGAGGAAGCTCTTCACATTCAGAGCAAGGGCAACGTACTCCTCTCTGGCTTGCCTGGGTTGAGTGCCCCAGTCGTCAAAGAGCCTCGCGAAAGCAGTGCTGCGCAGACTCCCTTTGCCAGTCGAACGGCCTCCTTGACTGAAAGAGAACTGCAGTGCCAAAAGGCACCGTGCTGACGACTGGCTCCAGGAAGAGACTCGGGACAGCACTCTCATAGAAGCGAAAGCTAGGCTGTGCGCCCAGCCTGAGGAGCAGTACGTACGTTTGCCACACTTCTTTACACAGCTAGGCATGAGCCGGAGAGCCTCGGTCACTGAGGCCTACCTAAGGGACTGCCACACTTACCCAGTAGCTCCCACGCAGAGGTCCCTGTGCCCAAACGGGCCTCCACGGAAGGGCCCTGTTCCTCCCGTTGTGTTTCCTTGAGGTAATCAGAAACCGCTGAGGATCCCTATAGGAGCTCCGGTTTGAAGCTGGGCGACCCTGGCTAAACCTTATTCCCCTCCGTGGTAAACGAGACAGTGGCGGGTCCTAAGCTGCCTGAAGTACACTGCTCGCGCCCACCTTCTCTTTGCTGCCGGAAGGCCTCCCACAAGAAGTCTGAGTTTACTCGTGACAGCAGAAGTCTGAGTTTACGCGTGTGAGGCCTGCTGCTCTCAGTTCCTTGCTGGGAGCTTCAGCAGGAGCGCTCGGGAGCTCGCCGGCACAAGAACTGTGAGTGCCCTCGCCCCACCCCGGCCTCAAGCAAAAGTCCAGATTTCCCCCGTCAGAGTGCCATAGGAGCGAAGAAGCATGCGTTAACGGAGGGCTTCAACAGTGCTAGGGCTTTATTTCACGAGACACCGTGCACTCACGTTCGTTGTAACAACTGTCAAAGGGCACTGGATGCCTTCCAACTCCTCTCTTGCGTTTGAGCCACAGGAAGTAAATGCATTCGTTTGATTAAGCTCCGTGAACGTGCAACGACGATGGCGAAGCGCTGCCCTGTTCGCTCGAAAGCTCTCGTTTGTACGGCCTTCACCCGGCCTCAAGGTACGCCGTTCTAAACAGCCTTACATTCCACGCTGGTGTGCCCCCAGTTGGGAATGTGGGCTCTTCTGTGAGACACCAATGTGCGTCCCAAAGGAAACCGGGGGTGGGGGGGGGGCTCCCCCAGGACGCCTGCGTACGGCAGTCGGTTGCCAGATGTTTACTTCCAGCCGGAGAAAGAGAAAAAGGACAGCTTTCCCAGGGACAATTCTGGACCCTTGGGAACATCCAGAATCACCAAAGCCTAAACTTGGCACGGCCTGGGGAACGCTCTTCCGCACGTCCAGCAATCCCCACGTCAAAACCTTTCTCGGCAGAGGCAGGCACTCTCTCCCTTGTGCTAGATAGCTCGGCAGAGCCTTCCGAGAAACATGCTGCGTCATTCAGCTTGAAAGTGGGACGCGGATGGGAGAGTACGCTTTCTCCCCGTTTGGAGGCGCCGTGCGCTTGGCTTCAAAGCTGCCCGAACAGCACTAGCGGCCCGACGTCTCTGCACGGCAGGATTGTCGTTGTGGGCCGAGGCTGCGTGTTCTCTCAAAGCGGAAAACCGTGCTGGCAATACCTTGCTAGAAACTCCTCCCACGGCACTACATGTTCAGCTCCGGCCAAACGAAAGGTGACCTCAGGCCTCAAGGTAAGTTCCAGCGTTTCACGTCGGGGGAGTTGGGTGTGCAGTGGTTTCCATGAGGCCAGACTCCACCACGGAGTGCCTTAACTCTGCGACGCTCCTGGGGGCACACAGGATAGGAGCTCGTTCGCCAATTTCGCAGGATGACTTCTCTCCGTGCCGGAACGGCGGCTCCTGGCTTCTAGAGGAACCTTAGCCTACACAGGCCCCTGGAGGAAGCTCTTCACATTCAGAGCAAGGGCAACGTTCTGCTCTCCGGCTTGCCTGGGTTGAGTGCCCCAGTCGTCAAAGAGCCTCGCGAAAGCAGTGCTGCGCAGACTCCCTTTGCCAGTCGAACGGCCTCCTTGACTGAAAGAGAACTGCAGTGCCAAAAGGCACCGTGCTGACGACTGGCTCCAGGAAGAGACTCGGGACAGCACTCTCATAGAAGCGAAAGCTAGGCTGTGCGCCCAGCCTGAGGAGCAGTACGTACGTTTGCCACACTTCTTTACACAGCTAGGCATGAGCCGGAGAGCCTCGGTCACTGAGGCCTACCTAAGGGACTGCCACACTTACCCAGTAGCTCCCACGCAGAGGTCCCTGTGCCCAAACGGGCCTCCACGGAAGGGCCCTGTTCCTCCCGTTGTGTTTCCTTGAGGTAATCAGAAACCGCTGAGGATCCCTATAGGAGCTCCGGTTTGAAGCTGGGCGACCCTGGCTAAACCTTATTCCCCTCCGTGGTAAACGAGACAGTGGCGGGTCCTAAGCTGCCTGAAGTACACTGCTCGCGCCCACCTTCTCTTTGCTGCCGGAAGGCCTCCCACAAGAAGTCTGAGTTTACTCGTGACAGCAGAAGTCTGAGTTTACGCGTGTGAGGCCTGCTGCTCTCAGTTCCTTGCTGGGAGCTTCAGCAGGAGCGCTCGGGAGCTCGCCGGCACAAGAACTGTGAGTGCCCTCGCCCCACCCCGGCCTCAAGCAAAAGTCCAGATTTCCCCCGTCAGAGTGCCATAGGAGCGAAGAAGCATGCGTTAACGGAGGGCTTCAACAGTGCTAGGGCTTTATTTCACGAGACACCGTGCACTCACGTTCGTTGTAACAACTGTCAAAGGGCACTGGATGCCTTCCAACTCCTCTCTTGCGTTTGAGCCACAGGAAGTAAATGCATTCGTTTGATTAAGCTCCGTGAACGTGCAACGACGATGGCGAAGCGCTGCCCTGTTCGCTCGAAAGCTCTCGTTTGTACGGCCTTCACACGGCCTCAAGGTACGCCGTTCTAAACAGCCTTACATTCCACGCTGGTGTGCCCCCAGTTGGGAATGTGGGCTCTTCTGTGAGACACCAATGTGCGTCCCAAAGGAAACCGGGGTGGGGGGCGGGGGGCTCCCCCAGGACGCCTGCGTACGGCAGTCGGTTGCCAGATGTTTACTTCCAGCCGGAGAAAGAGAAAAAGGACAGCTTTCCCAGGGACAATTCTGGACCCTTGGGAACATCCAGAATCACCAAAGCCTAAACTTGGCACGGCCTGGGGAACGCTCTTCCGCACGTCCAGCAATCCCCACGTCAAAACCTTTCTCGGCAGAGGCAGGCACTCTCTCCCTTGTGCTAGATAGCTCGGCAGAACCTTCCGAGAAACATGCTGCGTCATTCAGCTTGAAAGTGGGACGCGGATGGGAGAGTACGCTTTCTCCCCGTTTGGAGGCGCCGTGCGCTTGGCTTCAAAGCTGCCCGAACAGCACTAGCGGCCCGACGTCTCTGCACGGCAGGATTGTCGTTGTGGGCCGAGGCTGCGTGTTCTCTCAAAGCGGAAAACCGTGCTGGCAATACCTTGCTAGAAACTCCTCCCACGGCACTACATGTTCAGCTCCAGCCAAACGAAAGGTGACCTCAGGCCTCAAGGTAAGTTCCAGCGTTTCACGTCGGGGGAGTTGGGTGTGCAGTGGTTTCCATGAGGCCAGACTCCACCACGGAGTGCCTTAACTCTGCGACGCTCCTGGGGGCACACAGGATAGGAGCTCGTTCGCCAATTTCGCAGGATGACTTCTCTCCGTGCCGGAACGGCGGCTCCTGGCTTCTAGAGGAACCTTAGCCTACACAGGCCCCTGGAGGAAGCTCTTCACATTCAGAGCAAGGGCAACGTTCTGCTCTCTGGCTTGCCTGGGTTGAGTGCCCCAGTCGTCAAAGAGCCTCGCGAAAGCAGTGCTGCGCAGACTCCCTTTGCCAGTCGAACGGCCTCCTTGACTGAAAGAGAACTGCAGTGCCAAAAGGCACCGTGCTGACGACTGGCTCCAGGAAGAGACTCGGGACAGCACTCTCATAGAAGCGAAAGCTAGGCTGTGCGCCCAGCCTGAGGAGCAGTACGTACGTTTGCCACACTTCTTTACACAGCTAGGCATGAGCCGGAGAGCCTCGGTCACTGAGGCCTACCTAAGGGACTGCCACACTTACCCAGTAGCTCCCACGCAGAGGTCCCTGTGCCCAAACGGGCCTCCACGGAAGGGCCCTGTTCCTCCCGTTGTGTTTCCTTGAGGTAATCAGAAACCGCTGAGGATCCCTATAGGAGCTCCGGTTTGAAGCTGGGCGACCCTGGCTAAACCTTATTCCCCTCCGTGGTAAACGAGACAGTGGCGGGTCCTAAGCTGCCTGAAGTACACTGCTCGCGCCCACCTTCTCTTTGCTGCCGGAAGGCCTCCCACAAGAAGTCTGAGTTTACTCGTGACAGCAGAAGTCTGAGTTTACGCGTGTGAGGCCTGCTGCTCTCAGTTCCTTGCTGGGAGCTTCAGCAGGAGCGCTCGGGAGCTCGCCGGCACAAGAACTGTGAGTGCCCTCGCCCCACCCCGGCCTCAAGCAAAAGTCCAGATTTCCCCCGTCAGAGTGCCATAGGAGCGAAGAAGCATGCGTTAACGGAGGGCTTCAACAGTGCTAGGGCTTTATTTCACGAGACACCGTGCACTCACGTTCGTTGTAACAACTGTCAAAGGGCACTGGATGCCTTCCAACTCCTCTCTTGCGTTTGAGCCACAGGAAGTAAATGCATTCGTTTGATTAAGCTCCGTGAACGTGCAACGACGATGGCGAAGCGCTGCCCTGTTCGCTCGAAAGCTCTCGTTTGTACGGCCTTCACCCGGCCTCAAGGTACGCCGTTCTAAACAGCCTTACATTCCACGCTGGTGTGCCCCCAGTTGGGAATGTGGGCTCTTCTGTGAGACACCAATGTGCGTCCCAAAGGAAACCGGGGGGGGGGGGCTCCCCCAGGACGCCTGCGTACGGCAGTCGGTTGCCAGATGTTTACTTCCAGCCGGAGAAAGAGAAAAAGGACAGCTTTCCCAGGGACAATTCTGGACCCTTGGGAACATCCAGAATCACCAAAGCCTAAACTTGGCACGGCCTGGGGAACGCTCTTCCGCACGTCCAGCAATCCCCACGTCAAAACCTTTCTCGGCAGAGGCAGGCACTCTCTCCCTTGTGCTAGATAGCTCGGCAGAGCCTTCCGAGAAACATGCTGCGTCATTCAGCTTGAAAGTGGGACGCGGATGGGAGAGTACGCTTTCTCCCCGTTTGGAGGCGCCGTGCGCTTGGCTTCAAAGCTGCCCGAACAGCACTAGCGGCCCGACGTCTCTGCACGGCAGGATTGTCGTTGTGGGCCGAGGCTGCGTGTTCTCTCAAAGCGGAAAACCGTGCTGGCAATACCTTGCTAGAAACTCCTCCCACGGCACTACATGTTCAGCTCCGGCCAAACGAAAGGTGACCTCAGGCCTCAAGGTAAGTTCCAGCGTTTCACGTCGGGGGAGTTGGGTGTGCAGTGGTTTCCATGAGGCCAGACTCCACCACGGAGTGCCTTAACTCTGCGACGCTCCTGGGGGCACACAGGATAGGAGCTCGTTCGCCAATTTCGCAGGATGACTTCTCTCCGTGCCGGAACGGCGGCTCCTGGCTTCTAGAGGAACCTTAGCCTACACAGGCCCCTGGAGGAAGCTCTTCACATTCAGAGCAAGGGCAACGTTCTGCTCTCTGGCTTGCCTGGGTTGAGTGCCCCAGTCGTCAAAGAGCCTCGCGAAAGCAGTGCTGCGCAGACTCCCTTTGCCAGTCGAACGGCCTCCTTGACTGAAAGAGAACTGCAGTGCCAAAAGGCACCGTGCTGACGACTGGCTCCAGGAAGAGACTCGGGACAGCACTCTCATAGAAGCGAAAGCTAGGCTGTGCGCCCAGCCTGAGGAGCAGTACGTACGTTTGCCACACTTCTTTACACAGCTAGGCATGAGCCGGAGAGCCTCGGTCACTGAGGCCTACCTAAGGGACTGCCACACTTACCCAGTAGCTCCCACGCAGAGGTCCCTGTGCCCAAACGGGCCTCCACGGAAGGGCCCTGTTCCTCCCGTTGTGTTTCCTTGAGGTAATCAGAAACCGCTGAGGATCCCTATAGGAGCTCCGGTTTGAAGCTGGGCGACCCTGGCTAAACCTTATTCCCCTCCGTGGTAAACGAGACAGTGGCGGGTCCTAAGCTGCCTGAAGTACACTGCTCGCGCCCACCTTCTCTTTGCTGCCGGAAGGCCTCCCACAAGAAGTCTGAGTTTACTCGTGACAGCAGAAGTCTGAGTTTACGCGTGTGAGGCCTGCTGCTCTCAGTTCCTTGCTGGGAGCTTCAGCAGGAGCGCTCGGTAGCTCGCCGGCACAAGAATTGTGAGTGCCCTCGCCCCACCCGGCCTCAAGCAAAAGTCCAGATTTCCCCCGTCAGAGTGCCATAGGAGCGAAGAAGCATGCGTTAACGGAGGGCTTCAACAGTGCTAGGGCTTTATTTCACGAGACACCGTGCACTCACGTTCGTTGTAACAACTGTCAAAGGGCACTGGATGCCTTCCAACTCCTCTCTTGCGTTTGAGCCACAGGAAGTAAATGCATTCGTTTGATTAAGCTCCGTGAACGTGCAACGACGATGGCGAAGCGCTGCCCTGTTCGCTCGAAAGCTCTCGTTTGTACGGCCTTCACCCGGCCTCAAGGTACGCAGTTCTAAACAGCCTTACATTCCACGCTGGTGTGCCCCCAGTTGGGAATGTGGGCTCTTCTGTGAGACACCAATGTGCATCCCAAAGGAAACCGGGGTGGGGGGCGGGGGGCTCCCCCAGGACGCCTGCGTACGGCAGTCGGTTGCCAGATGTTTACTTCCAGCCGGAGAAAGAGAAAAAGGACAGCTTTCCCAGGGACAATTCTGGACCCTTGGGAACATCCAGAATCACCAAAGCCTAAACTTGGCACGGCCTGGGGAACGCTCTTCCGCACGTCCAGCAATCCCCACGTCAAAACCTTTCTCGGCAGAGGCAGGCACTCTCTCCCTTGTGCTAGATAGCTCGGCAGAACCTTCCGAGAAACATGCTGCGTCATTCAGCTTGAAAGTGGGACGCGGATGGGAGAGTACGCTTTCTCCCCGTTTGGAGGCGCCGTGCGCTTGGCTTCAAAGCTGCCCGAACAGCACTAGCGGCCCGACGTCTCTGCACGGCAGGATTGTCGTTGTGGGCCGAGGCTGCGTGTTCTCTCAAAGCGGAAAACCGTGCTGGCAATACCTTGCTAGAAACTCCTCCCACGGCACTACATGTTCAGCTCCGGCCAAACGAAAGGTGACCTCAGGCCTCAAGGTAAGTTCCAGCGTTTCACGTCGGGGGAGTTGGGTGTGCAGTGGTTTCCATGAGGCCAGACTCCACCACGGAGTGCCTTAACTCTGCGACGCTCCTGGGGGCACACAGGATAGGAGCTCGTTCGCCAATTTCGCAGGATGACTTCTCTCCGTGCCGGAACGGCGGCTCCTGGCTTCTAGAGGAACCTTAGCCTACACAGGCCCCTGGAGGAAGCTCTTCACATTCAGAGCAAGGGCAACGTTCTGCTCTCTGGCTTGCCTGGGTTGAGTGCCCCAGTCGTCAAAGAGCCTCGCGAAAGCAGTGCTGCGCAGACTCCCTTTGCCAGTCGAACGGCCTCCTTGACTGAAAGAGAACTGCAGTGCCAAAAGGCACCGTGCTGACGACTGGCTCCAGGAAGAGACTCGGGACAGCACTCTCATAGAAGCGAAAGCTAGGCTGTGCGCCCAGCCTGAGGAGCAGTACGTACGTTTGCCACACTTCTTTACACAGCTAGGCATGAGCCGGAGAGCCTCGGTCACTGAGGCCTACCTAAGGGACTGCCACACTTACCCAGTAGCTCCCACGCAGAGGTCCCTGTGCCCAAACGGGCCTCCACGGAAGGGCCCTGTTCCTCCCGTTGTGTTTCCTTGAGGTAATCAGAAACCGCTGAGGATCCCTATAGGAGCTCCGGTTTGAAGCTGGGCGACCCTGGCTAAGCCTTATTCCCCTCCGTGGTAAACGAGACAGTGGCGGGTCCTAAGCTGCCTGAAGTACACTGCTCGCGCCCACCTTCTCTTTGCTGCCGGAAGGCCTCCCACAAGAAGTCTGAGTTTACTCGTGACAGCAGAAGTCTGAGTTTACGCGTGTGAGGCCTGCTGCTCTCAGTTCCTTGCTGGGAGCTTCAGCAGGAGCGCTCGGGAGCTCGCCGGCACAAGAACTGTGAGTGCCCTCGCCCCACCCCGGCCTCAAGCAAAAGTCCAGATTTCCCCCGTCAGAGTGCCATAGGAGCGAAGAAGCATGCGTTAACGGAGGGCTTCAACAGTGCTAGGGCTTTATTTCACGAGACACCGTGCACTCACGTTCGTTGTAACAACTGTCAAAGGGCACTGGATGCCTTTCAACTCCTCTCTTGCGTTTGAGCCACAGGAAGTAAATGCATTCGTTTGATTAAGCTCCGTGAACGTGCAACGACGATGGCGAAGCGCTGCCCTGTTCGCTCGAAAGCTCTCGTTTGTACGGCCTTCACCCGGCCTCAAGGTACGCCGTTCTAAACAGCCTTACATTCCACGCTGGTGTGCCCCCAGTTGGGAATGTGGGCTCTTCTGTGAGACACCAATGTGCGTCCCAAAGGAAACCGGGGGTGGGGGGGGGGCTCCCCCAGGACGCCTGCGTACGGCAGTCGGTTGCCAGATGTTTACTTCCAGCCGGAGAAAGAGAAAAAGGACAGCTTTCCCAGGGACAATTCTGGACCCTTGGGAACATCCAGAATCACCAAAGCCTAAACTTGGCACGGCCTGGGGAACGCTCTTCCGCACGTCCAGCAATCCCCACGTCAAAACCTTTCTCGGCAGAGGCAGGCACTCTCTCCCTTGTGCTAGATAGCTCGGCAGAGCCTTCCGAGAAACATGCTGCGTCATTCAGCTTGAAAGTGGGACGCGGATGGGAGAGTACGCTTTCTCCCCGTTTGGAGGCGCCGTGCGCTTGGCTTCAAAGCTGCCCGAACAGCACTAGCGGCCCGACGTCTCTGCACGGCAGGATTGTCGTTGTGGGCCGAGGCTGCGTGTTCTCTCAAAGCGGAAAACCGTGCTGGCAATACCTTGCTAGAAACTCCTCCCACGGCACTACATGTTCAGCTCCGGCCAAACGAAAGGTGACCTCAGGCCTCAAGGTAAGTTCCAGCGTTTCACGTCGGGGGAGTTGGGTGTGCAGTGGTTTCCATGAGGCCAGACTCCACCACGGAGTGCCTTAACTCTGCGACGCTCCTGGGGGCACACAGGATAGGAGCTCGTTCGCCAATTTCGCAGGATGACTTCTCTCCGTGCCGGAACGGCGGCTCCTGGCTTCTAGAGGAACCTTAGCCTACACAGGCCCCTGGAGGAAGCTCTTCACATTCAGAGCAAGGGCAACGTTCTGCTCTCCGGCTTGCCTGGGTTGAGTGCCCCAGTCGTCAAAGAGCCTCGCGAAAGCAGTGCTGCGCAGACTCCCTTTGCCAGTCGAACGGCCTCCTTGACTGAAAGAGAACTGCAGTGCCAAAAGGCACCGTGCTGACGACTGGCTCCAGGAAGAGACTCGGGACAGCACTCTCATAGAAGCGAAAGCTAGGCTGTGCGCCCAGCCTGAGGAGCAGTACGTACGTTTGCCACACTTCTTTACACAGCTAGGCATGAGCCGGAGAGCCTCGGTCACTGAGGCCTACCTAAGGGACTGCCACACTTACCCAGTAGCTCCCACGCAGAGGTCCCTGTGCCCAAACGGGCCTCCACGGAAGGGCCCTGTTCCTCCCGTTGTGTTTCCTTGAGGTAATCAGAAACCGCTGAGGATCCCTATAGGAGCTCCGGTTTGAAGCTGGGCGACCCTGGCTAAACCTTATTCCCCTCCGTGGTAAACGAGACAGTGGCGGGTCCTAAGCTGCCTGAAGTACACTGCTCGCGCCCACCTTCTCTTTGCTGCCGGAAGGCCTCCCACAAGAAGTCTGAGTTTACTCGTGACAGCAGAAGTCTGAGTTTACGCGTGTGAGGCCTGCTGCTCTCAGTTCCTTGCTGGGAGCTTCAGCAGGAGCGCTCGGGAGCTCGCCGGCACAAGAACTGTGAGTGCCCTCGCCCCACCCCGGCCTCAAGCAAAAGTCCAGATTTCCCCCGTCAGAGTGCCATAGGAGCGAAGAAGCATGCGTTAACGGAGGGCTTCAACAGTGCTAGGGCTTTATTTCACGAGACACCGTGCACTCACGTTCGTTGTAACAACTGTCAAAGGGCACTGGATGCCTTCCAACTCCTCTCTTGCGTTTGAGCCACAGGAAGTAAATGCATTCGTTTGATTAAGCTCCGTGAACGTGCAACGACGATGGCGAAGCGCTGCCCTGTTCGCTCGAAAGCTCTCGTTTGTACGTCCTTCACCCGGCCTCAAGGTACGCCGTTCTAAACAGCCTTACATTCCACGCTGGTGTGCCCCCAGTTGGGAATGTGGGCTCTTCTGTGAGACACCAATGTGCGTCCCAAAGGAAACCGGGGGGGGGGGGCGGGGGGCTCCCCCAGGACGCCTGCGTACGGCAGTCGGTTGCCAGATGTTTACTTCCAGCCGGAGAAAGAGAAAAAGGACAGCTTTCCCAGGGACAATTCTGGACCCTTGGGAACATCCAGAATCACCAAAGCCTAAACTTGGCACGGCCTGGGGAACGCTCTTCCGCACGTCCAGCAATCCCCACGTCAAAACCTTTCTCGGCAGAGGCAGGCACTCTCTCCCTTGTGCTAGATAGCTCGGCAGAACCTTCCGAGAAACATGCTGCGTCATTCAGCTTGAAAGTGGGACGCGGATGGGAGAGTACGCTTTCTCCCCGTTTGGAGGCGCCGTGCGCTTGGCTTCAAAGCTGCCCGAACAGCACTAGCGGCCCGACGTCTCTGCACGGCAGGATTGTCGTTGTGGGCCGAGGCTGCGTGTTCTCTCAAAGCGGAAAACCGTGCTGGCAATACCTTGCTAGAAACTCCTCCCACGGCACTACATGTTCAGCTCCGGCCAAACGAAAGGTGACCTCAGGCCTCAAGGTAAGTTCCAGCGTTTCACGTCGGGGGAGTTGGGTGTGCAGTGGTTTCCATGAGGCCAGACTCCACCACGGAGTGCCTTAACTCTGCGACGCTCCTGGGGGCACACAGGATAGGAGCTCGTTCGCCAATTTCGCAGGATGACTTCTCTCCGTGCCGGAACGGCGGCTCCTGGCTTCTAGAGGAACCTTAGCCTACACAGGCCCCTGGAGGAAGCTCTTCACATTCAGAGCAAGGGCAACGTTCTGCTCTCTGGCTTGCCTGGGTTGAGTGCCCCAGTCGTCAAAGAGCCTCGCGAAAGCAGTGCTGCGCAGACTCCCTTTGCCAGTCGAACGGCCTCCTTGACTGAAAGAGAACTGCAGTGCCAAAAGGCACCGTGCTGACGACTGGCTCCAGGAAGAGACTCGGGACAGCACTCTCATAGAAGCGAAAGCTAGGCTGTGCGCCCAGCCTGAGGAGCAGTACGTACGTTTGCCACACTTCTTTACACAGCTAGGCATGAGCCGGAGAGCCTCGGTCACTGAGGCCTACCTAAGGGACTGCCACACTTACCCAGTAGCTCCCACGCAGAGGTCCCTGTGCCCAAACGGGCCTCCACGGAAGGGCCCTGTTCCTCCCGTTGTGTTTCCTTGAGGTAATCAGAAACCGCTGAGGATCCCTATAGGAGCTCCGGTTTGAAGCTGGGCGACCCTGGCTAAACCTTATTCCCCTCCGTGGTAAACGAGACAGTGGCGGGTCCTAAGCTGCCTGAAGTACACTGCTCGCGCCCACCTTCTCTTTGCTGCCGGAAGGCCTCCCACAAGAAGTCTGAGTTTACTCGTGACAGCAGAAGTCTGAGTTACGCGTGTGAGGCCTGCTGCTCTCAGTTCCTTGCTGGGAGCTTCAGCAGGAGCGCTCGGGAGCTCGCCGGCACAAGAACTGTGAGTGCCCTCGCCCCACCCCGGCCTCAAGCAAAAGTCCAGATTTCCCCCGTCAGAGTGCCATAGGAGCGAAGAAGCATGCGTTAACGGAGGGCTTCAACAGTGCTAGGGCTTTATTTCACGAGACACCGTGCACTCACGTTCGTTGTAACAACTGTCAAAGGGCACTGGATGCCTTCCAACTCCTCTCTTGCGTTTGAGCCACAGGAAGTAAATGCATTCGTTTGATTAAGCTCCGTGAACGTGCAACGACGATGGCGAAGCGCTGCCCTGTTCGCTCGAAAGCTCTCGTTTGTACGGCCTTCACCCGGCCTCAAGGTACGCCGTTCTAAACAGCCTTACATTCCACGCTGGTGTGCCCCCAGTTGGGAATGTGGGCTCTTCTGTGAGACACCAATGTGCGTCCCAAAGGAAACCGGGGGGGGGGCGGGGGGCTCCCCCAGGACGCCTGCGTACGGCAGTCGGTTGCCAGATGTTTACTTCCAGCCGGAGAAAGAGAAAAAGGACAGCTTTCCCAGGGACAATTCTGGACCCTTGGGAACATCCAGAATCACCAAAGCCTAAACTTGGCACGGCCTGGGGAACGCTCTTCCGCACGTCCAGCAATCCCCACGTCAAAACCTTTCTCGGCAGAGGCAGGCACTCTCTCCCTTGTGCTAGATAGCTCGGCAGAACCTTCCGAGAAACATGCTGCGTCATTCAGCTTGAAAGTGGGACGCGGATGGGAGAGTACGCTTTCTCCCCGTTTGGAGGCGCCGTGCGCTTGGCTTCAAAGCCTGCCCGAACAGCACTAGCGGCCCGACGTCTCTGCACGGCAGGATTGTCGTTGTGGGCCGAGGCTGCGTGTTCTCTCAAAGCGGAAAACCGTGCTGGCAATACCTTGCTAGAAACTCCTCCCACGGCACTACATGTTCAGCTCCGGCCAAACGAAAGGTGACCTCAGGCCTCAAGGTAAGTTCCAGCGTTTCACGTCGGGGGAGTTGGGTGTGCAGTGGTTTCCATGAGGCCAGACTCCACCACGGAGTGCCTTAACTCTGCGACGCTCCTGGGGGCACACAGGATAGGAGCTCGTTCGCCAATTTCGCAGGATGACTTCTCTCCGTGCCGGAACGGCGGCTCCTGGCTTCTAGAGGAACCTTAGCCTACACAGGCCCCTGGAGGAAGCTCTTCACATTCAGAGCAAGGGCAACGTTCTGCTCTCTGGCTTGCCTGGGTTGAGTGCCCCAGTCGTCAAAGAGCCTCGCGAAAGCAGTGCTGCGCAGACTCCCTTTGCCAGTCGAACGGCCTCCTTGACTGAAAGAGAACTGCAGTGCCAAAAGGCACCGTGCTGACGACTGGCTCCAGGAAGAGACTCGGGACAGCACTCTCATAGAAGCGAAAGCTAGGCTGTGCGCCCAGCCTGAGGAGCAGTACGTACGTTTGCCACACTTCTTTACACAGCTAGGCATGAGCCGGAGAGCCTCGGTCACTGAGGCCTACCTAAGGGACTGCCACACTTACCCAGTAGCTCCCACGCAGAGGTCCCTGTGCCCAAACGGGCCTCCACGGAAGGGCCCTGTTCCTCCCGTTGTGTTTCCTTGAGGTAATCAGAAACCGCTGAGGATCCCTATAGGAGCTCCGGTTTGAAGCTGGGCGACCCTGGCTAAACCTTATTCCCCTCCGTGGTAAACGAGACAGTGGCGGGTCCTAAGCTGCCTGAAGTACACTGCTCGCGCCCACCTTCTCTTTGCTGCCGGAAGGCCTCCCACAAGAAGTCTGAGTTTACTCGTGACAGCAGAAGTCTGAGTTTACGCGTGTGAGGCCTGCTGCTCTCAGTTCCTTGCTGGGAGCTTCAGCAGGAGCGCTCGGGAGCTCGCCGGCACAAGAACTGTGAGTGCCCTCGCCCCACCCCGGCCTCAAGCAAAAGTCCAGATTTCCCCCGTCAGAGTGCCATAGGAGCGAAGAAGCATGCGTTAACGGAGGGCTTCAACAGTGCTAGGGCTTTATTTCACGAGACACCGTGCACTCACGTTCGTTGTAACAACTGTCAAAGGGCACTGGATGCCTTCCAACTCCTCTCTTGCGTTTGAGCCACAGGAAGTAAATGCATTCGTTTGATTAAGCTCCGTGAACGTGCAACGACGATGGCGAAGCGCTGCCCTGTTCGCTCGAAAGCTCTCGTTTGTACGGCCTTCACCCGGCCTCAAGGTACGCCGTTCTAAACAGCCTTACATTCCACGCTGGTGTGCCCCCAGTTGGGAATGTGGGCTCTTCTGTGAGACACCAATGTGCGTCCCAAAGGAAACCGGGGGGGGCGGGGGGCTCCCCCAGGACGCCTGCGTACGGCAGTCGGTTGCCAGATGTTTACTTCCAGCCGGAGAAAGAGAAAAAGGACAGCTTTCCCAGGGACAATTCTGGACCCTTGGGAACATCCAGAATCACCAAAGCCTAAACTTGGCACGGCCTGGGGAACGCTCTTCCGCACGTCCAGCAATCCCCACGTCAAAACCTTTCTCGGCAGAGGCAGGCACTCTCTCCCTTGTGCTAGATAGCTCGGCAGAGCCTTCCGAGAAACATGCTGCGTCATTCAGCTTGAAAGTGGGACGCGGATGGGAGAATACGCTTTCTCCCCATTTGGAGGCGCCGTGCGCTTGGCTTCAAAGCTGCCCGAACAGCACTAGCGGCCCGACGTCTCTGCACGGCAGGATTGTCGTTGTGGGCCGAGGCTGCGTGTTCTCTCAAAGCGGAAAACCGTGCTGGCAATACCTTGCTAGAAACTCCTCCCACGGCACTACATGTTCAGCTCCGGCCAAACGAAAGGTGACCTCAGGCCTCAAGGTAAGTTCCAGCGTTTCACGTCGGGGGAGTTGGGTGTGCAGTGGTTTCCATGAGGCCAGACTCCACCACGGAGTGCCTTAACTCTGCGACGCTCCTGGGGGCACACAGGATAGGAGCTCGTTCGCCAATTTCGCAGGATGACTTCTCTCCGTGCCGGAACGGCGGCTCCTGGCTTCTAGAGGAACCTTAGCCTACACAGGCCCCTGGAGGAAGCTCTTCACATTCAGAGCAAGGGCAACGTTCTGCTCTCTGGCTTGCCTGGGTTGAGTGCCCCAGTCGTCAAAGAGCCTCGCGAAAGCAGTGCTGCGCAGACTCCCTTTGCCAGTCGAACGGCCTCCTTGACTGAAAGAGAACTGCAGTGCCAAAAGGCACCGTGCTGACGACTGGCTCCAGGAAGAGACTCGGGACAGCACTCTCATAGAAGCGAAAGCTAGGCTGTGCGCCCAGCCTGAGGAGCAGTACGTACGTTTGCCACACTTCTTTACACAGCTAGGCATGAGCCGGAGAGCCTCGGTCACTGAGGCCTACCTAAGGGACTGCCACACTTACCCAGTAGCTCCCACGCAGAGGTCCCTGTGCCCAAACGGGCCTCCACGGAAGGGCCCTGTTCCTCCCGTTGTGTTTCCTTGAGGTAATCAGAAACCGCTGAGGATCCCTATAGGAGCTCCGGTTTGAAGCTGGGCGACCCTGGCTAAACCTTATTCCCCTCCGTGGTAAACGAGACAGTGGCGGGTCCTAAGCTGCCTGAAGTACACTGCTCGCGCCCACCTTCTCTTTGCTGCCGGAAGGCCTCCCACAAGAAGTCTGAGTTTACTCGTGACAGCAGAAGTCTGAGTTTACGCGTGTGAGGCCTGCTGCTCTCAGTTCCTTGCTGGGAGCTTCAGCAGGAGCGCTCGGGAGCTTGCCGGCACAAGAACTGTGAGTGCCCTCGCCCCACCCCGGCCTCAAGCAAAAGTCCAGATTTCCCCCGTCAGAGTGCCATAGGAGCGAAGAAGCATGCGTTAACGGAGGGCTTCAACAGTGCTAGGGCTTTATTTCACGAGACACCGTGCACTCACGTTCGTTGTAACAACTGTCAAAGGGCACTGGATGCCTTCCAACTCCTCTCTTGCGTTTGAGCCACAGGAAGTAAATGCATTCGTTTGATTAAGCTCCGTGAACGTGCAACGACGATGGCGAAGCGCTGCCCTGTTCGCTCGAAAGCTCTCGTTTGTACGGCCTTCACCCGGCCTCAAGGTACGCCGTTCTAAACAGCCTTACATTCCACGCTGGTGTGCCCCCAGTTGGGAATGTGGGCTCTTCTGTGAGACACCAATGTGCGTCCCAAAGGAAACCGGGGGTGGGGGGGGGGCTCCCCCAGGACGCCTGCGTACGGCAGTCGGTTGCCAGATGTTTACTTCCAGCCGGAGAAAGAGAAAAAGGACAGCTTTCCCAGGGACAATTCTGGACCCTTGGGAACATCCAGAATCACCAAAGCCTAAACTTGGCACGGCCTGGGGAACGCTCTTCCGCACGTCCAGCAATCCCCACGTCAAAACCTTTCTCGGCAGAGGCAGGCACTCTCTCCCTTGTGCTAGATAGCTCGGCAGAGCCTTCCGAGAAACATGCTGCGTCATTCAGCTTGAAAGTGGGACGCGGATGGGAGAGTACGCTTTCTCCCCGTTTGGAGGCGCCGTGCGCTTGGCTTCAAAGCTGCCCGAACAGCACTAGCGGCCCGACGTCTCTGCACGGCAGGATTGTCGTTGTGGGCCGAGGCTGCGTGTTCTCTCAAAGCGGAAAACCGTGCTGGCAATACCTTGCTAGAAACTCCTCCCACGGCACTACATGTTCAGCTCCGGCCAAACGAAAGGTGACCTCAGGCCTCAAGGTAAGTTCCAGCGTTTCACGTCGGGGGAGTTGGGTGTGCAGTGGTTTCCATGAGGCCAGACTCCACCACGGAGTGCCTTAACTCTGCGACGCTCCTGGGGGCACACAGGATAGGAGCTCGTTCGCCAATTTCGCAGGATGACTTCTCTCCGTGCCGGAACGGCGGCTCCTGGCTTCTAGAGGAACCTTAGCCTACACAGGCCCCTGGAGGAAGCTCTTCACATTCAGAGCAAGGGCAACGTTCTGCTCTCCGGCTTGCCTGGGTTGAGTGCCCCAGTCGTCAAAGAGCCTCGCGAAAGCAGTGCTGCGCAGACTCCCTTTGCCAGTCGAACGGCCTCCTTGACTGAAAGAGAACTGCAGTGCCAAAAGGCACCGTGCTGACGACTGGCTCCAGGAAGAGACTCGGGACAGCACTCTCATAGAAGCGAAAGCTAGGCTGTGCGCCCAGCCTGAGGAGCAGTACGTACGTTTGCCACACTTCTTTACACAGCTAGGCATGAGCCGGAGAGCCTCGGTCACTGAGGCCTACCTAAGGGACTGCCACACTTACCCAGTAGCTCCCACGCAGAGGTCCCTGTGCCCAAACGGGCCTCCACGGAAGGGCCCTGTTCCTCCCGTTGTGTTTCCTTGAGGTAATCAGAAACCGCTGAGGATCCCTATAGGAGCTCCGGTTTGAAGCTGGGCGACCCTGGCTAAACCTTATTCCCCTCCGTGGTAAACGAGACAGTGGCGGGTCCTAAGCTGCCTGAAGTACACTGCTCGCGCCCACCTTCTCTTTGCTGCCGGAAGGCCTCCCACAAGAAGTCTGAGTTTACTCGTGACAGCAGAAGTCTGAGTTTACGCGTGTGAGGCCTGCTGCTCTCAGTTCCTTGCTGGGAGCTTCAGCAGGAGCGCTCGGGAGCTCGCCGGCACAAGAACTGTGAGTGCCCTCGCCCCACCCCGGCCTCAAGCAAAAGTCCAGATTTCCCCCGTCAGAGTGCCATAGGAGCGAAGAAGCATGCGTTAACGGAGGGCTTCAACAGTGCTAGGGCTTTATTTCACGAGACACCGTGCACTCACGTTCGTTGTAACAACTGTCAAAGGGCACTGGATGCCTTCCAACTCCTCTCTTGCGTTTGAGCCACAGGAAGTAAATGCATTCGTTTGATTAAGCTCCGTGAACGTGCAACGACGATGGCGAAGCGCTGCCCTGTTCGCTCGAAAGCTCTCGTTTGTACGGCCTTCACACGGCCTCAAGGTACGCCGTTCTAAACAGCCTTACATTCCACGCTGGTGTGCCCCCAGTTGGGAATGTGGGCTCTTCTGTGAGACACCAATGTGCGTCCCAAAGGAAACCGGGGGTGGGGGGGGGCTCCCCCAGGACGCCTGCGTACGGCAGTCAGTTGCCAGATGTTTACTTCCAGCCGGAGAAAGAGAAAAAGGACAGCTTTCCCAGGGACAATTCTGGACCCTTGGGAACATCCAGAATCACCAAAACCTAAACTTGGCACGGCCTGGGGAACGCTCTTCCGCACGTCCAGCAATCCCCACGTCAAAACCTTTCTCGGCAGAGGCAGGCACTCTCTCCCTTGTGCTAGATAGCTCGGCAGAGCCTTCCGAGAAACATGCTGCGTCATTCAGCTTGAAAGTGGGACGCGGATGGGAGAGTACGCTTTCTCCCCGTTTGGAGGCGCCGTGCGCTTGGCTTCAAAGCTGCCCGAACAGCACTAGCGGCCCGACGTCTCTGCACGGCAGGATTGTCGTTGTGGGCCGAGGCTGCGTGTTCTCTCAAAGCGGAAAACCGTGCTGGCAATACCTTGCTAGAAACTCCCACGGCACTACATGTTCAGCTCCGGCCAAACGAAAGGTGACCTCAGGCCTCAAGGTAAGTTCCAGCGTTTCACGTCGGGGGAGTTGGGTGTGCAGTGGTTTCCATGAGGCCAGACTCCACCACGGAGTGCCTTAACTCTGCGACGCTCCTGGGGGCACACAGGATAGGAGCTCGTTCGCCAATTTCGCAGGATGACTTCTCTCCGTGCCGGAACGGCGGCTCCTGGCTTCTAGAGGAACCTTAGCCTACACAGGCCCCTGGAGGAAGCTCTTCACATTCAGAGCAAGGGCAACGTTCTGCTCTCTGGCTTGCCTGGGTTGAGTGCCCCAGTCGTCAAAGAGCCTCGCGAAAGCAGTGCTGCGCAGACTCCCTTTGCCAGTCGAACGGCCTCCTTGACTGAAAGAGAACTGCAGTGCCAAAAGGCACCGTGCTGACGACTGGCTCCAGGAAGAGACTCGGGACAGCACTCTCATAGAAGCGAAAGCTAGGCTGTGCGCCCAGCCTGAGGAGCAGTACGTACGTTTGCCACACTTCTTTACACAGCTAGGCATGAGCCGGAGAGCCTCGGTCACTGAGGCCTACCTAAGGGACTGCCACACTTACCCAGTAGCTCCCACGCAGAGGTCCCTGTGCCCAAACGGGCCTCCACGGAAGGGCCCTGTTCCTCCCGTTGTGTTTCCTTGAGGTAATCAGAAACCGCTGAGGATCCCTATAGGAGCTCCGGTTTGAAGCTGGGCGACCCTGGCTAAACCTTATTCCCCTCCGTGGTAAACGAGACAGTGGCGGGTCCTAAGCTGCCTGAAGTACACTGCTCGCGCCCACCTTCTCTTTGCTGCCGGAAGGCCTCCCACAAGAAGTCTGAGTTTACTCGTGACAGCAGAAGTCTGAGTTTACGCGTGTGAGGCCTGCTGCTCTCAGTTCCTTGCTGGGAGCTTCAGCAGGAGCGCTCGGGAGCTCGCCGGCACAAGAACTGTGAGTGCCCTCGCCCCACCCCGGCCTCAAGCAAAAGTCCAGATTTCCCCCGTCAGAGTGCCATAGGAGCGAAGAAGCATGCGTTAACGGAGGGCTTCAACAGTGCTAGGGCTTTATTTCACGAGACACCGTGCACTCACGTTCGTTGTAACAACTGTCAAAGGGCACTGGATGCCTTCCAACTCCTCTCTTGCGTTTGAGCCACAGGAAGTAAATGCATTCGTTTGATTAAGCTCCGTGAACGTGCAACGACGATGGCGAAGCGCTGCCCTGTTCGCTCGAAAGCTCTCGTTTGTACGGCCTTCACCCGGCCTCAAGGTACGCCGTTCTAAACAGCCTTACATTCCACGCTGGTGTGCCCCCAGTTGGGAATGTGGGCTCTTCTGTGAGACACCAATGTGCGTCCCAAAGGAAACCGGGGGGGGGGGCGGGGGGCTCCCCCAGGACGCCTGCGTACGGCAGTCGGTTGCCAGATGTTTACTTCCAGCCGGAGAAAGAGAAAAAGGACAGCTTTCCCAGGGACAATTCTGGACCCTTGGGAACATCCAGAATCACCAAAGCCTAAACTTGGCACGGCCTGGGGAACGCTCTTCCGCACGTCCAGCAATCCCCACGTCAAAACCTTTCTCGGCAGAGGCAGGCACTCTCTCCCTTGTGCTAGATAGCTCGGCAGAACCTTCCGAGAAACATGCTGCGTCATTCAGCTTGAAAGTGGGACGCGGATGGGAGAGTACGCTTTCTCCCCGTTTGGAGGCGCCGTGCGCTTGGCTTCAAAGCTGCCCGAACAGCACTAGCGGCCCGACGTCTCTGCACGGCAGGATTGTCGTTGTGGGCCGAGGCTGCGTGTTCTCTCAAAGCGGAAAACCGTGCTGGCAATACCTTGCTAGAAACTCCTCCCACGGCACTACATGTTCAGCTCCGGCCAAACGAAAGGTGACCTCAGGCCTCAAGGTAAGTTCCAGCGTTTCACGTCGGGGGAGTTGGGTGTGCAGTGGTTTCCATGAGGCCAGACTCCACCACGGAGTGCCTTAACTCTGCAACGCTCCTGGGGGCACACAGGATAGGAGCTCGTTCGCCAATTTCGCAGGATGACTTCTCTCCGTGCCGGAACGGCGGCTCCTGGCTTCTAGAGGAACCTTAGCCTACACAGGCCCCTGGAGGAAGCTCTTCACATTCAGAGCAAGGGCAACGTTCTGCTCTCCGGCTTGCCTGGGTTGAGTGCCCCAGTCGTCAAAGAGCCTCGCGAAAGCAGTGCTGCGCAGACTCCCTTTGCCAGTCGAACGGCCTCCTTGACTGAAAGAGAACTGCAGTGCCAAAAGGCACCGTGCTGACGACTGGCTCCAGGAAGAGACTCGGGACAGCACTCTCATAGAAGCGAAAGCTAGGCTGTGCGCCCAGCCTGAGGAGCAGTACGTACGTTTGCCACACTTCTTTACACAGCTAGGCATGAGCCGGAGAGCCTCGGTCACTGAGGCCTACCTAAGGGACTGCCACACTTACCCAGTAGCTCCCACGCAGAGGTCCCTGTGCCCAAACGGGCCTCCACGGAAGGGCCCTGTTCCTCCCGTTGTGTTTCCTTGAGGTAATCAGAAACCGCTGAGGATCCCTATAGGAGCTCCGGTTTGAAGCTGGGCGACCCTGGCTAAACCTTATTCCCCTCCGTGGTAAACGAGACAGTGGCGGGTCCTAAGCTGCCTGAAGTACACTGCTCGCGCCCACCTTCTCTTTGCTGCCGGAAGGCCTCCCACAAGAAGTCTGAGTTTACTCGTGACAGCAGAAGTCTGAGTTTACGCGTGTGAGGCCTGCTGCTCTCAGTTCCTTGCTGGGAGCTTCAGCAGGAGCGCTCGGGAGCTCGCCGGCACAAGAACTGTGAGTGCCCTCGCCCCACCCCGGCCTCAAGCAAAAGTCCAGATTTCCCCCGTCAGAGTGCCATAGGAGCGAAGAAGCATGCGTTAACGGAGGGCTTCAACAGTGCTAGGGCTTTATTTCACGAGACACCGTGCACTCACGTTCGTTGTAACAACTGTCAAAGGGCACTGGATGCCTTCCAACTCCTCTCTTGCGTTTGAGCCACAGGAAGTAAATGCATTCGTTTGATTAAGCTCCGTGAACGTGCAACGACGATGGCGAAGCGCTGCCCTGTTCGCTCGAAATCTCTCGTTTGTACGGCCTTCACCCGGCCTCAAGGTACGCCGTTCTAAACAGCCTTACATTCCACGCTGGTGTGCCCCCAGTTGGGAATGTGGGCTCTTCTGTGAGACACCAATGTGCGTCCCAAAGGAAACCGGGGGGGGGGGGCGGGGGGCTCCCCCAGGACGCCTGCGTACGGCAGTCGGTTGCCAGATGTTTACTTCCAGCCGGAGAAAGAGAAAAAGGACAGCTTTCCCAGGGACAATTCTGGACCCTTGGGAACATCCAGAATCACCAAAGCCTAAACTTGGCACGGCCTGGGGAACGCTCTTCCGCACGTCCAGCAATCCCCACGTCAAAACCTTTCTCGGCAGAGGCAGGCACTCTCTCCCTTGTGCTAGATAGCTCGGCAGAACCTTCCGAGAAACATGCTGCGTCATTCAGCTTGAAAGTGGGACGCGGATGGGAGAGTACGCTTTCTCCCCGTTTGGAGGCGCCGTGCGCTTGGCTTCAAAGCTGCCCGAACAGCACTAGCGGCCCGACGTCTCTGCACGGCAGGATTGTCGTTGTGGGCCGAGGCTGCGTGTTCTCTCAAAGCGGAAAACCGTGCTGGCAATACCTTGCTAGAAACTCCTCCCACGGCACTACATGTTCAGCTCCGGCCAAACGAAAGGTGACCTCAGGCCTCAAGGTAAGTTCCAGCGTTTCACGTCGGGGGAGTTGGGTGTGCAGTGGTTTCCATGAGGCCAGACTCCACCACGGAGTGCCTTAACTCTGCGACGCTCCTGGGGGCACACAGGATAGGAGCTCGTTCGCCAATTTCGCAGGATGACTTCTCTCCGTGCCGGAACGGCGGCTCCTGGCTTCTAGAGGAACCTTAGCCTACACAGGCCCCTGGAGGAAGCTCTTCACATTCAGAGCAAGGGCAACGTTCTGCTCTCCGGCTTGCCTGGGTTGAGTGCCCCAGTCGTCAAAGAGCCTCGCGAAAGCAGTGCTGCGCAGACTCCCTTTGCCAGTCGAACGGCCTCCTTGACTGAAAGAGAACTGCAGTGCCAAAAGGCACCGTGCTGACGACTGGCTCCAGGAAGAGACTCGGGACAGCACTCTCATAGAAGCGAAAGCTAGGCTGTGCGCCCAGCCTGAGGAGCAGTACGTACGTTTGCCACACTTCTTTACACAGCTAGGCATGAGCCGGAGAGCCTCGGTCGCTGAGGCCTACCTAAGGGACTGCCACACTTACCCAGTAGCTCCCACGCAGAGGTCCCTGTGCCCAAACGGGCCTCCACGGAAGGGCCCTGTTCCTCCCGTTGTGTTTCCTTGAGGTAATCAGAAACCGCTGAGGATCCCTATAGGAGCTCCGGTTTGAAGCTGGGCGACCCTGGCTAAACCTTATTCCCCTCCGTGGTAAACGAGACAGTGGCGGGTCCTAAGCTGCCTGAAGTACACTGCTCGCGCCCACCTTCTCTTTGCTGCCGGAAGGCCTCCCACAAGAAGTCTGAGTTTACTCGTGACAGCAGAAGTCTGAGTTTACGCGTGTGAGGCCTGCTGCTCTCAGTTCCTTGCTGGGAGCTTCAGCAGGAGCGCTCGGGAGCTCGCCGGCACAAGAACTGTGAGTGCCCTCGCCCCACCCCGGCCTCAAGCAAAAGTCCAGATTTCCCCCGTCAGAGTGCCATAGGAGCGAAGAAGCATGCGTTAACGGAGGGCTTCAACAGTGCTAGGGCTTTATTTCACGAGACACCGTGCACTCACGTTCGTTGTAACAACTGTCAAAGGGCACTGGATGCCTTCCAACTCCTCTCTTGCGTTTGAGCCACAGGAAGTAAATGCATTCGTTTGATTAAGCTCCGTGAACGTGCAACGACGATGGCGAAGCGCTGCCCTGTTCGCTCGAAAGCTCTCGTTTGTACGGCCTTCACCCGGCCTCAAGGTACGCCGTTCTAAACAGCCTTACATTCCACGCTGGTGTGCCCCCAGTTGGGAATGTGGGCTCTTCTGTGAGACACCAATGTGCGTCCCAAAGGAAACCGGGGGGGGGGGCGGGGGGCTCCCCCAGGACGCCTGCGTACGGCAGTCGGTTGCCAGATGTTTACTTCCAGCCGGAGAAAGAGAAAAAGGACAGCTTTCCCAGGGACAATTCTGGACCCTTGGGAACATCCAGAATCACCAAAGCCTAAACTTGGCACGGCCTGGGGAACGCTCTTCCGCACGTCCAGCAATCCCCACGTCAAAACCTTTCTCGGCAGAGGCAGGCACTCTCTCCCTTGTGCTAGATAGCTCGGCAGAACCTTCCGAGAAACATGCTGCGTCATTCAGCTTGAAAGTGGGACGCGGATGGGAGAGTACGCTTTCTCCCCGTTTGGAGGCGCCGTGCGCTTGGCTTCAAAGCTGCCCGAACAGCACTAGCGGCCCGACGTCTCTGCACGGCAGGATTGTCGTTGTGGGCCGAGGCTGCGTGTTCTCTCAAAGCGGAAAACCGTGCTGGCAATACCTTGCTAGAAACTCCTCCCACGGCACTACATGTTCAGCTCCGGCCAAACGAAAGGTGACCTCAGGCCTCAAGGTAAGTTCCAGCGTTTCACGTCGGGGGAGTTGGGTGTGCAGTGGTTTCCATGAGGCCAGACTCCACCACGGAGTGCCTTAACTCTGCGACGCTCCTGGGGGCACACAGGATAGGAGCTCGTTCGCCAATTTCGCAGGATGACTTCTCTCCGTGCCGGAACGGCGGCTCCTGGCTTCTAGAGGAACCTTAGCCTACACAGGCCCCTGGAGGAAGCTCTTCACATTCAGAGCAAGGGCAACGTTCTGCTCTCCGGCTTGCCTGGGTTGAGTGCCCCAGTCGTCAAAGAGCCTCGCGAAAGCAGTGCTGCGCAGACTCCCTTTGCCAGTCGAACGGCCTCCTTGACTGAAAGAGAACTGCAGTGCCAAAAGGCACCGTGCTGACGACTGGCTCCAGGAAGAGACTCGGGACAGCACTCTCATAGAAGCGAAAGCTAGGCTGTGCGCCCAGCCTGAGGAGCAGTACGTACGTTTGCCACACTTCTTTACACAGCTAGGCATGAGCCGGAGAGCCTCGGTCGCTGAGGCCTACCTAAGGGACTGCCACACTTACCCAGTAGCTCCCACGCAGAGGTCCCTGTGCCCAAACGGGCCTCCACGGAAGGGCCCTGTTCCTCCCGTTGTGTTTCCTTGAGGTAATCAGAAACCGCTGAGGATCCCTATAGGAGCTCCGGTTTGAAGCTGGGCGACCCTGGCTAAACCTTATTCCCCTCCGTGGTAAACGAGACAGTGGCGGGTCCTAAGCTGCCTGAAGTACACTGCTCGCGCCCACCTTCTCTTTGCTGCCGGAAGGCCTCCCACAAGAAGTCTGAGTTTACTCGTGACAGCAGAAGTCTGAGTTTACGCGTGTGAGGCCTGCTGCTCTCAGTTCCTTGCTGGGAGCTTCAGCAGGAGCGCTCGGGAGCTCGCCGGCACAAGAACTGTGAGTGCCCTCGCCCCACCCCGGCCTCAAGCAAAAGTCCAGATTTCCCCCGTCAGAGTGCCATAGGAGCGAAGAAGCATGCGTTAACGGAGGGCTTCAACAGTGCTAGGGCTTTATTTCACGAGACACCGTGCACTCACGTTCGTTGTAACAACTGTCAAAGGGCACTGGATGCCTTCCAACTCCTCTCTTGCGTTTGAGCCACAGGAAGTAAATGCATTCGTTTGATTAAGCTCCGTGAACGTGCAACGACGATGGCGAAGCGCTGCCCTGTTCGCTCGAAAGCTCTCGTTTGTACGGCCTTCACCCGGCCTCAAGGTACGCCGTTCTAAACAGCCTTACATTCCACGCTGGTGTGCCCCCAGTTGGGAATGTGGGCTCTTCTGTGAGACACCAATGTGCGTCCCAAAGGAAACCGGGGGGGGGGGCGGGGGGCTCCCCCAGGACGCCTGCGTACGGCAGTCGGTTGCCAGATGTTTACTTCCAGCCGGAGAAAGAGAAAAAGGACAGCTTTCCCAGGGACAATTCTGGACCCTTGGGAACATCCAGAATCACCAAAGCCTAAACTTGGCACGGCCTGGGGAACGCTCTTCCGCACGTCCAGCAATCCCCACGTCAAAACCTTTCTCGGCAGAGGCAGGCACTCTCTCCCTTGTGCTAGATAGCTCGGCAGAACCTTCCGAGAAACATGCTGCGTCATTCAGCTTGAAAGTGGGACGCGGATGGGAGAGTACGCTTTCTCCCCGTTTGGAGGCGCCGTGCGCTTGGCTTCAAAGCTGCCCGAACAGCACTAGCGGCCCGACGTCTCTGCACGGCAGGATTGTCGTTGTGGGCCGAGGCTGCGTGTTCTCTCAAAGCGGAAAACCGTGCTGGCAATACCTTGCTAGAAACTCCTCCCACGGCACTACATGTTCAGCTCCGGCCAAACGAAAGGTGACCTCAGGCCTCAAGGTAAGTTCCAGCGTTTCACGTCGGGGGAGTTGGGTGTGCAGTGGTTTCCATGAGGCCAGACTCCACCACGGAGTGCCTTAACTCTGCGACGCTCCTGGGGGCACACAGGATAGGAGCTCGTTCGCCAATTTCGCAGGATGACTTCTCTCCGTGCCGGAACGGCGGCTCCTGGCTTCTAGAGGAACCTTAGCCTACACAGGCCCCTGGAGGAAGCTCTTCACATTCAGAGCAAGGGCAACGTTCTGCTCTCCGGCTTGCCTGGGTTGAGTGCCCCAGTCGTCAAAGAGCCTCGCGAAAGCAGTGCTGCGCAGACTCCCTTTGCCAGTCGAACGGCCTCCTTGACTGAAAGAGAACTGCAGTGCCAAAAGGCACCGTGCTGACGACTGGCTCCAGGAAGAGACTCGGGACAGCACTCTCATAGAAGCGAAAGCTAGGCTGTGCGCCCAGCCTGAGGAGCAGTACGTACGTTTGCCACACTTCTTTACACAGCTAGGCATGAGCCGGAGAGCCTCGGTCGCTGAGGCCTACCTAAGGGACTGCCACACTTACCCAGTAGCTCCCACGCAGAGGTCCCTGTGCCCAAACGGGCCTCCACGGAAGGGCCCTGTTCCTCCCGTTGTGTTTCCTTGAGGTAATCAGAAACCGCTGAGGATCCCTATAGGAGCTCCGGTTTGAAGCTGGGCGACCCTGGCTAAACCTTATTCCCCTCCGTGGTAAACGAGACAGTGGCGGGTCCTAAGCTGCCTGAAGTACACTGCTCGCGCCCACCTTCTCTTTGCTGCCGGAAGGCCTCCCACAAGAAGTCTGAGTTTACTCGTGACAGCAGAAGTCTGAGTTTACGCGTGTGAGGCCTGCTGCTCTCAGTTCCTTGCTGGGAGCTTCAGCAGGAGCGCTCGGGAGCTCGCCGGCACAAGAACTGTGAGTGCCCTCGCCCCACCCCGGCCTCAAGCAAAAGTCCAGATTTCCCCCGTCAGAGTGCCATAGGAGCGAAGAAGCATGCGTTAACGGAGGGCTTCAACAGTGCTAGGGCTTTATTTCACGAGACACCGTGCACTCACGTTCGTTGTAACAACTGTCAAAGGGCACTGGATGCCTTCCAACTCCTCTCTTGCGTTTGAGCCACAGGAAGTAAATGCATTCGTTTGATTAAGCTCCGTGAACGTGCAACGACGATGGCGAAGCGCTGCCCTGTTCGCTCGAAATCTCTCGTTTGTACGGCCTTCACCCGGCCTCAAGGTACGCCGTTCTAAACAGCCTTACATTCCACGCTGGTGTGCCCCCAGTTGGGAATGTGGGCTCTTCTGTGAGACACCAATGTGCGTCCCAAAGGAAACCGGGGGGGGGGGCGGGGGGCTCCCCCAGGACGCCTGCGTACGGCAGTCGGTTGCCAGATGTTTACTTCCAGCCGGAGAAAGAGAAAAAGGACAGCTTTCCCAGGGACAATTCTGGACCCTTGGGAACATCCAGAATCACCAAAGCCTAAACTTGGCACGGCCTGGGGAACGCTCTTCCGCACGTCCAGCAATCCCCACGTCAAAACCTTTCTCGGCAGAGGCAGGCACTCTCTCCCTTGTGCTAGATAGCTCGGCAGAACCTTCCGAGAAACATGCTGCGTCATTCAGCTTGAAAGTGGGACGCGGATGGGAGAGTACGCTTTCTCCCCGTTTGGAGGCGCCGTGCGCTTGGCTTCAAAGCTGCCCGAACAGCACTAGCGGCCCGACGTCTCTGCACGGCAGGATTGTCGTTGTGGGCCGAGGCTGCGTGTTCTCTCAAAGCGGAAAACCGTGCTGGCAATACCTTGCTAGAAACTCCTCCCACGGCACTACATGTTCAGCTCCGGCCAAACGAAAGGTGACCTCAGGCCTCAAGGTAAGTTCCAGCGTTTCACGTCGGGGGAGTTGGGTGTGCAGTGGTTTCCATGAGGCCAGACTCCACCACGGAGTGCCTTAACTCTGCGACGCTCCTGGGGGCACACAGGATAGGAGCTCGTTCGCCAATTTCGCAGGATGACTTCTCTCCGTGCCGGAACGGCGGCTCCTGGCTTCTAGAGGAACCTTAGCCTACACAGGCCCCTGGAGGAAGCTCTTCACATTCAGAGCAAGGGCAACGTTCTGCTCTCCGGCTTGCCTGGGTTGAGTGCCCCAGTCGTCAAAGAGCCTCGCGAAAGCAGTGCTGCGCAGACTCCCTTTGCCAGTCGAACGGCCTCCTTGACTGAAAGAGAACTGCAGTGCCAAAAGGCACCGTGCTGACGACTGGCTCCAGGAAGAGACTCGGGACAGCACTCTCATAGAAGCGAAAGCTAGGCTGTGCGCCCAGCCTGAGGAGCAGTACGTACGTTTGCCACACTTCTTTACACAGCTAGGCATGAGCCGGAGAGCCTCGGTCGCTGAGGCCTACCTAAGGGACTGCCACACTTACCCAGTAGCTCCCACGCAGAGGTCCCTGTGCCCAAACGGGCCTCCACGGAAGGGCCCTGTTCCTCCCGTTGTGTTTCCTTGAGGTAATCAGAAACCGCTGAGGATCCCTATAGGAGCTCCGGTTTGAAGCTGGGCGACCCTGGCTAAACCTTATTCCCCTCCGTGGTAAACGAGACAGTGGCGGGTCCTAAGCTGCCTGAAGTACACTGCTCGCGCCCACCTTCTCTTTGCTGCCGGAAGGCCTCCCACAAGAAGTCTGAGTTTACTCGTGACAGCAGAAGTCTGAGTTTACGCGTGTGAGGCCTGCTGCTCTCAGTTCCTTGCTGGGAGCTTCAGCAGGAGCGCTCGGGAGCTCGCCGGCACAAGAACTGTGAGTGCCCTCGCCCCACCCCGGCCTCAAGCAAAAGTCCAGATTTCCCCCGTCAGAGTGCCATAGGAGCGAAGAAGCATGCGTTAACGGAGGGCTTCAACAGTGCTAGGGCTTTATTTCACGAGACACCGTGCACTCACGTTCGTTGTAACAACTGTCAAAGGGCACTGGATGCCTTCCAACTCCTCTCTTGCGTTTGAGCCACAGGAAGTAAATGCATTCGTTTGATTAAGCTCCGTGAACGTGCAACGACGATGGCGAAGCGCTGCCCTGTTCGCTCGAAAGCTCTCGTTTGTACGGCCTTCACCCGGCCTCAAGGTACGCCGTTCTAAACAGCCTTACATTCCACGCTGGTGTGCCCCCAGTTGGGAATGTGGGCTCTTCTGTGAGACACCAATGTGCGTCCCAAAGGAAACCGGGGGGGGGGGCGGGGGGCTCCCCCAGGACGCCTGCGTACGGCAGTCGGTTGCCAGATGTTTACTTCCAGCCGGAGAAAGAGAAAAAGGACAGCTTTCCCAGGGACAATTCTGGACCCTTGGGAACATCCAGAATCACCAAAGCCTAAACTTGGCACGGCCTGGGGAACGCTCTTCCGCACGTCCAGCAATCCCCACGTCAAAACCTTTCTCGGCAGAGGCAGGCACTCTCTCCCTTGTGCTAGATAGCTCGGCAGAACCTTCCGAGAAACATGCTGCGTCATTCAGCTTGAAAGTGGGACGCGGATGGGAGAGTACGCTTTCTCCCCGTTTGGAGGCGCCGTGCGCTTGGCTTCAAAGCTGCCCGAACAGCACTAGCGGCCCGACGTCTCTGCACGGCAGGATTGTCGTTGTGGGCCGAGGCTGCGTGTTCTCTCAAAGCGGAAAACCGTGCTGGCAATACCTTGCTAGAAACTCCTCCCACGGCACTACATGTTCAGCTCCGGCCAAACGAAAGGTGACCTCAGGCCTCAAGGTAAGTTCCAGCGTTTCACGTCGGGGGAGTTGGGTGTGCAGTGGTTTCCATGAGGCCAGACTCCACCACGGAGTGCCTTAACTCTGCGACGCTCCTGGGGGCACACAGGATAGGAGCTCGTTCGCCAATTTCGCAGGATGACTTCTCTCCGTGCCGGAACGGCGGCTCCTGGCTTCTAGAGGAACCTTAGCCTACACAGGCCCCTGGAGGAAGCTCTTCACATTCAGAGCAAGGGCAACGTTCTGCTCTCCGGCTTGCCTGGGTTGAGTGCCCCAGTCGTCAAAGAGCCTCGCGAAAGCAGTGCTGCGCAGACTCCCTTTGCCAGTCGAACGGCCTCCTTGACTGAAAGAGAACTGCAGTGCCAAAAGGCACCGTGCTGACGACTGGCTCCAGGAAGAGACTCGGGACAGCACTCTCATAGAAGCGAAAGCTAGGCTGTGCGCCCAGCCTGAGGAGCAGTACGTACGTTTGCCACACTTCTTTACACAGCTAGGCATGAGCCGGAGAGCCTCGGTCGCTGAGGCCTACCTAAGGGACTGCCACACTTACCCAGTAGCTCCCACGCAGAGGTCCCTGTGCCCAAACGGGCCTCCACGGAAGGGCCCTGTTCCTCCCGTTGTGTTTCCTTGAGGTAATCAGAAACCGCTGAGGATCCCTATAGGAGCTCCGGTTTGAAGCTGGGCGACCCTGGCTAAACCTTATTCCCCTCCGTGGTAAACGAGACAGTGGCGGGTCCTAAGCTGCCTGAAGTACACTGCTCGCGCCCACCTTCTCTTTGCTGCCGGAAGGCCTCCCACAAGAAGTCTGAGTTTACTCGTGACAGCAGAAGTCTGAGTTTACGCGTGTGAGGCCTGCTGCTCTCAGTTCCTTGCTGGGAGCTTCAGCAGGAGCGCTCGGGAGCTCGCCGGCACAAGAACTGTGAGTGCCCTCGCCCCACCCCGGCCTCAAGCAAAAGTCCAGATTTCCCCCGTCAGAGTGCCATAGGAGCGAAGAAGCATGCGTTAACGGAGGGCTTCAACAGTGCTAGGGCTTTATTTCACGAGACACCGTGCACTCACGTTCGTTGTAACAACTGTCAAAGGGCACTGGATGCCTTCCAACTCCTCTCTTGCGTTTGAGCCACAGGAAGTAAATGCATTCGTTTGATTAAGCTCCGTGAACGTGCAACGACGATGGCGAAGCGCTGCCCTGTTCGCTCGAAAGCTCTCGTTTGTACGGCCTTCACCCGGCCTCAAGGTACGCCGTTCTAAACAGCCTTACATTCCACGCTGGTGTGCCCCCAGTTGGGAATGTGGGCTCTTCTGTGAGACACCAATGTGCGTCCCAAAGGAAACCGGGGGGGGGGGCGGGGGGCTCCCCCAGGACGCCTGCGTACGGCAGTCGGTTGCCAGATGTTTACTTCCAGCCGGAGAAAGAGAAAAAGGACAGCTTTCCCAGGGACAATTCTGGACCCTTGGGAACATCCAGAATCACCAAAGCCTAAACTTGGCACGGCCTGGGGAACGCTCTTCCGCACGTCCAGCAATCCCCACGTCAAAACCTTTCTCGGCAGAGGCAGGCACTCTCTCCCTTGTGCTAGATAGCTCGGCAGAACCTTCCGAGAAACATGCTGCGTCATTCAGCTTGAAAGTGGGACGCGGATGGGAGAGTACGCTTTCTCCCCGTTTGGAGGCGCCGTGCGCTTGGCTTCAAAGCTGCCCGAACAGCACTAGCGGCCCGACGTCTCTGCACGGCAGGATTGTCGTTGTGGGCCGAGGCTGCGTGTTCTCTCAAAGCGGAAAACCGTGCTGGCAATACCTTGCTAGAAACTCCTCCCACGGCACTACATGTTCAGCTCCGGCCAAACGAAAGGTGACCTCAGGCCTCAAGGTAAGTTCCAGCGTTTCACGTCGGGGGAGTTGGGTGTGCAGTGGTTTCCATGAGGCCAGACTCCACCACGGAGTGCCTTAACTCTGCGACGCTCCTGGGGGCACACAGGATAGGAGCTCGTTCGCCAATTTCGCAGGATGACTTCTCTCCGTGCCGGAACGGCGGCTCCTGGCTTCTAGAGGAACCTTAGCCTACACAGGCCCCTGGAGGAAGCTCTTCACATTCAGAGCAAGGGCAACGTTCTGCTCTCCGGCTTGCCTGGGTTGAGTGCCCCAGTCGTCAAAGAGCCTCGCGAAAGCAGTGCTGCGCAGACTCCCTTTGCCAGTCGAACGGCCTCCTTGACTGAAAGAGAACTGCAGTGCCAAAAGGCACCGTGCTGACGACTGGCTCCAGGAAGAGACTCGGGACAGCACTCTCATAGAAGCGAAAGCTAGGCTGTGCGCCCAGCCTGAGGAGCAGTACGTACGTTTGCCACACTTCTTTACACAGCTAGGCATGAGCCGGAGAGCCTCGGTCGCTGAGGCCTACCTAAGGGACTGCCACACTTACCCAGTAGCTCCCACGCAGAGGTCCCTGTGCCCAAACGGGCCTCCACGGAAGGGCC
The DNA here is from genome assembly GCF_964374135.1 of Grampus griseus. Lineage (NCBI taxonomy): Eukaryota > Metazoa > Chordata > Mammalia > Artiodactyla > Delphinidae > Grampus > Grampus griseus. The sequence goes on from NC_139008.1 coordinate 57,106,494, forward strand.
CTGTTCCTCCCGTTGTGTTTCCTTGAGGTAATCAGAAACCGCTGAGGATCCCTATAGGAGCTCCGGTTTGAAGCTGGGCGACCCTGGCTAAACCTTATTCCCCTCCGTGGTAAACGAGACAGTGGCGGGTCCTAAGCTGCCTGAAGTACACTGCTCGCGCCCACCTTCTCTTTGCTGCCGGAAGGCCTCCCACAAGAAGTCTGAGTTTACTCGTGACAGCAGAAGTCTGAGTTTACGCGTGTGAGGCCTGCTGCTCTCAGTTCCTTGCTGGGAGCTTCAGCAGGAGCGCTCGGGAGCTCGCCGGCACAAGAACTGTGAGTGCCCTCGCCCCACCCCGGCCTCAAGCAAAAGTCCAGATTTCCCCCGTCAGAGTGCCATAGGAGCGAAGAAGCATGCGTTAACGGAGGGCTTCAACAGTGCTAGGGCTTTATTTCACGAGACACCGTGCACTCACGTTCGTTGTAACAACTGTCAAAGGGCACTGGATGCCTTCCAACTCCTCTCTTGCGTTTGAGCCACAGGAAGTAAATGCATTCGTTTGATTAAGCTCCGTGAACGTGCAACGACGATGGCGAAGCGCTGCCCTGTTCGCTCGAAAGCTCTCGTTTGTACGGCCTTCACCCGGCCTCAAGGTACGCCGTTCTAAACAGCCTTACATTCCACGCTGGTGTGCCCCCAGTTGGGAATGTGGGCTCTTCTGTGAGACACCAATGTGCGTCCCAAAGGAAACCGGGGGGGGGGGCGGGGGGCTCCCCCAGGACGCCTGCGTACGGCAGTCGGTTGCCAGATGTTTACTTCCAGCCGGAGAAAGAGAAAAAGGACAGCTTTCCCAGGGACAATTCTGGACCCTTGGGAACATCCAGAATCACCAAAGCCTAAACTTGGCACGGCCTGGGGAACGCTCTTCCGCACGTCCAGCAATCCCCACGTCAAAACCTTTCTCGGCAGAGGCAGGCACTCTCTCCCTTGTGCTAGATAGCTCGGCAGAACCTTCCGAGAAACATGCTGCGTCATTCAGCTTGAAAGTGGGACGCGGATGGGAGAGTACGCTTTCTCCCCGTTTGGAGGCGCCGTGCGCTTGGCTTCAAAGCTGCCCGAACAGCACTAGCGGCCCGACGTCTCTGCACGGCAGGATTGTCGTTGTGGGCCGAGGCTGCGTGTTCTCTCAAAGCGGAAAACCGTGCTGGCAATACCTTGCTAGAAACTCCTCCCACGGCACTACATGTTCAGCTCCGGCCAAACGAAAGGTGACCTCAGGCCTCAAGGTAAGTTCCAGCGTTTCACGTCGGGGGAGTTGGGTGTGCAGTGGTTTCCATGAGGCCAGACTCCACCACGGAGTGCCTTAACTCTGCGACGCTCCTGGGGGCACACAGGATAGGAGCTCGTTCGCCAATTTCGCAGGATGACTTCTCTCCGTGCCGGAACGGCGGCTCCTGGCTTCTAGAGGAACCTTAGCCTACACAGGCCCCTGGAGGAAGCTCTTCACATTCAGAGCAAGGGCAACGTTCTGCTCTCCGGCTTGCCTGGGTTGAGTGCCCCAGTCGTCAAAGAGCCTCGCGAAAGCAGTGCTGCGCAGACTCCCTTTGCCAGTCGAACGGCCTCCTTGACTGAAAGAGAACTGCAGTGCCAAAAGGCACCGTGCTGACGACTGGCTCCAGGAAGAGACTCGGGACAGCACTCTCATAGAAGCGAAAGCTAGGCTGTGCGCCCAGCCTGAGGAGCAGTACGTACGTTTGCCACACTTCTTTACACAGCTAGGCATGAGCCGGAGAGCCTCGGTCGCTGAGGCCTACCTAAGGGACTGCCACACTTACCCAGTAGCTCCCACGCAGAGGTCCCTGTGCCCAAACGGGCCTCCACGGAAGGGCCCTGTTCCTCCCGTTGTGTTTCCTTGAGGTAATCAGAAACCGCTGAGGATCCCTATAGGAGCTCCGGTTTGAAGCTGGGCGACCCTGGCTAAACCTTATTCCCCTCCGTGGTAAACGAGACAGTGGCGGGTCCTAAGCTGCCTGAAGTACACTGCTCGCGCCCACCTTCTCTTTGCTGCCGGAAGGCCTCCCACAAGAAGTCTGAGTTTACTCGTGACAGCAGAAGTCTGAGTTTACGCGTGTGAGGCCTGCTGCTCTCAGTTCCTTGCTGGGAGCTTCAGCAGGAGCGCTCGGGAGCTCGCCGGCACAAGAACTGTGAGTGCCCTCGCCCCACCCCGGCCTCAAGCAAAAGTCCAGATTTCCCCCGTCAGAGTGCCATAGGAGCGAAGAAGCATGCGTTAACGGAGGGCTTCAACAGTGCTAGGGCTTTATTTCACGAGACACCGTGCACTCACGTTCGTTGTAACAACTGTCAAAGGGCACTGGATGCCTTCCAACTCCTCTCTTGCGTTTGAGCCACAGGAAGTAAATGCATTCGTTTGATTAAGCTCCGTGAACGTGCAACGACGATGGCGAAGCGCTGCCCTGTTCGCTCGAAAGCTCTCGTTTGTACGGCCTTCACCCGGCCTCAAGGTACGCCGTTCTAAACAGCCTTACATTCCACGCTGGTGTGCCCCCAGTTGGGAATGTGGGCTCTTCTGTGAGACACCAATGTGCGTCCCAAAGGAAACCGGGGGGGGGGGCGGGGGGCTCCCCCAGGACGCCTGCGTACGGCAGTCGGTTGCCAGATGTTTACTTCCAGCCGGAGAAAGAGAAAAAGGACAGCTTTCCCAGGGACAATTCTGGACCCTTGGGAACATCCAGAATCACCAAAGCCTAAACTTGGCACGGCCTGGGGAACGCTCTTCCGCACGTCCAGCAATCCCCACGTCAAAACCTTTCTCGGCAGAGGCAGGCACTCTCTCCCTTGTGCTAGATAGCTCGGCAGAACCTTCCGAGAAACATGCTGCGTCATTCAGCTTGAAAGTGGGACGCGGATGGGAGAGTACGCTTTCTCCCCGTTTGGAGGCGCCGTGCGCTTGGCTTCAAAGCTGCCCGAACAGCACTAGCGGCCCGACGTCTCTGCACGGCAGGATTGTCGTTGTGGGCCGAGGCTGCGTGTTCTCTCAAAGCGGAAAACCGTGCTGGCAATACCTTGCTAGAAACTCCTCCCACGGCACTACATGTTCAGCTCCGGCCAAACGAAAGGTGACCTCAGGCCTCAAGGTAAGTTCCAGCGTTTCACGTCGGGGGAGTTGGGTGTGCAGTGGTTTCCATGAGGCCAGACTCCACCACGGAGTGCCTTAACTCTGCGACGCTCCTGGGGGCACACAGGATAGGAGCTCGTTCGCCAATTTCGCAGGATGACTTCTCTCCGTGCCGGAACGGCGGCTCCTGGCTTCTAGAGGAACCTTAGCCTACACAGGCCCCTGGAGGAAGCTCTTCACATTCAGAGCAAGGGCAACGTTCTGCTCTCTGGCTTGCCTGGGTTGAGTGCCCCAGTCGTCAAAGAGCCTCGCGAAAGCAGTGCTGCGCAGACTCCCTTTGCCAGTCGAACGGCCTCCTTGACTGAAAGAGAACTGCAGTGCCAAAAGGCACCGTGCTGACGACTGGCTCCAGGAAGAGACTCGGGACAGCACTCTCATAGAAGCGAAAGCTAGGCTGTGCGCCCAGCCTGAGGAGCAGTACGTACGTTTGCCACACTTCTTTACACAGCTAGGCATGAGCCGGAGAGCCTCGGTCACTGAGGCCTACCTAAGGGACTGCCACACTTACCCAGTAGCTCCCACGCAGAGGTCCCTGTGCCCAAACGGGCCTCCACGGAAGGGCCCTGTTCCTCCCGTTGTGTTTCCTTGAGGTAATCAGAAACCGCTGAGGATCCCTATAGGAGCTCCGGTTTGAAGCTGGGCGACCCTGGCTAAACCTTATTCCCCTCCGTGGTAAACGAGACAGTGGCGGGTCCTAAGCTGCCTGAAGTACACTGCTCGCGCCCACCTTCTCTTTGCTGCCGGAAGGCCTCCCACAAGAAGTCTGAGTTTACTCGTGACAGCAGAAGTCTGAGTTTACGCGTGTGAGGCCTGCTGCTCTCAGTTCCTTGCTGGGAGCTTCAGCAGGAGCGCTCGGGAGCTCGCCGGCACAAGAACTGTGAGTGCCCTCGCCCCACCCCGGCCTCAAGCAAAAGTCCAGATTTCCCCCGTCAGAGTGCCATAGGAGCGAAGAAGCATGCGTTAACGGAGGGCTTCAACAGTGCTAGGGCTTTATTTCACGAGACACCGTGCACTCACGTTCGTTGTAACAACTGTCAAAGGGCACTGGATGCCTTCCAACTCCTCTCTTGCGTTTGAGCCACAGGAAGTAAATGCATTCGTTTGATTAAGCTCCGTGAACGTGCAACGACGATGGCGAAGCGCTGCCCTGTTCGCTCGAAAGCTCTCGTTTGTACGGCCTTCACCCGGCCTCAAGGTACGCCGTTCTAAACAGCCTTACATTCCACGCTGGTGTGCCCCCAGTTGGGAATGTGGGCTCTTCTGTGAGACACCAATGTGCGTCCCAAAGGAAACCGGGGGGGGCCGCGGGGGGCTCCCCCAGGACGCCTGCGTACGGCAGTCGGTTGCCAGATGTTTACTTCCAGCCGGAGAAAGAGAAAAAGGACAGCTTTCCCAGGGACAATTCTGGACCCTTGGGAACATCCAGAATCACCAAAGCCTAAACTTGGCACGGCCTGGGGAACGCTCTTCCGCACGTCCAGCAATCCCCACGTCAAAACCTTTCTCGGCAGAGGCAGGCACTCTCTCCCTTGTACTAGATAGCTCGGCAGAACCTTCCGAGAAACATGCTGCGTCATTCAGCTTGAAAGTGGGACGCGGATGGGAGAGTACGCTTTCTCCCCGTTTGGAGGCGCCGTGCGCTTGGCTTCAAAGCTGCCCGAACAGCACTAGCGGCCCGACGTCTCTGCACGGCAGGATTGTCGTTGTGGGCCGAGGCTGCGTGTTCTCTCAAAGCGGAAAACCGTGCTGGCAATACCTTGCTAGAAACTCCTCCCACGGCACTACATGTTCAGCTCCGGCCAAACGAAAGGTGACCTCAGGCCTCAAGGTAAGTTCCAGCGTTTCACGTCGGGGGAGTTGGGTGTGCAGTGGTTTCCATGAGGCCAGACTCCACCACGGAGTGCCTTAACTCTGCGACGCTCCTGGGGGCACACAGGATAGGAGCTCGTTCGCCAATTTCGCAGGATGACTTCTCTCCGTGCCGGAACGGCGGCTCCTGGCTTCTAGAGGAACCTTAGCCTACACAGGCCCCTGGAGGAAGCTCTTCACATTCAGAGCAAGGGCAACGTTCTGCTCTCTGGCTTGCCTGGGTTGAGTGCCCCAGTCGTCAAAGAGCCTCGCGAAAGCAGTGCAGCGCAGACTCCCTTTGCCAGACGAACGGCCTCCTTGACTGAAAGAGAACTGCAGTGCCAAAAGGCACCGTGCTGACGACTGGCTCCAGGAAGAGACTCGGGACAGCACTCTCATAGAAGCGAAAGCTAGGCTGTGCGCCCAGCCTGAGGAGCAGTACGTACGTTTGCCACACTTCTTTACACAGCTAGGCATGAGCCGGAGAGCCTCGGTCACTGAGGCCTACCTAAGGGACTGCCACACTTACCCAGTAGCTCCCACGCAGAGGTCCCTGTGCCCAAACGGGCCTCCACGGAAGGGCCCTGTTCCTCCCGTTGTGTTTCCTTGAGGTAATCAGAAACCGCTGAGGATCCCTATAGGAGCTCCGGTTTGAAGCTGGGCGACCCTGGCTAAACCTTATTCCCCTCCGTGGTAAACGAGACAGTGGCGGGTCCTAAGCTGCCTGAAGTACACTGCTCGCGCCCACCTTCTCTTTGCTGCCGGAAGGCCTCCCACAAGAAGTCTGAGTTTACTCGTGACAGCAGAAGTCTGAGTTTACGCGTGTGAGGCCTGCTGCTCTCAGTTCCTTGCTGGGAGCTTCAGCAGGAGCGCTCGGGAGCTCGCCGGCACAAGAACTGTGAGTGCCCTCGCCCCACCCGGCCTCAAGCAAAAGTCCAGATTTCCCCCGTCAGAGTGCCATAGGAGCGAAGAAGCATGCGTTAACGGAGGGCTTCAACAGTGCTAGGGCTTTATTTCACGAGACACCGTGCACTCACGTTCGTTGTAACAACTGTCAAAGGGCACTGGATGCCTTCCAACTCCTCTCTTGCGTTTGAGCCACAGGAAGTAAATGCATTCGTTTGATTAAGCTCCGTGAACGTGCAACGACGATGGCGAAGCGCTGCCCTGTTCGCTCGAAAGCTCTCGTTTGTACGGCCTTCACCCGGCCTCAAGGTACGCCGTTCTAAACAGCCTTACATTCCACGCTGGTGTGCCCCCAGTTGGGAATGTGGGCTCTTCTGTGAGACACCAATGTGCGTCCCAAAGGAAACCGGGGTGGGGCGCGGGGGGCTCCCCCAGGACGCCTGCGTACGGCAGTCGGTTGCCAGATGTTTACTTCCAGCCGGAGAAAGAGAAAAAGGACAGCTTTCCCAGGGACAATTCTGGACCCTTGGGAACATCCAGAATCACCAAAGCCTAAACTTGGCACGGCCTGGGGAACGCTCTTCCGCACGTCCAGCAATCCCCACGTCAAAACCTTTCTCGGCAGAGGCAGGCACTCTCTCCCTTGTACTAGATAGCTCGGCAGAACCTTCCGAGAAACATGCTGCGTCATTCAGCTTGAAAGTGGGACGCGGATGGGAGAGTACGCTTTCTCCCCGTTTGGAGGCGCCGTGCGCTTGGCTTCAAAGCTGCCCGAACAGCACTAGCGGCCCGACGTCTCTGCACGGCAGGATTGTCGTTGTGGGCCGAGGCTGCGTGTTCTCTCAAAGCGGAAAACCGTGCTGGCAATACCTTGCTAGAAACTCCTCCCACGGCACTACATGTTCAGCTCCGGCCAAACGAAAGGTGACCTCAGGCCTCAAGGTAAGTTCCAGCGTTTCACGTCGGGGGAGTTGGGTGTGCAGTGGTTTCCATGAGGCCAGACTCCACCACGGAGTGCCTTAACTCTGCGACGCTCCTGGGGGCACACAGGATAGGAGCTCGTTCGCCAATTTCGCAGGATGACTTCTCTCCGTGCCGGAACGGCGGCTCCTGGCTTCTAGAGGAACCTTAGCCTACACAGGCCCCTGGAGGAAGCTCTTCACATTCAGAGCAAGGGCAACGTTCTGCTCTCTGGCTTGCCTGGGTTGAGTGCCCCAGTCGTCAAAGAGCCTCGCGAAAGCAGTGCTGCGCAGACTCCCTTTGCCAGTCGAACGGCCTCCTTGACTGAAAGAGAACTGCAGTGCCAAAAGGCACCGTGCTGACGACTGGCTCCAGGAAGAGACTCGGGACAGCACTCTCATAGAAGCGAAAGCTAGGCTGTGCGCCCAGCCTGAGGAGCAGTACGTACGTTTGCCACACTTCTTTACACAGCTAGGCATGAGCCGGAGAGCCTCGGTCACTGAGGCCTACCTAAGGGACTGCCACACTTACCCAGTAGCTCCCACGCAGAGGTCCCTGTGCCCAAACGGGCCTCCACGGAAGGGCCCTGTTCCTCCCGTTGTGTTTCCTTGAGGTAATCAGAAACCGCTGAGGATCCCTATAGGAGCTCCGGTTTGAAGCTGGGCGACCCTGGCTAAACCTTATTCCCCTCCGTGGTAAACGAGACAGTGGCGGGTCCTAAGCTGCCTGAAGTACACTGCTCGCGCCCACCTTCTCTTTGCTGCCGGAAGGCCTCCCACAAGAAGTCTGAGTTTACTCGTGACAGCAGAAGTCTGAGTTTACGCGTGTGAGGCCTGCTGCTCTCAGTTCCTTGCTGGGAGCTTCAGCAGGAGCGCTCGGGAGCTCGCCGGCACAAGAACTGTGAGTGCCCTCGCCCCACCCCGGCCTCAAGCAAAAGTCCAGATTTCCCCCGTCAGAGTGCCATAGGAGCGAAGAAGCATGCGTTAACGGAGGGCTTCAACAGTGCTAGGGCTTTATTTCACGAGACACCGTGCACTCACGTTCGTTGTAACAACTGTCAAAGGGCACTGGATGCCTTCCAACTCCTCTCTTGCGTTTGAGCCACAGGAAGTAAATGCATTCGTTTGATTAAGCTCCGTGAACGTGCAACGACGATGGCGAAGCGCTGCCCTGTTCGCTCGAAAGCTCTCGTTTGTACGGCCTTCACCCGGCCTCAAGGTACGCCGTTCTAAACAGCCTTACATTCCACGCTGGTGTGCCCCCAGTTGGGAATGTGGGCTCTTCTGTGAGACACCAATGTGCGTCCCAAAGGAAACCGGGGGGGGCGGGGGGCTCCCCCAGGACGCCTGCGTACGGCAGTCGGTTGCCAGATGTTTACTTCCAGCCGGAGAAAGAGAAAAAGGACAGCTTTCCCAGGGACAATTCTGGACCCTTGGGAACATCCAGAATCACCAAAGCCTAAACTTGGCACGGCCTGGGGAACGCTCTTCCGCACGTCCAGCAATCCCCACGTCAAAACCTTTCTCGGCAGAGGCAGGCACTCTCTCCCTTGTACTAGATAGCTCGGCAGAACCTTCCGAGAAACATGCTGCGTCATTCAGCTTGAAAGTGGGACGCGGATGGGAGAGTACGCTTTCTCCCCGTTTGGAGGCGCCGTGCGCTTGGCTTCAAAGCTGCCCGAACAGCACTAGCGGCCCGACGTCTCTGCACGGCAGGATTGTCGTTGTGGGCCGAGGCTGCGTGTTCTCTCAAAGCGGAAAACCGTGCTGGCAATACCTTGCTAGAAACTCCTCCCACGGCACTACATGTTCAGCTCCGGCCAAACGAAAGGTGACCTCAGGCCTCAAGGTAAGTTCCAGCGTTTCACGTCGGGGGAGTTGGGTGTGCAGTGGTTTCCATGAGGCCAGACTCCACCACGGAGTGCCTTAACTCTGCGACGCTCCTGGGGGCACACAGGATAGGAGCTCGTTCGCCAATTTCGCAGGATGACTTCTCTCCGTGCCGGAACGGCGGCTCCTGGCTTCTAGAGGAACCTTAGCCTACACAGGCCCCTGGAGGAAGCTCTTCACATTCAGAGCAAGGGCAACGTTCTGCTCTCTGGCTTGCCTGGGTTGAGTGCCCCAGTCGTCAAAGAGCCTCGCGAAAGCAGTGCTGCGCAGACTCCCTTTGCCAGTCGAACGGCCTCCTTGACTGAAAGAGAACTGCAGTGCCAAAAGGCACCGTGCTGACGACTGGCTCCAGGAAGAGACTCGGGACAGCACTCTCATAGAAGCGAAAGCTAGGCTGTGCGCCCAGCCTGAGGAGCAGTACGTACGTTTGCCACACTTCTTTACACAGCTAGGCATGAGCCGGAGAGCCTCGGTCACTGAGGCCTACCTAAGGGACTGCCACACTTACCCAGTAGCTCCCACGCAGAGGTCCCTGTGCCCAAACGGGCCTCCACGGAAGGGCCCTGTTCCTCCCGTTGTGTTTCCTTGAGGTAATCAGAAACCGCTGAGGATCCCTATAGGAGCTCCGGTTTGAAGCTGGGCGACCCTGGCTAAACCTTATTCCCCTCCGTGGTAAACGAGACAGTGGCGGGTCCTAAGCTGCCTGAAGTACACTGCTCGCGCCCACCTTCTCTTTGCTGCCGGAAGGCCTCCCACAAGAAGTCTGAGTTTACTCGTGACAGCAGAAGTCTGAGTTTACGCGTGTGAGGCCTGCTGCTCTCAGTTCCTTGCTGGGAGCTTCAGCAGGAGCGCTCGGGAGCTCGCCGGCACAAGAACTGTGAGTGCCCTCGCCCCACCCCGGCCTCAAGCAAAAGTCCAGATTTCCCCCGTCAGAGTGCCATAGGAGCGAAGAAGCATGCGTTAACGGAGGGCTTCAACAGTGCTAGGGCTTTATTTCACGAGACACCGTGCACTCACGTTCGTTGTAACAACTGTCAAAGGGCACTGGATGCCTTCCAACTCCTCTCTTGCGTTTGAGCCACAGGAAGTAAATGCATTCGTTTGATTAAGCTCCGTGAACGTGCAACGACGATGGCGAAGCGCTGCCCTGTTCGCTCGAAAGCTCTCGTTTGTACGGCCTTCACCCGGCCTCAAGGTACGCCGTTCTAAACAGCCTTACATTCCACGCTGGTGTGCCCCCAGTTGGGAATGTGGGCTCTTCTGTGAGACACCAATGTGCGTCCCAAAGGAAACCGGGGGGGGCGGGGGGCTCCCCCAGGACGCCTGCGTACGGCAGTCGGTTGCCAGATGTTTACTTCCAGCCGGAGAAAGAGAAAAAGGACAGCTTTCCCAGGGACAATTCTGGACCCTTGGGAACATCCAGAATCACCAAAGCCTAAACTTGGCACGGCCTGGGGAACGCTCTTCCGCACGTCCAGCAATCCCCACGTCAAAACCTTTCTCGGCAGAGGCAGGCACTCTCTCCCTTGTACTAGATAGCTCGGCAGAACCTTCCGAGAAACATGCTGCGTCATTCAGCTTGAAAGTGGGACGCGGATGGGAGAGTACGCTTTCTCCCCGTTTGGAGGCGCCGTGCGCTTGGCTTCAAAGCTGCCCGAACAGCACTAGCGGCCCGACGTCTCTGCACGGCAGGATTGTCGTTGTGGGCCGAGGCTGCGTGTTCTCTCAAAGCGGAAAACCGTGCTGGCAATACCTTGCTAGAAACTCCTCCCACGGCACTACATGTTCAGCTCCGGCCAAACGAAAGGTGACCTCAGGCCTCAAGGTAAGTTCCAGCGTTTCACGTCGGGGGAGTTGGGTGTGCAGTGGTTTCCATGAGGCCAGACTCCACCACGGAGTGCCTTAACTCTGCGACGCTCCTGGGGGCACACAGGATAGGAGCTCGTTCGCCAATTTCGCAGGATGACTTCTCTCCGTGCCGGAACGGCGGCTCCTGGCTTCTAGAGGAACCTTAGCCTACACAGGCCCCTGGAGGAAGCTCTTCACATTCAGAGCAAGGGCAACGTTCTGCTCTCTGGCTTGCCTGGGTTGAGTGCCCCAGTCGTCAAAGAGCCTCGCGAAAGCAGTGCTGCGCAGACTCCCTTTGCCAGTCGAACGGCCTCCTTGACTGAAAGAGAACTGCAGTGCCAAAAGGCACCGTGCTGACGACTGGCTCCAGGAAGAGACTCGGGACAGCACTCTCATAGAAGCGAAAGCTAGGCTGTGCGCCCAGCCTGAGGAGCAGTACGTACGTTTGCCACACTTCTTTACACAGCTAGGCATGAGCCGGAGAGCCTCGGTCACTGAGGCCTACCTAAGGGACTGCCACACTTACCCAGTAGCTCCCACGCAGAGGTCCCTGTGCCCAAACGGGCCTCCACGGAAGGGCCCTGTTCCTCCCGTTGTGTTTCCTTGAGGTAATCAGAAACCGCTGAGGATCCCTATAGGAGCTCCGGTTTGAAGCTGGGCGACCCTGGCTAAACCTTATTCCCCTCCGTGGTAAACGAGACAGTGGCGGGTCCTAAGCTGCCTGAAGTACACTGCTCGCGCCCACCTTCTCTTTGCTGCCGGAAGGCCTCCCACAAGAAGTCTGAGTTTACTCGTGACAGCAGAAGTCTGAGTTTACGCGTGTGAGGCCTGCTGCTCTCAGTTCCTTGCTGGGAGCTTCAGCAGGAGCGCTCGGGAGCTCGCCGGCACAAGAACTGTGAGTGCCCTCGCCCCACCCCGGCCTCAAGCAAAAGTCCAGATTTCCCCCGTCAGAGTGCCATAGGAGCGAAGAAGCATGCGTTAACGGAGGGCTTCAACAGTGCTAGGGCTTTATTTCACGAGACACCGTGCACTCACGTTCGTTGTAACAACTGTCAAAGGGCACTGGATGCCTTCCAACTCCTCTCTTGCGTTTGAGCCACAGGAAGTAAATGCATTCGTTTGATTAAGCTCCGTGAACGTGCAACGACGATGGCGAAGCGCTGCCCTGTTCGCTCGAAAGCTCTCGTTTGTACGGCCTTCACCCGGCCTCAAGGTACGCCGTTCTAAACAGCCTTACATTCCACGCTGGTGTGCCCCCAGTTGGGAATGTGGGCTCTTCTGTGAGACACCAATGTGCGTCCCAAAGGAAACCGGGGGGGGCGGGGGGCTCCCCCAGGACGCCTGCGTACGGCAGTCGGTTGCCAGATGTTTACTTCCAGCCGGAGAAAGAGAAAAAGGACAGCTTTCCCAGGGACAATTCTGGACCCTTGGGAACATCCAGAATCACCAAAGCCTAAACTTGGCACGGCCTGGGGAACGCTCTTCCGCACGTCCAGCAATCCCCACGTCAAAACCTTTCTCGGCAGAGGCAGGCACTCTCTCCCTTGTGCTAGATAGCTCGGCAGAGCCTTCCGAGAAACATGCTGCGTCATTCAGCTTGAAAGTGGGACGCGGATGGGAGAGTACGCTTTCTCCCCGTTTGGAGGCGCCGTGCGCTTGGCTTCAAAGCTGCCCGAACAGCACTAGCGGCCCGACGTCTCTGCACGGCAGGATTGTCGTTGTGGGCCGAGGCTGCGTGTTCTCTCAAAGCGGAAAACCGTGCTGGCAATACCTTGCTAGAAACTCCTCCCACGGCACTACATGTTCAGCTCCGGCCAAACGAAAGGTGACCTCAGGCCTCAAGGTAAGTTCCAGCGTTTCACGTCGGGGGAGTTGGGTGTGCAGTGGTTTCCATGAGGCCAGACTCCACCACGGAGTGCCTTAACTCTGCGACGCTCCTGGGGGCACACAGGATAGGAGCTCGTTCGCCAATTTCGCAGGATGACTTCTCTCCGTGCCGGAACGGCGGCTCCTGGCTTCTAGAGGAACCTTAGCCTACACAGGCCCCTGGAGGAAGCTCTTCACATTCAGAGCAAGGGCAACGTACTGCTCTCTGGCTTGCCTGGGTTGAGTGCCCCAGTCGTCAAAGAGCCTCGCGAAAGCAGTGCTGCGCAGACTCCCTTTGCCAGTCGAACGGCCTCCTAGACTGAATGAGAACTGCAGTGCCAAAAGGCACCGTGCTGACGACTGGCTCCAGGAAGAGACTCGGGACAGCACTCTCATAGAAGCGAAAGCTAGGCTGTGCGCCCAGCCTGAGGAGCAGTACGTACGTTTGCCACACTTCTTTACACAGCTAGGCATGAGCCGGAGAGCCTCGGTCACTGAGGCCTACCTAAGGGACTGCCACACTTACCCAGTAGCTCCCACGCAGAGGTCCCTGTGCCCAAACGGGCCTCCACGGAAGGGCCCTGTTCCTCCCGTTGTGTTTCCTTGAGGTAATCAGAAACCGCTGAGGATCCCTATAGGAGCTCCGGTTTGAAGCTGGGCGACCCTGGCTAAACCTTATTCCCCTCCGTGGTAAACGAGACAGTGGCGGGTCCTAAGCTGCCTGAAGTACACTGCTCGCGCCCACCTTCTCTTTGCTGCCGGAAGGCCTCCCACAAGAAGTCTGAGTTTACTCGTGACAGCAGAAGTCTGAGTTTACGCGTGTGAGGCCTGCTGCTCTCAGTTCCTTGCTGGGAGCTTCAGCAGGAGCGCTCGGGAGCTCGCCGGCACAAGAACTGTGAGTGCCCTCGCCCCACCCCAGCCTCAAGCAAAAGTCCAGATTTCCCCCGTCAGAGTGCCATAGGAGCGAAGAAGCATGCGTTAACGGAGGGCTTCAACAGTGCTAGGGCTTTATTTCACGAGACACCGTGCACTCACGTTCGTTGTAACAACTGTCAAAGGGCACTGGATGCCTTCCAACTCCTCTCTTGCGTTTGAGCCACAGGAAGTAAATGCATTTGTTTGATTAAGCTCCGTGAACGTGCAACGACGATGGCGAAGCGCTGCCCTGTTCGCTCGAAAGCTCTCGTTTGTACGGCCTTCACCCGGCCTCAAGGTACGCCGTTCTAAACAGCCTTACATTCCACGCTGGTGTGCCCCCAGTTGGGAATGTGGGCTCTTCTGTGAGACACCAATGTGCGTCCCAAAGGAAACCGGGGGGGGCGGGGGGCTCCCCCAGGACGCCTGCGTACGGCAGTCGGTTGCCAGATGTTTACTTCCAGCCGGAGAAAGAGAAAAAGGACAGCTTTCCCAGGGACAATTCTGGACCCTTGGGAACATCCAGAATCACCAAAGCCTAAACTTGGCACGGCCTGGGGAACGCTCTTCCGCACGTCCAGCAATCCCCACGTCAAAACCTTTCTCGGCAGAGGCAGGCACTCTCTCCCTTGTACTAGATAGCTCGGCAGAACCTTCCGAGAAACATGCTGCGTCATTCAGCTTGAAAGTGGGACGCGGATGGGAGAGTACGCTTTCTCCCCGTTTGGAGGCGCCGTGCGCTTGGCTTCAAAGCTGCCCGAACAGCACTAGCGGCCCGACGTCTCTGCACGGCAGGATTGTCGTTGTGGGCCGAGGCTGCGTGTTCTCTCAAAGCGGAAAACCGTGCTGGCAATACCTTGCTAGAAACTCCTCCCACGGCACTACATGTTCAGCTCCGGCCAAACGAAAGGTGACCTCAGGCCTCAAGGTAAGTTCTAGCGTTTCACGTCGGGGGAGTTGGGTGTGCAGTGGTTTCCATGAGGCCAGACTCCACCACGGAGTGCCTTAACTCTGCGACGCTCCTGGGGGCACACAGGATAGGAGCTCGTTCGCCAATTTCGCAGGATGACTTCTCTCCGGCCGGAACGGCGGCTCCTGGCTTCTAGAGGAACCTTAGCCTACACAGGCCCCTGGAGGAAGCTCTTCACATTCAGAGCAAGGGCAACGTTCTCCTCTCTGGCTTGCCTGGGTTGAGTGCCCCAGTCGTCAAAGAGCCTCGCGAAAGCAGTGCTGCGCAGACTCCCTTTGCCAGTCGAACGGCCTCCTTGACTGAAAGAGAACTGCAGTGCCAAAAGGCACCGTGCTGACGACTGGCTCCAGGAAGAGACTCGGGACAGCACTCTCATAGAAGCGAAAGCTAGGCTGTGCGCCCAGCCTGAGGAGCAGTACGTACGTTTGCCACACTTCTTTACACAGCTAGGCATGAGCCGGAGAGCCTCGGTCACTGAGGCCTACCTAAGGGACTGCCACACTTACCCAGTAGCTCCCACGCAGAGGTCCCTGTGCCCAAACGGGCCTCCACGGAAGGGCCCTGTTCCTCCCGTTGTGTTTCCTTGAGGTAATCAGAAACCGCTGAGGATCCCTATAGGAGCTCCGGTTTGAAGCTGGGCGACCCTGGCTAAACCTTATTCCCCTCCGTGGTAAACGAGACAGTGGCGGGTCCTAAGCTGCCTGAAGTACACTGCTCGCGCCCACCTTCTCTTTGCTGCCGGAAGGCCTCCCACAAGAAGTCTGAGTTTACTCGTGACAGCAGAAGTCTGAGTTTACGCGTGTGAGGCCTGCTGCTCTCAGTTCCTTGCTGGGAGCTTCAGCAGGAGCGCTCGGGAGCTCGCCGGCACAAGAACTGTGAGTGCCCTCGCCCCACCCCGGCCTCAAGCAAAAGTCCAGATTTCCCCCGTCAGAGTGCCATAGGAGCGAAGAAGCATGCGTTAACGGAGGGCTTCAACAGTGCTAGGGCTTTATTTCACGAGACACCGTGCACTCACGTTCGTTGTAACAACTGTCAAAGGGCACTGGATGCCTTCCAACTCCTCTCTTGCGTTTGAGCCACAGGAAGTAAATGCATTCGTTTGATTAAGCTCCGTGAACGTGCAACGACGATGGCGAAGCGCTGCCCTGTTCGCTCGAAAGCTCTCGTTTGTACGGCCTTCACCCGGCCTCAAGGTACGCCGTTCTAAACAGCCTTACATTCCACGCTGGTGTGCCCCCAGTTGGGAATGTGGGCTCTTCTGTGAGACACCAATGTGCGTCCCAAAGGAAACCGGGGGTGGGGGGGGGCTCCCCCAGGACGCCTGCGTACGGCAGTCGGTTGCCAGATGTTTACTTCCAGCCGGAGAAAGAGAAAAAGGACAGCTTTCCCAGGGACAATTCTGGACCCTTGGGAACATCCAGAATCACCAAAGCCTAAACTTGGCACGGCCTGGGGAACGCTCTTCCGCACGTCCAGCAATCCCCACGTCAAAACCTTTCTCGGCAGAGGCAGGCACTCTCTCCCTTGTGCTAGATAGCTCGGCAGAGCCTTCCGAGAAACATGCTGCGTCATTCAGCTTGAAAGTGGGACGCGGATGGGAGAGTACGCTTTCTCCCCGTTTGGAGGCGCCGTGCGCTTGGCTTCAAAGCTGCCCGAACAGCACTAGCGGCCCGACGTCTCTGCACGGCAGGATTGTCGTTGTGGGCCGAGGCTGCGTGTTCTCTCAAAGCGGAAAACCGTGCTGGCAATACCTTGCTAGAAACTCCTCCCACGGCACTACATGTTCAGCTCCGGCCAAACGAAAGGTGACCTCAGGCCTCAAGGTAAGTTCCAGCGTTTCACGTCGGGGGAGTTGGGTGTGCAGTGGTTTCCATGAGGCCAGACTCCACCACGGAGTGCCTTAACTCTGCGACGCTCCTGGGGGCACACAGGATAGGAGCTCGTTCGCCAATTTCGCAGGATGACTTCTCTCCGGCCGGAACGGCGGCTCCTGGCTTCTAGAGGAACCTTAGCCTACACAGGCCCCTGGAGGAAGCTCTTCACATTCAGAGCAAGGGCAACGTTCTCCTCTCTGGCTTGCCTGGGTTGAGTGCCCCAGTCGTCAAAGAGCCTCGCGAAAGCAGTGCTGCGCAGACTCCCTTTGCCAGTCGAACGGCCTCCTTGACTGAAAGAGAACTGCAGTGCCAAAAGGCACCGTGCTGACGACTGGCTCCAGGAAGAGACTCGGGACAGCACTCTCATAGAAGCGAAAGCTAGGCTGTGCGCCCAGCCTGAGGAGCAGTACGTACGTTTGCCACACTTCTTTACACAGCTAGGCATGAGCCGGAGAGCCTCGGTCACTGAGGCCTACCTAAGGGACTGCCACACTTACCCAGTAGCTCCCACGCAGAGGTCCCTGTGCCCAAACGGGCCTCCACGGAAGGGCCCTGTTCCTCCCGTTGTGTTTCCTTGAGGTAATCAGAAACCGCTGAGGATCCCTATAGGAGCTCCGGTTTGAAGCTGGGCGACCCTGGCTAAACCTTATTCCCCTCCGTGGTAAACGAGACAGTGGCGGGTCCTAAGCTGCCTGAAGTACACTGCTCGCGCCCACCTTCTCTTTGCTGCCGGAAGGCCTCCCACAAGAAGTCTGAGTTTACTCGTGACAGCAGAAGTCTGAGTTTACGCGTGTGAGGCCTGCTGCTCTCAGTTCCTTGCTGGGAGCTTCAGCAGGAGCGCTCGGGAGCTCGCCGGCACAAGAACTGTGAGTGCCCTCGCCCCACCCCGGCCTCAAGCAAAAGTCCAGATTTCCCCCGTCAGAGTGCCATAGGAGCGAAGAAGCATGCGTTAACGGAGGGCTTCAACAGTGCTAGGGCTTTATTTCACGAGACACCGTGCACTCACGTTCGTTGTAACAACTGTCAAAGGGCACTGGATGCCTTCCAACTCCTCTCTTGCGTTTGAGCCACAGGAAGTAAATGCATTCGTTTGATTAAGCTCCGTGAACGTGCAACGACGATGGCGAAGCGCTGCCCTGTTCGCTCGAAAGCTCTCGTTTGTACGGCCTTCACCCGGCCTCAAGGTACGCCGTTCTAAACAGCCTTACATTCCACGCTGGTGTGCCCCCAGTTGGGAATGTGGGCTCTTCTGTGAGACACCAATGTGCGTCCCAAAGGAAACCGGGGGTGGGGGGGGGCTCCCCCAGGACGCCTGCGTACGGCAGTCGGTTGCCAGATGTTTACTTCCAGCCGGAGAAAGAGAAAAAGGACAGCTTTCCCAGGGACAATTCTGGACCCTTGGGAACATCCAGAATCACCAAAGCCTAAACTTGGCACGGCCTGGGGAACGCTCTTCCGCACGTCCAGCAATCCCCACGTCAAAACCTTTCTCGGCAGAGGCAGGCACTCTCTCCCTTGTGCTAGATAGCTCGGCAGAGCCTTCCGAGAAACATGCTGCGTCATTCAGCTTGAAAGTGGGACGCGGATGGGAGAGTACGCTTTCTCCCCGTTTGGAGGCGCCGTGCGCTTGGCTTCAAAGCTGCCCGAACAGCACTAGCGGCCCGACGTCTCTGCACGGCAGGATTGTCGTTGTGGGCCGAGGCTGCGTGTTCTCTCAAAGCGGAAAACCGTGCTGGCAATACCTTGCTAGAAACTCCTCCCACGGCACTACATGTTCAGCTCCGGCCAAACGAAAGGTGACCTCAGGCCTCAAGGTAAGTTCCAGCGTTTCACGTCGGGGGAGTTGGGTGTGCAGTGGTTTCCATGAGGCCAGACTCCACCACGGAGTGCCTTAACTCTGCGACGCTCCTGGGGGCACACAGGATAGGAGCTCGTTCGCCAATTTCGCAGGATGACTTCTCTCCGTGCCGGAACGGCGGCTCCTGGCTTCTAGAGGAACCTTAGCCTACACAGGTCCCTGGAGGAAGCTCTTCACATTCAGAGCAAGGGCAACGTACTGCTCTCTGGCTTGCCTGGCTTGAGTGCCCCAGTCGTCAAAGAGCCTCGCGAAAGCAGTGCTGCGCAGACTCCCTTTGCCAGTCGAACGGCCTCCTTGACTGAAAGAGAACTGCAGTGCCAAAAGGCACCGTGCTGACGACTGGCTCCAGGAAGAGACTCGGGACAGCACTCTCATAGAAGCGAAAGCTAGGCTGTGCGCCCAGCCTGAGGAGCAGTACGTACGTTTGCCACACTTCTTTACACAGCTAGGCATGAGCCGGAGAGCCTCGGTCACTGAGGCCTACCTAAGGGACTGCCACACTTACCCAGTAGCTCCCACGCAGAGGTCCCTGTGCCCAAACGGGCCTCCACGGAAGGGCCCTGTTCCTCCCGTTGTGTTTCCTTGAGGTAATCAGAAACCGCTGAGGATCCCTATAGGAGCTCCGGTTTGAAGCTGGGCGACCCTGGCTAAACCTTATTCCCCTCCGTGGTAAACGAGACAGTGGCGGGTCCTAAGCTGCCTGAAGTACACTGCTCGCGCCCACCTTCTCTTTGCTGCCGGAAGGCCTCCCACAAGAAGTCTGAGTTTACTCGTGACAGCAGAAGTCTGAGTTTACGCGTGTGAGGCCTGCTGCTCTCAGTTCCTTGCTGGGAGCTTCAGCAGGAGCGCTCGGGAGCTCGCCGGCACAAGAACTGTGAGTGCCCTCGCCCCACCCCGGCCTCAAGCAAAAGTCCAGATTTCCCCCGTCAGAGTGCCATAGGAGCGAAGAAGCATGCGTTAACGGAGGGCTTCAACAGTGCTAGGGCTTTATTTCACGAGACACCGTGCACTCACGTTCGTTGTAACAACTGTCAAAGGGCACTGGATGCCTTCCAACTCCTCTCTTGCGTTTGAGCCACAGGAAGTAAATGCATTCGTTTGATTAAGCTCCGTGAACGTGCAACGACGATGGCGAAGCGCTGCCCTGTTCGCTCGAAAGCTCTCGTTTGTACGGCCTTCACCCGGCCTCAAGGTACGCCGTTCTAAACAGCCTTACATTCCACGCTGGTGTGCCCCCAGTTGGGAATGTGGGCTCTTCTGTGAGACACCAATGTGCGTCCCAAAGGAAACCGGGGGTGGGGGGGGGCTCCCCCAGGACGCCTGCGTACGGCAGTCGGTTGCCAGATGTTTACTTCCAGCCGGAGAAAGAGAAAAAGGACAGCTTTCCCAGGGACAATTCTGGACCCTTGGGAACATCCAGAATCACCAAAGCCTAAACTTGGCACGGCCTGGGGAACGCTCTTCCGCACGTCCAGCAATCCCCACGTCAAAACCTTTCTCGGCAGAGGCAGGCACTCTCTCCCTTGTGCTAGATAGCTCGGCAGAGCCTTCCGAGAAACATGCTGCGTCATTCAGCTTGAAAGTGGGACGCGGATGGGAGAGTACGCTTTCTCCCCGTTTGGAGGCGCCGTGCGCTTGGCTTCAAAGCTGCCCGAACAGCACTAGCGGCCCGACGTCTCTGCACGGCAGGATTGTCGTTGTGGGCCGAGGCTGCGTGTTCTCTCAAAGCGGAAAACCGTGCTGGCAATACCTTGCTAGAAACTCCTCCCACGGCACTACATGTTCAGCTCCGGCCAAACGAAAGGTGACCTCAGGCCTCAAGGTAAGTTCCAGCGTTTCACGTCGGGGGAGTTGGGTGTGCAGTGGTTTCCATGAGGCCAGACTCCACCACGGAGTGCCTTAACTCTGCGACGCTCCTGGGGGCACACAGGATAGGAGCTCGTTCGCCAATTTCGCAGGATGACTTCTCTCCGTGCCGGAACGGCGGCTCCTGGCTTCTAGAGGAACCTTAGCCTACACAGGCCCCTGGAGGAAGCTCTTCACATTCAGAGCAAGGGCAACGTTCTGCTCTCTGGCTTGCCTGGGTTGAGTGCCCCAGTCGTCAAAGAGCCTCGCGAAAGCAGTGCTGCGCAGACTCCCTTTGCCAGTCGAACGGCCTCCTTGACTGAAAGAGAACTGCAGTGCCAAAAGGCACCGTGCTGACGACTGGCTCCAGGAAGAGACTCGGGACAGCACTCTCATAGAAGCGAAAGCTAGGCTGTGCGCCCAGCCTGAGGAGCAGTACGTACGTTTGCCACACTTCTTTACACAGCTAGGCATGAGCCGGAGAGCCTCGGTCACTGAGGCCTACCTAAGGGACTGCCACACTTACCCAGTAGCTCCCACGCAGAGGTCCCTGTGCCCAAACGGGCCTCCACGGAAGGGCCCTGTTCCTCCCGTTGTGTTTCCTTGAGGTAATCAGAAACCGCTGAGGATCCCTATAGGAGCTCCGGTTTGAAGCTGGGCGACCCTGGCTAAACCTTATTCCCCTCCGTGGTAAACGAGACAGTGGCGGGTCCTAAGCTGCCTGAAGTACACTGCTCGCGCCCACCTTCTCTTTGCTGCCGGAAGGCCTCCCACAAGAAGTCTGAGTTTACTCGTGACAGCAGAAGTCTGAGTTTACGCGTGTGAGGCCTGCTGCTCTCAGTTCCTTGCTGGGAGCTTCAGCAGGAGCGCTCGGGAGCTCGCCGGCACAAGAACTGTGAGTGCCCTCGCCCCACCCCGGCCTCAAGCAAAAGTCCAGATTTCCCCCGTCAGAGTGCCATAGGAGCGAAGAAGCATGCGTTAACGGAGGGCTTCAACAGTGCTAGGGCTTTATTTCACGAGACACCGTGCACTCACGTTCGTTGTAACAACTGTCAAAGGGCACTGGATGCCTTCCAACTCCTCTCTTGCGTTTGAGCCACAGGAAGTAAATGCATTTGTTTGATTAAGCTCCGTGAACGTGCAACGACGATGGCGAAGCGCTGCCCTGTTCGCTCGAAAGCTCTCGTTTGTACGGCCTTCACCCGGCCTCAAGGTACGCCGTTCTAAACAGCCTTACATTCCACGCTGGTGTGCCCCCAGTTGGGAATGTGGGCTCTTCTGTGAGACACCAATGTGCGTCCCAAAGGAAACCGGGGGGGGCGGGGGGCTCCCCCAGGACGCCTGCGTACGGCAGTCGGTTGCCAGATGTTTACTTCCAGCCGGAGAAAGAGAAAAAGGACAGCTTTCCCAGGGACAATTCTGGACCCTTGGGAACATCCAGAATCACCAAAGCCTAAACTTGGCACGGCCTGGGGAACGCTCTTCCGCACGTCCAGCAATCCCCACGTCAAAACCTTTCTCGGCAGAGGCAGGCACTCTCTCCCTTGTGCTAGATAGCTCGGCAGAGCCTTCCGAGAAACATGCTGCGTCATTCAGCTTGAAAGTGGGACGCGGATGGGAGAGTACGCTTTCTCCCCGTTTGGAGGCGCCGTGCGCTTGGCTTCAAAGCTGCCCGAACAGCACTAGCGGCCCGACGTCTCTGCACGGCAGGATTGTCGTTGTGGGCCGAGGCTGCGTGTTCTCTCAAAGCGGAAAACCGTGCTGGCAATACCTTGCTAGAAACTCCTCCCACGGCACTACATGTTCAGCTCCGGCCAAACGAAAGGTGACCTCAGGCCTCAAGGTAAGTTCTAGCGTTTCACGTCGGGGGAGTTGGGTGTGCAGTGGTTTCCATGAGGCCAGACTCCACCACGGAGTGCCTTAACTCTGCGACGCTCCTGGGGGCACACAGGATAGGAGCTCGTTCGCCAATTTCGCAGGATGACTTCTCTCCGGCCGGAACGGCGGCTCCTGGCTTCTAGAGGAACCTTAGCCTACACAGGCCCCTGGAGGAAGCTCTTCACATTCAGAGCAAGGGCAACGTTCTCCTCTCTGGCTTGCCTGGGTTGAGTGCCCCAGTCGTCAAAGAGCCTCGCGAAAGCAGTGCTGCGCAGACTCCCTTTGCCAGTCGAACGGCCTCCTTGACTGAAAGAGAACTGCAGTGCCAAAAGGCACCGTGCTGACGACTGGCTCCAGGAAGAGACTCGGGACAGCACTCTCATAGAAGCGAAAGCTAGGCTGTGCGCCCAGCCTGAGGAGCAGCACGTACGTTTGCCACGCTTCTTTACACAGCTAGGCATGAGCCGGAGAGCCTCGGTCACTGAGGCCTACCTAAGGGACTGCCACACTTACCCAGTAGCTCCCACGCAGAGGTCCCTGTGCCCAAACGGGCCTCCACGGAAGGGCCCTGTTCCTCCCGTTGTGTTTCCTTGAGGTAATCAGAAACCGCTGAGGATCCCTATAGGAGCTCCGGTTTGAAGCTGGGCGACCCTGGCTAAACCTTATTCCCCTCCGTGGTAAACGAGACAGTGGCGGGTCCTAAGCTGCCTGAAGTACACTGCTCGCGCCCACCTTCTCTTTGCTGCCGGAAGGCCTCCCACAAGAAGTCTGAGTTTACTCGTGACAGCAGAAGTCTGAGTTTACGCGTGTGAGGCCTGCTGCTCTCAGTTCCTTGCTGGGAGCTTCAGCAGGAGCGCTCGGGAGCTCGCCGGCACAAGAACTGTGAGTGCCCTCGCCCCACCCCGGCCTCAAGCAAAAGTCCAGATTTCCCCCGTCAGAGTGCCATAGGAGCGAAGAAGCATGCGTTAACGGAGGGCTTCAACAGTGCTAGGGCTTTATTTCACGAGACACCGTGCACTCACGTTCGTTGTAACAACTGTCAAAGGGCACTGGATGCCTTCCAACTCCTCTCTTGCGTTTGAGCCACAGGAAGTAAATGCATTCGTTTGATTAAGCTCCGTGAACGTGCAACGACGATGGCGAAGCGCTGCCCTGTTCGCTCGAAAGCTCTCGTTTGTACGGCCTTCACCCGGCCTCAAGGTACGCCGTTCTAAACAGCCTTACATTCCACGCTGGTGTGCCCCCAGTTGGGAATGTGGGCTCTTCTGTGAGACACCAATGTGCGTCCCAAAGGAAACCGGGGGTGGGGGGGGGCTCCCCCAGGACGCCTGCGTACGGCAGTCGGTTGCCAGATGTTTACTTCCAGCCGGAGAAAGAGAAAAAGGACAGCTTTCCCAGGGACAATTCTGGACCCTTGGGAACATCCAGAATCACCAAAGCCTAAACTTGGCACGGCCTGGGGAACGCTCTTCCGCACGTCCAGCAATCCCCACGTCAAAACCTTTCTCGGCAGAGGCAGGCACTCTCTCCCTTGTGCTAGATAGCTCGGCAGAGCCTTCCGAGAAACATGCTGCGTCATTCAGCTTGAAAGTGGGACGCGGATGGGAGAGTACGCTTTCTCCCCGTTTGGAGGCGCCGTGCGCTTGGCTTCAAAGCTGCCCGAACAGCACTAGCGGCCCGACGTCTCTGCACGGCAGGATTGTCGTTGTGGGCCGAGGCTGCGTGTTCTCTCAAAGCGGAAAACCGTGCTGGCAATACCTTGCTAGAAACTCCTCCCACGGCACTACATGTTCAGCTCCGGCCAAACGAAAGGTGACCTCAGGCCTCAAGGTAAGTTCCAGCGTTTCACGTCGGGGGAGTTGGGTGTGCAGTGGTTTCCATGAGGCCAGACTCCACCACGGAGTGCCTTAACTCTGCGACGCTCCTGGGGGCACACAGGATAGGAGCTCGTTCGCCAATTTCGCAGGATGACTTCTCTCCGTGCCGGAACGGCGGCTCCTGGCTTCTAGAGGAACCTTAGCCTACACAGGTCCCTGGAGGAAGCTCTTCACATTCAGAGCAAGGGCAACGTACTGCTCTCTGGCTTGCCTGGCTTGAGTGCCCCAGTCGTCAAAGAGCCTCGCGAAAGCAGTGCTGCGCAGACTCCCTTTGCCAGTCGAACGGCCTCCTTGACTGAAAGAGAACTGCAGTGCCAAAAGGCACCGTGCTGACGACTGGCTCCAGGAAGAGACTCGGGACAGCACTCTCATAGAAGCGAAAGCTAGGCTGTGCGCCCAGCCTGAGGAGCAGTACGTACGTTTGCCACACTTCTTTACACAGCTAGGCATGAGCCGGAGAGCCTCGGTCACTGAGGCCTACCTAAGGGACTGCCACACTTACCCAGTAGCTCCCACGCAGAGGTCCCTGTGCCCAAACGGGCCTCCACGGAAGGGCCCTGTTCCTCCCGTTGTGTTTCCTTGAGGTAATCAGAAACCGCTGAGGATCCCTATAGGAGCTCCGGTTTGAAGCTGGGCGACCCTGGCTAAACCTTATTCCCCTCCGTGGTAAACGAGACAGTGGCGGGTCCTAAGCTGCCTGAAGTACACTGCTCGCGCCCACCTTCTCTTTGCTGCCGGAAGGCCTCCCACAAGAAGTCTGAGTTTACTCGTGACAGCAGAAGTCTGAGTTTACGCGTGTGAGGCCTGCTGCTCTCAGTTCCTTGCTGGGAGCTTCAGCAGGAGCGCTCGGGAGCTCGCCGGCACAAGAACTGTGAGTGCCCTCGCCCCACCCCGGCCTCAAGCAAAAGTCCAGATTTCCCCCGTCAGAGTGCCATAGGAGCGAAGAAGCATGCGTTAACGGAGGGCTTCAACAGTGCTAGGGCTTTATTTCACGAGACACCGTGCACTCACGTTCGTTGTAACAACTGTCAAAGGGCACTGGATGCCTTCCAACTCCTCTCTTGCGTTTGAGCCACAGGAAGTAAATGCATTCGTTTGATTAAGCTCCGTGAACGTGCAACGACGATGGCGAAGCGCTGCCCTGTTCGCTCGAAAGCTCTCGTTTGTACGGCCTTCACCCGGCCTCAAGGTACGCCGTTCTAAACAGCCTTACATTCCACGCTGGTGTGCCCCCAGTTGGGAATGTGGGCTCTTCTGTGAGACACCAATGTGCGTCCCAAAGGAAACCGGGGGTGGGGGGGGGCTCCCCCAGGACGCCTGCGTACGGCAGTCGGTTGCCAGATGTTTACTTCCAGCCGGAGAAAGAGAAAAAGGACAGCTTTCCCAGGGACAATTCTGGACCCTTGGGAACATCCAGAATCACCAAAGCCTAAACTTGGCACGGCCTGGGGAACGCTCTTCCGCACGTCCAGCAATCCCCACGTCAAAACCTTTCTCGGCAGAGGCAGGCACTCTCTCCCTTGTGCTAGATAGCTCGGCAGAGCCTTCCGAGAAACATGCTGCGTCATTCAGCTTGAAAGTGGGACGCGGATGGGAGAGTACGCTTTCTCCCCGTTTGGAGGCGCCGTGCGCTTGGCTTCAAAGCTGCCCGAACAGCACTAGCGGCCCGACGTCTCTGCACGGCAGGATTGTCGTTGTGGGCCGAGGCTGCGTGTTCTCTCAAAGCGGAAAACCGTGCTGGCAATACCTTGCTAGAAACTCCTCCCACGGCACTACATGTTCAGCTCCGGCCAAACGAAAGGTGACCTCAGGCCTCAAGGTAAGTTCCAGCGTTTCACGTCGGGGGAGTTGGGTGTGCAGTGGTTTCCATGAGGCCAGACTCCACCACGGAGTGCCTTAACTCTGCGACGCTCCTGGGGGCACACAGGATAGGAGCTCGTTCGCCAATTTCGCAGGATGACTTCTCTCCGTGCCGGAACGGCGGCTCCTGGCTTCTAGAGGAACCTTAGCCTACACAGGCCCCTGGAGGAAGCTCTTCACATTCAGAGCAAGGGCAACGTTCTGCTCTCCGGCTTGCCTGGGTTGAGTGCCCCAGTCGTCAAAGAGCCTCGCGAAAGCAGTGCTGCGCAGACTCCCTTTGCCAGTCGAACGGCCTCCTTGACTGAAAGAGAACTGCAGTGCCAAAAGGCACCGTACTGACGACTGGCTCCAGGAAGAGACTCGGGACAGCACTCTCATAGAAGCGAAAGCTAGGCTGTGCGCCCAGCCTGAGGAGCAGTACGTACGTTTGCCACACTTCTTTACACAGCTAGGCATGAGCCGGAGAGCCTCGGTCACTGAGGCCTACCTAAGGGACTGCCACACTTACCCAGTAGCTCCCACGCAGAGGTCCCTGTGCCCAAACGGGCCTCCACGGAAGGGCCCTGTTCCTCCCGTTGTGTTTCCTTGAGGTAATCAGAAACCGCTGAGGATCCCTATAGGAGCTCCGGTTTGAAGCTGGGCGACCCTGGCTAAACCTTATTCCCCTCCGTGGTAAACGAGACAGTGGCGGGTCCTAAGCTGCCTGAAGTACACTGCTCGCGCCCACCTTCTCTTTGCTGCCGGAAGGCCTCCCACAAGAAGTCTGAGTTTACTCGTGACAGCAGAAGTCTGAGTTTACGCGTGTGAGGCCTGCTGCTCTCAGTTCCTTGCTGGGAGCTTCAGCAGGAGCGCTCGGGAGCTCGCCGGCACAAGAACTGTGAGTGCCCTCGCCCCACCCCGGCCTCAAGCAAAAGTCCAGATTTCCCCCGTCAGAGTGCCATAGGAGCGAAGAAGCATGCGTTAACGGAGGGCTTCAACAGTGCTAGGGCTTTATTTCACGAGACACCGTGCACTCACGTTCGTTGTAACAACTGTCAAAGGGCACTGGATGCCTTCCAACTCCTCTCTTGCGTTTGAGCCACAGGAAGTAAATGCATTCGTTTGATTAAGCTCCGTGAACGTGCAACGACGATGGCGAAGCGCTGCCCTGTTCGCTCGAAAGCTCTCGTTTGTACGGCCTTCACCCGGCCTCAAGGTACGCCGTTCTAAACAGCCTTACATTCCACGCTGGTGTGCCCCCAGTTGGGAATGTGGGCTCTTCTGTGAGACACCAATGTGCGTCCCAAAGGAAACCGGGGGGGGGGCGGGGCCTCCCCCAGGACGCCTGCGTACGGCAGTCGGTTGCCAGATGTTTACTTCCAGCCGGAGAAAGAGAAAAAGGACAGCTTTCCCAGGGACAATTCTGGACCCTTGGGAACATCCAGAATCACCAAAGCCTAAACTTGGCACGGCCTGGGGAACGCTCTTCCACACGTCCAGCAATCCCCACGTCAAAACCTTTCTCGGCAGAGGCAGGCACTCTCTCCCTTGTGCTAGATAGCTCGGCAGAACCTTCCGAGAAACATGCTGCGTCATTCAGCTTGAAAGTGGGACGCGGATGGGAGAGTACGCTTTCTCCCCGTTTGGAGGCGCCGTGCGCTTGGCTTCAAAGCTGCCCGAACAGCACTAGCGGCCCGACGTCTCTGCACGGCAGGATTGTCGTTGTGGGCCGAGGCTGCGTGTTCTCTCAAAGCGGAAAACCGTGCTGGCAATACCTTGCTAGAAACTCCTCCCACGGCACTACATGTTCAGCTCCGGCCAAACGAAAGGTGACCTCAGGCCTCAAGGTAAGTTCCAGCGTTTCACGTCGGGGGAGTTGGGTGTGCAGTGGTTTCCATGAGGCCAGACTCCACCACGGAGTGCCTTAACTCTGCGACGCTCCTGGGGGCACACAGGATAGGAGCTCGTTCGCCAATTTCGCAGGATG
This sequence comes from Grampus griseus, assembly GCF_964374135.1. Classification (NCBI taxonomy): domain Eukaryota; kingdom Metazoa; phylum Chordata; class Mammalia; order Artiodactyla; family Delphinidae; genus Grampus; species Grampus griseus. Next base: position 57,134,029 of record NC_139008.1, read on the forward strand.
ACTTCTCTCCGTGCCGGAACGGCGGCTCCTGGCTTCTAGAGGAACCTTAGCCTACACAGGCCCCTGGAGGAAGCTCTTCACATTCAGAGCAAGGGCAACGTTCTGCTCTCCGGCTTGCCTGGGTTGAGTGCCCCAGTCGTCAAAGAGCCTCGCGAAAGCAGTGCTGCGCAGACTCCCTTTGCCAGTCGAACGGCCTCCTTGACTGAAAGAGAACTGCAGTGCCAAAAGGCACCGTACTGACGACTGGCTCCAGGAAGAGACTCGGGACAGCACTCTCATAGAAGCGAAAGCTAGGCTGTGCGCCCAGCCTGAGGAGCAGTACGTACGTTTGCCACACTTCTTTACACAGCTAGGCATGAGCCGGAGAGCCTCGGTCACTGAGGCCTACCTAAGGGACTGCCACACTTACCCAGTAGCTCCCACGCAGAGGTCCCTGTGCCCAAACGGGCCTCCACGGAAGGGCCCTGTTCCTCCCGTTGTGTTTCCTTGAGGTAATCAGAAACCGCTGAGGATCCCTATAGGAGCTCCGGTTTGAAGCTGGGCGACCCTGGCTAAACCTTATTCCCCTCCGTGGTAAACGAGACAGTGGCGGGTCCTAAGCTGCCTGAAGTACACTGCTCGCGCCCACCTTCTCTTTGCTGCCGGAAGGCCTCCCACAAGAAGTCTGAGTTTACTCGTGACAGCAGAAGTCTGAGTTTACGCGTGTGAGGCCTGCTGCTCTCAGTTCCTTGCTGGGAGCTTCAGCAGGAGCGCTCGGGAGCTCGCCGGCACAAGAACTGTGAGTGCCCTCGCCCCACCCCGGCCTCAAGCAAAAGTCCAGATTTCCCCCGTCAGAGTGCCATAGGAGCGAAGAAGCATGCGTTAACGGAGGGCTTCAACAGTGCTAGGGCTTTATTTCACGAGACACCGTGCACTCACGTTCGTTGTAACAACTGTCAAAGGGCACTGGATGCCTTCCAACTCCTCTCTTGCGTTTGAGCCACAGGAAGTAAATGCATTCGTTTGATTAAGCTCCGTGAACGTGCAACGACGATGGCGAAGCGCTGCCCTGTTCGCTCGAAAGCTCTCGTTTGTACGGCCTTCACCCGGCCTCAAGGTACGCCGTTCTAAACAGCCTTACATTCCACGCTGGTGTGCCCCCAGTTGGGAATGTGGGCTCTTCTGTGAGACACCAATGTGCGTCCCAAAGGAAACCGGGGGGCGGGGGGCTCCCCCAGGACGCCTGCGTACGGCAGTCGGTTGCCAGATGTTTACTTCCAGCCGGAGAAAGAGAAAAAGGACAGCTTTCCCAGGGACAATTCTGGACCCTTGGGAACATCCAGAATCACCAAAGCCTAAACTTGGCACGGCCTGGGGAACGCTCTTCCGCACGTCCAGCAATCCCCACGTCAAAACCTTTCTCGGCAGAGGCAGGCACTCTCTCCCTTGTGCTAGATAGCTCGGCAGAACCTTCCGAGAAACATGCTGCGTCATTCAGCTTGAAAGTGGGACGCGGATGGGAGAGTACGCTTTCTCCCCGTTTGGAGGCGCCGTGCGCTTGGCTTCAAAGCTGCCCGAACAGCACTAGCGGCCCGACGTCTCTGCACGGCAGGATTGTCGTTGTGGGCCGAGGCTGCGTGTTCTCTCAAAGCGGAAAACCGTGCTGGCAATACCTTGCTAGAAACTCCTCCCACGGCACTACATGTTCAGCTCCGGCCAAACGAAAGGTGACCTCAGGCCTCAAGGTAAGTTCCAGCGTTTCACGTCGGGGGAGTTGGGTGTGCAGTGGTTTCCATGAGGCCAGACTCCACCACGGAGTGCCTTAACTCTGCGACGCTCCTGGGGGCACACAGGATAGGAGCTCGTTCGCCAATTTCGCAGGATGACTTCTCTCCGTGCCGGAACGGCGGCTCCTGGCTTCTAGAGGAACCTTAGCCTACACAGGCCCCTGGAGGAAGCTCTTCACATTCAGAGCAAGGGCAACGTACTGCTCTCCGGCTTGCCTGGCTTGAGTGCCCCAGTCGTCAAAGAGCCTCGCGAAAGCAGTGCTGCGCAGACTCCCTTTGCCAGTCGAACGGCCTCCTTGACTGAAAGAGAACTGCAGTGCCAAAAGGCACCGTGCTGACGACTGGCTCCAGGAAGAGACTCGGGACAGCACTCTCATAGAAGCGAAAGCTAGGCTGTGCGCCCAGCCTGAGGAGCAGTACGTACGTTTGCCACACTTCTTTACACAGCTAGGCATGAGCCGGAGAGCCTCGGTCACTGAGGCCTACCTAAGGGACTGCCACACTTACCCAGTAGCTCCCACGCAGAGGTCCCTGTGCCCAAACGGGCCTCCACGGAAGGGCCCTGTTCCTCCCGTTGTGTTTCCTTGAGGTAATCAGAAACCGCTGAGGATCCCTATAGGAGCTCCGGTTTGAAGCTGGGCGACCCTGGCTAAACCTTATTCCCCTCCGTGGTAAACGAGACAGTGGCGGGTCCTAAGCTGCCTGAAGTACACTGCTCGCGCCCACCTTCTCTTTGCTGCCGGAAGGCCTCCCACAAGAAGTCTGAGTTTACTCGTGACAGCAGAAGTCTGAGTTTACGCGTGTGAGGCCTGCTGCTCTCAGTTCCTTGCTGGGAGCTTCAGCAGGAGCGCTCGGGAGCTCGCCGGCACAAGAACTGTGAGTGCCCTCGCCCCACCCCGGCCTCAAGCAAAAGTCCAGATTTCCCCCGTCAGAGTGCCATAGGAGCGAAGAAGCATGCGTTAACGGAGGGCTTCAACAGTGCTAGGGCTTTATTTCACGAGACACCGTGCACTCACGTTCGTTGTAACAACTGTCAAAGGGCACTGGATGCCTTCCAACTCCTCTCTTGCGTTTGAGCCACAGGAAGTAAATGCATTCGTTTGATTAAGCTCCGTGAACGTGCAACGACGATGGCGAAGCGCTGCCCTGTTCGCTCGAAAGCTCTCGTTTGTACGGCCTTCACCCGGCCTCAAGGTACGCCGTTCTAAACAGCCTTACATTCCACGCTGGTGTGCCCCCAGTTGGGAATGTGGGCTCTTCTGTGAGACACCAATGTGCGTCCCAAAGGAAACCGGGGGGGGCGGGGGGCTCCCCCAGGACGCCTGCGTACGGCAGTCGGTTGCCAGATGTTTACTTCCAGCCGGAGAAAGAGAAAAAGGACAGCTTTCCCAGGGACAATTCTGGACCCTTGGGAACATCCAGAATCACCAAAGCCTAAACTTGGCACGGCCTGGGGAACGCTCTTCCGCACGTCCAGCAATCCCCACGTCAAAACCTTTCTCGGCAGAGGCAGGCACTCTCTCCCTTGTACTAGATAGCTCGGCAGAACCTTCCGAGAAACATGCTGCGTCATTCAGCTTGAAAGTGGGACGCGGATGGGAGAGTACGCTTTCTCCCCGTTTGGAGGCGCCGTGCGCTTGGCTTCAAAGCTGCCCGAACAGCACTAGCGGCCCGACGTCTCTGCACGGCAGGATTGTCGTTGTGGGCCGAGGCTGCGTGTTCTCTCAAAGCGGAAAACCGTGCTGGCAATACCTTGCTAGAAACTCCTCCCACGGCACTACATGTTCAGCTCCGGCCAAACGAAAGGTGACCTCAGGCCTCAAGGTAAGTTCCAGCGTTTCACGTCGGGGGAGTTGGGTGTGCAGTGGTTTCCATGAGGCCAGACTCCACCACGGAGTGCCTTAACTCTGCGACGCTCCTGGGGGCACACAGGATAGGAGCTCGTTCGCCAATTTCGCAGGATGACTTCTCTCCGTGCCGGAACGGCGGCTCCTGGCTTCTAGAGGAACCTTAGCCTACACAGGCCCCTGGAGGAAGCTCTTCACATTCAGAGCAAGGGCAACGTTCTGCTCTCTGGCTTGCCTGGGTTGAGTGCCCCAGTCGTCAAAGAGCCTCGCGAAAGCAGTGCTGCGCAGACTCCCTTTGCCAGTCGAACGGCCTCCTTGACTGAAAGAGAACTGCAGTGCCAAAAGGCACCGTGCTGACGACTGGCTCCAGGAAGAGACTCGGGACAGCACTCTCATAGAAGCGAAAGCTAGGCTGTGCGCCCAGCCTGAGGAGCAGTACGTACGTTTGCCACACTTCTTTACACAGCTAGGCATGAGCCGGAGAGCCTCGGTCACTGAGGCCTACCTAAGGGACTGCCACACTTACCCAGTAGCTCCCACGCAGAGGTCCCTGTGCCCAAACGGGCCTCCACGGAAGGGCCCTGTTCCTCCCGTTGTGTTTCCTTGAGGTAATCAGAAACCGCTGAGGATCCCTATAGGAGCTCCGGTTTGAAGCTGGGCGACCCTGGCTAAACCTTATTCCCCTCCGTGGTAAACGAGACAGTGGCGGGTCCTAAGCTGCCTGAAGTACACTGCTCGCGCCCACCTTCTCTTTGCTGCCGGAAGGCCTCCCACAAGAAGTCTGAGTTTACTCGTGACAGCAGAAGTCTGAGTTTACGCGTGTGAGGCCTGCTGCTCTCAGTTCCTTGCTGGGAGCTTCAGCAGGAGCGCTCGGGAGCTCGCCGGCACAAGAACTGTGAGTGCCCTCGCCCCACCCCGGCCTCAAGCAAAAGTCCAGATTTCCCCCGTCAGAGTGCCATAGGAGCGAAGAAGCATGCGTTAACGGAGGGCTTCAACAGTGCTAGGGCTTTATTTCACGAGACACCGTGCACTCACGTTCGTTGTAACAACTGTCAAAGGGCACTGGATGCCTTCCAACTCCTCTCTTGCGTTTGAGCCACAGGAAGTAAATGCATTCGTTTGATTAAGCTCCGTGAACGTGCAACGACGATGGCGAAGCGCTGCCCTGTTCGCTCGAAAGCTCTCGTTTGTACGGCCTTCACCCGGCCTCAAGGTACGCCGTTCTAAACAGCCTTACATTCCACGCTGGTGTGCCCCCAGTTGGGAATGTGGGCTCTTCTGTGAGACACCAATGTGCGTCCCAAAGGAAACCGGGGTGGGGGGCGGGGGGCTCCCCCAGGACGCCTGCGTACGGCAGTCGGTTGCCAGATGTTTACTTCCAGCCGGAGAAAGAGAAAAAGGACAGCTTTCCCAGGGACAATTCTGGACCCTTGGGAACATCCAGAATCACCAAAGCCTAAACTTGGCACGGCCTGGGGAACGCTCTTCCGCACGTCCAGCAATCCCCACGTCAAAACCTTTCTCGGCAGAGGCAGGCACTCTCTCCCTTGTGCTAGATAGCTCGGCAGAACCTTCCGAGAAACATGCTGCGTCATTCAGCTTGAAAGTGGGACGCGGATGGGAGAGTACGCTTTCTCCCCGTTTGGAGGCGCCGTGCGCTTGGCTTCAAAGCTGCCCGAACAGCACTAGCGGCCCGACGTCTCTGCACGGCAGGATTGTCGTTGTGGGCCGAGGCTGCGTGTTCTCTCAAAGCGGAAAACCGTGCTGGCAATACCTTGCTAGAAACTCCTCCCACGGCACTACATGTTCAGCTCCGGCCAAACGAAAGGTGACCTCAGGCCTCAAGGTAAGTTCCAGCGTTTCACGTCGGGGGAGTTGGGTGTGCAGTGGTTTCCATGAGGCCAGACTCCACCACGGAGTGCCTTAACTCTGCGACGCTCCTGGGGGCACACAGGATAGGAGCTCGTTCGCCAATTTCGCAGGATGACTTCTCTCCGTGCCGGAACGGCGGCTCCTGGCTTCTAGAGGAACCTTAGCCTACACAGGCCCCTGGAGGAAGCTCTTCACATTCAGAGCAAGGGCAACGTTCTGCTCTCCGGCTTGCCTGGGTTGAGTGCCCCAGTCGTCAAAGAGCCTCGCGAAAGCAGTGCTGCGCAGACTCCCTTTGCCAGTCGAACGGCCTCCTTGACTGAAAGAGAACTGCAGTGCCAAAAGGCACCGTGCTGACGACTGGCTCCAGGAAGAGACTCGGGACAGCACTCTCATAGAAGCGAAAGCTAGGCTGTGCGCCCAGCCTGAGGAGCAGTACGTACGTTTGCCACACTTCTTTACACAGCTAGGCATGAGCCGGAGAGCCTCGGTCGCTGAGGCCTACCTAAGGGACTGCCACACTTACCCAGTAGCTCCCACGCAGAGGTCCCTGTGCCCAAACGGGCCTCCACGGAAGGGCCCTGTTCCTCCCGTTGTGTTTCCTTGAGGTAATCAGAAACCGCTGAGGATCCCTATAGGAGCTCCGGTTTGAAGCTGGGCGACCCTGGCTAAACCTTATTCCCCTCCGTGGTAAACGAGACAGTGGCGGGTCCTAAGCTGCCTGAAGTACACTGCTCGCGCCCACCTTCTCTTTGCTGCCGGAAGGCCTCCCACAAGAAGTCTGAGTTTACTCGTGACAGCAGAAGTCTGAGTTTACGCGTGTGAGGCCTGCTGCTCTCAGTTCCTTGCTGGGAGCTTCAGCAGGAGCGCTCGGGAGCTCGCCGGCACAAGAACTGTGAGTGCCCTCGCCCCACCCCGGCCTCAAGCAAAAGTCCAGATTTCCCCCGTCAGAGTGCCATAGGAGCGAAGAAGCATGCGTTAACGGAGGGCTTCAACAGTGCTAGGGCTTTATTTCACGAGACACCGTGCACTCACGTTCGTTGTAACAACTGTCAAAGGGCACTGGATGCCTTCCAACTCCTCTCTTGCGTTTGAGCCACAGGAAGTAAATGCATTCGTTTGATTAAGCTCCGTGAACGTGCAACGACGATGGCGAAGCGCTGCCCTGTTCGCTCGAAAGCTCTCGTTTGTACGGCCTTCACCCGGCCTCAAGGTACGCCGTTCTAAACAGCCTTACATTCCACGCTGGTGTGCCCCCAGTTGGGAATGTGGGCTCTTCTGTGAGACACCAATGTGCGTCCCAAAGGAAACCGGGGGGGGGGGGGCGGGGGGCTCCCCCAGGACGCCTGCGTACGGCAGTCGGTTGCCAGATGTTTACTTCCAGCCGGAGAAAGAGAAAAAGGACAGCTTTCCCAGGGACAATTCTGGACCCTTGGGAACATCCAGAATCACCAAAGCCTAAACTTGGCACGGCCTGGGGAACGCTCTTCCGCACGTCCAGCAATCCCCACGTCAAAACCTTTCTCGGCAGAGGCAGGCACTCTCTCCCTTGTGCTAGATAGCTCGGCAGAACCTTCCGAGAAACATGCTGCGTCATTCAGCTTGAAAGTGGGACGCGGATGGGAGAGTACGCTTTCTCCCCGTTTGGAGGCGCCGTGCGCTTGGCTTCAAAGCTGCCCGAACAGCACTAGCGGCCCGACGTCTCTGCACGGCAGGATTGTCGTTGTGGGCCGAGGCTGCGTGTTCTCTCAAAGCGGAAAACCGTGCTGGCAATACCTTGCTAGAAACTCCTCCCACGGCACTACATGTTCAGCTCCGGCCAAACGAAAGGTGACCTCAGGCCTCAAGGTAAGTTCCAGCGTTTCACGTCGGGGGAGTTGGGTGTGCAGTGGTTTCCATGAGGCCAGACTCCACCACGGAGTGCCTTAACTCTGCGACGCTCCTGGGGGCACACAGGATAGGAGCTCGTTCGCCAATTTCGCAGGATGACTTCTCTCCGTGCCGGAACGGCGGCTCCTGGCTTCTAGAGGAACCTTAGCCTACACAGGCCCCTGGAGGAAGCTCTTCACATTCAGAGCAAGGGCAACGTTCTGCTCTCCGGCTTGCCTGGGTTGAGTGCCCCAGTCGTCAAAGAGCCTCGCGAAAGCAGTGCTGCGCAGACTCCCTTTGCCAGTCGAACGGCCTCCTTGACTGAAAGAGAACTGCAGTGCCAAAAGGCACCGTGCTGACGACTGGCTCCAGGAAGAGACTCGGGACAGCACTCTCATAGAAGCGAAAGCTAGGCTGTGCGCCCAGCCTGAGGAGCAGTACGTACGTTTGCCACACTTCTTTACACAGCTAGGCATGAGCCGGAGAGCCTCGGTCGCTGAGGCCTACCTAAGGGACTGCCACACTTACCCAGTAGCTCCCACGCAGAGGTCCCTGTGCCCAAACGGGCCTCCACGGAAGGGCCCTGTTCCTCCCGTTGTGTTTCCTTGAGGTAATCAGAAACCGCTGAGGATCCCTATAGGAGCTCCGGTTTGAAGCTGGGCGACCCTGGCTAAACCTTATTCCCCTCCGTGGTAAACGAGACAGTGGCGGGTCCTAAGCTGCCTGAAGTACACTGCTCGCGCCCACCTTCTCTTTGCTGCCGGAAGGCCTCCCACAAGAAGTCTGAGTTTACTCGTGACAGCAGAAGTCTGAGTTTACGCGTGTGAGGCCTGCTGCTCTCAGTTCCTTGCTGGGAGCTTCAGCAGGAGCGCTCGGGAGCTCGCCGGCACAAGAACTGTGAGTGCCCTCGCCCCACCCCGGCCTCAAGCAAAAGTCCAGATTTCCCCCGTCAGAGTGCCATAGGAGCGAAGAAGCATGCGTTAACGGAGGGCTTCAACAGTGCTAGGGCTTTATTTCACGAGACACCGTGCACTCACGTTCGTTGTAACAACTGTCAAAGGGCACTGGATGCCTTCCAACTCCTCTCTTGCGTTTGAGCCACAGGAAGTAAATGCATTCGTTTGATTAAGCTCCGTGAACGTGCAACGACGATGGCGAAGCGCTGCCCTGTTCGCTCGAAAGCTCTCGTTTGTACGGCCTTCACCCGGCCTCAAGGTACGCCGTTCTAAACAGCCTTACATTCCACGCTGGTGTGCCCCCAGTTGGGAATGTGGGCTCTTCTGTGAGACACCAATGTGCGTCCCAAAGGAAACCGGGGGGGGGGCGGGGGGCTCCCCCAGGACGCCTGCGTACGGCAGTCGGTTGCCAGATGTTTACTTCCAGCCGGAGAAAGAGAAAAAGGACAGCTTTCCCAGGGACAATTCTGGACCCTTGGGAACATCCAGAATCACCAAAGCCTAAACTTGGCACGGCCTGGGGAACGCTCTTCCGCACGTCCAGCAATCCCCACGTCAAAACCTTTCTCGGCAGAGGCAGGCACTCTCTCCCTTGTACTAGATAGCTCGGCAGAACCTTCCGAGAAACATGCTGCGTCATTCAGCTTGAAAGTGGGACGCGGATGGGAGAGTACGCTTTCTCCCCGTTTGGAGGCGCCGTGCGCTTGGCTTCAAAGCTGCCCGAACAGCACTAGCGGCCCGACGTCTCTGCACGGCAGGATTGTCGTTGTGGGCCGAGGCTGCGTGTTCTCTCAAAGCGGAAAACCGTGCTGGCAATACCTTGCTAGAAACTCCTCCCACGGCACTACATGTTCAGCTCCGGCCAAACGAAAGGTGACCTCAGGCCTCAAGGTAAGTTCCAGCGTTTCACGTCGGGGGAGTTGGGTGTGCAGTGGTTTCCATGAGGCCAGACTCCACCACGGAGTGCCTTAACTCTGCGACGCTCCTGGGGGCACACAGGATAGGAGCTCGTTCGCCAATTTCGCAGGATGACTTCTCTCCGTGCCGGAACGGCGGCTCCTGGCTTCTAGAGGAACCTTAGCCTACACAGGCCCCTGGAGGAAGCTCTTCACATTCAGAGCAAGGGCAACGTTCTGCTCTCCGGCTTGCCTGGGTTGAGTGCCCCAGTCGTCAAAGAGCCTCGCGAAAGCAGTGCTGCGCAGACTCCCTTTGCCAGTCGAACGGCCTCCTTGACTGAAAGAGAACTGCAGTGCCAAAAGGCACCGTGCTGACGACTGGCTCCAGGAAGAGACTCGGGACAGCACTCTCATAGAAGCGAAAGCTAGGCTGTGCGCCCAGCCTGAGGAGCAGTACGTACGTTTGCCACACTTCTTTACACAGCTAGGCATGAGCCGGAGAGCCTCGGTCGCTGAGGCCTACCTAAGGGACTGCCACACTTACCCAGTAGCTCCCACGCAGAGGTCCCTGTGCCCAAACGGGCCTCCACGGAAGGGCCCTGTTCCTCCCGTTGTGTTTCCTTGAGGTAATCAGAAACCGCTGAGGATCCCTATAGGAGCTCCGGTTTGAAGCTGGGCGACCCTGGCTAAACCTTATTCCCCTCCGTGGTAAATGAGACAGTGGCGGGTCCTAAGCTGCCTGAAGTACACTGCTCGCGCCCACCTTCTCTTTGCTGCCGGAAGGCCTCCCACAAGAAGTCTGAGTTTACTCGTGACAGCAGAAGTCTGAGTTTACGCGTGTGAGGCCTGCTGCTCTCAGTTCCTTGCTGGGAGCTTCAGCAGGAGCGCTCGGGAGCTCGCCGGCACAAGAACTGTGAGTGCCCTCGCCCCACCCCGGCCTCAAGCAAAAGTCCAGATTTCCCCCGTCAGAGTGCCATAGGAGCGAAGAAGCATGCGTTAACGGAGGGCTTCAACAGTGCTAGGGCTTTATTTCACGAGACACCGTGCACTCACGTTCGTTGTAACAACTGTCAAAGGGCACTGGATGCCTTCCAACTCCTCTCTTGCGTTTGAGCCACAGGAAGTAAATGCATTCGTTTGATTAAGCTCCGTGAACGTGCAACGACGATGGCGAAGCGCTGCCCTGTTCGCTCGAAAGCTCTCGTTTGTACGGCCTTCACCCGGCCTCAAGGTACGCCGTTCTAAACAGCCTTACATTCCACGCTGGTGTGCCCCCAGTTGGGAATGTGGGCTCTTCTGTGAGACACCAATGTGCGTCCCAAAGGAAACCGGGGGTGGGGGGGGGGCTCCCCCAGGACGCCTGCGTACGGCAGTCGGTTGCCAGATGTTTACTTCCAGCCGGAGAAAGAGAAAAAGGACAGCTTTCCCAGGGACAATTCTGGACCCTTGGGAACATCCAGAATCACCAAAGCCTAAACTTGGCACGGCCTGGGGAACGCTCTTCCGCACGTCCAGCAATCCCCACGTCAAAACCTTTCTCGGCAGAGGCAGGCACTCTCTCCCTTGTACTAGATAGCTCGGCAGAACCTTCCGAGAAACATGCTGCGTCATTCAGCTTGAAAGTGGGACGCGGATGGGAGAGTACGCTTTCTCCCCGTTTGGAGGCGCCGTGCGCTTGGCTTCAAAGCTGCCCGAACAGCACTAGCGGCCCGACGTCTCTGCACGGCAGGATTGTCGTTGTGGGCCGAGGCTGCGTGTTCTCTCAAAGCGGAAAACCGTGCTGGCAATACCTTGCTAGAAACTCCTCCCACGGCACTACATGTTCAGCTCCGGCCAAACGAAAGGTGACCTCAGGCCTCAAGGTAAGTTCCAGCGTTTCACGTCGGGGGAGTTGGGTGTGCAGTGGTTTCCATGAGGCCAGACTCCACCACGGAGTGCCTTAACTCTGCGACGCTCCTGGGGGCACACAGGATAGGAGCTCGTTCGCCAATTTCGCAGGATGACTTCTCTCCGTGCCGGAACGGCGGCTCCTGGCTTCTAGAGGAACCTTAGCCTACACAGGCCCCTGGAGGAAGCTCTTCACATTCAGAGCAAGGGCAACGTTCTGCTCTCTGGCTTGCCTGGGTTGAGTGCCCCAGTCGTCAAAGAGCCTCGCGAAAGCAGTGCTGCGCAGACTCCCTTTGCCAGTCGAACGGCCTCCTTGACTGAAAGAGAACTGCAGTGCCAAAAGGCACCGTGCTGACGACTGGCTCCAGGAAGAGACTCGGGACAGCACTCTCATAGAAGCGAAAGCTAGGCTGTGCGCCCAGCCTGAGGAGCAGTACGTACGTTTGCCACACTTCTTTACACAGCTAGGCATGAGCCGGAGAGCCTCGGTCACTGAGGCCTACCTAAGGGACTGCCACACTTACCCAGTAGCTCCCACGCAGAGGTCCCTGTGCCCAAACGGGCCTCCACGGAAGGGCCCTGTTCCTCCCGTTGTGTTTCCTTGAGGTAATCAGAAACCGCTGAGGATCCCTATAGGAGCTCCGGTTTGAAGCTGGGCGACCCTGGCTAAACCTTATTCCCCTCCGTGGTAAACGAGACAGTGGCGGGTCCTAAGCTGCCTGAAGTACACTGCTCGCGCCCACCTTCTCTTTGCTGCCGGAAGGCCTCCCACAAGAAGTCTGAGTTTACTCGTGACAGCAGAAGTCTGAGTTTACGCGTGTGAGGCCTGCTGCTCTCAGTTCCTTGCTGGGAGCTTCAGCAGGAGCGCTCGGGAGCTCGCCGGCACAAGAACTGTGAGTGCCCTCGCCCCACCCCGGCCTCAAGCAAAAGTCCAGATTTCCCCCGTCAGAGTGCCATAGGAGCGAAGAAGCATGCGTTAACGGAGGGCTTCAACAGTGCTAGGGCTTTATTTCACGAGACACCGTGCACTCACGTTCGTTGTAACAACTGTCAAAGGGCACTGGATGCCTTCCAACTCCTCTCTTGCGTTTGAGCCACAGGAAGTAAATGCATTCGTTTGATTAAGCTCCGTGAACGTGCAACGACGATGGCGAAGCGCTGCCCTGTTCGCTCGAAAGCTCTCGTTTGTACGGCCTTCACCCGGCCTCAAGGTACGCCGTTCTAAACAGCCTTACATTCCACGCTGGTGTGCCCCCAGTTGGGAATGTGGGCTCTTCTGTGAGACACCAATGTGCGTCCCAAAGGAAACCGGGGGGGGCCGCGGGGGGCTCCCCCAGGACGCCTGCGTACGGCAGTCGGTTGCCAGATGTTTACTTCCAGCCGGAGAAAGAGAAAAAGGACAGCTTTCCCAGGGACAATTCTGGACCCTTGGGAACATCCAGAATCACCAAAGCCTAAACTTGGCACGGCCTGGGGAACGCTCTTCCGCACGTCCAGCAATCCCCACGTCAAAACCTTTCTCGGCAGAGGCAGGCACTCTCTCCCTTGTACTAGATAGCTCGGCAGAACCTTCCGAGAAACATGCTGCGTCATTCAGCTTGAAAGTGGGACGCGGATGGGAGAGTACGCTTTCTCCCCGTTTGGAGGCGCCGTGCGCTTGGCTTCAAAGCTGCCCGAACAGCACTAGCGGCCCGACGTCTCTGCACGGCAGGATTGTCGTTGTGGGCCGAGGCTGCGTGTTCTCTCAAAGCGGAAAACCGTGCTGGCAATACCTTGCTAGAAACTCCTCCCACGGCACTACATGTTCAGCTCCGGCCAAACGAAAGGTGACCTCAGCCCTCAAGGTAAGTTCCAGCGTTTCACGTCGGGGGAGTTGGGTGTGCAGTGGTTTCCATGAGGCCAGACTCCACCACGGAGTGCCTTAACTCTGCGACGCTCCTGGGGGCACACAGGATAGGAGCTCGTTCGCCAATTTCGCAGGATGACTTCTCTCCGTGCCGGAACGGCGGCTCCTGGCTTCTAGAGGAACCTTAGCCTACACAGGCCCCTGGAGGAAGCTCTTCACATTCAGAGCAAGGGCAACGTTCTGCTCTCTGGCTTGCCTGGGTTGAGTGCCCCAGTCGTCAAAGAGCCTCGCGAAAGCAGTGCAGCGCAGACTCCCTTTGCCAGACGAACGGCCTCCTTGACTGAAAGAGAACTGCAGTGCCAAAAGGCACCGTGCTGACGACTGGCTCCAGGAAGAGACTCGGGACAGCACTCTCATAGAAGCGAAAGCTAGGCTGTGCGCCCAGCCTGAGGAGCAGTACGTACGTTTGCCACACTTCTTTACACAGCTAGGCATGAGCCGGAGAGCCTCGGTCACTGAGGCCTACCTAAGGGACTGCCACACTTACCCAGTAGCTCCCACGCAGAGGTCCCTGTGCCCAAACGGGCCTCCACGGAAGGGCCCTGTTCCTCCCGTTGTGTTTCCTTGAGGTAATCAGAAACCGCTGAGGATCCCTATAGGAGCTCCGGTTTGAAGCTGGGCGACCCTGGCTAAACCTTATTCCCCTCCGTGGTAAACGAGACAGTGGCGGGTCCTAAGCTGCCTGAAGTACACTGCTCGCGCCCACCTTCTCTTTGCTGCCGGAAGGCCTCCCACAAGAAGTCTGAGTTTACTCGTGACAGCAGAAGTCTGAGTTTACGCGTGTGAGGCCTGCTGCTCTCAGTTCCTTGCTGGGAGCTTCAGCAGGAGCGCTCGGGAGCTCGCCGGCACAAGAACTGTGAGTGCCCTCGCCCCACCCCGGCCTCAAGCAAAAGTCCAGATTTCCCCCGTCAGAGTGCCATAGGAGCGAAGAAGCATGCGTTAACGGAGGGCTTCAACAGTGCTAGGGCTTTATTTCACGAGACACCGTGCACTCACGTTCGTTGTAACAACTGTCAAAGGGCACTGGATGCCTTCCAACTCCTCTCTTGCGTTTGAGCCACAGGAAGTAAATGCATTCGTTTGATTAAGCTCCGTGAACGTGCAACGACGATGGCGAAGCGCTGCCCTGTTCGCTCGAAAGCTCTCGTTTGTACGGCCTTCACCCGGCCTCAAGGTACGCCGTTCTAAACAGCCTTACATTCCACGCTGGTGTGCCCCCAGTTGGGAATGTGGGCTCTTCTGTGAGACACCAATGTGCGTCCCAAAGGAAACCGGGGGGGGGCGCGGGGGGCTCCCCCAGGACGCCTGCGTACGGCAGTCGGTTGCCAGATGTTTACTTCCAGCCGGAGAAAGAGAAAAAGGACAGCTTTCCCAGGGACAATTCTGGACCCTTGGGAACATCCAGAATCACCAAAGCCTAAACTTGGCACGGCCTGGGGAACGCTCTTCCGCACGTCCAGCAATCCCCACGTCAAAACCTTTCTCGGCAGAGGCAGGCACTCTCTCCCTTGTACTAGATAGCTCGGCAGAACCTTCCGAGAAACATGCTGCGTCATTCAGCTTGAAAGTGGGACGCGGATGGGAGAGTACGCTTTCTCCCCGTTTGGAGGCGCCGTGCGCTTGGCTTCAAAGCTGCCCGAACAGCACTAGCGGCCCGACGTCTCTGCACGGCAGGATTGTCGTTGTGGGCCGAGGCTGCGTGTTCTCTCAAAGCGGAAAACCGTGCTGGCAATACCTTGCTAGAAACTCCTCCCACGGCACTACATGTTCAGCTCCGGCCAAACGAAAGGTGACCTCAGGCCTCAAGGTAAGTTCCAGCGTTTCACGTCGGGGGAGTTGGGTGTGCAGTGGTTTCCATGAGGCCAGACTCCACCACGGAGTGCCTTAACTCTGCGACGCTCCTGGGGGCACACAGGATAGGAGCTCGTTCGCCAATTTCGCAGGATGACTTCTCTCCGTGCCGGAACGGCGGCTCCTGGCTTCTAGAGGAACCTTAGCCTACACAGGCCCCTGGAGGAAGCTCTTCACATTCAGAGCAAGGGCAACGTTCTGCTCTCCGGCTTGCCTGGGTTGAGTGCCCCAGTCGTCAAAGAGCCTCGCGAAAGCAGTGCTGCGCAGACTCCCTTTGCCAGTCGAACGGCCTCCTTGACTGAAAGAGAACTGCAGTGCCAAAAGGCACCGTGCTGACGACTGGCTCCAGGAAGAGACTCGGGACAGCACTCTCATAGAAGCGAAAGCTAGGCTGTGCGCCCAGCCTGAGGAGCAGTACGTACGTTTGCCACACTTCTTTACACAGCTAGGCATGAGCCGGAGAGCCTCGGTCACTGAGGCCTACCTAAGGGACTGCCACACTTACCCAGTAGCTCCCACGCAGAGGTCCCTGTGCCCAAACGGGCCTCCACGGAAGGGCCCTGTTCCTCCCGTTGTGTTTCCTTGAGGTAATCAGAAACCGCTGAGGATCCCTATAGGAGCTCCGGTTTGAAGCTGGGCGACCCTGGCTAAACCTTATTCCCCTCCGTGGTAAACGAGACAGTGGCGGGTCCTAAGCTGCCTGAAGTACACTGCTCGCGCCCACCTTCTCTTTGCTGCCGGAAGGCCTCCCACAAGAAGTCTGAGTTTACTCGTGACAGCAGAAGTCTGAGTTTACGCGTGTGAGGCCTGCTGCTCTCAGTTCCTTGCTGGGAGCTTCAGCAGGAGCGCTCGGGAGCTCGCCGGCACAAGAACTGTGAGTGCCCTCGCCCCACCCCGGCCTCAAGCAAAAGTCCAGATTTCCCCCGTCAGAGTGCCATAGGAGCGAAGAAGCATGCGTTAACGGAGGGCTTCAACAGTGCTAGGGCTTTATTTCACGAGACACCGTGCACTCACGTTCGTTGTAACAACTGTCAAAGGGCACTGGATGCCTTCCAACTCCTCTCTTGCGTTTGAGCCACAGGAAGTAAATGCATTCGTTTGATTAAGCTCCGTGAACGTGCAACGACGATGGCGAAGCGCTGCCCTGTTCGCTCGAAAGCTCTCGTTTGTACGGCCTTCACCCGGCCTCAAGGTACGCCGTTCTAAACAGCCTTACATTCCACGCTGGTGTGCCCCCAGTTGGGAATGTGGGCTCTTCTGTGAGACACCAATGTGCGTCCCAAAGGAAACCGGGGGGGGCGGGGGGCTCCCCCAGGACGCCTGCGTACGGCAGTCGGTTGCCAGATGTTTACTTCCAGCCGGAGAAAGAGAAAAAGGACAGCTTTCCCAGGGACAATTCTGGACCCTTGGGAACATCCAGAATCACCAAAGCCTAAACTTGGCACGGCCTGGGGAACGCTCTTCCGCACGTCCAGCAATCCCCACGTCAAAACCTTTCTCGGCAGAGGCAGGCACTCTCTCCCTTGTACTAGATAGCTCGGCAGAACCTTCCGAGAAACATGCTGCGTCATTCAGCTTGAAAGTGGGACGCGGATGGGAGAGTACGCTTTCTCCCCGTTTGGAGGCGCCGTGCGCTTGGCTTCAAAGCTGCCCGAACAGCACTAGCGGCCCGACGTCTCTGCACGGCAGGATTGTCGTTGTGGGCCGAGGCTGCGTGTTCTCTCAAAGCGGAAAACCGTGCTGGCAATACCTTGCTAGAAACTCCTCCCACGGCACTACATGTTCAGCTCCGGCCAAACGAAAGGTGACCTCAGGCCTCAAGGTAAGTTCCAGCGTTTCACGTCGGGGGAGTTGGGTGTGCAGTGGTTTCCATGAGGCCAGACTCCACCACGGAGTGCCTTAACTCTGCGACGCTCCTGGGGGCACACAGGATAGGAGCTCGTTCGCCAATTTCGCAGGATGACTTCTCTCCGTGCCGGAACGGCGGCTCCTGGCTTCTAGAGGAACCTTAGCCTACACAGGCCCCTGGAGGAAGCTCTTCACATTCAGAGCAAGGGCAACGTTCTGCTCTCCGGCTTGCCTGGGTTGAGTGCCCCAGTCGTCAAAGAGCCTCGCGAAAGCAGTGCTGCGCAGACTCCCTTTGCCAGTCGAACGGCCTCCTTGACTGAAAGAGAACTGCAGTGCCAAAAGGCACCGTGCTGACGACTGGCTCCAGGAAGAGACTCGGGACAGCACTCTCATAGAAGCGAAAGCTAGGCTGTGCGCCCAGCCTGAGGAGCAGTACGTACGTTTGCCACACTTCTTTACACAGCTAGGCATGAGCCGGAGAGCCTCGGTCGCTGAGGCCTACCTAAGGGACTGCCACACTTACCCAGTAGCTCCCACGCAGAGGTCCCTGTGCCCAAACGGGCCTCCACGGAAGGGCCCTGTTCCTCCCGTTGTGTTTCCTTGAGGTAATCAGAAACCGCTGAGGATCCCTATAGGAGCTCCGGTTTGAAGCTGGGCGACCCTGGCTAAACCTTATTCCCCTCCGTGGTAAACGAGACAGTGGCGGGTCCTAAGCTGCCTGAAGTACACTGCTCGCGCCCACCTTCTCTTTGCTGCCGGAAGGCCTCCCACAAGAAGTCTGAGTTTACTCGTGACAGCAGAAGTCTGAGTTTACGCGTGTGAGGCCTGCTGCTCTCAGTTCCTTGCTGGGAGCTTCAGCAGGAGCGCTCGGGAGCTCGCCGGCACAAGAACTGTGAGTGCCCTCGCCCCACCCCGGCCTCAAGCAAAAGTCCAGATTTCCCCCGTCAGAGTGCCATAGGAGCGAAGAAGCATGCGTTAACGGAGGGCTTCAACAGTGCTAGGGCTTTATTTCACGAGACACCGTGCACTCACGTTCGTTGTAACAACTGTCAAAGGGCACTGGATGCCTTCCAACTCCTCTCTTGCGTTTGAGCCACAGGAAGTAAATGCATTCGTTTGATTAAGCTCCGTGAACGTGCAACGACGATGGCGAAGCGCTGCCCTGTTCGCTCGAAAGCTCTCGTTTGTACGGCCTTCACCCGGCCTCAAGGTACGCCGTTCTAAACAGCCTTACATTCCACGCTGGTGTGCCCCCAGTTGGGAATGTGGGCTCTTCTGTGAGACACCAATGTGCGTCCCAAAGGAAACCGGGGGGGGGGCGGGGGGCTCCCCCAGGACGCCTGCGTACGGCAGTCGGTTGCCAGATGTTTACTTCCAGCCGGAGAAAGAGAAAAAGGACAGCTTTCCCAGGGACAATTCTGGACCCTTGGGAACATCCAGAATCACCAAAGCCTAAACTTGGCACGGCCTGGGGAACGCTCTTCCGCACGTCCAGCAATCCCCACGTCAAAACCTTTCTCGGCAGAGGCAGGCACTCTCTCCCTTGTACTAGATAGCTCGGCAGAACCTTCCGAGAAACATGCTGCGTCATTCAGCTTGAAAGTGGGACGCGGATGGGAGAGTACGCTTTCTCCCCGTTTGGAGGCGCCGTGCGCTTGGCTTCAAAGCTGCCCGAACAGCACTAGCGGCCCGACGTCTCTGCACGGCAGGATTGTCGTTGTGGGCCGAGGCTGCGTGTTCTCTCAAAGCGGAAAACCGTGCTGGCAATACCTTGCTAGAAACTCCTCCCACGGCACTACATGTTCAGCTCCGGCCAAACGAAAGGTGACCTCAGGCCTCAAGGTAAGTTCCAGCGTTTCACGTCGGGGGAGTTGGGTGTGCAGTGGTTTCCATGAGGCCAGACTCCACCACGGAGTGCCTTAACTCTGCGACGCTCCTGGGGGCACACAGGATAGGAGCTCGTTCGCCAATTTCGCAGGATGACTTCTCTCCGTGCCGGAACGGCGGCTCCTGGCTTCTAGAGGAACCTTAGCCTACACAGGCCCCTGGAGGAAGCTCTTCACATTCAGAGCAAGGGCAACGTTCTGCTCTCCGGCTTGCCTGGGTTGAGTGCCCCAGTCGTCAAAGAGCCTCGCGAAAGCAGTGCTGCGCAGACTCCCTTTGCCAGTCGAACGGCCTCCTTGACTGAAAGAGAACTGCAGTGCCAAAAGGCACCGTGCTGACGACTGGCTCCAGGAAGAGACTCGGGACAGCACTCTCATAGAAGCGAAAGCTAGGCTGTGCGCCCAGCCTGAGGAGCAGTACGTACGTTTGCCACACTTCTTTACACAGCTAGGCATGAGCCGGAGAGCCTCGGTCGCTGAGGCCTACCTAAGGGACTGCCACACTTACCCAGTAGCTCCCACGCAGAGGTCCCTGTGCCCAAACGGGCCTCCACGGAAGGGCCCTGTTCCTCCCGTTGTGTTTCCTTGAGGTAATCAGAAACCGCTGAGGATCCCTATAGGAGCTCCGGTTTGAAGCTGGGCGACCCTGGCTAAACCTTATTCCCCTCCGTGGTAAATGAGACAGTGGCGGGTCCTAAGCTGCCTGAAGTACACTGCTCGCGCCCACCTTCTCTTTGCTGCCGGAAGGCCTCCCACAAGAAGTCTGAGTTTACTCGTGACAGCAGAAGTCTGAGTTTACGCGTGTGAGGCCTGCTGCTCTCAGTTCCTTGCTGGGAGCTTCAGCAGGAGCGCTCGGGAGCTCGCCGGCACAAGAACTGTGAGTGCCCTCGCCCCACCCCGGCCTCAAGCAAAAGTCCAGATTTCCCCCGTCAGAGTGCCATAGGAGCGAAGAAGCATGCGTTAACGGAGGGCTTCAACAGTGCTAGGGCTTTATTTCACGAGACACCGTGCACTCACGTTCGTTGTAACAACTGTCAAAGGGCACTGGATGCCTTCCAACTCCTCTCTTGCGTTTGAGCCACAGGAAGTAAATGCATTCGTTTGATTAAGCTCCGTGAACGTGCAACGACGATGGCGAAGCGCTGCCCTGTTCGCTCGAAAGCTCTCGTTTGTACGGCCTTCACCCGGCCTCAAGGTACGCCGTTCTAAACAGCCTTACATTCCACGCTGGTGTGCCCCCAGTTGGGAATGTGGGCTCTTCTGTGAGACACCAATGTGCGTCCCAAAGGAAACCGGGGGTGGGGGGGGGGCTCCCCCAGGACGCCTGCGTACGGCAGTCGGTTGCCAGATGTTTACTTCCAGCCGGAGAAAGAGAAAAAGGACAGCTTTCCCAGGGACAATTCTGGACCCTTGGGAACATCCAGAATCACCAAAGCCTAAACTTGGCACGGCCTGGGGAACGCTCTTCCGCACGTCCAGCAATCCCCACGTCAAAACCTTTCTCGGCAGAGGCAGGCACTCTCTCCCTTGTACTAGATAGCTCGGCAGAACCTTCCGAGAAACATGCTGCGTCATTCAGCTTGAAAGTGGGACGCGGATGGGAGAGTACGCTTTCTCCCCGTTTGGAGGCGCCGTGCGCTTGGCTTCAAAGCTGCCCGAACAGCACTAGCGGCCCGACGTCTCTGCACGGCAGGATTGTCGTTGTGGGCCGAGGCTGCGTGTTCTCTCAAAGCGGAAAACCGTGCTGGCAATACCTTGCTAGAAACTCCTCCCACGGCACTACATGTTCAGCTCCGGCCAAACGAAAGGTGACCTCAGGCCTCAAGGTAAGTTCCAGCGTTTCACGTCGGGGGAGTTGGGTGTGCAGTGGTTTCCATGAGGCCAGACTCCACCACGGAGTGCCTTAACTCTGCGACGCTCCTGGGGGCACACAGGATAGGAGCTCGTTCGCCAATTTCGCAGGATGACTTCTCTCCGTGCCGGAACGGCGGCTCCTGGCTTCTAGAGGAACCTTAGCCTACACAGGCCCCTGGAGGAAGCTCTTCACATTCAGAGCAAGGGCAACGTTCTGCTCTCTGGCTTGCCTGGGTTGAGTGCCCCAGTCGTCAAAGAGCCTCGCGAAAGCAGTGCTGCGCAGACTCCCTTTGCCAGTCGAACGGCCTCCTTGACTGAAAGAGAACTGCAGTGCCAAAAGGCACCGTGCTGACGACTGGCTCCAGGAAGAGACTCGGGACAGCACTCTCATAGAAGCGAAAGCTAGGCTGTGCGCCCAGCCTGAGGAGCAGTACGTACGTTTGCCACACTTCTTTACACAGCTAGGCATGAGCCGGAGAGCCTCGGTCACTGAGGCCTACCTAAGGGACTGCCACACTTACCCAGTAGCTCCCACGCAGAGGTCCCTGTGCCCAAACGGGCCTCCACGGAAGGGCCCTGTTCCTCCCGTTGTGTTTCCTTGAGGTAATCAGAAACCGCTGAGGATCCCTATAGGAGCTCCGGTTTGAAGCTGGGCGACCCTGGCTAAACCTTATTCCCCTCCGTGGTAAACGAGACAGTGGCGGGTCCTAAGCTGCCTGAAGTACACTGCTCGCGCCCACCTTCTCTTTGCTGCCGGAAGGCCTCCCACAAGAAGTCTGAGTTTACTCGTGACAGCAGAAGTCTGAGTTTACGCGTGTGAGGCCTGCTGCTCTCAGTTCCTTGCTGGGAGCTTCAGCAGGAGCGCTCGGGAGCTCGCCGGCACAAGAACTGTGAGTGCCCTCGCCCCACCCCGGCCTCAAGCAAAAGTCCAGATTTCCCCCGTCAGAGTGCCATAGGAGCGAAGAAGCATGCGTTAACGGAGGGCTTCAACAGTGCTAGGGCTTTATTTCACGAGACACCGTGCACTCACGTTCGTTGTAACAACTGTCAAAGGGCACTGGATGCCTTCCAACTCCTCTCTTGCGTTTGAGCCACAGGAAGTAAATGCATTCGTTTGATTAAGCTCCGTGAACGTGCAACGACGATGGCGAAGCGCTGCCCTGTTCGCTCGAAAGCTCTCGTTTGTACGGCCTTCACCCGGCCTCAAGGTACGCCGTTCTAAACAGCCTTACATTCCACGCTGGTGTGCCCCCAGTTGGGAATGTGGGCTCTTCTGTGAGACACCAATGTGCGTCCCAAAGGAAACCGGGGGGGGCCGCGGGGGGCTCCCCCAGGACGCCTGCGTACGGCAGTCGGTTGCCAGATGTTTACTTCCAGCCGGAGAAAGAGAAAAAGGACAGCTTTCCCAGGGACAATTCTGGACCCTTGGGAACATCCAGAATCACCAAAGCCTAAACTTGGCACGGCCTGGGGAACGCTCTTCCGCACGTCCAGCAATCCCCACGTCAAAACCTTTCTCGGCAGAGGCAGGCACTCTCTCCCTTGTACTAGATAGCTCGGCAGAACCTTCCGAGAAACATGCTGCGTCATTCAGCTTGAAAGTGGGACGCGGATGGGAGAGTACGCTTTCTCCCCGTTTGGAGGCGCCGTGCGCTTGGCTTCAAAGCTGCCCGAACAGCACTAGCGGCCCGACGTCTCTGCACGGCAGGATTGTCGTTGTGGGCCGAGGCTGCGTGTTCTCTCAAAGCGGAAAACCGTGCTGGCAATACCTTGCTAGAAACTCCTCCCACGGCACTACATGTTCAGCTCCGGCCAAACGAAAGGTGACCTCAGCCCTCAAGGTAAGTTCCAGCGTTTCACGTCGGGGGAGTTGGGTGTGCAGTGGTTTCCATGAGGCCAGACTCCACCACGGAGTGCCTTAACTCTGCGACGCTCCTGGGGGCACACAGGATAGGAGCTCGTTCGCCAATTTCGCAGGATGACTTCTCTCCGTGCCGGAACGGCGGCTCCTGGCTTCTAGAGGAACCTTAGCCTACACAGGCCCCTGGAGGAAGCTCTTCACATTCAGAGCAAGGGCAACGTTCTGCTCTCTGGCTTGCCTGGGTTGAGTGCCCCAGTCGTCAAAGAGCCTCGCGAAAGCAGTGCAGCGCAGACTCCCTTTGCCAGACGAACGGCCTCCTTGACTGAAAGAGAACTGCAGTGCCAAAAGGCACCGTGCTGACGACTGGCTCCAGGAAGAGACTCGGGACAGCACTCTCATAGAAGCGAAAGCTAGGCTGTGCGCCCAGCCTGAGGAGCAGTACGTACGTTTGCCACACTTCTTTACACAGCTAGGCATGAGCCGGAGAGCCTCGGTCACTGAGGCCTACCTAAGGGACTGCCACACTTACCCAGTAGCTCCCACGCAGAGGTCCCTGTGCCCAAACGGGCCTCCACGGAAGGGCCCTGTTCCTCCCGTTGTGTTTCCTTGAGGTAATCAGAAACCGCTGAGGATCCCTATAGGAGCTCCGGTTTGAAGCTGGGCGACCCTGGCTAAACCTTATTCCCCTCCGTGGTAAACGAGACAGTGGCGGGTCCTAAGCTGCCTGAAGTACACTGCTCGCGCCCACCTTCTCTTTGCTGCCGGAAGGCCTCCCACAAGAAGTCTGAGTTTACTCGTGACAGCAGAAGTCTGAGTTTACGCGTGTGAGGCCTGCTGCTCTCAGTTCCTTGCTGGGAGCTTCAGCAGGAGCGCTCGGGAGCTCGCCGGCACAAGAACTGTGAGTGCCCTCGCCCCACCCCGGCCTCAAGCAAAAGTCCAGATTTCCCCCGTCAGAGTGCCATAGGAGCGAAGAAGCATGCGTTAACGGAGGGCTTCAACAGTGCTAGGGCTTTATTTCACGAGACACCGTGCACTCACGTTCGTTGTAACAACTGTCAAAGGGCACTGGATGCCTTCCAACTCCTCTCTTGCGTTTGAGCCACAGGAAGTAAATGCATTCGTTTGATTAAGCTCCGTGAACGTGCAACGACGATGGCGAAGCGCTGCCCTGTTCGCTCGAAAGCTCTCGTTTGTACGGCCTTCACCCGGCCTCAAGGTACGCCGTTCTAAACAGCCTTACATTCCACGCTGGTGTGCCCCCAGTTGGGAATGTGGGCTCTTCTGTGAGACACCAATGTGCGTCCCAAAGGAAACCGGGGGGGGGCGCGGGGGGCTCCCCCAGGACGCCTGCGTACGGCAGTCGGTTGCCAGATGTTTACTTCCAGCCGGAGAAAGAGAAAAAGGACAGCTTTCCCAGGGACAATTCTGGACCCTTGGGAACATCCAGAATCACCAAAGCCTAAACTTGGCACGGCCTGGGGAACGCTCTTCCGCACGTCCAGCAATCCCCACGTCAAAACCTTTCTCGGCAGAGGCAGGCACTCTCTCCCTTGTACTAGATAGCTCGGCAGAACCTTCCGAGAAACATGCTGCGTCATTCAGCTTGAAAGTGGGACGCGGATGGGAGAGTACGCTTTCTCCCCGTTTGGAGGCGCCGTGCGCTTGGCTTCAAAGCTGCCCGAACAGCACTAGCGGCCCGACGTCTCTGCACGGCAGGATTGTCGTTGTGGGCCGAGGCTGCGTGTTCTCTCAAAGCGGAAAACCGTGCTGGCAATACCTTGCTAGAAACTCCTCCCACGGCACTACATGTTCAGCTCCGGCCAAACGAAAGGTGACCTCAGGCCTCAAGGTAAGTTCCAGCGTTTCACGTCGGGGGAGTTGGGTGTGCAGTGGTTTCCATGAGGCCAGACTCCACCACGGAGTGCCTTAACTCTGCGACGCTCCTGGGGGCACACAGGATAGGAGCTCGTTCGCCAATTTCGCAGGATGACTTCTCTCCGTGCCGGAACGGCGGCTCCTGGCTTCTAGAGGAACCTTAGCCTACACAGGCCCCTGGAGGAAGCTCTTCACATTCAGAGCAAGGGCAACGTTCTGCTCTCCGGCTTGCCTGGGTTGAGTGCCCCAGTCGTCAAAGAGCCTCGCGAAAGCAGTGCTGCGCAGACTCCCTTTGCCAGTCGAACGGCCTCCTTGACTGAAAGAGAACTGCAGTGCCAAAAGGCACCGTGCTGACGACTGGCTCCAGGAAGAGACTCGGGACAGCACTCTCATAGAAGCGAAAGCTAGGCTGTGCGCCCAGCCTGAGGAGCAGTACGTACGTTTGCCACACTTCTTTACACAGCTAGGCATGAGCCGGAGAGCCTCGGTCACTGAGGCCTACCTAAGGGACTGCCACACTTACCCAGTAGCTCCCACGCAGAGGTCCCTGTGCCCAAACGGGCCTCCACGGAAGGGCCCTGTTCCTCCCGTTGTGTTTCCTTGAGGTAATCAGAAACCGCTGAGGATCCCTATAGGAGCTCCGGTTTGAAGCTGGGCGACCCTGGCTAAACCTTATTCCCCTCCGTGGTAAACGAGACAGTGGCGGGTCCTAAGCTGCCTGAAGTACACTGCTCGCGCCCACCTTCTCTTTGCTGCCGGAAGGCCTCCCACAAGAAGTCTGAGTTTACTCGTGACAGCAGAAGTCTGAGTTTACGCGTGTGAGGCCTGCTGCTCTCAGTTCCTTGCTGGGAGCTTCAGCAGGAGCGCTCGGGAGCTCGCCGGCACAAGAACTGTGAGTGCCCTCGCCCCACCCCGGCCTCAAGCAAAAGTCCAGATTTCCCCCGTCAGAGTGCCATAGGAGCGAAGAAGCATGCGTTAACGGAGGGCTTCAACAGTGCTAGGGCTTTATTTCACGAGACACCGTGCACTCACGTTCGTTGTAACAACTGTCAAAGGGCACTGGATGCCTTCCAACTCCTCTCTTGCGTTTGAGCCACAGGAAGTAAATGCATTCGTTTGATTAAGCTCCGTGAACGTGCAACGACGATGGCGAAGCGCTGCCCTGTTCGCTCGAAAGCTCTCGTTTGTACGGCCTTCACCCGGCCTCAAGGTACGCCGTTCTAAACAGCCTTACATTCCACGCTGGTGTGCCCCCAGTTGGGAATGTGGGCTCTTCTGTGAGACACCAATGTGCGTCCCAAAGGAAACCGGGGGGGGCGGGGGGCTCCCCCAGGACGCCTGCGTACGGCAGTCGGTTGCCAGATGTTTACTTCCAGCCGGAGAAAGAGAAAAAGGACAGCTTTCCCAGGGACAATTCTGGACCCTTGGGAACATCCAGAATCACCAAAGCCTAAACTTGGCACGGCCTGGGGAACGCTCTTCCGCACGTCCAGCAATCCCCACGTCAAAACCTTTCTCGGCAGAGGCAGGCACTCTCTCCCTTGTACTAGATAGCTCGGCAGAACCTTCCGAGAAACATGCTGCGTCATTCAGCTTGAAAGTGGGACGCGGATGGGAGAGTACGCTTTCTCCCCGTTTGGAGGCGCCGTGCGCTTGGCTTCAAAGCTGCCCGAACAGCACTAGCGGCCCGACGTCTCTGCACGGCAGGATTGTCGTTGTGGGCCGAGGCTGCGTGTTCTCTCAAAGCGGAAAACCGTGCTGGCAATACCTTGCTAGAAACTCCTCCCACGGCACTACATGTTCAGCTCCGGCCAAACGAAAGGTGACCTCAGGCCTCAAGGTAAGTTCCAGCGTTTCACGTCGGGGGAGTTGGGTGTGCAGTGGTTTCCATGAGGCCAGACTCCACCACGGAGTGCCTTAACTCTGCGACGCTCCTGGGGGCACACAGGATAGGAGCTCGTTCGCCAATTTCGCAGGATGACTTCTCTCCGTGCCGGAACGGCGGCTCCTGGCTTCTAGAGGAACCTTAGCCTACACAGGCCCCTGGAGGAAGCTCTTCACATTCAGAGCAAGGGCAACGTTCTGCTCTCTGGCTTGCCTGGGTTGAGTGCCCCAGTCGTCAAAGAGCCTCGCGAAAGCAGTGCTGCGCAGACTCCCTTTGCCAGTCGAACGGCCTCCTTGACTGAAAGAGAACTGCAGTGCCAAAAGGCACCGTGCTGACGACTGGCTCCAGGAAGAGACTCGGGACAGCACTCTCATAGAAGCGAAAGCTAGGCTGTGCGCCCAGCCTGAGGAGCAGTACGTACGTTTGCCACACTTCTTTACACAGCTAGGCATGAGCCGGAGAGCCTCGGTCACTGAGGCCTACCTAAGGGACTGCCACACTTACCCAGTAGCTCCCACGCAGAGGTCCCTGTGCCCAAACGGGCCTCCACGGAAGGGCCCTGTTCCTCCCGTTGTGTTTCCTTGAGGTAATCAGAAACCGCTGAGGATCCCTATAGGAGCTCCGGTTTGAAGCTGGGCGACCCTGGCTAAACCTTATTCCCCTCCGTGGTAAACGAGACAGTGGCGGGTCCTAAGCTGCCTGAAGTACACTGCTCGCGCCCACCTTCTCTTTGCTGCCGGAAGGCCTCCCA
The DNA here is from genome assembly GCF_964374135.1 of Grampus griseus. Taxonomy (NCBI): domain Eukaryota; kingdom Metazoa; phylum Chordata; class Mammalia; order Artiodactyla; family Delphinidae; genus Grampus; species Grampus griseus. Next base: position 57,160,833 of record NC_139008.1, read on the forward strand.
CAAGAAGTCTGAGTTTACTCGTGACAGCAGAAGTCTGAGTTTACGCGTGTGAGGCCTGCTGCTCTCAGTTCCTTGCTGGGAGCTTCAGCAGGAGCGCTCGGGAGCTCGCCGGCACAAGAACTGTGAGTGCCCTCGCCCCACCCCGGCCTCAAGCAAAAGTCCAGATTTCCCCCGTCAGAGTGCCATAGGAGCGAAGAAGCATGCGTTAACGGAGGGCTTCAACAGTGCTAGGGCTTTATTTCACGAGACACCGTGCACTCACGTTCGTTGTAACAACTGTCAAAGGGCACTGGATGCCTTCCAACTCCTCTCTTGCGTTTGAGCCACAGGAAGTAAATGCATTCGTTTGATTAAGCTCCGTGAACGTGCAACGACGATGGCGAAGCGCTGCCCTGTTCGCTCGAAAGCTCTCGTTTGTACGGCCTTCACCCGGCCTCAAGGTACGCCGTTCTAAACAGCCTTACATTCCACGCTGGTGTGCCCCCAGTTGGGAATGTGGGCTCTTCTGTGAGACACCAATGTGCGTCCCAAAGGAAACCGGGGGGGGCGGGGGGCTCCCCCAGGACGCCTGCGTACGGCAGTCGGTTGCCAGATGTTTACTTCCAGCCGGAGAAAGAGAAAAAGGACAGCTTTCCCAGGGACAATTCTGGACCCTTGGGAACATCCAGAATCACCAAAGCCTAAACTTGGCACGGCCTGGGGAACGCTCTTCCGCACGTCCAGCAATCCCCACGTCAAAACCTTTCTCGGCAGAGGCAGGCACTCTCTCCCTTGTACTAGATAGCTCGGCAGAACCTTCCGAGAAACATGCTGCGTCATTCAGCTTGAAAGTGGGACGCGGATGGGAGAGTACGCTTTCTCCCCGTTTGGAGGCGCCGTGCGCTTGGCTTCAAAGCTGCCCGAACAGCACTAGCGGCCCGACGTCTCTGCACGGCAGGATTGTCGTTGTGGGCCGAGGCTGCGTGTTCTCTCAAAGCGGAAAACCGTGCTGGCAATACCTTGCTAGAAACTCCTCCCACGGCACTACATGTTCAGCTCCGGCCAAACGAAAGGTGACCTCAGGCCTCAAGGTAAGTTCCAGCGTTTCACGTCGGGGGAGTTGGGTGTGCAGTGGTTTCCATGAGGCCAGACTCCACCACGGAGTGCCTTAACTCTGCGACGCTCCTGGGGGCACACAGGATAGGAGCTCGTTCGCCAATTTCGCAGGATGACTTCTCTCCGTGCCGGAACGGCGGCTCCTGGCTTCTAGAGGAACCTTAGCCTACACAGGCCCCTGGAGGAAGCTCTTCACATTCAGAGCAAGGGCAACGTTCTGCTCTCTGGCTTGCCTGGGTTGAGTGCCCCAGTCGTCAAAGAGCCTCGCGAAAGCAGTGCTGCGCAGACTCCCTTTGCCAGTCGAACGGCCTCCTTGACTGAAAGAGAACTGCAGTGCCAAAAGGCACCGTGCTGACGACTGGCTCCAGGAAGAGACTCGGGACAGCACTCTCATAGAAGCGAAAGCTAGGCTGTGCGCCCAGCCTGAGGAGCAGTACGTACGTTTGCCACACTTCTTTACACAGCTAGGCATGAGCCGGAGAGCCTCGGTCACTGAGGCCTACCTAAGGGACTGCCACACTTACCCAGTAGCTCCCACGCAGAGGTCCCTGTGCCCAAACGGGCCTCCACGGAAGGGCCCTGTTCCTCCCGTTGTGTTTCCTTGAGGTAATCAGAAACCGCTGAGGATCCCTATAGGAGCTCCGGTTTGAAGCTGGGCGACCCTGGCTAAACCTTATTCCCCTCCGTGGTAAACGAGACAGTGGCGGGTCCTAAGCTGCCTGAAGTACACTGCTCGCGCCCACCTTCTCTTTGCTGCCGGAAGGCCTCCCACAAGAAGTCTGAGTTTACTCGTGACAGCAGAAGTCTGAGTTTACGCGTGTGAGGCCTGCTGCTCTCAGTTCCTTGCTGGGAGCTTCAGCAGGAGCGCTCGGGAGCTCGCCGGCACAAGAACTGTGAGTGCCCTCGCCCCACCCCGGCCTCAAGCAAAAGTCCAGATTTCCCCCGTCAGAGTGCCATAGGAGCGAAGAAGCATGCGTTAACGGAGGGCTTCAACAGTGCTAGGGCTTTATTTCACGAGACACCGTGCACTCACGTTCGTTGTAACAACTGTCAAAGGGCACTGGATGCCTTCCAACTCCTCTCTTGCGTTTGAGCCACAGGAAGTAAATGCATTCGTTTGATTAAGCTCCGTGAACGTGCAACGACGATGGCGAAGCGCTGCCCTGTTCGCTCGAAAGCTCTCGTTTGTACGGCCTTCACCCGGCCTCAAGGTACGCCGTTCTAAACAGCCTTACATTCCACGCTGGTGTGCCCCCAGTTGGGAATGTGGGCTCTTCTGTGAGACACCAATGTGCGTCCCAAAGGAAACCGGGGGGGGCGGGGGGCTCCCCCAGGACGCCTGCGTACGGCAGTCGGTTGCCAGATGTTTACTTCCAGCCGGAGAAAGAGAAAAAGGACAGCTTTCCCAGGGACAATTCTGGACCCTTGGGAACATCCAGAATCACCAAAGCCTAAACTTGGCACGGCCTGGGGAACGCTCTTCCGCACGTCCAGCAATCCCCACGTCAAAACCTTTCTCGGCAGAGGCAGGCACTCTCTCCCTTGTGCTAGATAGCTCGGCAGAGCCTTCCGAGAAACATGCTGCGTCATTCAGCTTGAAAGTGGGACGCGGATGGGAGAGTACGCTTTCTCCCCGTTTGGAGGCGCCGTGCGCTTGGCTTCAAAGCTGCCCGAACAGCACTAGCGGCCCGACGTCTCTGCACGGCAGGATTGTCGTTGTGGGCCGAGGCTGCGTGTTCTCTCAAAGCGGAAAACCGTGCTGGCAATACCTTGCTAGAAACTCCTCCCACGGCACTACATGTTCAGCTCCGGCCAAACGAAAGGTGACCTCAGGCCTCAAGGTAAGTTCCAGCGTTTCACGTCGGGGGAGTTGGGTGTGCAGTGGTTTCCATGAGGCCAGACTCCACCACGGAGTGCCTTAACTCTGCGACGCTCCTGGGGGCACACAGGATAGGAGCTCGTTCGCCAATTTCGCAGGATGACTTCTCTCCGTGCCGGAACGGCGGCTCCTGGCTTCTAGAGGAACCTTAGCCTACACAGGCCCCTGGAGGAAGCTCTTCACATTCAGAGCAAGGGCAACGTTCTGCTCTCTGGCTTGCCTGGGTTGAGTGCCCCAGTCGTCAAAGAGCCTCGCGAAAGCAGTGCTGCGCAGACTCCCTTTGCCAGTCGAACGGCCTCCTTGACTGAAAGAGAACTGCAGTGCCAAAAGGCACCGTGCTGACGACTGGCTCCAGGAAGAGACTCGGGACAGCACTCTCATAGAAGCGAAAGCTAGGCTGTGCGCCCAGCCTGAGGAGCAGTACGTACGTTTGCCACACTTCTTTACACAGCTAGGCATGAGCCGGAGAGCCTCGGTCACTGAGGCCTACCTAAGGGACTGCCACACTTACCCAGTAGCTCCCACGCAGAGGTCCCTGTGCCCAAACGGGCCTCCACGGAAGGGCCCTGTTCCTCCCGTTGTGTTTCCTTGAGGTAATCAGAAACCGCTGAGGATCCCTATAGGAGCTCCGGTTTGAAGCTGGGCGACCCTGGCTAAACCTTATTCCCCTCCGTGGTAAACGAGACAGTGGCGGGTCCTAAGCTGCCTGAAGTACACTGCTCGCGCCCACCTTCTCTTTGCTGCCGGAAGGCCTCCCACAAGAAGTCTGAGTTTACTCGTGACAGCAGAAGTCTGAGTTTACGCGTGTGAGGCCTGCTGCTCTCAGTTCCTTGCTGGGAGCTTCAGCAGGAGCGCTCGGGAGCTCGCCGGCACAAGAACTGTGAGTGCCCTCGCCCCACCCCGGCCTCAAGCAAAAGTCCAGATTTCCCCCGTCAGAGTGCCATAGGAGCGAAGAAGCATGCGTTAACGGAGGGCTTCAACAGTGCTAGGGCTTTATTTCACGAGACACCGTGCACTCACGTTCGTTGTAACAACTGTCAAAGGGCACTGGATGCCTTCCAACTCCTCTCTTGCGTTTGAGCCACAGGAAGTAAATGCATTCGTTTGATTAAGCTCCGTGAACGTGCAACGACGATGGCGAAGCGCTGCCCTGTTCGCTCGAAAGCTCTCGTTTGTACGGCCTTCACCCGGCCTCAAGGTACGCCGTTCTAAACAGCCTTACATTCCACGCTGGTGTGCCCCCAGTTGGGAATGTGGGCTCTTCTGTGAGACACCAATGTGCGTCCCAAAGGAAACCGGGGGGGGCGGGGGGCTCCCCCAGGACGCCTGCGTACGGCAGTCGGTTGCCAGATGTTTACTTCCAGCCGGAGAAAGAGAAAAAGGACAGCTTTCCCAGGGACAATTCTGGACCCTTGGGAACATCCAGAATCACCAAAGCCTAAACTTGGCACGGCCTGGGGAACGCTCTTCCGCACGTCCAGCAATCCCCACGTCAAAACCTTTCTCGGCAGAGGCAGGCACTCTCTCCCTTGTGCTAGATAGCTCGGCAGAGCCTTCCGAGAAACATGCTGCGTCATTCAGCTTGAAAGTGGGACGCGGATGGGAGAGTACGCTTTCTCCCCGTTTGGAGGCGCCGTGCGCTTGGCTTCAAAGCTGCCCGAACAGCACTAGCGGCCCGACGTCTCTGCACGGCAGGATTGTCGTTGTGGGCCGAGGCTGCGTGTTCTCTCAAAGCGGAAAACCGTGCTGGCAATACCTTGCTAGAAACTCCTCCCACGGCACTACATGTTCAGCTCCGGCCAAACGAAAGGTGACCTCAGGCCTCAAGGTAAGTTCCAGCGTTTCACGTCGGGGGAGTTGGGTGTGCAGTGGTTTCCATGAGGCCAGACTCCACCACGGAGTGCCTTAACTCTGCGACGCTCCTGGGGGCACACAGGATAGGAGCTCGTTCGCCAATTTCGCAGGATGACTTCTCTCCGTGCCGGAACGGCGGCTCCTGGCTTCTAGAGGAACCTTAGCCTACACAGGCCCCTGGAGGAAGCTCTTCACATTCAGAGCAAGGGCAACGTACTGCTCTCTGGCTTGCCTGGGTTGAGTGCCCCAGTCGTCAAAGAGCCTCGCGAAAGCAGTGCTGCGCAGACTCCCTTTGCCAGTCGAACGGCCTCCTTGACTGAAAGAGAACTGCAGTGCCAAAAGGCACCGTGCTGACGACTGGCTCCAGGAAGAGACTCGGGACAGCACTCTCATAGAAGCGAAAGCTAGGCTGTGCGCCCAGCCTGAGGAGCAGTACGTACGTTTGCCACACTTCTTTACACAGCTAGGCATGAGCCGGAGAGCCTCGGTCACTGAGGCCTACCTAAGGGACTGCCACACTTACCCAGTAGCTCCCACGCAGAGGTCCCTGTGCCCAAACGGGCCTCCACGGAAGGGCCCTGTTCCTCCCGTTGTGTTTCCTTGAGGTAATCAGAAACCGCTGAGGATCCCTATAGGAGCTCCGGTTTGAAGCTGGGCGACCCTGGCTAAACCTTATTCCCCTCCGTGGTAAACGAGACAGTGGCGGGTCCTAAGCTGCCTGAAGTACACTGCTCGCGCCCACCTTCTCTTTGCTGCCGGAAGGCCTCCCACAAGAAGTCTGAGTTTACTCGTGACAGCAGAAGTCTGAGTTTACGCGTGTGAGGCCTGCTGCTCTCAGTTCCTTGCTGGGAGCTTCAGCAGGAGCGCTCGGGAGCTCGCCGGCACAAGAACTGTGAGTGCCCTCGCCCCACCCCGGCCTCAAGCAAAAGTCCAGATTTCCCCCGTCAGAGTGCCATAGGAGCGAAGAAGCATGCGTTAACGGAGGGCTTCAACAGTGCTAGGGCTTTATTTCACGAGACACCGTGCACTCACGTTCGTTGTAACAACTGTCAAAGGGCACTGGATGCCTTCCAACTCCTCTCTTGCGTTTGAGCCACAGGAAGTAAATGCATTCGTTTGATTAAGCTCCGTGAACGTGCAACGACGATGGCGAAGCGCTGCCCTGTTCGCTCGAAAGCTCTCGTTTGTACGGCCTTCACCCGGCCTCAAGGTACGCCGTTCTAAACAGCCTTACATTCCACGCTGGTGTGCCCCCAGTTGGGAATGTGGGCTCTTCTGTGAGACACCAATGTGCGTCCCAAAGGAAACCGGGGGGGGCGGGGGGCTCCCCCAGGACGCCTGCGTACGGCAGTCGGTTGCCAGATGTTTACTTCCAGCCGGAGAAAGAGAAAAAGGACAGCTTTCCCAGGGACAATTCTGGACCCTTGGGAACATCCAGAATCACCAAAGCCTAAACTTGGCACGGCCTGGGGAACGCTCTTCCGCACGTCCAGCAATCCCCACGTCAAAACCTTTCTCGGCAGAGGCAGGCACTCTCTCCCTTGTACTAGATAGCTCGGCAGAACCTTCCGAGAAACATGCTGCGTCATTCAGCTTGAAAGTGGGACGCGGATGGGAGAGTACGCTTTCTCCCCGTTTGGAGGCGCCGTGCGCTTGGCTTCAAAGCTGCCCGAACAGCACTAGCGGCCCGACGTCTCTGCACGGCAGGATTGTCGTTGTGGGCCGAGGCTGCGTGTTCTCTCAAAGCGGAAAACCGTGCTGGCAATACCTTGCTAGAAACTCCTCCCACGGCACTACATGTTCAGCTCCGGCCAAACGAAAGGTGACCTCAGGCCTCAAGGTAAGTTCCAGCGTTTCACGTCGGGGGAGTTGGGTGTGCAGTGGTTTCCATGAGGCCAGACTCCACCACGGAGTGCCTTAACTCTGCGACGCTCCTGGGGGCACACAGGATAGGAGCTCGTTCGCCAATTTCGCAGGATGACTTCTCTCCGTGCCGGAACGGCGGCTCCTGGCTTCTAGAGGAACCTTAGCCTACACAGGCCCCTGGAGGAAGCTCTTCACATTCAGAGCAAGGGCAACGTACTGCTCTCCGGCTTGCCTGGCTTGAGTGCCCCAGTCGTCAAAGAGCCTCGCGAAAGCAGTGCTGCGCAGACTCCCTTTGCCAGTCGAACGGCCTCCTTGACTGAAAGAGAACTGCAGTGCCAAAAGGCACCGTGCTGACGACTGGCTCCAGGAAGAGACTCGGGACAGCACTCTCATAGAAGCGAAAGCTAGGCTGTGCGCCCAGCCTGAGGAGCAGTACGTACGTTTGCCACACTTCTTTACACAGCTAGGCATGAGCCGGAGAGCCTCGGTCACTGAGGCCTACCTAAGGGACTGCCACACTTACCCAGTAGCTCCCACGCAGAGGTCCCTGTGCCCAAACGGGCCTCCACGGAAGGGCCCTGTTCCTCCCGTTGTGTTTCCTTGAGGTAATCAGAAACCGCTGAGGATCCCTATAGGAGCTCCGGTTTGAAGCTGGGCGACCCTGGCTAAACCTTATTCCCCTCCGTGGTAAACGAGACAGTGGCGGGTCCTAAGCTGCCTGAAGTACACTGCTCGCGCCCACCTTCTCTTTGCTGCCGGAAGGCCTCCCACAAGAAGTCTGAGTTTACTCGTGACAGCAGAAGTCTGAGTTTACGCGTGTGAGGCCTGCTGCTCTCAGTTCCTTGCTGGGAGCTTCAGCAGGAGCGCTCGGGAGCTCGCCGGCACAAGAACTGTGAGTGCCCTCGCCCCACCCCGGCCTCAAGCAAAAGTCCAGATTTCCCCCGTCAGAGTGCCATAGGAGCGAAGAAGCATGCGTTAACGGAGGGCTTCAACAGTGCTAGGGCTTTATTTCACGAGACACCGTGCACTCACGTTCGTTGTAACAACTGTCAAAGGGCACTGGATGCCTTCCAACTCCTCTCTTGCGTTTGAGCCACAGGAAGTAAATGCATTCGTTTGATTAAGCTCCGTGAACGTGCAACGACGATGGCGAAGCGCTGCCCTGTTCGCTCGAAAGCTCTCGTTTGTACGGCCTTCACCCGGCCTCAAGGTACGCCGTTCTAAACAGCCTTACATTCCACGCTGGTGTGCCCCCAGTTGGGAATGTGGGCTCTTCTGTGAGACACCAATGTGCGTCCCAAAGGAAACCGGGGGGGGGGCGGGGGGCTCCCCCAGGACGCCTGCGTACGGCAGTCGGTTGCCAGATGTTTACTTCCAGCCGGAGAAAGAGAAAAAGGACAGCTTTCCCAGGGACAATTCTGGACCCTTGGGAACATCCAGAATCACCAAAGCCTAAACTTGGCACGGCCTGGGGAACGCTCTTCCGCACGTCCAGCAATCCCCACGTCAAAACCTTTCTCGGCAGAGGCAGGCACTCTCTCCCTTGTGCTAGATAGCTCGGCAGAACCTTCCGAGAAACATGCTGCGTCATTCAGCTTGAAAGTGGGACGCGGATGGGAGAGTACGCTTTCTCCCCGTTTGGAGGCGCCGTGCGCTTGGCTTCAAAGCTGCCCGAACAGCACTAGCGGCCCGACGTCTCTGCACGGCAGGATTGTCGTTGTGGGCCGAGGCTGCGTGTTCTCTCAAAGCGGAAAACCGTGCTGGCAATACCTTGCTAGAAACTCCTCCCACGGCACTACATGTTCAGCTCCGGCCAAACGAAAGGTGACCTCAGGCCTCAAGGTAAGTTCCAGCGTTTCACGTCGGGGGAGTTGGGTGTGCAGTGGTTTCCATGAGGCCAGACTCCACCACGGAGTGCCTTAACTCTGCGACGCTCCTGGGGGCACACAGGATAGGAGCTCGTTCGCCAATTTCGCAGGATGACTTCTCTCCGTGCCGGAACGGCGGCTCCTGGCTTCTAGAGGAACCTTAGCCTACACAGGCCCCTGGAGGAAGCTCTTCACATTCAGAGCAAGGGCAACGTTCTGCTCTCTGGCTTGCCTGGGTTGAGTGCCCCAGTCGTCAAAGAGCCTCGCGAAAGCAGTGCTGCGCAGACTCCCTTTGCCAGTCGAACGGCCTCCTTGACTGAAAGAGAACTGCAGTGCCAAAAGGCACCGTGCTGACGACTGGCTCCAGGAAGAGACTCGGGACAGCACTCTCATAGAAGCGAAAGCTAGGCTGTGCGCCCAGCCTGAGGAGCAGTACGTACGTTTGCCACACTTCTTTACACAGCTAGGCATGAGCCGGAGAGCCTCGGTCACTGAGGCCTACCTAAGGGACTGCCACACTTACCCAGTAGCTCCCACGCAGAGGTCCCTGTGCCCAAACGGGCCTCCACGGAAGGGCCCTGTTCCTCCCGTTGTGTTTCCTTGAGGTAATCAGAAACCGCTGAGGATCCCTATAGGAGCTCCGGTTTGAAGCTGGGCGACCCTGGCTAAACCTTATTCCCCTCCGTGGTAAACGAGACAGTGGCGGGTCCTAAGCTGCCTGAAGTACACTGCTCGCGCCCACCTTCTCTTTGCTGCCGGAAGGCCTCCCACAAGAAGTCTGAGTTTACTCGTGACAGCAGAAGTCTGAGTTTACGCGTGTGAGGCCTGCTGCTCTCAGTTCCTTGCTGGGAGCTTCAGCAGGAGCGCTCGGGAGCTCGCCGGCACAAGAACTGTGAGTGCCCTCGCCCCACCCCGGCCTCAAGCAAAAGTCCAGATTTCCCCCGTCAGAGTGCCATAGGAGCGAAGAAGCATGCGTTAACGGAGGGCTTCAACAGTGCTAGGGCTTTATTTCACGAGACACCGTGCACTCACGTTCGTTGTAACAACTGTCAAAGGGCACTGGATGCCTTCCAACTCCTCTCTTGCGTTTGAGCCACAGGAAGTAAATGCATTCGTTTGATTAAGCTCCGTGAACGTGCAACGACGATGGCGAAGCGCTGCCCTGTTCGCTCGAAAGCTCTCGTTTGTACGGCCTTCACCCGGCCTCAAGGTACGCCGTTCTAAACAGCCTTACATTCCACGCTGGTGTGCCCCCAGTTGGGAATGTGGGCTCTTCTGTGAGACACCAATGTGCGTCCCAAAGGAAACCGGGGGGGGGGGCGGGGGGCTCCCCCAGGACGCCTGCTTACGGCAGTCGGTTGCCAGATGTTTACTTCCAGCCGGAGAAAGAGAAAAAGGACAGCTTTCCCAGGGACAATTCTGGACCCTTGGGAACATCCAGAATCACCAAAGCCTAAACTTGGCACGGCCTGGGGAACGCTCTTCCGCACGTCCAGCAATCCCCACGTCAAAACCTTTCTCGGCAGAGGCAGGCACTCTCTCCCTTGTGCTAGATAGCTCGGCAGAACCTTCCGAGAAACATGCTGCGTCATTCAGCTTGAAAGTGGGACGCGGATGGGAGAGTACGCTTTCTCCCCGTTTGGAGGCGCCGTGCGCTTGGCTTCAAAGCTGCCCGAACAGCACTAGCGGCCCGACGTCTCTGCACGGCAGGATTGTCGTTGTGGGCCGAGGCTGCGTGTTCTCTCAAAGCGGAAAACCGTGCTGGCAATACCTTGCTAGAAACTCCTCCCACGGCACTACATGTTCAGCTCCGGCCAAACGAAAGGTGACCTCAGGCCTCAAGGTAAGTTCCAGCGTTTCACGTCGGGGGAGTTGGGTGTGCAGTGGTTTCCATGAGGCCAGACTCCACCACGGAGTGCCTTAACTCTGCGACGCTCCTGGGGGCACACAGGATAGGAGCTCGTTCGCCAATTTCGCAGGATGACTTCTCTCCGTGCCGGAACGGCGGCTCCTGGCTTCTAGAGGAACCTTAGCCTACACAGGCCCCTGGAGGAAGCTCTTCACATTCAGAGCAAGGGCAACGTTCTGCTCTCCGGCTTGCCTGGGTTGAGTGCCCCAGTCGTCAAAGAGCCTCGCGAAAGCAGTGCTGCGCAGACTCCCTTTGCCAGTCGAACGGCCTCCTTGACTGAAAGAGAACTGCAGTGCCAAAAGGCACCGTACTGACGACTGGCTCCAGGAAGAGACTCGGGACAGCACTCTCATAGAAGCGAAAGCTAGGCTGTGCGCCCAGCCTGAGGAGCAGTACGTACGTTTGCCACACTTCTTTACACAGCTAGGCATGAGCCGGAGAGCCTCGGTCACTGAGGCCTACCTAAGGGACTGCCACACTTACCCAGTAGCTCCCACGCAGAGGTCCCTGTGCCCAAACGGGCCTCCACGGAAGGGCCCTGTTCCTCCCGTTGTGTTTCCTTGAGGTAATCAGAAACCGCTGAGGATCCCTATAGGAGCTCCGGTTTGAAGCTGGGCGACCCTGGCTAAACCTTATTCCCCTCCGTGGTAAACGAGACAGTGGCGGGTCCTAAGCTGCCTGAAGTACACTGCTCGCGCCCACCTTCTCTTTGCTGCCGGAAGGCCTCCCACAAGAAGTCTGAGTTTACTCGTGACAGCAGAAGTCTGAGTTTACGCGTGTGAGGCCTGCTGCTCTCAGTTCCTTGCTGGGAGCTTCAGCAGGAGCGCTCGGGAGCTCGCCGGCACAAGAACTGTGAGTGCCCTCGCCCCACCCCGGCCTCAAGCAAAAGTCCAGATTTCCCCCGTCAGAGTGCCATAGGAGCGAAGAAGCATGCGTTAACGGAGGGCTTCAACAGTGCTAGGGCTTTATTTCACGAGACACCGTGCACTCACGTTCGTTGTAACAACTGTCAAAGGGCACTGGATGCCTTCCAACTCCTCTCTTGCGTTTGAGCCACAGGAAGTAAATGCATTCGTTTGATTAAGCTCCGTGAACGTGCAACGACGATGGCGAAGCGCTGCCCTGTTCGCTCGAAAGCTCTCGTTTGTACGGCCTTCACCCGGCCTCAAGGTACGCCGTTCTAAACAGCCTTACATTCCACGCTGGTGTGCCCCCAGTTGGGAATGTGGGCTCTTCTGTGAGACACCAATGTGCGTCCCAAAGGAAACCGGGGGGCGGGGGGCTCCCCCAGGACGCCTGCGTACGGCAGTCGGTTGCCAGATGTTTACTTCCAGCCGGAGAAAGAGAAAAAGGACAGCTTTCCCAGGGACAATTCTGGACCCTTGGGAACATCCAGAATCACCAAAGCCTAAACTTGGCACGGCCTGGGGAACGCTCTTCCGCACGTCCAGCAATCCCCACGTCAAAACCTTTCTCGGCAGAGGCAGGCACTCTCTCCCTTGTGCTAGATAGCTCGGCAGAACCTTCCGAGAAACATGCTGCGTCATTCAGCTTGAAAGTGGGACGCGGATGGGAGAGTACGCTTTCTCCCCGTTTGGAGGCGCCGTGCGCTTGGCTTCAAAGCTGCCCGAACAGCACTAGCGGCCCGACGTCTCTGCACGGCAGGATTGTCGTTGTGGGCCGAGGCTGCGTGTTCTCTCAAAGCGGAAAACCGTGCTGGCAATACCTTGCTAGAAACTCCTCCCACGGCACTACATGTTCAGCTCCGGCCAAACGAAAGGTGACCTCAGGCCTCAAGGTAAGTTCCAGCGTTTCACGTCGGGGGAGTTGGGTGTGCAGTGGTTTCCATGAGGCCAGACTCCACCACGGAGTGCCTTAACTCTGCGACGCTCCTGGGGGCACACAGGATAGGAGCTCGTTCGCCAATTTCGCAGGATGACTTCTCTCCGTGCCGGAACGGCGGCTCCTGGCTTCTAGAGGAACCTTAGCCTACACAGGCCCCTGGAGGAAGCTCTTCACATTCAGAGCAAGGGCAACGTTCTGCTCTCCGGCTTGCCTGGGTTGAGTGCCCCAGTCGTCAAAGAGCCTCGCGAAAGCAGTGCTGCGCAGACTCCCTTTGCCAGTCGAACGGCCTCCTTGACTGAAAGAGAACTGCAGTGCCAAAAGGCACCGTACTGACGACTGGCTCCAGGAAGAGACTCGGGACAGCACTCTCATAGAAGCGAAAGCTAGGCTGTGCGCCCAGCCTGAGGAGCAGTACGTACGTTTGCCACACTTCTTTACACAGCTAGGCATGAGCCGGAGAGCCTCGGTCACTGAGGCCTACCTAAGGGACTGCCACACTTACCCAGTAGCTCCCACGCAGAGGTCCCTGTGCCCAAACGGGCCTCCACGGAAGGGCCCTGTTCCTCCCGTTGTGTTTCCTTGAGGTAATCAGAAACCGCTGAGGATCCCTATAGGAGCTCCGGTTTGAAGCTGGGCGACCCTGGCTAAACCTTATTCCCCTCCGTGGTAAACGAGACAGTGGCGGGTCCTAAGCTGCCTGAAGTACACTGCTCGCGCCCACCTTCTCTTTGCTGCCGGAAGGCCTCCCACAAGAAGTCTGAGTTTACTCGTGACAGCAGAAGTCTGAGTTTACGCGTGTGAGGCCTGCTGCTCTCAGTTCCTTGCTGGGAGCTTCAGCAGGAGCGCTCGGGAGCTCGCCGGCACAAGAACTGTGAGTGCCCTCGCCCCACCCCGGCCTCAAGCAAAAGTCCAGATTTCCCCCGTCAGAGTGCCATAGGAGCGAAGAAGCATGCGTTAACGGAGGGCTTCAACAGTGCTAGGGCTTTATTTCACGAGACACCGTGCACTCACGTTCGTTGTAACAACTGTCAAAGGGCACTGGATGCCTTCCAACTCCTCTCTTGCGTTTGAGCCACAGGAAGTAAATGCATTCGTTTGATTAAGCTCCGTGAACGTGCAACGACGATGGCGAAGCGCTGCCCTGTTCGCTCGAAAGCTCTCGTTTGTACGGCCTTCACCCGGCCTCAAGGTACGCCGTTCTAAACAGCCTTACATTCCACGCTGGTGTGCCCCCAGTTGGGAATGTGGGCTCTTCTGTGAGACACCAATGTGCGTCCCAAAGGAAACCGGGGGGCGGGGGGCTCCCCCAGGACGCCTGCGTACGGCAGTCGGTTGCCAGATGTTTACTTCCAGCCGGAGAAAGAGAAAAAGGACAGCTTTCCCAGGGACAATTCTGGACCCTTGGGAACATCCAGAATCACCAAAGCCTAAACTTGGCACGGCCTGGGGAACGCTCTTCCGCACGTCCAGCAATCCCCACGTCAAAACCTTTCTCGGCAGAGGCAGGCACTCTCTCCCTTGTGCTAGATAGCTCGGCAAAACCTTCCGAGAAACATGCTGCGTCATTCAGCTTGAAAGTGGGACGCGGATGGGAGAGTACGCTTTCTCCCCGTTTGGAGGCGCCGTGCGCTTGGCTTCAAAGCTGCCCGAACAGCACTAGCGGCCCGACGTCTCTGCACGGCAGGATTGTCGTTGTGGGCCGAGGCTGCGTGTTCTCTCAAAGCGGAAAACCGTGCTGGCAATACCTTGCTAGAAACTCCTCCCACGGCACTACATGTTCAGCTCCGGCCAAACGAAAGGTGACCTCAGGCCTCAAGGTAAGTTCCAGCGTTTCACGTCGGGGGAGTTGGGTGTGCAGTGGTTTCCATGAGGCCAGACTCCACCACGGAGTGCCTTAACTCTGCGACGCTCCTGGGGGCACACAGGATAGGAGCTCGTTCGCCAATTTCGCAGGATGACTTCTCTCCGTGCCGGAACGGCGGCTCCTGGCTTCTAGAGGAACCTTAGCCTACACAGGCCCCTGGAGGAAGCTCTTCACATTCAGAGCAAGGGCAACGTACTGCTCTCCGGCTTGCCTGGCTTGAGTGCCCCAGTCGTCAAAGAGCCTCGCGAAAGCAGTGCTGCGCAGACTCCCTTTGCCAGTCGAACGGCCTCCTTGACTGAAAGAGAACTGCAGTGCCAAAAGGCACCGTGCTGACGACTGGCTCCAGGAAGAGACTCGGGACAGCACTCTCATAGAAGCGAAAGCTAGGCTGTGCGCCCAGCCTGAGGAGCAGTACGTACGTTTGCCACACTTCTTTACACAGCTAGGCATGAGCCGGAGAGCCTCGGTCACTGAGGCCTACCTAAGGGACTGCCACACTTACCCAGTAGCTCCCACGCAGAGGTCCCTGTGCCCAAACGGGCCTCCACGGAAGGGCCCTGTTCCTCCCGTTGTGTTTCCTTGAGGTAATCAGAAACCGCTGAGGATCCCTATAGGAGCTCCGGTTTGAAGCTGGGCGACCCTGGCTAAACCTTATTCCCCTCCGTGGTAAACGAGACAGTGGCGGGTCCTAAGCTGCCTGAAGTACACTGCTCGCGCCCACCTTCTCTTTGCTGCCGGAAGGCCTCCCACAAGAAGTCTGAGTTTACTCGTGACAGCAGAAGTCTGAGTTTACGCGTGTGAGGCCTGCTGCTCTCAGTTCCTTGCTGGGAGCTTCAGCAGGAGCGCTCGGGAGCTCGCCGGCACAAGAACTGTGAGTGCCCTCGCCCCACCCCGGCCTCAAGCAAAAGTCCAGATTTCCCCCGTCAGAGTGCCATAGGAGCGAAGAAGCATGCGTTAACGGAGGGCTTCAACAGTGCTAGGGCTTTATTTCACGAGACACCGTGCACTCACGTTCGTTGTAACAACTGTCAAAGGGCACTGGATGCCTTCCAACTCCTCTCTTGCGTTTGAGCCACAGGAAGTAAATGCATTCGTTTGATTAAGCTCCGTGAACGTGCAACGACGATGGCGAAGCGCTGCCCTGTTCGCTCGAAAGCTCTCGTTTGTACGGCCTTCACCCGGCCTCAAGGTACGCCGTTCTAAACAGCCTTACATTCCACGCTGGTGTGCCCCCAGTTGGGAATGTGGGCTCTTCTGTGAGACACCAATGTGCGTCCCAAAGGAAACCGGGGGGGGCGGGGGGCTCCCCCAGGACGCCTGCGTACGGCAGTCGGTTGCCAGATGTTTACTTCCAGCCGGAGAAAGAGAAAAAGGACAGCTTTCCCAGGGACAATTCTGGACCCTTGGGAACATCCAGAATCACCAAAGCCTAAACTTGGCACGGCCTGGGGAACGCTCTTCCGCACGTCCAGCAATCCCCACGTCAAAACCTTTCTCGGCAGAGGCAGGCACTCTCTCCCTTGTGCTAGATAGCTCGGCAGAACCTTCCGAGAAACATGCTGCGTCATTCAGCTTGAAAGTGGGACGCGGATGGGAGAGTACGCTTTCTCCCCGTTTGGAGGCGCCGTGCGCTTGGCTTCAAAGCTGCCCGAACAGCACTAGCGGCCCGACGTCTCTGCACGGCAGGATTGTCGTTGTGGGCCGAGGCTGCGTGTTCTCTCAAAGCGGAAAACCGTGCTGGCAATACCTTGCTAGAAACTCCTCCCACGGCACTACATGTTCAGCTCCGGCCAAACGAAAGGTGACCTCAGGCCTCAAGGTAAGTTCCAGCGTTTCACGTCGGGGGAGTTGGGTGTGCAGTGGTTTCCATGAGGCCAGACTCCACCACGGAGTGCCTTAACTCTGCGACGCTCCTGGGGGCACACAGGATAGGAGCTCGTTCGCCAATTTCGCAGGATGACTTCTCTCCGTGCCGGAACGGCGGCTCCTGGCTTCTAGAGGAACCTTAGCCTACACAGGCCCCTGGAGGAAGCTCTTCACATTCAGAGCAAGGGCAACGTTCTGCTCTCCGGCTTGCCTGGGTTGAGTGCCCCAGTCGTCAAAGAGCCTCGCGAAAGCAGTGCTGCGCAGACTCCCTTTGCCAGTCGAACGGCCTCCTTGACTGAAAGAGAACTGCAGTGCCAAAAGGCACCGTGCTGACGACTGGCTCCAGGAAGAGACTCGGGACAGCACTCTCATAGAAGCGAAAGCTAGGCTGTGCGCCCAGCCTGAGGAGCAGTACGTACGTTTGCCACACTTCTTTACACAGCTAGGCATGAGCCGGAGAGCCTCGGTCACTGAGGCCTACCTAAGGGACTGCCACACTTACCCAGTAGCTCCCACGCAGAGGTCCCTGTGCCCAAACGGGCCTCCACGGAAGGGCCCTGTTCCTCCCGTTGTGTTTCCTTGAGGTAATCAGAAACCGCTGAGGATCCCTATAGGAGCTCCGGTTTGAAGCTGGGCGACCCTGGCTAAACCTTATTCCCCTCCGTGGTAAACGAGACAGTGGCGGGTCCTAAGCTGCCTGAAGTACACTGCTCGCGCCCACCTTCTCTTTGCTGCCGGAAGGCCTCCCACAAGAAGTCTGAGTTTACTCGTGACAGCAGAAGTCTGAGTTTACGCGTGTGAGGCCTGCTGCTCTCAGTTCCTTGCTGGGAGCTTCAGCAGGAGCGCTCGGGAGCTCGCCGGCACAAGAACTGTGAGTGCCCTCGCCCCACCCCGGCCTCAAGCAAAAGTCCAGATTTCCCCCGTCAGAGTGCCATAGGAGCGAAGAAGCATGCGTTAACGGAGGGCTTCAACAGTGCTAGGGCTTTATTTCACGAGACACCGTGCACTCACGTTCGTTGTAACAACTGTCAAAGGGCACTGGATGCCTTCCAACTCCTCTCTTGCGTTTGAGCCACAGGAAGTAAATGCATTCGTTTGATTAAGCTCCGTGAACGTGCAACGACGATGGCGAAGCGCTGCCCTGTTCGCTCGAAAGCTCTCGTTTGTACGGCCTTCACCCGGCCTCAAGGTACGCCGTTCTAAACAGCCTTACATTCCACGCTGGTGTGCCCCCAGTTGGGAATGTGGGCTCTTCTGTGAGACACCAATGTGCGTCCCAAAGGAAACCGGGGGGGGCGGGGGGCTCCCCCAGGACGCCTGCGTACGGCAGTCGGTTGCCAGATGTTTACTTCCAGCCGGAGAAAGAGAAAAAGGACAGCTTTCCCAGGGACAATTCTGGACCCTTGGGAACATCCAGAATCACCAAAGCCTAAACTTGGCACGGCCTGGGGAACGCTCTTCCGCACGTCCAGCAATCCCCACGTCAAAACCTTTCTCGGCAGAGGCAGGCACTCTCTCCCTTGTGCTAGATAGCTCGGCAGAACCTTCCGAGAAACATGCTGCGTCATTCAGCTTGAAAGTGGGACGCGGATGGGAGAGTACGCTTTCTCCCCGTTTGGAGGCGCCGTGCGCTTGGCTTCAAAGCTGCCCGAACAGCACTAGCGGCCCGACGTCTCTGCACGGCAGGATTGTCGTTGTGGGCCGAGGCTGCGTGTTCTCTCAAAGCGGAAAACCGTGCTGGCAATACCTTGCTAGAAACTCCTCCCACGGCACTACATGTTCAGCTCCGGCCAAACGAAAGGTGACCTCAGGCCTCAAGGTAAGTTCCAGCGTTTCACGTCGGGGGAGTTGGGTGTGCAGTGGTTTCCATGAGGCCAGACTCCACCACGGAGTGCCTTAACTCTGCGACGCTCCTGGGGGCACACAGGATAGGAGCTCGTTCGCCAATTTCGCAGGATGACTTCTCTCCGTGCCGGAACGGCGGCTCCTGGCTTCTAGAGGAACCTTAGCCTACACAGGCCCCTGGAGGAAGCTCTTCACATTCAGAGCAAGGGCAACGTTCTGCTCTCCGGCTTGCCTGGGTTGAGTGCCCCAGTCGTCAAAGAGCCTCGCGAAAGCAGTGCTGCGCAGACTCCCTTTGCCAGTCGAACGGCCTCCTTGACTGAAAGAGAACTGCAGTGCCAAAAGGCACCGTGCTGACGACTGGCTCCAGGAAGAGACTCGGGACAGCACTCTCATAGAAGCGAAAGCTAGGCTGTGCGCCCAGCCTGAGGAGCAGTACGTACGTTTGCCACACTTCTTTACACAGCTAGGCATGAGCCGGAGAGCCTCGGTCACTGAGGCCTACCTAAGGGACTGCCACACTTACCCAGTAGCTCCCACGCAGAGGTCCCTGTGCCCAAACGGGCCTCCACGGAAGGGCCCTGTTCCTCCCGTTGTGTTTCCTTGAGGTAATCAGAAACCGCTGAGGATCCCTATAGGAGCTCCGGTTTGAAGCTGGGCGACCCTGGCTAAACCTTATTCCCCTCCGTGGTAAACGAGACAGTGGCGGGTCCTAAGCTGCCTGAAGTACACTGCTCGCGCCCACCTTCTCTTTGCTGCCGGAAGGCCTCCCACAAGAAGTCTGAGTTTACTCGTGACAGCAGAAGTCTGAGTTTACGCGTGTGAGGCCTGCTGCTCTCAGTTCCTTGCTGGGAGCTTCAGCAGGAGCGCTCGGGAGCTCGCCGGCACAAGAACTGTGAGTGCCCTCGCCCCACCCCGGCCTCAAGCAAAAGTCCAGATTTCCCCCGTCAGAGTGCCATAGGAGCGAAGAAGCATGCGTTAACGGAGGGCTTCAACAGTGCTAGGGCTTTATTTCACGAGACACCGTGCACTCACGTTCGTTGTAACAACTGTCAAAGGGCACTGGATGCCTTCCAACTCCTCTCTTGCGTTTGAGCCACAGGAAGTAAATGCATTCGTTTGATTAAGCTCCGTGAACGTGCAACGACGATGGCGAAGCGCTGCCCTGTTCGCTCGAAAGCTCTCGTTTGTACGGCCTTCACCCGGCCTCAAGGTACGCCGTTCTAAACAGCCTTACATTCCACGCTGGTGTGCCCCCAGTTGGGAATGTGGGCTCTTCTGTGAGACACCAATGTGCGTCCCAAAGGAAACCGGGGGGGGCGCGGGGGGCTCCCCCAGGACGCCTGCGTACGGCAGTCGGTTGCCAGATGTTTACTTCCAGCCGGAGAAAGAGAAAAAGGACAGCTTTCCCAGGGACAATTCTGGACCCTTGGGAACATCCAGAATCACCAAAGCCTAAACTTGGCACGGCCTGGGGAACGCTCTTCCGCACGTCCAGCAATCCCCACGTCAAAACCTTTCTCGGCAGAGGCAGGCACTCTCTCCCTTGTGCTAGATAGCTCGGCAGAGCCTTCCGAGAAACATGCTGCGTCATTCAGCTTGAAAGTGGGACGCGGATGGGAGAGTACGCTTTCTCCCCGTTTGGAGGCGCCGTGCGCTTGGCTTCAAAGCTGCCCGAACAGCACTAGCGGCCCGACGTCTCTGCACGGCAGGATTGTCGTTGTGGGCCGAGGCTGCGTGTTCTCTCAAAGCGGAAAACCGTGCTGGCAATACCTTGCTAGAAACTCCTCCCACGGCACTACATGTTCAGCTCCGGCCAAACGAAAGGTGACCTCAGGCCTCAAGGTAAGTTCCAGCGTTTCACGTCGGGGGAGTTGGGTGTGCAGTGGTTTCCATGAGGCCAGACTCCACCACGGAGTGCCTTAACTCTGCGACGCTCCTGGGGGCACACAGGATAGGAGCTCGTTCGCCAATTTCGCAGGATGACTTCTCTCCGTGCCGGAACGGCGGCTCCTGGCTTCTAGAGGAACCTTAGCCTACACAGGCCCCTGGAGGAAGCTCTTCACATTCAGAGCAAGGGCAACGTTCTGCTCTCTGGCTTGCCTGGGTTGAGTGCCCCAGTCGTCAAAGAGCCTCGCGAAAGCAGTGCTGCGCAGACTCCCTTTGCCAGTCGAACGGCCTCCTTGACTGAAAGAGAACTGCAGTGCCAAAAGGCACCGTGCTGACGACTGGCTCCAGGAAGAGACTCGGGACAGCACTCTCATAGAAGCGAAAGCTAGGCTGTGCGCCCAGCCTGAGGAGCAGTACGTACGTTTGCCACACTTCTTTACACAGCTAGGCATGAGCCGGAGAGCCTCGGTCACTGAGGCCTACCTAAGGGACTGCCACACTTACCCAGTAGCTCCCACGCAGAGGTCCCTGTGCCCAAACGGGCCTCCACGGAAGGGCCCTGTTCCTCCCGTTGTGTTTCCTTGAGGTAATCAGAAACCGCTGAGGATCCCTATAGGAGCTCCGGTTTGAAGCTGGGCGACCCTGGCTAAACCTTATTCCCCTCCGTGGTAAACGAGACAGTGGCGGGTCCTAAGCTGCCTGAAGTACACTGCTCGCGCCCACCTTCTCTTTGCTGCCGGAAGGCCTCCCACAAGAAGTCTGAGTTTACTCGTGACAGCAGAAGTCTGAGTTTACGCGTGTGAGGCCTGCTGCTCTCAGTTCCTTGCTGGGAGCTTCAGCAGGAGCGCTCGGGAGCTCGCCGGCACAAGAACTGTGAGTGCCCTCGCCCCACCCCGGCCTCAAGCAAAAGTCCAGATTTCCCCCGTCAGAGTGCCATAGGAGCGAAGAAGCATGCGTTAACGGAGGGCTTCAACAGTGCTAGGGCTTTATTTCACGAGACACCGTGCACTCACGTTCGTTGTAACAACTGTCAAAGGGCACTGGATGCCTTCCAACTCCTCTCTTGCGTTTGAGCCACAGGAAGTAAATGCATTCGTTTGATTAAGCTCCGTGAACGTGCAACGACGATGGCGAAGCGCTGCCCTGTTCGCTCGAAAGCTCTCGTTTGTACGGCCTTCACCCGGCCTCAAGGTACGCCGTTCTAAACAGCCTTACATTCCACGCTGGTGTGCCCCCAGTTGGGAATGTGGGCTCTTCTGTGAGACACCAATGTGCGTCCCAAAGGAAACCGGGGGGGGCGCGGGGGGCTCCCCCAGGACGCCTGCGTACGGCAGTCGGTTGCCAGATGTTTACTTCCAGCCGGAGAAAGAGAAAAAGGACAGCTTTCCCAGGGACAATTCTGGACCCTTGGGAACATCCAGAATCACCAAAGCCTAAACTTGGCACGGCCTGGGGAACGCTCTTCCGCACGTCCAGCAATCCCCACGTCAAAACCTTTCTCGGCAGAGGCAGGCACTCTCTCCCTTGTGCTAGATAGCTCGGCAGAGCCTTCCGAGAAACATGCTGCGTCATTCAGCTTGAAAGTGGGACGCGGATGGGAGAGTACGCTTTCTCCCCGTTTGGAGGCGCCGTGCGCTTGGCTTCAAAGCTGCCCGAACAGCACTAGCGGCCCGACGTCTCTGCACGGCAGGATTGTCGTTGTGGGCCGAGGCTGCGTGTTCTCTCAAAGCGGAAAACCGTGCTGGCAATACCTTGCTAGAAACTCCTCCCACGGCACTACATGTTCAGCTCCGGCCAAACGAAAGGTGACCTCAGGCCTCAAGGTAAGTTCCAGCGTTTCACGTCGGGGGAGTTGGGTGTGCAGTGGTTTCCATGAGGCCAGACTCCACCACGGAGTGCCTTAACTCTGCGACGCTCCTGGGGGCACACAGGATAGGAGCTCGTTCGCCAATTTCGCAGGATGACTTCTCTCCGTGCCGGAACGGCGGCTCCTGGCTTCTAGAGGAACCTTAGCCTACACAGGCCCCTGGAGGAAGCTCTTCACATTCAGAGCAAGGGCAACGTACTGCTCTCTGGCTTGCCTGGCTTGAGTGCCCCAGTCGTCAAAGAGCCTCGCGAAAGCAGTGCTGCGCAGACTCCCTTTGCCAGTCGAACGGCCTCCTTGACTGAAAGAGAACTGCAGTGCCAAAAGGCACCGTGCTGACGACTGGCTCCAGGAAGAGACTCGGGACAGCACTCTCATAGAAGCGAAAGCTAGGCTGTGCGCCCAGCCTGAGGAGCAGTACGTACGTTTGCCACACTTCTTTACACAGCTAGGCATGAGCCGGAGAGCCTCGGTCACTGAGGCCTACCTAAGGGACTGCCACACTTACCCAGTAGCTCCCACGCAGAGGTCCCTGTGCCCAAACGGGCCTCCACGGAAGGGCCCTGTTCCTCCCGTTGTGTTTCCTTGAGGTAATCAGAAACCGCTGAGGATCCCTATAGGAGCTCCGGTTTGAAGCTGGGCGACCCTGGCTAAACCTTATTCCCCTCCGTGGTAAACGAGACAGTGGCGGGTCCTAAGCTGCCTGAAGTACACTGCTCGCGCCCACCTTCTCTTTGCTGCCGGAAGGCCTCCCACAAGAAGTCTGAGTTTACTCGTGACAGCAGAAGTCTGAGTTTACGCGTGTGAGGCCTGCTGCTCTCAGTTCCTTGCTGGGAGCTTCAGCAGGAGCGCTCGGGAGCTCGCCGGCACAAGAACTGTGAGTGCCCTCGCCCCACCCCGGCCTCAAGCAAAAGTCCAGATTTCCCCCGTCAGAGTGCCATAGGAGCGAAGAAGCATGCGTTAACGGAGGGCTTCAACAGTGCTAGGGCTTTATTTCACGAGACACCGTGCACTCACGTTCGTTGTAACAACTGTCAAAGGGCACTGGATGCCTTCCAACTCCTCTCTTGCGTTTGAGCCACAGGAAGTAAATGCATTCGTTTGATTAAGCTCCGTGAACGTGCAACGACGATGGCGAAGCGCTGCCCTGTTCGCTCGAAAGCTCTCGTTTGTACGGCCTTCACCCGGCCTCAAGGTACGCCGTTCTAAACAGCCTTACATTCCACGCTGGTGTGCCCCCAGTTGGGAATGTGGGCTCTTCTGTGAGACACCAATGTGCGTCCCAAAGGAAACCGGGGGGGGCGGGGGGCTCCCCCAGGACGCCTGCGTACGGCAGTCGGTTGCCAGATGTTTACTTCCAGCCGGAGAAAGAGAAAAAGGACAGCTTTCCCAGGGACAATTCTGGACCCTTGGGAACATCCAGAATCACCAAAGCCTAAACTTGGCACGGCCTGGGGAACGCTCTTCCGCACGTCCAGCAATCCCCACGTCAAAACCTTTCTCGGCAGAGGCAGGCACTCTCTCCCTTGTGCTAGATAGCTCGGCAGAACCTTCCGAGAAACATGCTGCGTCATTCAGCTTGAAAGTGGGACGCGGATGGGAGAGTACGCTTTCTCCCCGTTTGGAGGCGCCGTGCGCTTGGCTTCAAAGCTGCCCGAACAGCACTAGCGGCCCGACGTCTCTGCACGGCAGGATTGTCGTTGTGGGCCGAGGCTGCGTGTTCTCTCAAAGCGGAAAACCGTGCTGGCAATACCTTGCTAGAAACTCCTCCCGCGGCACTACATGTTCAGCTCCGGCCAAACGAAAGGTGACCTCAGGCCTCAAGGTAAGTTCCAGCGTTTCACGTCGGGGGAGTTGGGTGTGCGGTGGTTTCCATGAGGCCAGACTCCACCACGGAGTGCCTTAACTCTGCGACGCTCCTGGGGGCACACAGGATAGGAGCTCGTTCGCCAATTTCGCAGGATGACTTCTCTCCGTGCCGGAACGGCGGCTCCTGGCTTCTAGAGGAACCTTAGCCTACACAGGCCCCTGGAGGAAGCTCTTCACATTCAGAGCAAGGGCAACGTTCTGCTCTCCGGCTTGCCTGGGTTGAGTGCCCCAGTCGTCAAAGAGCCTCGCGAAAGCAGTGCTGCGCAGACTCCCTTTGCCAGTCGAACGGCCTCCTTGACTGAAAGAGAACTGCAGTGCCAAAAGGCACCGTGCTGACGACTGGCTCCAGGAAGAGACTCGGGACAGCACTCTCATAGAAGCGAAAGCTAGGCTGTGCGCCCAGCCTGAGGAGCAGTACGTACGTTTGCCACACTTCTTTACACAGCTAGGCATGAGCCGGAGAGCCTCGGTCACTGAGGCCTACCTAAGGGACTGCCACACTTACCCAGTAGCTCCCACGCAGAGGTCCCTGTGCCCAAACGGGCCTCCACGGAAGGGCCCTGTTCCTCCCGTTGTGTTTCCTTGAGGTAATCAGAAACCGCTGAGGATCCCTATAGGAGCTCCGGTTTGAAGCTGGGCGACCCTGGCTAAACCTTATTCCCCTCCGTGGTAAACGAGACAGTGGCGGGTCCTAAGCTGCCTGAAGTACACTGCTCGCGCCCACCTTCTCTTTGCTGCCGGAAGGCCTCCCACAAGAAGTCTGAGTTTACTCGTGACAGCAGAAGTCTGAGTTTACGCGTGTGAGGCCTGCTGCTCTCAGTTCCTTGCTGGGAGCTTCAGCAGGAGCGCTCGGGAGCTCGCCGGCACAAGAACTGTGAGTGCCCTCGCCCCACCCCGGCCTCAAGCAAAAGTCCAGATTTCCCCCGTCAGAGTGCCATAGGAGCGAAGAAGCATGCGTTAACGGAGGGCTTCAACAGTGCTAGGGCTTTATTTCACGAGACACCGTGCACTCACGTTCGTTGTAACAACTGTCAAAGGGCACTGGATGCCTTCCAACTCCTCTCATGGCGAAGCGCTGCCCTGTTCGCTCGAAAGCTCTCGTTTGTACGGCCTTCACCCGGCCTCAAGGTACGCCGTTCTAAACAGCCTTACATTCCACGCTGGTGTGCCCCCAGTTGGGAATGTGGGCTCTTCTGTGAGACACCAATGTGCGTCCCAAAGGAAACCGGGGGGGGCGGGGGGCTCCCCCAGGACGCCTGCGTACGGCAGTCGGTTGCCAGATGTTTACTTCCAGCCGGAGAAAGAGAAAAAGGACAGCTTTCCCAGGGACAATTCTGGACCCTTGGGAACATCCAGAATCACCAAAGCCTAAACTTGGCACGGCCTGGGGAACGCTCTTCCGCACGTCCAGCAATCCCCACGTCAAAACCTTTCTCGGCAGAGGCAGGCACTCTCTCCCTTGTGCTAGATAGCTCGGCAGAGCCTTCCGAGAAACATGCTGCGTCATTCAGCTTGAAAGTGGGACGCGGATGGGAGAGTACGCTTTCTCCCCGTTTGGAGGCGCCGTGCGCTTGGCTTCAAAGCTGCCCGAACAGCACTAGCGGCCCGACGTCTCTGCACGGCAGGATTGTCGTTGTGGGCCGAGGCTGCGTGTTCTCTCAAAGCGGAAAACCGTGCTGGCAATACCTTGCTAGAAACTCCTCCCACGGCACTACATGTTCAGCTCCGGCCAAACGAAAGGTGACCTCAGGCCTCAAGGTAAGTTCCAGCGTTTCACGTCGGGGGAGTTGGGTGTGCAGTGGTTTCCATGAGGCCAGACTCCACCACGGAGTGCCTTAACTCTGCGACGCTCCTGGGGGCACACAGGATAGGAGCTCGTTCGCCAATTTCGCAGGATGACTTCTCTCCGTGCCGGAACGGCGGCTCCTGGCTTCTAGAGGAACCTTAGCCTACACAGGCCCCTGGAGGAAGCTCTTCACATTCAGAGCAAGGGCAACGTACTGCTCTCTGGCTTGCCTGGCTTGAGTGCCCCAGTCGTCAAAGAGCCTCGCGAAAGCAGTGCTGCGCAGACTCCCTTTGCCAGTCGAACGGCCTCCTTGACTGAAAGAGAACTGCAGTGCCAAAAGGCACCGTGCTGACGACTGGCTCCAGGAAGAGACTCGGGACAGCACTCTCATAGAAGCGAAAGCTAGGCTGTGCGCCCAGCCTGAGGAGCAGTACGTACGTTTGCCACACTTCTTTACACAGCTAGGCATGAGCCGGAGAGCCTCGGTCACTGAGGCCTACCTAAGGGACTGCCACACTTACCCAGTAGCTCCCACGCAGAGGTCCCTGTGCCCAAACGGGCCTCCACGGAAGGGCCCTGTTCCTCCCGTTGTGTTTCCTTGAGGTAATCAGAAACCGCTGAGGATCCCTATAGGAGCTCCGGTTTGAAGCTGGGCGACCCTGGCTAAACCTTATTCCCCTCCGTGGTAAACGAGACAGTGGCGGGTCCTAAGCTGCCTGAAGTACACTGCTCGCGCCCACCTTCTCTTTGCTGCCGGAAGGCCTCCCACAAGAAGTCTGAGTTTACTCGTGACAGCAGAAGTCTGAGTTTACGCGTGTGAGGCCTGCTGCTCTCAGTTCCTTGCTGGGAGCTTCAGCAGGAGCGCTCGGGAGCTCGCCGGCACAAGAACTGTGAGTGCCCTCGCCCCACCCCGGCCTCAAGCAAAAGTCCAGATTTCCCCCGTCAGAGTGCCATAGGAGCGAAGAAGCATGCGTTAACGGAGGGCTTCAACAGTGCTAGGGCTTTATTTCACGAGACACCGTGCACTCACGTTCGTTGTAACAACTGTCAAAGGGCACTGGATGCCTTCCAACTCCTCTCTTGCGTTTGAGCCACAGGAAGTAAATGCATTCGTTTGATTAAGCTCCATGAACGTGCAACGACGATGGCGAAGCGCTGCCCTGTTCGCTCGAAAGCTCTCGTTTGTACGGCCTTCACCCGGCCTCAAGGTACGCCGTTCTAAACAGCCTTACATTCCACGCTGGTGTGCCCCCAGTTGGGAATGTGGGCTCTTCTGTGAGACACCAATGTGCGTCCCAAAGGAAACCGGGGGGGGGGCGGGGGGCTCCCCCAGGACGCCTGCGTACGGCAGTCGGTTGCCAGATGTTTACTTCCAGCCGGAGAAAGAGAAAAAGGACAGCTTTCCCAGGGACAATTCTGGACCCTTGGGAACATCCAGAATCACCAAAGCCTAAACTTGGCACGGCCTGGGGAACGCTCTTCCGCACGTCCAGCAATCCCCACGTCAAAACCTTTCTCGGCAGAGGCAGGCACTCTCTCCCTTGTGCTAGATAGCTCGGCAGAACCTTCCGAGAAACATGCTGCGTCATTCAGCTTGAAAGTGGGACGCGGATGGGAGAGTACGCTTTCTCCCCGTTTGGAGGCGCCGTGCGCTTGGCTTCAAAGCTGCCCAAACAGCACTAGCGGCCCGACGTCTCTGCACGGCAGGATTGTCGTTGTGGGCCGAGGCTGCGTGTTCTCTCAAAGCGGAAAACCGTGCTGGCAATACCTTGCTAGAAACTCCTCCCACGGCACTACATGTTCAGCTCCGGCCAAACGAAAGGTGACCTCAGGCCTCAAGGTAAGTTCCAGCGTTTCACGTCGGGGGAGTTGGGTGTGCAGTGGTTTCCATGAGGCCAGACTCCACCACGGAGTGCCTTAACTCTGCGACGCTCCTGGGGGCACACAGGATAGGAGCTCGTTCGCCAATTTCGCAGGATGACTTCTCTCCGTGCCGGAACGGCGGCTCCTGGCTTCTAGAGGAACCTTAGCCTACACAGGCCCCTGGAGGAAGCTCTTCACATTCAGAGCAAGGGCAACGTACTGCTCTCTGGCTTGCCTGGCTTGAGTGCCCCAGTCGTCAAAGAGCCTCGCGAAAGCAGTGCTGCGCAGACTCCCTTTGCCAGTCGAACGGCCTCCTTGACTGAAAGAGAACTGCAGTGCCAAAAGGCACCGTGCTGACGACTGGCTCCAGGAAGAGACTCGGGACAGCACTCTCATAGAAGCGAAAGCTAGGCTGTGCGCCCAGCCTGAGGAGCAGTACGTACGTTTGCCACACTTCTTTACACAGCTAGGCATGAGCCGGAGAGCCTCAGTCACTGAGGCCTACCTAAGGGACTGCCACACTTACCCAGTAGCTCCCACGCAGAGGTCCCTGTGCCCAAACGGGCCTCCACGGAAGGGCCCTGTTCCTCCCGTTGTGTTTCCTTGAGGTAATCAGAAACCGCTGAGGATCCCTATAGGAGCTCCGGTTTGAAGCTGGGCGACCCTGGCTAAACCTTATTCCCCTCCGTGGTAAACGAGACAGTGGCGGGTCCTAAGCTGCCTGAAGTACACTGCTCGCGCCCACCTTCTCTTTGCTGCCGGAAGGCCTCCCACAAGAAGTCTGAGTTTACTCGTGACAGCAGAAGTCTGAGTTTACGCGTGTGAGGCCTGCTGCTCTCAGTTCCTTGCTGGGAGCTTCAGCAGGAGCGCTCGGGAGCTCGCCGGCACAAGAACTGTGAGTGCCCTCGCCCCACCCCGGCCTCAAGCAAAAGTCCAGATTTCCCCCGTCAGAGTGCCATAGGAGCGAAGAAGCATGCGTTAACGGAGGGCTTCAACAGTGCTAGGGCTTTATTTCACGAGACACCGTGCACTCACGTTCGTTGTAACAACTGTCAAAGGGCACTGGATGCCTTCCAACTCCTCTCTTGCGTTTGAGCCACAGGAAGTAAATGCATTCGTTTGATTAAGCTCCGTGAACGTGCAACGACGATGGCGAAGCGCTGCCCTGTTCGCTCGAAAGCTCTCGTTTGTACGGCCTTCACCCGGCCTCAAGGTACGCCGTTCTAAACAGCCTTACATTCCACGCTGGTGTGCCCCCAGTTGGGAATGTGGGCTCTTCTGTGAGACACCAATGTGCGTCCCAAAGGAAACCGGGGGGGGCGGGGGGCTCCCCCAGGACGCCTGCGTACGGCAGTCGGTTGCCAGATGTTTACTTCCAGCCGGAGAAAGAGAAAAAGGACAGCTTTCCCAGGGACAATTCTGGACCCTTGGGAACATCCAGAATCACCAAAGCCTAAACTTGGCACGGCCTGGGGAACGCTCTTCCGCACGTCCAGCAATCCCCACGTCAAAACCTTTCTCGGCAGAGGCAGGCACTCTCTCCCTTGTACTAGATAGCTCGGCAGAACCTTCCGAGAAACATGCTGCGTCATTCAGCTTGAAAGTGGGACGCGGATGGGAGAGTACGCTTTCTCCCCGTTTGGAGGCGCCGTGCGCTTGGCTTCAAAGCTGCCCGAACAGCACTAGCGGCCCGACGTCTCTGCACGGCAGGATTGTCGTTGTGGGCCGAGGCTGCGTGTTCTCTCAAAGCGGAAAACCGTGCTGGCAATACCTTGCTAGAAACTCCTCCCACGGCACTACATGTTCAGCTCCGGCCAAACGAAAGGTGACCTCAGGCCTCAAGGTAAGTTCCAGCGTTTCACGTCGGGGGAGTTGGGTGTGCAGTGGTTTCCATGAGGCCAGACTCCACCACGGAGTGCCTTAACTCTGCGACGCTCCTGGGGGCACACAGGATAGGAGCTCGTTCGCCAATTTCGCAGGATGACTTCTCTCCGTGCCGGAACGGCGGCTCCTGGCTTCTAGAGGAACCTTAGCCTACACAGGCCCCTGGAGGAAGCTCTTCACATTCAGAGCAAGGGCAACGTACTGCTCTCTGGCTTGCCTGGCTTGAGTGCCCCAGTCGTCAAAGAGCCTCGCGAAAGCAGTGCTGCGCAGACTCCCTTTGCCAGTCGAACGGCCTCCTTGACTGAAAGAGAACTGCAGTGCCAAAAGGCACCGTGCTGACGACTGGCTCCAGGAAGAGACTCGGGACAGCACTCTCATAGAAGCGAAAGCTAGGCTGTGCGCCCAGCCTGAGGAGCAGTACGTACGTTTGCCACACTTCTTTACACAGCTAGGCATGAGCCGGAGAGCCTCGGTCACTGAGGCCTACCTAAGGGACTGCCACACTTACCCAGTAGCTCCCACGCAGAGGTCCCTGTGCCCAAACGGGCCTCCACGGAAGGGCCCTGTTCCTCCCGTTGTGTTTCCTTGAGGTAATCAGAAACCGCTGAGGATCCCTATAGGAGCTCCGGTTTGAAGCTGGGCGACCCTGGCTAAACCTTATTCCCCTCCGTGGTAAACGAGACAGTGGCGGGTCCTAAGCTGCCTGAAGTACACTGCTCGCGCCCACCTTCTCTTTGCTGCCGGAAGGCCTCCCACAAGAAGTCTGAGTTTACTCGTGACAGCAGAAGTCTGAGTTTACGCGTGTGAGGCCTGCTGCTCTCAGTTCCTTGCTGGGAGCTTCAGCAGGAGCGCTCGGGAGCTCGCCGGCACAAGAACTGTGAGTGCCCTCGCCCCACCCCGGCCTCAAGCAAAAGTCCAGATTTCCCCCGTCAGAGTGCCATAGGAGCGAAGAAGCATGCGTTAACGGAGGGCTTCAACAGTGCTAGGGCTTTATTTCACGAGACACCGTGCACTCACGTTCGTTGTAACAACTGTCAAAGGGCACTGGATGCCTTCCAACTCCTCTCTTGCGTTTGAGCCACAGGAAGTAAATGCATTCGTTTGATTAAGCTCCGTGAACGTGCAACGACGATGGCGAAGCGCTGCCCTGTTCGCTCGAAAGCTCTCGTTTGTACGGCCTTCACCCGGCCTCAAGGTACGCCGTTCTAAACAGCCTTACATTCCACGCTGGTGTGCCCCCAGTTGGGAATGTGGGCTCTTCTGTGAGACACCAATGTGCGTCCCAAAGGAAACCGGGGGGGGCGGGGGGCTCCCCCAGGACGCCTGCGTACGGCAGTCGGTTGCCAGATGTTTACTTCCAGCCGGAGAAAGAGAAAAAGGACAGCTTTCCCAGGGACAATTCTGGACCCTTGGGAACATCCAGAATCACCAAAGCCTAAACTTGGCACGGCCTGGGGAACGCTCTTCCGCACGTCCAGCAATCCCCACGTCAAAACCTTTCTCGGCAGAGGCAGGCACTCTCTCCCTTGTGCTAGATAGCTCGGCAGAGCCTTCCGAGAAACATGCTGCGTCATTCAGCTTGAAAGTGGGACGCGGATGGGAGAGTACGCTTTCTCCCCGTTTGGAGGCGCCGTGCGCTTGGCTTCAAAGCTGCCCGAACAGCACTAGCGGCCCGACGTCTCTGCACGGCAGGATTGTCGTTGTGGGCCGAGGCTGCGTGTTCTCTCAAAGCGGAAAACCGTGCTGGCAATACCTTGCTAGAAACTCCTCCCACGGCACTACATGTTCAGCTCCGGCCAAACGAAAGGTGACCTCAGGCCTCAAGGTAAGTTCCAGCGTTTCACGTCGGGGGAGTTGGGTGTGCAGTGGTTTCCATGAGGCCAGACTCCACCACGGAGTGCCTTAACTCTGCGACGCTCCTGGGGGCACACAGGATAGGAGCTCGTTCGCCAATTTCGCAGGATGACTTCTCTCCGTGCCGGAACGGCGGCTCCTGGCTTCTAGAGGAACCTTAGCCTACACAGGCCCCTGGAGGAAGCTCTTCACATTCAGAGCAAGGGCAACGTACTGCTCTCTGGCTTGCCTGGGTTGAGTGCCCCAGTCGTCAAAGAGCCTCGCGAAAGCAGTGCTGCGCAGACTCCCTTTGCCAGTCGAACGGCCTCCTTGACTGAAAGAGAACTGCAGTGCCAAAAGGCACCGTGCTGACGACTGGCTCCAGGAAGAGACTCGGGACAGCACTCTCATAGAAGCGAAAGCTAGGCTGTGCGCCCAGCCTGAGGAGCAGTACGTACGTTTGCCACACTTCTTTACACAGCTAGGCATGAGCCGGAGAGCCTCGGTCACTGAGGCCTACCTAAGGGACTGCCACACTTACCCAGTAGCTCCCACGCAGAGGTCCCTGTGCCCAAACGGGCCTCCACGGAAGGGCCCTGTTCCTCCCGTTGTGTTTCCTTGAGGTAATCAGAAACCGCTGAGGATCCCTATAGGAGCTCCGGTTTGAAGCTGGGCGACCCTGGCTAAACCTTATTCCCCTCCGTGGTAAACGAGACAGTGGCGGGTCCTAAGCTGCCTGAAGTACACTGCTCGCGCCCACCTTCTCTTTGCTGCCGGAAGGCCTCCCACAAGAAGTCTGAGTTTACTCGTGACAGCAGAAGTCTGAGTTTACGCGTGTGAGGCCTGCTGCTCTCAGTTCCTTGCTGGGAGCTTCAGCAGGAGCGCTCGGGAGCTCGCCGGCACAAGAACTGTGAGTGCCCTCGCCCCACCCCGGCCTCAAGCAAAAGTCCAGATTTCCCCCGTCAGAGTGCCATAGGAGCGAAGAAGCATGCGTTAACGGAGGGCTTCAACAGTGCTAGGGCTTTATTTCACGAGACACCGTGCACTCACGTTCGTTGTAACAACTGTCAAAGGGCACTGGATGCCTTCCAACTCCTCTCTTGCGTTTGAGCCACAGGAAGTAAATGCATTCGTTTGATTAAGCTCCGTGAACGTGCAACGACGATGGCGAAGCGCTGCCCTGTTCGCTCGAAAGCTCTCGTTTGTACGGCCTTCACCCGGCCTCAAGGTACGCCGTTCTAAACAGCCTTACATTCCACGCTGGTGTGCCCCCAGTTGGGAATGTGGGCTCTTCTGTGAGACACCAATGTGCGTCCCAAAGGAAACCGGGGGGGGCGGGGGGCTCCCCCAGGACGCCTGCGTACGGCAGTCGGTTGCCAGATGTTTACTTCCAGCCGGAGAAAGAGAAAAAGGACAGCTTTCCCAGGGACAATTCTGGACCCTTGGGAACATCCAGAATCACCAAAGCCTAAACTTGGCACGGCCTGGGGAACGCTCTTCCGCACGTCCAGCAATCCCCACGTCAAAACCTTTCTCGGCAGAGGCAGGCACTCTCTCCCTTGTACTAGATAGCTCGGCAGAACCTTCCGAGAAACATGCTGCGTCATTCAGCTTGAAAGTGGGACGCGGATGGGAGAGTACGCTTTCTCCCCGTTTGGAGGCGCCGTGCGCTTGGCTTCAAAGCTGCCCGAACAGCACTAGCGGCCCGACGTCTCTGCACGGCAGGATTGTCGTTGTGGGCCGAGGCTGCGTGTTCTCTCAAAGCGGAAAACCGTGCTGGCAATACCTTGCTAGAAACTCCTCCCACGGCACTACATGTTCAGCTCCGGCCAAACGAAAGGTGACCTCAGGCCTCAAGGTAAGTTCCAGCGTTTCACGTCGGGGGAGTTGGGTGTGCAGTGGTTTCCATGAGGCCAGACTCCACCACGGAGTGCCTTAACTCTGCGACGCTCCTGGGGGCACACAGGATAGGAGCTCGTTCGCCAATTTCGCAGGATGACTTCTCTCCGTGCCGGAACGGCGGCTCCTGGCTTCTAGAGGAACCTTAGCCTACACAGGCCCCTGGAGGAAGCTCTTCACATTCAGAGCAAGGGCAACGTACTGCTCTCTGGCTTGCCTGGCTTGAGTGCCCCAGTCGTCAAAGAGCCTCGCGAAAGCAGTGCTGCGCAGACTCCCTTTGCCAGTCGAACGGCCTCCTTGACTGAAAGAGAACTGCAGTGCCAAAAGGCACCGTGCTGACGACTGGCTCCAGGAAGAGACTCGGGACAGCACTCTCATAGAAGCGAAAGCTAGGCTGTGCGCCCAGCCTGAGGAGCAGTACGTACGTTTGCCACACTTCTTTACACAGCTAGGCATGAGCCGGAGAGCCTCGGTCACTGAGGCCTACCTAAGGGACTGCCACACTTACCCAGTAGCTCCCACGCAGAGGTCCCTGTGCCCAAACGGGCCTCCACGGAAGGGCCCTGTTCCTCCCGTTGTGTTTCCTTGAGGTAATCAGAAACCGCTGAGGATCCCTATAGGAGCTCCGGTTTGAAGCTGGGCGACCCTGGCTAAACCTTATTCCCCTCCGTGGTAAACGAGACAGTGGCGGGTCCTAAGCTGCCTGAAGTACACTGCTCGCGCCCACCTTCTCTTTGCTGCCGGAAGGCCTCCCACAAGAAGTCTGAGTTTACTCGTGACAGCAGAAGTCTGAGTTTACGCGTGTGAGGCCTGCTGCTCTCAGTTCCTTGCTGGGAGCTTCAGCAGGAGCGCTCGGGAGCTCGCCGGCACAAGAACTGTGAGTGCCCTCGCCCCACCCCGGCCTCAAGCAAAAGTCCAGATTTCCCCCGTCAGAGTGCCATAGGAGCGAAGAAGCATGCGTTAACGGAGGGCTTCAACAGTGCTAGGGCTTTATTTCACGAGACACCGTGCACTCACGTTCGTTGTAACAACTGTCAAAGGGCACTGGATGCCTTCCAACTCCTCTCTTGCGTTTGAGCCACAGGAAGTAAATGCATTCGTTTGATTAAGCTCCATGAACGTGCAAC
Organism: Grampus griseus; assembly: GCF_964374135.1. Taxonomy (NCBI): domain Eukaryota; kingdom Metazoa; phylum Chordata; class Mammalia; order Artiodactyla; family Delphinidae; genus Grampus; species Grampus griseus. The sequence continues at coordinate 57,194,736 of NC_139008.1, forward strand.
GACGATGGCGAAGCGCTGCCCTGTTCGCTCGAAAGCTCTCGTTTGTACGGCCTTCACCCGGCCTCAAGGTACGCCGTTCTAAACAGCCTTACATTCCACGCTGGTGTGCCCCCAGTTGGGAATGTGGGCTCTTCTGTGAGACACCAATGTGCGTCCCAAAGGAAACCGGGGGGGGCGGGGGGCTCCCCCAGGACGCCTGCGTACGGCAGTCGGTTGCCAGATGTTTACTTCCAGCCGGAGAAAGAGAAAAAGGACAGCTTTCCCAGGGACAATTCTGGACCCTTGGGAACATCCAGAATCACCAAAGCCTAAACTTGGCACGGCCTGGGGAACGCTCTTCCGCACGTCCAGCAATCCCCACGTCAAAACCTTTCTCGGCAGAGGCAGGCACTCTCTCCCTTGTGCTAGATAGCTCGGCAGAGCCTTCCGAGAAACATGCTGCGTCATTCAGCTTGAAAGTGGGACGCGGATGGGAGAGTACGCTTTCTCCCCGTTTGGAGGCGCCGTGCGCTTGGCTTCAAAGCTGCCCGAACAGCACTAGCGGCCCGACGTCTCTGCACGGCAGGATTGTCGTTGTGGGCCGAGGCTGCGTGTTCTCTCAAAGCGGAAAACCGTGCTGGCAATACCTTGCTAGAAACTCCTCCCACGGCACTACATGTTCAGCTCCGGCCAAACGAAAGGTGACCTCAGGCCTCAAGGTAAGTTCCAGCGTTTCACGTCGGGGGAGTTGGGTGTGCAGTGGTTTCCATGAGGCCAGACTCCACCACGGAGTGCCTTAACTCTGCGACGCTCCTGGGGGCACACAGGATAGGAGCTCGTTCGCCAATTTCGCAGGATGACTTCTCTCCGTGCCGGAACGGCGGCTCCTGGCTTCTAGAGGAACCTTAGCCTACACAGGCCCCTGGAGGAAGCTCTTCACATTCAGAGCAAGGGCAACGTACTGCTCTCTGGCTTGCCTGGGTTGAGTGCCCCAGTCGTCAAAGAGCCTCGCGAAAGCAGTGCTGCGCAGACTCCCTTTGCCAGTCGAACGGCCTTCTTGACTGAAAGAGAACTGCAGTGCCAAAAGGCACCGTGCTGACGACTGGCTCCAGGAAGAGACTCGGGACAGCACTCTCATAGAAGCGAAAGCTAGGCTGTGCGCCCAGCCTGAGGAGCAGTACGTACGTTTGCCACACTTCTTTACACAGCTAGGCATGAGCCGGAGAGCCTCGGTCACTGAGGCCTACCTAAGGGACTGCCACACTTACCCAGTAGCTCCCACGCAGAGGTCCCTGTGCCCAAACGGGCCTCCACGGAAGGGCCCTGTTCCTCCCGTTGTGTTTCCTTGAGGTAATCAGAAACCGCTGAGGATCCCTATAGGAGCTCCGGTTTGAAGCTGGGCGACCCTGGCTAAACCTTATTCCCCTCCGTGGTAAACGAGACAGTGGCGGGTCCTAAGCTGCCTGAAGTACACTGCTCGCGCCCACCTTCTCTTTGCTGCCGGAAGGCCTCCCACAAGAAGTCTGAGTTTACTCGTGACAGCAGAAGTCTGAGTTTACGCGTGTGAGGCCTGCTGCTCTCAGTTCCTTGCTGGGAGCTTCAGCAGGAGCGCTCGGGAGCTCGCCGGCACAAGAACTGTGAGTGCCCTCGCCCCACCCCGGCCTCAAGCAAAAGTCCAGATTTCCCCCGTCAGAGTGCCATAGGAGCGAAGAAGCATGCGTTAACGGAGGGCTTCAACAGTGCTAGGGCTTTATTTCACGAGACACCGTGCACTCACGTTCGTTGTAACAACTGTCAAAGGGCACTGGATGCCTTCCAACTCCTCTCTTGCGTTTGAGCCACAGGAAGTAAATGCATTCGTTTGATTAAGCTCCGTGAACGTGCAACGACGATGGCGAAGCGCTGCCCTGTTCGCTCGAAAGCTCTCGTTTGTACGGCCTTCACCCGGCCTCAAGGTACGCCGTTCTAAACAGCCTTACATTCCACGCTGGTGTGCCCCCAGTTGGGAATGTGGGCTCTTCTGTGAGACACCAATGTGCGTCCCAAAGGAAACCGTGGGTGGGGGGGGGGGCTCCCCCAGGACGCCTGCGTACGGCAGTCGGTTGCCAGATGTTTACTTCCAGCCGGAGAAAGAGAAAAAGGACAGCTTTCCCAGGGACAATTCTGGACCCTTGGGAACATCCAGAATCACCAAAGCCTAAACTTGGCACGGCCTGGGGAACGCTCTTCCGCACGTCCAGCAATCCCCACGTCAAAACCTTTCTCGGCAGAGGCAGGCACTCTCTCCCTTGTGCTAGATAGCTCGGCAGAGCCTTCCGAGAAACATGCTGCGTCATTCAGCTTGAAAGTGGGACGCGGATGGGAGAGTACGCTTTCTCCCCGTTTGGAGGCGCCGTGCGCTTGGCTTCAAAGCTGCCCGAACAGCACTAGCGGCCCGACGTCTCTGCACGGCAGGATTGTCGTTGTGGGCCGAGGCTGCGTGTTCTCTCAAAGCGGAAAACCGTGCTGGCAATACCTTGCTAGAAACTCCTCCCGCGGCACTACATGTTCAGCTCCGGCCAAACGAAAGGTGACCTCAGGCCTCAAGGTAAGTTCCAGCGTTTCACGTCGGGGGAGTTGGGTGTGCAGTGGTTTCCATGAGGCCAGACTCCACCACGGAGTGCCTTAACTCTGCGACGCTCCTGGGGGCACACAGGATAGGAGCTCGTTCGCCAATTTCGCAGGATGACTTCTCTCCGTGCCGGAACGGCGGCTCCTGGCTTCTAGAGGAACCTTAGCCTACACAGGCCCCTGGAGGAAGCTCTTCACATTCAGAGCAAGGGCAACGTACTGCTCTCTGGCTTGCCTGGGTTGAGTGCCCCAGTCGTCAAAGAGCCTCGCGAAAGCAGTGCTGCGCAGACTCCCTTTGCCAGTCGAACGGCCTCCTTGACTGAAAGAGAACTGCAGTGCCAAAAGGCACCGTGCTGACGACTGGCTCCAGGAAGAGACTCGGGACAGCACTCTCATAGAAGCGAAAGCTAGGCTGTGCGCCCAGCCTGAGGAGCAGTACGTACGTTTGCCACACTTCTTTACACAGCTAGGCATGAGCCGGAGAGCCTCGGTCACTGAGGCCTACCTAAGGGACTGCCACACTTACCCAGTAGCTCCCACGCAGAGGTCCCTGTGCCCAAACGGGCCTCCACGGAAGGGCCCTGTTCCTCCCGTTGTGTTTCCTTGAGGTAATCAGAAACCGCTGAGGATCCCTATAGGAGCTCCGGTTTGAAGCTGGGCGACCCTGGCTAAACCTTATTCCCCTCCGTGGTAAACGAGACAGTGGCGGGTCCTAAGCTGCCTGAAGTACACTGCTCGCGCCCACCTTCTCTTTGCTGCCGGAAGGCCTCCCACAAGAAGTCTGAGTTTACTCGTGACAGCAGAAGTCTGAGTTTACGCGTGTGAGGCCTGCTGCTCTCAGTTCCTTGCTGGGAGCTTCAGCAGGAGCGCTCGGGAGCTCGCCGGCACAAGAACTGTGAGTGCCCTCGCCCCACCCGGCCTCAAGCAAAAGTCCAGATTTCCCCCGTCAGAGTGCCATAGGAGCGAAGAAGCATGCGTTAACGGAGGGCTTCAACAGTGCTAGGGCTTTATTTCACGAGACACCGTGCACTCACGTTCGTTGTAACAACTGTCAAAGGGCACTGGATGCCTTCCAACTCCTCTCTTGCGTTTGAGCCACAGGAAGTAAATGCATTCGTTTGATTAAGCTCCGTGAACGTGCAACGACGATGGCGAAGCGCTGCCCTGTTCGCTCGAAAGCTCTCGTTTGTACGGCCTTCACCCGGCCTCAAGGTACGCCGTTCTAAACAGCCTTACATTCCACACTGGTGTGCCCCCAGTTGGGAATGTGGGCTCTTCTGTGAGACACCAATGTGCGTCCCAAAGGAAACCGGGGGTGGGGGGGGGGCTCCCCCAGGGCGCCTGCGTACGGCAGTCGGTTGCCAGATGTTTACTTCCAGCCGGAGAAAGAGAAAAAGGACAGCTTTCCCAGGGACAATTCTGGACCCTTGGGAACATCCAGAATCACCAAAGCCTAAACTTGGCACGGCCTGGGGAACGCTCTTCCGCACGTCCAGCAATCCCCACGTCAAAACCTTTCTCGGCAGAGGCAGGCACTCTCTCCCTTGTGCTAGATAGCTCGGCAGAACCTTCCGAGAAACATGCTGCGTCATTCAGCTTGAAAGTGGGACGCGGATGGGAGAGTACGCTTTCTCCCCGTTTGGAGGCGCCGTGCGCTTGGCTTCAAAGCTGCCCGAACAGCACTAGCGGCCCGACGTCTCTGCACGGCAGGATTGTCGTTGTGGCCCGAGGCTGCGTGTTCTCTCAAAGCGGAAAACCGTGCTGGCAATACCTTGCTAGAAACTCCTCCCGCGGCACTACATGTTCAGCTCCGGCCAAACGAAAGGTGACCTCAGGCCTCAAGGTAAGTTCCAGCGTTTCACGTCGGGGGAGTTGGGTGTGCAGTGGTTTCCATGAGGCCAGACTCCACCACGGAGTGCCTTAACTCTGCGACGCTCCTGGGGGCACACAGGATAGGAGCTCGTTCGCCAATTTCGCAGGATGACTTCTCTCCGTGCCGGAACGGCGGCTCCTGGCTTCTAGAAGAACCTTAGCCTACACAGGCCCCTGGAGGAAGCTCTTCACATTCAGAGCAAGGGCAACGTACTGCTCTCTGGCTTGCCTGGGTTGAGTGCCCCAGTCGTCAAAGAGCCTCGCGAAAGCAGTGCTGCGCAGACTCCCTTTGCCAGTCGAACGGCCTCCTTGACTGAAAGAGAACTGCAGTGCCAAAAGGCACCGTGCTGACGACTGGCTCCAGGAAGAGACTCGGGACAGCACTCTCATAGAAGCGAAAGCTAGGCTGTGCGCCCAGCCTGAGGAGCAGTACGTACGTTTGCCACACTTCTTTACACAGCTAGGCATGAGCCGGAGAGCCTCGGTCACTGAGGCCTACCTAAGGGACTGCCACACTTACCCAGTAGCTCCCACGCAGAGGTCCCTGTGCCCAAACGGGCCTCCACGGAAGGGCCCTGTTCCTCCCGTTGTGTTTCCTTGAGGTAATCAGAAACCGCTGAGGATCCCTATAGGAGCTCCGGTTTGAAGCTGGGCGACCCTGGCTAAACCTTATTCCCCTCCGTGGTAAACGAGACAGTGGCGGGTCCTAAGCTGCCTGAAGGACACTGCTCGCGCCCACCTTCTCTTTGCTGCCGGAAGGCCTCCCACAAGAAGTCTGAGTTTACTCGTGACAGCAGAAGTCTGAGTTTACGCGTGTGAGGCCTGCTGCTCTCAGTTCCTTGCTGGGAGCTTCAGCAGGAGCGCTCGGGAGCTCGCCAGCACAAGAACTGTGAGTGCCCTCGCCCCACCCGGCCTCAAGCAAAAGTCCAGATTTCCCCCGTCAGAGTGCCATAGGAGCGAAGAAGCATGCGTTAACGGAGGGCTTCAACAGTGCTAGGGCTTTATTTCACGAGACACCGTGCACTCACGTTCGTTGTAACAACTGTCAAAGGGCACTGGATGCCTTCCAACTCCTCTCTTGCGTTTGAGCCACAGGAAGTAAATGCATTCGTTTGATTAAGCTCCGTGAACGTGCAACGACGATGGCGAAGCGCTGCCCTGTTCGCTCGAAAGCTCTCGTTTGTACGGCCTTCACCCGGCCTCAAGGTACGCCGTTCTAAACAGCCTTACATTCCACGCTGGTGTGCCCCCAGTTGGGAATGTGGGCTCTTCTGTGAGACACCAATGTGCGTCCCAAAGGAAACCGGGGGGGGCGGGGGGCTCCCCCAGGACGCCTGCGTACGGCAGTCGGTTGCCAGATGTTTACTTCCAGCCGGAGAAAGAGAAAAAGGACAGCTTTCCCAGGGACAATTCTGGACCCTTGGGAACATCCAGAATCACCAAAGCCTAAACTTGGCACGGCCTGGGGAACGCTCTTCCGCACGTCCAGCAATCCCCACGTCAAAACCTTTCTCGGCAGAGGCAGGCACTCTCTCCCTTGTGCTAGATAGCTCGGCAGAACCTTCCGAGAAACATGCTGCGTCATTCAGCTTGAAAGTGGGACGCGGATGGGAGAGTACGCTTTCTCCCCATTTGGAGGCGCCGTGCGCTTGGCTTCAAAGCTGCCCGAACAGCACTAGCGGCCCGACGTCTCTGCACGGCAGGATTGTCGTTGTGGGCCGAGGCTGCGTGTTCTCTCAAAGCGGAAAACCGTGCTGGCAATACCTTGCTAGAAACTCCTCCCACGGCACTACATGTTCAGCTCCGGCCAAACGAAAGGTGACCTCAGGCCTCAAGGTAAGTTCCAGCGTTTCACGTCGGGGGAGTTGGGTGTGCAGTGGTTTCCATGAGGCCAGACTCCACCACGGAGTGCCTTAACTCTGCGACGCTCCTGGGGGCACACAGGATAGGAGCTCGTTCGCCAATTTCGCAGGATGACTTCTCTCCGTGCCGGAACGGCGGCTCCTGGCTTCTAGAGGAACCTTAGCCTACACAGGCCCCTGGAGGAAGCTCTTCACATTCAGAGCAAGGGCAACGTTCTGCTCTCTGGCTTGCCTGGCTTGAGTGCCCCAGTCGTCAAAGAGCCTCGCGAAAGCAGTGCTGCGCAGACTCCCTTTGCCAGTCGAACGGCCTCCTTGACTGAAAGAGAACTGCAGTGCCAAAAGGCACCGTGCTGACGACTGGCTCCAGGAAGAGACTCGGGACAGCACTCTCATAGAAGCGAAAGCTAGGCTGTGCGCCCAGCCTGAGGAGCAGTACGTACGTTTGCCACACTTCTTTACACAGCTAGGCATGAGCCGGAGAGCCTCGGTCACTGAGGCCTACCTAAGGGACTGCCACACTTACCCAGTAGCTCCCACGCAGAGGTCCCTGTGCCCAAACGGGCCTCCACGGAAGGGCCCTGTTCCTCCCGTTGTGTTTCCTTGAGGTAATCAGAAACCGCTGAGGATCCCTATAGGAGCTCCGGTTTGAAGCTGGGCGACCCTGGCTAAACCTTATTCCCCTCCGTGGTAAACGAGACAGTGGCGGGTCCTAAGCTGCCTGAAGTACACTGCTCGCGCCCACCTTCTCTTTGCTGCCGGAAGGCCTCCCACAAGAAGTCTGAGTTTACTCGTGACAGCAGAAGTCTGAGTTTACGCGTGTGAGGCCTGCTGCTCTCAGTTCCTTGCTGGGAGCTTCAGCAGGAGCGCTCGGGAGCTCGCCGGCACAAGAACTGTGAGTGCCCTCGCCCCACCCCGGCCTCAAGCAAAAGTCCAGATTTCCCCCGTCAGAGTGCCATAGGAGCGAAGAAGCATGCGTTAACGGAGGGCTTCAACAGTGCTAGGGCTTTATTTCACGAGACACCGTGCACTCACGTTCGTTGTAACAACTGTCAAAGGGCACTGGATGCCTTCCAACTCCTCTCTTGCGTTTGAGCCACAGGAAGTAAATGCATTCGTTTGATTAAGCTCCGTGAACGTGCAACGACGATGGCGAAGCGCTGCCCTGTTCGCTCGAAAGCTCTCGTTTGTACGGCCTTCACCCGGCCTCAAGGTACGCCGTTCTAAACAGCCTTACATTCCACGCTGGTGTGCCCCCAGTTGGGAATGTGGGCTCTTCTGTGAGACACCAATGTGCGTCCCAAAGGAAACCGGGGGGGGCGGGGGGCTCCCCCAGGACGCCTGCGTACGGCAGTCGGTTGCCAGATGTTTACTTCCAGCCGGAGAAAGAGAAAAAGGACAGCTTTCCCAGGGACAATTCTGGACCCTTGGGAACATCCAGAATCACCAAAGCCTAAACTTGGCACGGCCTGGGGAACGCTCTTCCGCACGTCCAGCAATCCCCACGTCAAAACCTTTCTCGGCAGAGGCAGGCACTCTCTCCCTTGTGCTAGATAGCTCGGCAGAGCCTTCCGAGAAACATGCTGCGTCATTCAGCTTGAAAGTGGGACGCGGATGGGAGAGTACGCTTTCTCCCCGTTTGGAGGCGCCGTGCGCTTGGCTTCAAAGCTGCCCGAACAGCACTAGCGGCCCGACGTCTCTGCACGGCAGGATTGTCGTTGTGGGCCGAGGCTGCGTGTTCTCTCAAAGCGGAAAACCGTGCTGGCAATACCTTGCTAGAAACTCCTCCCGCGGCACTACATGTTCAGCTCCGGCCAAACGAAAGGTGACCTCAGGCCTCAAGGTAAGTTCCAGCGTTTCACGTCGGGGGAGTTGGGTGTGCAGTGGTTTCCATGAGGCCAGACTCCACCACGGAGTGCCTTAACTCTGCGACGCTCCTGGGGGCACACAGGATAGGAGCTCGTTCGCCAATTTCGCAGGATGACTTCTCTCCGTGCCGGAACGGCGGCTCCTGGCTTCTAGAGGAACCTTAGCCTACAAAGGCCCCTGGAGGAAGCTCTTCACATTCAGAGCAAGGGCAACGTACTGCTCTCTGGCTTGCCTGGGTTGAGTGCCCCAGTCGTCAAAGAGCCTCGCGAAAGCAGTGCTGCGCAGACTCCCTTTGCCAGTCGAACGGCCTCCTAGACTGAAAGAGAACTGCAGTGCCAAAAGGCACCGTGCTGACGACTGGCTCCAGGAAGAGACTCGGGACAGCACTCTCATAGAAGCGAAAGCTAGGCTGTGCGCCCAGCCTGAGGAGCAGTACGTACGTTTGCCACACTTCTTTACACAGCTAGGCATGAGCCGGAGAGCCTCGGTCACTGAGGCCTACCTAAGGGACTGCCACACTTACCCAGTAGCTCCCACGCAGAGGTCCCTGTGCCCAAACGGGCCTCCACGGAAGGGCCCTGTTCCTCCCGTTGTGTTTCCTTGAGGTAATCAGAAACCGCTGAGGATCCCTATAGGAGCTCCGGTTTGAAGCTGGGCGACCCTGGCTAAACCTTATTCCCCTCCGTGGTAAACGAGACAGTGGCGGGTCCTAAGCTGCCTGAAGTACACTGCTCACGCCCACCTTCTCTTTGCTGCCGGAAGGCCTCCCACAAGAAGTCTGAGTTTACTCGTGACAGCAGAAGTCTGAGTTTACGCGTGTGAGGCCTGCTGCTCTCAGTTCCTTGCTGGGAGCTTCAGCAGGAGCGCTCGGGAGCTCGCCGGCACAAGAACTGTGAGTGCCCTCGCCCCACCCCGGCCTCAAGCAAAAGTCCAGATTTCCCCCGTCAGAGTGCCATAGGAGCGAAGAAGCATGCGTTAACGGAGGGCTTCAACAGTGCTAGGGCTTTATTTCACGAGACACCGTGCACTCACGTTCGTTGTAACAACTGTCAAAGGGCACTGGATGCCTTCCAACTCCTCTCTTGCGTTTGAGCCACAGGAAGTAAATGCATTCGTTTGATTAAGCTCCGTGAACGTGCAACGACGATGGCGAAGCGCTGCCCTGTTCGCTCGAAAGCTCTCGTTTGTACGGCCTTCACCCGGCCTCAAGGTACGCCGTTCTAAACAGCCTTACATTCCACGCTGGTGTGCCCCCAGTTGGGAATGTGGGCTCTTCTGTGAGACACCAATGTGCGTCCCAAAGGAAACCGGGGGGGGCGGGGGGCTCCCCCGGGACGCCTGCGTACGGCAGTCGGTTGCCAGATGTTTACTTCCAGCCGGAGAAAGAGAAAAAGGACAGCTTTCCCAGGGACAATTCTGGACCCTTGGGAACATCCAGAATCACCAAAGCCTAAACTTGGCACGGCCTGGGGAACGCTCTTCCGCACGTCCAGCAATCCCCACGTCAAAACCTTTCTCGGCAGAGGCAGGCACTCTCTCCCTTGTGCTAGATAGCTCGGCAGAGCCTTCCGAGAAACATGCTGCGTCATTCAGCTTGAAAGTGGGACGCGGATGGGAGAGTACGCTTTCTCCCCGTTTGGAGGCGCCGTGCGCTTGGCTTCAAAGCTGCCCGAACAGCACTAGCGGCCCGACGTCTCTGCACGGCAGGATTGTCGTTGTGGGCCGAAGCTGCGTGTTCTCTCAAAGCGGAAAACCGTGCTGGCAATACCTTGCTAGAAACTCCTCCCGCGGCACTACATGTTCAGCTCCGGCCAAACGAAAGGTGACCTCAGGCCTCAAGGTAAGTTCCAGCGTTTCACGTCGGGGGAGTTGGGTGTGCAGTGGTTTCCATGAGGCCAGACTCCACCACGGAGTGCCTTAACTCTGCGACGCTCCTGGGGGCACACAGGATAGGAGCTCGTTCGCCAATTTCGCAGGATGACTTCTCTCCGTGCCGGAACGGCGGCTCCTGGCTTCTAGAGGAACCTTAGCCTACACAGGCCCCTGGAGGAAGCTCTTCACATTCAGAGCAAGGGCAACGTACTGCTCTCCGGCTTGCCTGGGTTGAGTGCCCCAGTCGTCAAAGAGCCTCGCGAAAGCAGTGCTGCGCAGACTCCCTTTGCCAGTCGAACGGCCTCCTAGACTGAAAGAGAACTGCAGTGCCAAAAGGCACCGTGCTGACGACTGGCTCCAGGAAGAGACTCGGGACAGCACTCTCATAGAAGCGAAAGCTAGGCTGTGCGCCCAGCCTGAGGAGCAGTACGTACGTTTGCCACACTTCTTTACACAGCTAGGCATGAGCCGGAGAGCCTCGGTCACTGAGGCCTACCTAAGGGACTGCCACACTTACCCAGTAGCTCCCACGCAGAGGTCCCTGTGCCCAAACGGGCCTCCACGGAAGGGCCCTGTTCCTCCCGTTGTGTTTCCTTGAGGTAATCAGAAACCGCTGAGGATCCCTATAGGAGCTCCGGTTTGAAGCTGGGCGACCCTGGCTAAACCTTATTCCCCTCCGTGGTAAACGAGACAGTGGCGGGTCCTAAGCTGCCTGAAGGACACTGCTCGCGCCCACCTTCTCTTTGCTGCCGGAAGGCCTCCCACAAGAAGTTTGAGTTTACTCGTGACAGCAGAAGTCTGAGTTTACGCGTGTGAGGCCTGCTGCTCTCAGTTCCTTGCTGGGAGCTTCAGCAGGAGCGCTCGGGAGCTCGCCGGCCCAAGAACTGTGAGTGCCCTCGCCCCACCCCGGCCTCAAGCAAAAGTCCAGATTTCCCCCGTCAGAGTGCCATAGGAGCGAAGAAGCATGCGTTAACGGAGGGCTTCAACAGTGCTAGGGCTTTATTTCACGAGACACCGTGCACTCACGTTCGTTGTAACAACTGTCAAAGGGCACTGGATGCCTTCCAACTCCTCTCTTGCGTTTGAGCCACAGGAAGTAAATGCATTCGTTTGATTAAGCTCCGTGAACGTGCAACGACGATGGCGAAGCGCTGCCCTGTTCGCTCGAAAGCTCTCGTTTGTACGGCCTTCACCCGGCCTCAAGGTACGCCGTTCTAAACAGCCTTACATTCCACGCTGGTGTGCCCCCAGTTGGGAATGTGGGCTCTTCTGTGAGACACCAATGTGCGTCCCAAAGGAAACCGGGGGGGGCGGGGGGCTCCCCCGGGACGCCTGCGTACGGCAGTCGGTTGCCAGATGTTTACTTCCAGCCGGAGAAAGAGAAAAAGGACAGCTTTCCCAGGGACAATTCTGGACCCTTGGGAACATCCAGAATCACCAAAGCCTAAACTTGGCACGGCCTGGGGAACGCTCTTCCGCACGTCCAGCAATCCCCACGTCAAAACCTTTCTCGGCAGAGGCAGGCACTCTCTCCCTTGTGCTAGATAGCTCGGCAGAGCCTTCCGAGAAACATGCTGCGTCATTCAGCTTGAAAGTGGGACGCGGATGGGAGAGTACGCTTTCTCCCCGTTTGGAGGCGCCGTGCGCTTGGCTTCAAAGCTGCCCGAACAGCACTAGCGGCCCGACGTCTCTGCACGGCAGGATTGTCGTTGTGGGCCGAGGCTGCGTGTTCTCTCAAAGCGGAAAACCGTGCTGGCAATACCTTGCTAGAAACTCCTCCCGCGGCACTACATGTTCAGCTCCGGCCAAACGAAAGGTGACCTCAGGCCTCAAGGTAAGTTCCAGCGTTTCACGTCGGGGGAGTTGGGTGTGCAGTGGTTTCCATGAGGCCAGACTCCACCACGGAGTGCCTTAACTCTGCGACGCTCCTGGGGGCACACAGGATAGGAGCTCGTTCGCCAATTTCGCAGGATGACTTCTCTCCGTGCCGGAACGGCGGCTCCTGGCTTCTAGAGGAACCTTAGCCTACACAGGCCCCTGGAGGAAGCTCTTCACATTCAGAGCAAGGGCAACGTACTGCTCTCCGGCTTGCCTGGCTTGAGTGCCCCAGTCGTCAAAGAGCCTCGCGAAAGCAGTGCTGCGCAGACTCCCTTTGCCAGTCGAACGGCCTCCTAGACTGAAAGAGAACTGCAGTGCTAAAAGGCACCGTGCTGACGACTGGCTCCAGGAAGAGACTCGGGACAGCACTCTCATAGAAGCGAAAGCTAGGCTGTGCGCCCAGCCTGAGGAGCAGTACGTACGTTTGCCACACTTCTTTACACAGCTAGGCATGAGCCGGAGAGCCTCGGTCACTGAGGCCTACCTAAGGGACTGCCACACTTACCCAGTAGCTCCCACGCAGAGGTCCCTGTGCCCAAACGGGCCTCCACGGAAGGGCCCTGTTCCTCCCGTTGTGTTTCCTTGAGGTAATCAGAAACCGCTGAGGATCCCTATAGGAGCTCCGGTTTGAAGCTGGGCGACCCTGGCTAAACCTTATTCCCCTCCGTGGTAAACGAGACAGTGGCGGGTCCTAAGCTGCCTGAAGGACACTGCTCGCGCCCACCTTCTCTTTGCTGCCGGAAGGCCTCCCACAAGAAGTCTGAGTTTACTCGTGACAGCAGAAGTCTGAGTTTACGCGTGTGAGGCCTGCTGCTCTCAGTTCCTTGCTGGGAGCTTCAGCAGGAGCGCTCGGGAGCTCGCCGGCCCAAGAACTGTGAGTGCCCTCGCCCCACCCCGGCCTCAAGCAAAAGTCCAGATTTCCCCCGTCAGAGTGCCATAGGAGCGAAGAAGCATGCGTTAACGGAGGGCTTCAACAGTGCTAGGGCTTTATTTCACGAGACACCGTGCACTCACGTTCGTTGTAACAACTGTCAAAGGGCACTGGATGCCTTCCAACTCCTCTCTTGCGTTTGAGCCACAGGAAGTAAATGCATTCGTTTGATTAAGCTCCGTGAACGTGCAACGACGATGGCGAAGCGCTGCCCTGTTCGCTCGAAAGCTCTCGTTTGTACGGCCTTCACCCGGCCTCAAGGTACGCCGTTCTAAACAGCCTTACATTCCACGCTGGTGTGCCCCCAGTTGGGAATGTGGGCTCTTCTGTGAGACACCAATGTGCGTCCCAAAGGAAACCGGGGGTGGGGGGGGGCTCCCCCAGGACGCCTGCGTACGGCAGTCGGTTGCCAGATGTTTACTTCCAGCCGGAGAAAGAGAAAAAGGACAGCTTTCCCAGGGACAATTCTGGACCCTTGGGAACATCCAGAATCACCAAAGCCTAAACTTGGCACGGCCTGGGGAACGCTCTTCCGCACGTCCAGCAATCCCCACGTCAAAACCTTTCTCGGCAGAGGCAGGCACTCTCTCCCTTGTGCTAGATAGCTCGGCAGAGCCTTCCGAGAAACATGCTGCGTCATTCAGCTTGAAAGTGGGACGCGGATGGGAGAGTACGCTTTCTCCCCGTTTGGAGGCGCCGTGCGCTTGGCTTCAAAGCTGCCCGAACAGCACTAGCGGCCCGACGTCTCTGCACGGCAGGATTGTCGTTGTGGGCCGAGGCTGCGTGTTCTCTCAAAGCGGAAAACCGTGCTGGCAATACCTTGCTAGAAACTCCTCCCACGGCACTACATGTTCAGCTCCGGCCAAACGAAAGGTGACCTCAGGCCTCAAGGTAAGTTCCAGCGTTTCACGTCGGGGGAGTTGGGTGTGCAGTGGTTTCCATGAGGCCAGACTCCACCACGGAGTGCCTTAACTCTGCGACGCTCCTGGGGGCACACAGGATAGGAGCTCGTTCGCCAATTTCGCAGGATGACTTCTCTCCGTGCCGGAACGGCGGCTCCTGGCTTCTAGAGGAACCTTAGCCTACACAGGCCCCTGGAGGAAGCTCTTCACATTCAGAGCAAGGGCAACGTACTGCTCTCTGGCTTGCCTGGGTTGAGTGCCCCAGTCGTCAAAGAGCCTCGCGAAAGCAGTGCTGCGCAGACTCCCTTTGCCAGTCGAACGGCCTCCTTGACTGAAAGAGAACTGCAGTGCCAAAAGGCACCGTGCTGACGACTGGCTCCAGGAAGAGACTCGGGACAGCACTCTCATAGAAGCGAAAGCTAGGCTGTGCGCCCAGCCTGAGGAGCAGTACGTACGTTTGCCACACTTCTTTACACAGCTAGGCATGAGCCGGAGAGCCTCGGTCACTGAGGCCTACCTAAGGGACTGCCACACTTACCCAGTAGCTCCCACGCAGAGGTCCCTGTGCCCAAACGGGCCTCCACGGAAGGGCCCTGTTCCTCCCGTTGTGTTTCCTTGAGGTAATCAGAAACCGCTGAGGATCCCTATAGGAGCTCCGGTTTGAAGCTGGGCGACCCTGGCTAAACCTTATTCCCCTCCGTGGTAAACGAGACAGTGGCGGGTCCTAAGCTGCCTGAAGTACACTGCTCGCGCCCACCTTCTCTTTGCTGCCGGAAGGCCTCCCACAAGAAGTCTGAGTTTACTCGTGACAGCAGAAGTCTGAGTTTACGCGTGTGAGGCCTGCTGCTCTCAGTTCCTTGCTGGGAGCTTCAGCAGGAGCGCTCGGGAGCTCGCCGGCACAAGAACTGTGAGTGCCCTCGCCCCACCCCGGCCTCAAGCAAAAGTCCAGATTTCCCCCGTCAGAGTGCCATAGGAGCGAAGAAGCATGCGTTAACGGAGGGCTTCAACAGTGCTAGGGCTTTATTTCACGAGACACCGTGCACTCACGTTCGTTGTAACAACTGTCAAAGGGCACTGGATGCCTTCCAACTCCTCTCTTGCGTTTGAGCCACAGGAAGTAAATGCATTCGTTTGATTAAGCTCCGTGAACGTGCAACGACGATGGCGAAGCGCTGCCCTGTTCGCTCGAAAGCTCTCGTTTGTACGGCCTTCACCCGGCCTCAAGGTACGCCGTTCTAAACAGCCTTACATTCCACGCTGGTGTGCCCCCAGTTGGGAATGTGGGCTCTTCTGTGAGACACCAATGTGCGTCCCAAAGGAAACCGGGGGGGGCGGGGGGCTCCCCCGGGACGCCTGCGTACGGCAGTCGGTTGCCAGATGTTTACTTCCAGCCGGAGAAAGAGAAAAAGGACAGCTTTCCCAGGGACAATTCTGGACCCTTGGGAACATCCAGAATCACCAAAGCCTAAACTTGGCACGGCCTGGGGAACGCTCTTCCGCACGTCCAGCAATCCCCACGTCAAAACCTTTCTCGGCAGAGGCAGGCACTCTCTCCCTTGTGCTAGATAGCTCGGCAGAGCCTTCCGAGAAACATGCTGCGTCATTCAGCTTGAAAGTGGGACGCGGATGGGAGAGTACGCTTTCTCCCCGTTTGGAGGCGCCGTGCGCTTGGCTTCAAAGCTGCCCGAACAGCACTAGCGGCCCGACGTCTCTGCACGGCAGGATTGTCGTTGTGGGCCGAGGCTGCGTGTTCTCTCAAAGCGGAAAACCGTGCTGGCAATACCTTGCTAGAAACTCCTCCCGCGGCACTACATGTTCAGCTCCGGCCAAACGAAAGGTGACCTCAGGCCTCAAGGTAAGTTCCAGCGTTTCACGTCGGGGGAGTTGGGTGTGCAGTGGTTTCCATGAGGCCAGACTCCACCACGGAGTGCCTTAACTCTGCGACGCTCCTGGGGGCACACAGGATAGGAGCTCGTTCGCCAATTTCGCAGGATGACTTCTCTCCGTGCCGGAACGGCGGCTCCTGGCTTCTAGAGGAACCTTAGCCTACACAGGCCCCTGGAGGAAGCTCTTCACATTCAGAGCAAGGGCAACGTACTGCTCTCTGGCTTGCCTGGGTTGAGTGCCCCAGTCGTCAAAGAGCCTCGCGAAAGCAGTGCTGCGCAGACTCCCTTTGCCAGTCGAACGGCCTCCTTGACTGAAAGAGAACTGCAGTGCCAAAAGGCACCGTGCTGACGACTGGCTCCAGGAAGAGACTCGGGACAGCACTCTCATAGAAGCGAAAGCTAGGCTGTGCGCCCAGCCTGAGGAGCAGTACGTACGTTTGCCACACTTCTTTACACAGCTAGGCATGAGCCGGAGAGCCTCGGTCACTGAGGCCTACCTAAGGGACTGCCACACTTACCCAGTAGCTCCCACGCAGAGGTCCCTGTGCCCAAACGGGCCTCCACGGAAGGGCCCTGTTCCTCCCGTTGTGTTTCCTTGAGGTAATCAGAAACCGCTGAGGATCCCTATAGGAGCTCCGGTTTGAAGCTGGGCGACCCTGGCTAAACCTTATTCCCCTCCGTGGTAAACGAGACAGTGGCGGGTCCTAAGCTGCCTGAAGTACACTGCTCGCGCCCACCTTCTCTTTGCTGCCGGAAGGCCTCCCACAAGAAGTCTGAGTTTACTCGTGACAGCAGAAGTCTGAGTTTACGCGTGTGAGGCCTGCTGCTCTCAGTTCCTTGCTGGGAGCTTCAGCAGGAGCGCTCGGGAGCTCGCCGGCCCAAGAACTGTGAGTGCCCTCGCCCCACCCCGGCCTCAAGCAAAAGTCCAGATTTCCCCCGTCAGAGTGCCATAGGAGCGAAGAAGCATGCGTTAACGGAGGGCTTCAACAGTGCTAGGGCTTTATTTCACGAGACACCGTGCACTCACGTTCGTTGTAACAACTGTCAAAGGGCACTGGATGCCTTCCAACTCCTCTCTTGCGTTTGAGCCACAGGAAGTAAATGCATTCGTTTGATTAAGCTCCGTGAACGTGCAACGACGATGGCGAAGCGCTGCCCTGTTCGCTCGAAAGCTCTCGTTTGTACGGCCTTCACCCGGCCTCAAGGTACGCCGTTCTAAACAGCCTTACATTCCACGCTGGTGTGCCCCCAGTTGGGAATGTGGGCTCTTCTGTGAGACACCAATGTGCGTCCCAAAGGAAACCGGGGGGGGCGGGGGGCTCCCCCGGGACGCCTGCGTACGGCAGTCGGTTGCCAGATGTTTACTTCCAGCCGGAGAAAGAGAAAAAGGACAGCTTTCCCAGGGACAATTCTGGACCCTTGGGAACATCCAGAATCACCAAAGCCTAAACTTGGCACGGCCTGGGGAACGCTCTTCCGCACGTCCAGCAATCCCCACGTCAAAACCTTTCTCGGCAGAGGCAGGCACTCTCTCCCTTGTGCTAGATAGCTCGGCAGAGCCTTCCGAGAAACATGCTGCGTCATTCAGCTTGAAAGTGGGACGCGGATGGGAGAGTACGCTTTCTCCCCGTTTGGAGGCGCCGTGCGCTTGGCTTCAAAGCTGCCCGAACAGCACTAGCGGCCCGACGTCTCTGCACGGCAGGATTGTCGTTGTGGGCCGAGGCTGCGTGTTCTCTCAAAGCGGAAAACCGTGCTGGCAATACCTTGCTAGAAACTCCTCCCGCGGCACTACATGTTCAGCTCCGGCCAAACGAAAGGTGACCTCAGGCCTCAAGGTAAGTTCCAGCGTTTCACGTCGGGGGAGTT
Organism: Grampus griseus; assembly: GCF_964374135.1. Classification (NCBI taxonomy): domain Eukaryota; kingdom Metazoa; phylum Chordata; class Mammalia; order Artiodactyla; family Delphinidae; genus Grampus; species Grampus griseus. The sequence continues at coordinate 57,212,260 of NC_139008.1, forward strand.
GGGTGTGCAGTGGTTTCCATGAGGCCAGACTCCACCACGGAGTGCCTTAACTCTGCGACGCTCCTGGGGGCACACAGGATAGGAGCTCGTTCGCCAATTTCGCAGGATGACTTCTCTCCGTGCCGGAACGGCGGCTCCTGGCTTCTAGAGGAACCTTAGCCTACACAGGCCCCTGGAGGAAGCTCTTCACATTCAGAGCAAGGGCAACGTTCTGCTCTCCGGCTTGCCTGGGTTGAGTGCCCCAGTCGTCAAAGAGCCTCGCGAAAGCAGTGCTGCGCAGACTCCCTTTGCCAGTCGAACGGCCTCCTTGACTGAAAGAGAACTGCAGTGCCAAAAGGCACCGTGCTGACGACTGGCTCCAGGAAGAGACTCGGGACAGCACTCTCATAGAAGCGAAAGCTAGGCTGTGCGCCCAGCCTGAGGAGCAGTACGTACGTTTGCCACACTTCTTTACACAGCTAGGCATGAGCCGGAGAGCCTCGGTCACTGAGGCCTACCTAAGGGACTGCCACACTTACCCAGTAGCTCCCACGCAGAGGTCCCTGTGCCCAAACGGGCCTCCACGGAAGGGCCCTGTTCCTCCCGTTGTGTTTCCTTGAGGTAATCAGAAACCGCTGAGGATCCCTATAGGAGCTCCGGTTTGAAGCTGGGCGACCCTGGCTAAACCTTATTCCCCTCCGTGGTAAACGAGACAGTGGCGGGTCCTAAGCTGCCTGAAGGACACTGCTCGCGCCCACCTTCTCTTTGCTGCCGGAAGGCCTCCCACAAGAAGTCTGAGTTTACTCGTGACAGCAGAAGTCTGAGTTTACGCGTGTGAGGCCTGCTGCTCTCAGTTCCTTGCTGGGAGCTTCAGCAGGAGCGCTCGGGAGCTCGCCGGCACAAGAACTGTGAGTGCCCTCGCCCCACCCCGGCCTCAAGCAAAAGTCCAGATTTCCCCCGTCAGAGTGCCATAGGAGCGAAGAAGCATGCGTTAACGGAGGGCTTCAACAGTGCTAGGGCTTTATTTCACGAGACACCGTGCACTCACGTTCGTTGTAACAACTGTCAAAGGGCACTGGATGCCTTCCAACTCCTCTCTTGCGTTTGAGCCACAGGAAGTAAATGCATTCGTTTGATTAAGCTCCGTGAACGTGCAACGACGATGGCGAAGCGCTGCCCTGTTCGCTCGAAAGCTCTCGTTTGTACGGCCTTCACCCGGCCTCAAGGTACGCCGTTCTAAACAGCCTTACATTCCACGCTGGTGTGCCCCCAGTTGGGAATGTGGGCTCTTCTGTGAGACACCAATGTGCGTCCCAAAGGAAACCGGGGGGGGCGGGGGGCTCCCCCGGGACGCCTGCGTACGGCAGTCGGTTGCCAGATGTTTACTTCCAGCCGGAGAAAGAGAAAAAGGACAGCTTTCCCAGGGACAATTCTGGACCCTTGGGAACATCCAGAATCACCAAAGCCTAAACTTGGCACGGCCTGGGGAACGCTCTTCCGCACGTCCAGCAATCCCCACGTCAAAACCTTTCTCGGCAGAGGCAGGCACTCTCTCCCTTGTGCTAGATAGCTCGGCAGAGCCTTCCGAGAAACATGCTGCGTCATTCAGCTTGAAAGTGGGACGCGGATGGGAGAGTACGCTTTCTCCCCGTTTGGAGGCGCCGTGCGCTTGGCTTCAAAGCTGCCCGAACAGCACTAGCGGCCCGACGTCTCTGCACGGCAGGATTGTCGTTGTGGGCCGAGGCTGCGTGTTCTCTCAAAGCGGAAAACCGTGCTGGCAATACCTTGCTAGAAACTCCTCCCGCGGCACTACATGTTCAGCTCCGGCCAAACGAAAGGTGACCTCAGGCCTCAAGGTAAGTTCCAGCGTTTCACGTCGGGGGAGTTGGGTGTGCAGTGGTTTCCATGAGGCCAGACTCCACCACGGAGTGCCTTAACTCTGCGACGCTCCTGGGGGCACACAGGATAGGAGCTCGTTCGCCAATTTCGCAGGATGACTTCTCTCCGTGCCGGAACGGCGGCTCCTGGCTTCTAGAGGAACCTTAGCCTACACAGGCCCCTGGAGGAAGCTCTTCACATTCAGAGCAAGGGCAACGTTCTGCTCTCCGGCTTGCCTGGGTTGAGTGCCCCAGTCGTCAAAGAGCCTCGCGAAAGCAGTGCTGCGCAGACTCCCTTTGCCAGTCGAACGGCCTCCTTGACTGAAAGAGAACTGCAGTGCCAAAAGGCACCGTGCTGACGACTGGCTCCAGGAAGAGACTCGGGACAGCACTCTCATAGAAGCGAAAGCTAGGCTGTGCGCCCAGCCTGAGGAGCAGTACGTACGTTTGCCACACTTCTTTACACAGCTAGGCATGAGCCGGAGAGCCTCGGTCACTGAGGCCTACCTAAGGGACTGCCACACTTACCCAGTAGCTCCCACGCAGAGGTCCCTGTGCCCAAACGGGCCTCCACGGAAGGGCCCTGTTCCTCCCGTTGTGTTTCCTTGAGGTAATCAGAAACCGCTGAGGATCCCTATAGGAGCTCCGGTTTGAAGCTGGGCGACCCTGGCTAAACCTTATTCCCCTCCGTGGTAAACGAGACAGTGGCGGGTCCTAAGCTGCCTGAAGGACACTGCTCGCGCCCACCTTCTCTTTGCTGCCGGAAGGCCTCCCACAAGAAGTCTGAGTTTACTCGTGACAGCAGAAGTCTGAGTTTACGCGTGTGAGGCCTGCTGCTCTCAGTTCCTTGCTGGGAGCTTCAGCAGGAGCGCTCGGGAGCTCGCCGGCACAAGAACTGTGAGTGCCCTCGCCCCACCCCGGCCTCAAGCAAAAGTCCAGATTTCCCCCGTCAGAGTGCCATAGGAGCGAAGAAGCATGCGTTAACGGAGGGCTTCAACAGTGCTAGGGCTTTATTTCACGAGACACCGTGCACTCACGTTCGTTGTAACAACTGTCAAAGGGCACTGGATGCCTTCCAACTCCTCTCTTGCGTTTGAGCCACAGGAAGTAAATGCATTCGTTTGATTAAGCTCCGTGAACGTGCAACGACGATGGCGAAGCGCTGCCCTGTTCGCTCGAAAGCTCTCGTTTGTACGGCCTTCACCCGGCCTCAAGGTACGCCGTTCTAAACAGCCTTACATTCCACGCTGGTGTGCCCCCAGTTGGGAATGTGGGCTCTTCTGTGAGACACCAATGTGCGTCCCAAAGGAAACCGGGGGTGGGGGGGGGGCTCCCCCGGGACGCCTGCGTACGGCAGTCGGTTGCCAGATGTTTACTTCCAGCCGGAGAAAGAGAAAAAGGACAGCTTTCCCAGGGACAATTCTGGACCCTTGGGAACATCCAGAATCACCAAAGCCTAAACTTGGCACGGCCTGGGGAACGCTCTTCCGCACGTCCAGCAATCCCCACGTCAAAACCTTTCTCGGCAGAGGCAGGCACTCTCTCCCTTGTGCTAGATAGCTCGGCAGAGCCTTCCGAGAAACATGCTGCGTCATTCAGCTTGAAAGTGGGACGCGGATGGGAGAGTACGCTTTCTCCCCGTTTGGAGGCGCCGTGCGCTTGGCTTCGAAGCTGCCCGAACAGCACTAGCGGCCCGACGTCTCTGCACGGCAGGATTGTCGTTGTGGGCCGAGGCTGCGTGTTCTCTCAAAGCGGAAAACCGTGCTGGCAATACCTTGCTAGAAACTCCTCCCACGGCACTACATGTTCAGCTCCGGCCAAACGAAAGGTGACCTCAGGCCTCAAGGTAAGTTCCAGCGTTTCACGTCGGGGGAGTTGGGTGTGCAGTGGTTTCCATGAGGCCAGACTCCACCACGGAGTGCCTTAACTCTGCGACGCTCCTGGGGGCACACAGGATAGGAGCTCGTTCGCCAATTTCGCAGGATGACTTCTCTCCGTGCCGGAACGGCGGCTCCTGGCTTCTAGAGGAACCTTAGCCTACACAGGCCCCTGGAGGAAGCTCTTCACATTCAGAGCAAGGGCAACGTACTGCTCTCTGGCTTGCCTGGCTTGAGTGCCCCAGTCGTCAAAGAGCCTCGCGAAAGCAGTGCTGCGCAGACTCCCTTTGCCAGTCGAACGGCCTCCTTGACTGAAAGAGAACTGCAGTGCCAAAAGGCACCGTGCTGACGACTGGCTCCAGGAAGAGACTCGGGACAGCACTCTCATAGAAGCGAAAGCTAGGCTGTGCGCCCAGCCTGAGGAGCAGTACGTACGTTTGCCACACTTCTTTACACAGCTAGGCATGAGCCGGAGAGCCTCGGTCACTGAGGCCTACCTAAGGGACTGCCACACTTACCCAGTAGCTCCCACGCAGAGGTCCCTGTGCCCAAACGGGCCTCCACGGAAGGGCCCTGTTCCTCCCGTTGTGTTTCCTTGAGGTAATCAGAAACCGCTGAGGATCCCTATAGGAGCTCCGGTTTGAAGCTGGGCGACCCTGGCTAAACCTTATTCCCCTCCGTGGTAAACGAGACAGTGGCGGGTCCTAAGCTGCCTGAAGTACACTGCTCGCGCCCACCTTCTCTTTGCTGCCGGAAGGCCTCCCACAAGAAGTCTGAGTTTACTCGTGACAGCAGAAGTCTGAGTTTACGCGTGTGAGGCCTGCTGCTCTCAGTTCCTTGCTGGGAGCTTCAGCAGGAGCGCTCGGGAGCTCGCCGGCCCAAGAACTGTGAGTGCCCTCGCCCCACCCCGGCCTCAAGCAAAAGTCCAGATTTCCCCCGTCAGAGTGCCATAGGAGCGAAGAAGCATGCGTTAACGGAGGGCTTCAACAGTGCTAGGGCTTTATTTCACGAGACACCGTGCACTCACGTTCGTTGTAACAACTGTCAAAGGGCACTGGATGCCTTCCAACTCCTCTCTTGCGTTTGAGCCACAGGAAGTAAATGCATTCGTTTGATTAAGCTCCGTGAACGTGCAACGACGATGGCGAAGCGCTGCCCTGTTCGCTCGAAAGCTCTCGTTTGTACGGCCTTCACCCGGCCTCAAGGTACGCCGTTCTAAACAGCCTTACATTCCACGCTGGTGTGCCCCCAGTTGGGAATGTGGGCTCTTCTGTGAGACACCAATGTGCGTCCCAAAGGAAACCGGGGGGGGCGGGGGGCTCCCCCGGGACGCCTGCGTACGGCAGTCGGTTGCCAGATGTTTACTTCCAGCCGGAGAAAGAGAAAAAGGACAGCTTTCCCAGGGACAATTCTGGACCCTTGGGAACATCCAGAATCACCAAAGCCTAAACTTGGCACGGCCTGGGGAACGCTCTTCCGCACGTCCAGCAATCCCCACGTCAAAACCTTTCTCGGCAGAGGCAGGCACTCTCTCCCTTGTGCTAGATAGCTCGGCAGAGCCTTCCGAGAAACATGCTGCGTCATTCAGCTTGAAAGTGGGACGCGGATGGGAGAGTACGCTTTCTCCCCGTTTGGAGGCGCCGTGCGCTTGGCTTCAAAGCTGCCCGAACAGCACTAGCGGCCCGACGTCTCTGCACGGCAGGATTGTCGTTGTGGGCCGAGGCTGCGTGTTCTCTCAAAGCGGAAAACCGTGCTGGCAATACCTTGCTAGAAACTCCTCCCGCGGCACTACATGTTCAGCTCCGGCCAAACGAAAGGTGACCTCAGGCCTCAAGGTAAGTTCCAGCGTTTCACGTCGGGGGAGTTGGGTGTGCAGTGGTTTCCATGAGGCCAGACTCCACCACGGAGTGCCTTAACTCTGCGACGCTCCTGGGGGCACACAGGATAGGAGCTCGTTCGCCAATTTCGCAGGATGACTTCTCTCCGTGCCGGAACGGCGGCTCCTGGCTTCTAGAGGAACCTTAGCCTACACAGGCCCCTGGAGGAAGCTCTTCACATTCAGAGCAAGGGCAACGTTCTGCTCTCCGGCTTGCCTGGGTTGAGTGCCCCAGTCGTCAAAGAGCCTCGCGAAAGCAGTGCTGCGCAGACTCCCTTTGCCAGTCGAACGGCCTCCTTGACTGAAAGAGAACTGCAGTGCCAAAAGGCACCGTGCTGACGACTGGCTCCAGGAAGAGACTCGGGACAGCACTCTCATAGAAGCGAAAGCTAGGCTGTGCGCCCAGCCTGAGGAGCAGTACGTACGTTTGCCACACTTCTTTACACAGCTAGGCATGAGCCGGAGAGCCTCGGTCACTGAGGCCTACCTAAGGGACTGCCACACTTACCCAGTAGCTCCCACGCAGAGGTCCCTGTGCCCAAACGGGCCTCCACGGAAGGGCCCTGTTCCTCCCGTTGTGTTTCCTTGAGGTAATCAGAAACCGCTGAGGATCCCTATAGGAGCTCCGGTTTGAAGCTGGGCGACCCTGGCTAAACCTTATTCCCCTCCGTGGTAAACGAGACAGTGGCGGGTCCTAAGCTGCCTGAAGTACACTGCTCGCGCCCACCTTCTCTTTGCTGCCGGAAGGCCTCCCACAAGAAGTCTGAGTTTACTCGTGACAGCAGAAGTCTGAGTTTACGCGTGTGAGGCCTGCTGCTCTCAGTTCCTTGCTGGGAGCTTCAGCAGGAGCGCTCGGGAGCTCGCCGGCACAAGAACTGTGAGTGCCCTCGCCCCACCCCGGCCTCAAGCAAAAGTCCAGATTTCCCCCGTCAGAGTGCCATAGGAGCGAAGAAGCATGCGTTAACGGAGGGCTTCAACAGTGCTAGGGCTTTATTTCACGAGACACCGTGCACTCACGTTCGTTGTAACAACTGTCAAAGGGCACTGGATGCTTTCCAACTCCTCTCTTGCGTTTGAGCCACAGGAAGTAAATGCATTCGTTTGATTAAGCTCCGTGAACGTGCAACGACGATGGCGAAGCGCTGCCCTGTTCGCTCGAAAGCTCTCGTTTGTACGGCCTTCACCCGGCCTCAAGGTACGCCGTTCTAAACAGCCTTACATTCCACGCTGGTGTGCCCCCAGTTGGGAATGTGGGCTCTTCTGTGAGACACCAATGTGCGTCCCAAAGGAAACCGGGGGTGGGGGGGGGCTCCCCCAGGACGCCTGCGTACGGCAGTCGGTTGCCAGATGTTTACTTCCAGCCGGAGAAAGAGAAAAAGGACAGCTTTCCCAGGGACAATTCTGGACCCTTGGGAACATCCAGAATCACCAAAGCCTAAACTTGGCACGGCCTGGGGAACGCTCTTCCGCACGTCCAGCAATCCCCACGTCAAAACCTTTCTCGGCAGAGGCAGGCACTCTCTCCCTTGTGCTAGATAGCTCGGCAGAGCCTTCCGAGAAACATGCTGCGTCATTCAGCTTGAAAGTGGGACGCGGATGGGAGAGTACGCTTTCTCCCCGTTTGGAGGCGCCGTGCGCTTGGCTTCAAAGCTGCCCGAACAGCACTAGCGGCCCGACGTCTCTGCACGGCAGGATTGTCGTTGTGGGCCGAGGCTGCGTGTTCTCTCAAAGCGGAAAACCGTGCTGGCAATACCTTGCTAGAAACTCCTCCCACGGCACTACATGTTCAGCTCCGGCCAAACGAAAGGTGACCTCAGGCCTCAAGGTAAGTTCCAGCGTTTCACGTCGGGGGAGTTGGGTGTGCAGTGGTTTCCATGAGGCCAGACTCCACCACGGAGTGCCTTAACTCTGCGACGCTCCTGGGGGCACACAGGATAGGAGCTCGTTCGCCAATTTCGCAGGATGACTTCTCTCCGTGCCGGAACGGCGGCTCCTGGCTTCTAGAGGAACCTTAGCCTACACAGGCCCCTGGAGGAAGCTCTTCACATTCAGAGCAAGGGCAACGTTCTGCTCTCTGGCTTGCCTGGGTTGAGTGCCCCAGTCGTCAAAGAGCCTCGCGAAAGCAGTGCTGCGCAGACTCCCTTTGCCAGTCGAACGGCCTCCTTGACTGAAAGAGAACTGCAGTGCCAAAAGGCACCGTGCTGACGACTGGCTCCAGGAAGAGACTCGGGACAGCACTCTCATAGAAGCGAAAGCTAGGCTGTGCGCCCAGCCTGAGGAGCAGTACGTACGTTTGCCACACTTCTTTACACAGCTAGGCATGAGCCGGAGAGCCTCGGTCACTGAGGCCTACCTAAGGGACTGCCACACTTACCCAGTAGCTCCCACGCAGAGGTCCCTGTGCCCAAACGGGCCTCCACGGAAGGGCCCTGTTCCTCCCGTTGTGTTTCCTTGAGGTAATCAGAAACCGCTGAGGATCCCTATAGGAGCTCCGGTTTGAAGCTGGGCGACCCTGGCTAAACCTTATTCCCCTCCGTGGTAAACGAGACAGTGGCAGGTCCTAAGCTGCCTGAAGTACACTGCTCGCGCCCACCTTCTCTTTGCTGCCGGAAGGCCTCCCACAAGAAGTCTGAGTTTACTCGTGACAGCAGAAGTCTGAGTTTACGCGTGTGAGGCCTGCTGCTCTCAGTTCCTTGCTGGGAGCTTCAGCAGGAGCGCTCGGGAGCTCGCCGGCACAAGAACTGTGAGTGCCCTCGCCCCACCCCGGCCTCAAGCAAAAGTCCAGATTTCCCCCGTCAGAGTGCCATAGGAGCGAAGAAGCATGCGTTAACGGAGGGCTTCAACAGTGCTAGGGCTTTATTTCACGAGACACCGTGCACTCACGTTCGTTGTAACAACTGTCAAAGGGCACTGGATGCCTTCCAACTCCTCTCTTGCGTTTGAGCCACAGGAAGTAAATGCATTCGTTTGATTAAGCTCCGTGAACGTGCAACGACGATGGCGAAGCGCTGCCCTGTTCGCTCGAAAGCTCTCGTTTGTACGGCCTTCACCCGGCCTCAAGGTACGCCGTTCTAAACAGCCTTACATTCCACGCTGGTGTGCCCCCAGTTGGGAATGTGGGCTCTTCTGTGAGACACCAATGTGCGTCCCAAAGGAAACCGGGGGTGGGGGGGGGCTCTCCCGGGACGCCTGCGTACGGCAGTCGGTTGCCAGATGTTTACTTCCAGCCGGAGAAAGAGAAAAAGGACAGCTTTCCCAGGGACAATTCTGGACCCTTGGGAACATCCAGAATCACCAAAGCCTAAACTTGGCACGGCCTGGGGAACGCTCTTCCGCACGTCCAGCAATCCCCACGTCAAAACCTTTCTCGGCAGAGGCAGGCACTCTCTCCCTTGTGCTAGATAGCTCGGCAGAGCCTTCCGAGAAACATGCTGCGTCATTCAGCTTGAAAGTGGGACGCGGATGGGAGAGTACGCTTTCTCCCCGTTTGGAGGCGCCGTGCGCTTGGCTTCAAAGCTGCCCGAACAGCACTAGCGGCCCGACGTCTCTGCACGGCAGGATTGTCGTTGTGGGCCGAGGCTGCGTGTTCTCTCAAAGCGGAAAACCGTGCTGGCAATACCTTGCTAGAAACTCCTCCCACGGCACTACATGTTCAGCTCCGGCCAAACGAAAGGTGACCTCAGGCCTCAAGGTAAGTTCCAGCGTTTCACGTCGGGGGAGTTGGGTGTGCAGTGGTTTCCATGAGGCCAGACTCCACCACGGAGTGCCTTAACTCTGCGACGCTCCTGGGGGCACACAGGATAGGAGCTCGTTCGCCAATTTCGCAGGATGACTTCTCTCCGTGCCGGAACGGCGGCTCCTGGCTTCTAGAGGAACCTTAGCCTACACAGGCCCCTGGAGGAAGCTCTTCACATTCAGAGCAAGGGCAACGTTCTGCTCTCTGGCTTGCCTGGGTTGAGTGCCCCAGTCGTCAAAGAGCCTCGCGAAAGCAGTGCTGCGCAGACTCCCTTTGCCAGTCGAACGGCCTCCTTGACTGAAAGAGAACTGCAGTGCCAAAAGGCACCGTGCTGACGACTGGCTCCAGGAAGAGACTCGGGACAGCACTCTCATAGAAGCGAAAGCTAGGCTGTGCGCCCAGCCTGAGGAGCAGTACGTACGTTTGCCACACTTCTTTACACAGCTAGGCATGAGCCGGAGAGCCTCGGTCACTGAGGCCTACCTAAGGGACTGCCACACTTACCCAGTAGCTCCCACGCAGAGGTCCCTGTGCCCAAACGGGCCTCCACGGAAGGGCCCTGTTCCTCCCGTTGTGTTTCCTTGAGGTAATCAGAAACCGCTGAGGATCCCTATAGGAGCTCCGGTTTGAAGCTGGGCGACCCTGGCTAAACCTTATTCCCCTCCGTGGTAAACGAGACAGTGGCGGGTCCTAAGCTGCCTGAAGTACACTGCTCGCGCCCACCTTCTCTTTGCTGCCGGAAGGCCTCCCACAAGAAGTCTGAGTTTACTCGTGACAGCAGAAGTCTGAGTTTACGCGTGTGAGGCCTGCTGCTCTCAGTTCCTTGCTGGGAGCTTCAGCAGGAGCGCTCGGGAGCTCGCCGGCACAAGAACTGTGAGTGCCCTCGCCCCACCCCGGCCTCAAGCAAAAGTCCAGATTTCCCCCGTCAGAGTGCCATAGGAGCGAAGAAGCATGCGTTAACGGAGGGCTTCAACAGTGCTAGGGCTTTATTTCACGAGACACCGTGCACTCACGTTCGTTGTAACAACTGTCAAAGGGCACTGGATGCCTTCCAACTCCTCTCTTGCGTTTGAGCCACAGGAAGTAAATGCATTCGTTTGATTAAGCTCCGTGAACGTGCAACGACGATGGCGAAGCGCTGCCCTGTTCGCTCGAAAGCTCTCGTTTGTACGGCCTTCACCCGGCCTCAAGGTACGCCGTTCTAAACAGCCTTACATTCCACGCTGGTGTGCCCCCAGTTGGGAATGTGGGCTCTTCTGTGAGACACCAATGTGCGTCCCAAAGGAAACCGGGGGGGGCGCGGGGGGCTCCCCCAGGACGCCTGCGTACGGCAGTCGGTTGCCAGATGTTTACTTCCAGCCGGAGAAAGAGAAAAAGGACAGCTTTCCCAGGGACAATTCTGGACCCTTGGGAACATCCAGAATCACCAAAGCCTAAACTTGGCACGGCCTGGGGAACGCTCTTCCGCACGTCCAGCAATCCCCACGTCAAAACCTTTCTCGGCAGAGGCAGGCACTCTCTCCCTTGTGCTAGATAGCTCGGCAGAGCCTTCCGAGAAACATGCTGCGTCATTCAGCTTGAAAGTGGGACGCGGATGGGAGAGTACGCTTTCTCCCCGTTTGGAGGCGCCGTGCGCTTGGCTTCAAAGCTGCCCGAACAGCACTAGCGGCCCGACGTCTCTGCACGGCAGGATTGTCGTTGTGGGCCGAGGCTGCGTGTTCTCTCAAAGCGGAAAACCGTGCTGGCAATACCTTGCTAGAAACTCCTCCCACGGCACTACATGTTCAGCTCCGGCCAAACGAAAGGTGACCTCAGGCCTCAAGGTAAGTTCCAGCGTTTCACGTCGGGGGAGTTGGGTGTGCAGTGGTTTCCATGAGGCCAGACTCCACCACGGAGTGCCTTAACTCTGCGACGCTCCTGGGGGCACACAGGATAGGAGCTCGTTCGCCAATTTCGCAGGATGACTTCTCTCCGTGCCGGAACGGCGGCTCCTGGCTTCTAGAGGAACCTTAGCCTACACAGGCCCCTGGAGGAAGCTCTTCACATTCAGAGCAAGGGCAACGTTCTGCTCTCCGGCTTGCCTGGGTTGAGTGCCCCAGTCGTCAAAGAGCCTCGCGAAAGCAGTGCTGCGCAGACTCCCTTTGCCAGTCGAACGGCCTCCTTGACTGAAAGAGAACTGCAGTGCCAAAAGGCACCGTGCTGACGACTGGCTCCAGGAAGAGACTCGGGACAGCACTCTCATAGAAGCGAAAGCTAGGCTGTGCGCCCAGCCTGAGGAGCAGTACGTACGTTTGCCACACTTCTTTACACAGCTAGGCATGAGCCGGAGAGCCTCGGTCACTGAGGCCTACCTAAGGGACTGCCACACTTACCCAGTAGCTCCCACGCAGAGGTCCCTGTGCCCAAACGGGCCTCCACGGAAGGGCCCTGTTCCTCCCGTTGTGTTTCCTTGAGGTAATCAGAAACCGCTGAGGATCCCTATAGGAGCTCCGGTTTGAAGCTGGGCGACCCTGGCTAAACCTTATTCCCCTCCGTGGTAAACGAGACAGTGGCGGGTCCTAAGCTGCCTGAAGTACACTGCTCGCGCCCACCTTCTCTTTGCTGCCGGAAGGCCTCCCACAAGAAGTCTGAGTTTACTCGTGACAGCAGAAGTCTGAGTTTACGCGTGTGAGGCCTGCTGCTCTCAGTTCCTTGCTGGGAGCTTCAGCAGGAGCGCTCGGGAGCTCGCCGGCACAAGAACTGTGAGTGCCCTCGCCCCACCCCGGCCTCAAGCAAAAGTCCAGATTTCCCCCGTCAGAGTGCCATAGGAGCGAAGAAGCATGCGTTAACGGAGGGCTTCAACAGTGCTAGGGCTTTATTTCACGAGACACCGTGCACTCACGTTCGTTGTAACAACTGTCAAAGGGCACTGGATGCCTTCCAACTCCTCTCTTGCGTTTGAGCCACAGGAAGTAAATGCATTCGTTTGATTAAGCTCCGTGAACGTGCAACGACGATGGCGAAGCGCTGCCCTGTTCGCTCGAAAGCTCTCGTTTGTACGGCCTTCACCCGGCCTCAAGGTACGCCGTTCTAAACAGCCTTACATTCCACGCTGGTGTGCCCCCAGTTGGGAATGTGGGCTCTTCTGTGAGACACCAATGTGCGTCCCAAAGGAAACCGGGTGTGGGGGGGGGCTCCCCCGGGACGCCTGCGTACGGCAGTCGGTTGCCAGATGTTTACTTCCAGCCGGAGAAAGAGAAAAAGGACAGCTTTCCCAGGGACAATTCTGGACCCTTGGGAACATCCAGAATCACCAAAGCCTAAACTTGGCACGGCCTGGGGAACGCTCTTCCGCACGTCCAGCAATCCCCACGTCAAAACCTTTCTCGGCAGAGGCAGGCACTCTCTCCCTTGTGCTAGATAGCTCGGCAGAGCCTTCCGAGAAACATGCTGCGTCATTCAGCTTGAAAGTGGGACGCGGATGGGAGAGTACGCTTTCTCCCCGTTTGGAGGCGCCGTGCGCTTGGCTTCAAAGCTGCCCGAACAGCACTAGCGGCCCGACGTCTCTGCACGGCAGGATTGTCGTTGTGGGCCGAGGCTGCGTGTTCTCTCAAAGCGGAAAACCGTGCTGGCAATACCTTGCTAGAAACTCCTCCCACGGCACTACATGTTCAGCTCCGGCCAAACGAAAGGTGACCTCAGGCCTCAAGGTAAGTTCCAGCGTTTCACGTCGGGGGAGTTGGGTGTGCAGTGGTTTCCATGAGGCCAGACTCCACCACGGAGTGCCTTAACTCTGCGACGCTCCTGGGGGCACACAGGATAGGAGCTCGTTCGCCAATTTCGCAGGATGACTTCTCTCCGTGCCGGAACGGCGGCTCCTGGCTTCTAGAGGAACCTTAGCCTACACAGGCCCCTGGAGGAAGCTCTTCACATTCAGAGCAAGGGCAACGTACTGCTCTCTGGCTTGCCTGGGTTGAGTGCCCCAGTCGTCAAAGAGCCTCGCGAAAGCAGTGCTGCGCAGACTCCCTTTGCCAGTCGAACGGCCTCCTTGACTGAAAGAGAACTGCAGTGCCAAAAGGCACCGTGCTGACGACTGGCTCCAGGAAGAGACTCGGGACAGCACTCTCATAGAAGCGAAAGCTAGGCTGTGCGCCCAGCCTGAGGAGCAGTACGTACGTTTGCCACACTTCTTTACACAGCTAGGCATGAGCCGGAGAGCCTCGGTCACTGAGGCCTACCTAAGGGACTGCCACACTTACCCAGTAGCTCCCACGCAGAGGTCCCTGTGCCCAAACGGGCCTCCACGGAAGGGCCCTGTTCCTCCCGTTGTGTTTCCTTGAGGTAATCAGAAACCGCTGAGGATCCCTATAGGAGCTCCGGTTTGAAGCTGGGCGACCCTGGCTAAACCTTATTCCCCTCCGTGGTAAACGAGACAGTGGCGGGTCCTAAGCTGCCTGAAGTACACTGCTCGCGCCCACCTTCTCTTTGCTGCCGGAAGGCCTCCCACAAGAAGTCTGAGTTTACTCGTGACAGCAGAAGTCTGAGTTTACGCGTGTGAGGCCTGCTGCTCTCAGTTCCTTGCTGGGAGCTTCAGCAGGAGCGCTCGGGAGCTCGCCGGCACAAGAACTGTGAGTGCCCTCGCCCCACCCGGCCTCAAGCAAAAGTCCAGATTTCCCCCGTCAGAGTGCCATAGGAGCGAAGAAGCATGCGTTAACGGAGGGCTTCAACAGTGCTAGGGCTTTATTTCACGAGACACCGTGCACTCACGTTCGTTGTAACAACTGTCAAAGGGCACTGGATGCCTTCCAACTCCTCTCTTGCGTTTGAGCCACAGGAAGTAAATGCATTCGTTTGATTAAGCTCCGTGAACGTGCAACGACGATGGCGAAGCGCTGCCCTGTTCGCTCGAAAGCTCTCGTTTGTACGGCCTTCACCCGGCCTCAAGGTACGCCGTTCTAAACAGCCTTACATTCCACGCTGGTGTGCCCCCAGTTGGGAATGTGGGCTCTTCTGTGAGACATCAATGTGCGTCCCAAAGGAAACCGGGGGGGGCGCGGGGGGCTCCCCCAGGACGCCTGCGTACGGCAGTCGGTTGCCAGATGTTTACTTCCAGCCGGAGAAAGAGAAAAAGGACAGCTTTCCCAGGGACAATTCTGGACCCTTGGGAACATCCAGAATCACCAAAGCCTAAACTTGGCACGGCCTGGGGAACGCTCTTCCGCACGTCCAGCAATCCCCACGTCAAAACCTTTCTCGGCAGAGGCAGGCACTCTCTCCCTTGTGCTAGATAGCTCGGCAGAACCTTCCGAGAAACATGCTGCGTCATTCAGCTTGAAAGTGGGACGCGGATGGGAGAGTACGCTTTCTCCCCGTTTGGAGGCGCCGTGCGCTTGGCTTCAAAGCTGCCCGAACAGCACTAGCGGCCCGACGTCTCTGCACGGCAGGATTGTCGTTGTGGGCCGAGGCTGCGTGTTCTCTCAAAGCGGAAAACCGTGCTGGCAATACCTTGCTAGAAACTCCTCCCACGGCACTACATGTTCAGCTCCGGCCAAACGAAAGGTGACCTCAGGCCTCAAGGTAAGTTCCAGCGTTTCACGTCGGGGGAGTTGGGTGTGCAGTGGTTTCCATGAGGCCAGACTCCACCACGGAGTGCCTTAACTCTGCGACGCTCCTGGGGGCACACAGGATAGGAGCTCGTTCGCCAATTTCGCAGGATGACTTCTCTCCGTGCCGGAACGGCGGCTCCTGGCTTCTAGAGGAACCTTAGCCTACACAGGCCCCTGGAGGAAGCTCTTCACATTCAGAGCAAGGGCAACGTTCTGCTCTCCGGCTTGCCTGGGTTGAGTGCCCCAGTCGTCAAAGAGCCTCGCGAAAGCAGTGCTGCGCAGACTCCCTTTGCCAGTCGAACGGCCTCCTTGACTGAAAGAGAACTGCAGTGCCAAAAGGCACCGTGCTGACGACTGGCTCCAGGAAGAGACTCGGGACAGCACTCTCATAGAAGCGAAAGCTAGGCTGTGCGCCCAGCCTGAGGAGCAGTACGTACGTTTGCCACACTTCTTTACACAGCTAGGCATGAGCCGGAGAGCCTCGGTCACTGAGGCCTACCTAAGGGACTGCCACACTTACCCAGTAGCTCCCACGCAGAGGTCCCTGTGCCCAAACGGGCCTCCACGGAAGGGCCCTGTTCCTCCCGTTGTGTTTCCTTGAGGTAATCAGAAACCGCTGAGGATCCCTATAGGAGCTCCGGTTTGAAGCTGGGCGACCCTGGCTAAACCTTATTCCCCTCCGTGGTAAACGAGACAGTGGCAGGTCCTAAGCTGCCTGAAGTACACTGCTCGCGCCCACCTTCTCTTTGCTGCCGGAAGGCCTCCCACAAGAAGTCTGAGTTTACTCGTGACAGCAGAAGTCTGAGTTTACGCGTGTGAGGCCTGCTGCTCTCAGTTCCTTGCTGGGAGCTTCAGCAGGAGCGCTCGGGAGCTCGCCGGCACAAGAACTGTGAGTGCCCTCGCCCCACCCCGGCCTCAAGCAAAAGTCCAGATTTCCCCCGTCAGAGTGCCATAGGAGCGAAGAAGCATGCGTTAACGGAGGGCTTCAACAGTGCTAGGGCTTTATTTCACGAGACACCGTGCACTCACGTTCGTTGTAACAACTGTCAAAGGGCACTGGATGCTTTCCAACTCCTCTCTTGCGTTTGAGCCACAGGAAGTAAATGCATTCGTTTGATTAAGCTCCGTGAACGTGCAACGACGATGGCGAAGCGCTGCCCTGTTCGCTCGAAAGCTCTCGTTTGTACGGCCTTCACCCGGCCTCAAGGTACGCCGTTCTAAACAGCCTTACATTCCACGCTGGTGTGCCCCCAGTTGGGAATGTGGGCTCTTCTGTGAGACACCAATGTGCGTCCCAAAGGAAACCGGGGGTGGGGGGGGGCTCCCCCGGGACGCCTGCGTACGGCAGTCGGTTGCCAGATGTTTACTTCCAGCCGGAGAAAGAGAAAAAGGACAGCTTTCCCAGGGACAATTCTGGACCCTTGGGAACATCCAGAATCACCAAAGCCTAAACTTGGCACGGCCTGGGGAACGCTCTTCCGCACGTCCAGCAATCCCCACGTCAAAACCTTTCTCGGCAGAGGCAGGCACTCTCTCCCTTGTGCTAGATAGCTCGGCAGAGCCTTCCGAGAAACATGCTGCGTCATTCAGCTTGAAAGTGGGACGCGGATGGGAGAGTACGCTTTCTCCCCGTTTGGAGGCGCCGTGCGCTTGGCTTCAAAGCTGCCCGAACAGCACTAGCGGCCCGACGTCTCTGCACGGCAGGATTGTCGTTGTGGGCCGAGGCTGCGTGTTCTCTCAAAGCGGAAAACCGTGCTGGCAATACCTTGCTAGAAACTCCTCCCACGGCACTACATGTTCAGCTCCGGCCAAACGAAAGGTGACCTCAGGCCTCAAGGTAAGTTCCAGCGTTTC
This sequence comes from Grampus griseus, assembly GCF_964374135.1. Classification (NCBI taxonomy): domain Eukaryota; kingdom Metazoa; phylum Chordata; class Mammalia; order Artiodactyla; family Delphinidae; genus Grampus; species Grampus griseus. Next base: position 57,229,044 of record NC_139008.1, read on the forward strand.
ACGTCGGGGGAGTTGGGTGTGCAGTGGTTTCCATGAGGCCAGACTCCACCACGGAGTGCCTTAACTCTGCGACGCTCCTGGGGGCACACAGGATAGGAGCTCGTTCGCCAATTTCGCAGGATGACTTCTCTCCGTGCCGGAACGGCGGCTCCTGGCTTCTAGAGGAACCTTAGCCTACACAGGCCCCTGGAGGAAGCTCTTCACATTCAGAGCAAGGGCAACGTTCTGCTCTCTGGCTTGCCTGGGTTGAGTGCCCCAGTCGTCAAAGAGCCTCGCGAAAGCAGTGCTGCGCAGACTCCCTTTGCCAGTCGAACGGCCTCCTTGACTGAAAGAGAACTGCAGTGCCAAAAGGCACCGTGCTGACGACTGGCTCCAGGAAGAGACTCGGGACAGCACTCTCATAGAAGCGAAAGCTAGGCTGTGCGCCCAGCCTGAGGAGCAGTACGTACGTTTGCCACACTTCTTTACACAGCTAGGCATGAGCCGGAGAGCCTCGGTCACTGAGGCCTACCTAAGGGACTGCCACACTTACCCAGTAGCTCCCACGCAGAGGTCCCTGTGCCCAAACGGGCCTCCACGGAAGGGCCCTGTTCCTCCCGTTGTGTTTCCTTGAGGTAATCAGAAACCGCTGAGGATCCCTATAGGAGCTCCGGTTTGAAGCTGGGCGACCCTGGCTAAACCTTATTCCCCTCCGTGGTAAACGAGACAGTGGCGGGTCCTAAGCTGCCTGAAGTACACTGCTCGCGCCCACCTTCTCTTTGCTGCCGGAAGGCCTCCCACAAGAAGTCTGAGTTTACTCGTGACAGCAGAAGTCTGAGTTTACGCGTGTGAGGCCTGCTGCTCTCAGTTCCTTGCTGGGAGCTTCAGCAGGAGCGCTCGGGAGCTCGCCGGCACAAGAACTGTGAGTGCCCTCGCCCCACCCCGGCCTCAAGCAAAAGTCCAGATTTCCCCCGTCAGAGTGCCATAGGAGCGAAGAAGCATGCGTTAACGGAGGGCTTCAACAGTGCTAGGGCTTTATTTCACGAGACACCGTGCACTCACGTTCGTTGTAACAACTGTCAAAGGGCACTGGATGCCTTCCAACTCCTCTCTTGCGTTTGAGCCACAGGAAGTAAATGCATTCGTTTGATTAAGCTCCGTGAACGTGCAACGACGATGGCGAAGCGCTGCCCTGTTCGCTCGAAAGCTCTCGTTTGTACGGCCTTCACCCGGCCTCAAGGTACGCCGTTCTAAACAGCCTTACATTCCACGCTGGTGTGCCCCCAGTTGGGAATGTGGGCTCTTCTGTGAGACACCAATGTGCGTCCCAAAGGAAACCGGGGGTGGGGGGGGGCTCTCCCGGGACGCCTGCGTACGGCAGTCGGTTGCCAGATGTTTACTTCCAGCCGGAGAAAGAGAAAAAGGACAGCTTTCCCAGGGACAATTCTGGACCCTTGGGAACATCCAGAATCACCAAAGCCTAAACTTGGCACGGCCTGGGGAACGCTCTTCCGCACGTCCAGCAATCCCCACGTCAAAACCTTTCTCGGCAGAGGCAGGCACTCTCTCCCTTGTGCTAGATAGCTCGGCAGAGCCTTCCGAGAAACATGCTGCGTCATTCAGCTTGAAAGTGGGACGCGGATGGGAGAGTACGCTTTCTCCCCGTTTGGAGGCGCCGTGCGCTTGGCTTCAAAGCTGCCCGAACAGCACTAGCGGCCCGACGTCTCTGCACGGCAGGATTGTCGTTGTGGGCCGAGGCTGCGTGTTCTCTCAAAGCGGAAAACCGTGCTGGCAATACCTTGCTAGAAACTCCTCCCACGGCACTACATGTTCAGCTCCGGCCAAACGAAAGGTGACCTCAGGCCTCAAGGTAAGTTCCAGCGTTTCACGTCGGGGGAGTTGGGTGTGCAGTGGTTTCCATGAGGCCAGACTCCACCACGGAGTGCCTTAACTCTGCGACGCTCCTGGGGGCACACAGGATAGGAGCTCGTTCGCCAATTTCGCAGGATGACTTCTCTCCGTGCCGGAACGGCGGCTCCTGGCTTCTAGAGGAACCTTAGCCTACACAGGCCCCTGGAGGAAGCTCTTCACATTCAGAGCAAGGGCAACGTTCTGCTCTCTGGCTTGCCTGGGTTGAGTGCCCCAGTCGTCAAAGAGCCTCGCGAAAGCAGTGCTGCGCAGACTCCCTTTGCCAGTCGAACGGCCTCCTTGACTGAAAGAGAACTGCAGTGCCAAAAGGCACCGTGCTGACGACTGGCTCCAGGAAGAGACTCGGGACAGCACTCTCATAGAAGCGAAAGCTAGGCTGTGCGCCCAGCCTGAGGAGCAGTACGTACGTTTGCCACACTTCTTTACACAGCTAGGCATGAGCCGGAGAGCCTCGGTCACTGAGGCCTACCTAAGGGACTGCCACACTTACCCAGTAGCTCCCACGCAGAGGTCCCTGTGCCCAAACGGGCCTCCACGGAAGGGCCCTGTTCCTCCCGTTGTGTTTCCTTGAGGTAATCAGAAACCGCTGAGGATCCCTATAGGAGCTCCGGTTTGAAGCTGGGCGACCCTGGCTAAACCTTATTCCCCTCCGTGGTAAACGAGACAGTGGCGGGTCCTAAGCTGCCTGAAGTACACTGCTCGCGCCCACCTTCTCTTTGCTGCCGGAAGGCCTCCCACAAGAAGTCTGAGTTTACTCGTGACAGCAGAAGTCTGAGTTTACGCGTGTGAGGCCTGCTGCTCTCAGTTCCTTGCTGGGAGCTTCAGCAGGAGCGCTCGGGAGCTCGCCGGCACAAGAACTGTGAGTGCCCTCGCCCCACCCCGGCCTCAAGCAAAAGTCCAGATTTCCCCCGTCAGAGTGCCATAGGAGCGAAGAAGCATGCGTTAACGGAGGGCTTCAACAGTGCTAGGGCTTTATTTCACGAGACACCGTGCACTCACGTTCGTTGTAACAACTGTCAAAGGGCACTGGATGCCTTCCAACTCCTCTCTTGCGTTTGAGCCACAGGAAGTAAATGCATTCGTTTGATTAAGCTCCGTGAACGTGCAACGACGATGGCGAAGCGCTGCCCTGTTCGCTCGAAAGCTCTCGTTTGTACGGCCTTCACCCGGCCTCAAGGTACGCCGTTCTAAACAGCCTTACATTCCACGCTGGTGTGCCCCCAGTTGGGAATGTGGGCTCTTCTGTGAGACACCAATGTGCGTCCCAAAGGAAACCGGGGGGGGCGCGGGGGGCTCCCCCAGGACGCCTGCGTACGGCAGTCGGTTGCCAGATGTTTACTTCCAGCCGGAGAAAGAGAAAAAGGACAGCTTTCCCAGGGACAATTCTGGACCCTTGGGAACATCCAGAATCACCAAAGCCTAAACTTGGCACGGCCTGGGGAACGCTCTTCCGCACGTCCAGCAATCCCCACGTCAAAACCTTTCTCGGCAGAGGCAGGCACTCTCTCCCTTGTGCTAGATAGCTCGGCAGAGCCTTCCGAGAAACATGCTGCGTCATTCAGCTTGAAAGTGGGACGCGGATGGGAGAGTACGCTTTCTCCCCGTTTGGAGGCGCCGTGCGCTTGGCTTCAAAGCTGCCCGAACAGCACTAGCGGCCCGACGTCTCTGCACGGCAGGATTGTCGTTGTGGGCCGAGGCTGCGTGTTCTCTCAAAGCGGAAAACCGTGCTGGCAATACCTTGCTAGAAACTCCTCCCACGGCACTACATGTTCAGCTCCGGCCAAACGAAAGGTGACCTCAGGCCTCAAGGTAAGTTCCAGCGTTTCACGTCGGGGGAGTTGGGTGTGCAGTGGTTTCCATGAGGCCAGACTCCACCACGGAGTGCCTTAACTCTGCGACGCTCCTGGGGGCACACAGGATAGGAGCTCGTTCGCCAATTTCGCAGGATGACTTCTCTCCGTGCCGGAACGGCGGCTCCTGGCTTCTAGAGGAACCTTAGCCTACACAGGCCCCTGGAGGAAGCTCTTCACATTCAGAGCAAGGGCAACGTTCTGCTCTCCGGCTTGCCTGGGTTGAGTGCCCCAGTCGTCAAAGAGCCTCGCGAAAGCAGTGCTGCGCAGACTCCCTTTGCCAGTCGAACGGCCTCCTTGACTGAAAGAGAACTGCAGTGCCAAAAGGCACCGTGCTGACGACTGGCTCCAGGAAGAGACTCGGGACAGCACTCTCATAGAAGCGAAAGCTAGGCTGTGCGCCCAGCCTGAGGAGCAGTACGTACGTTTGCCACACTTCTTTACACAGCTAGGCATGAGCCGGAGAGCCTCGGTCACTGAGGCCTACCTAAGGGACTGCCACACTTACCCAGTAGCTCCCACGCAGAGGTCCCTGTGCCCAAACGGGCCTCCACGGAAGGGCCCTGTTCCTCCCGTTGTGTTTCCTTGAGGTAATCAGAAACCGCTGAGGATCCCTATAGGAGCTCCGGTTTGAAGCTGGGCGACCCTGGCTAAACCTTATTCCCCTCCGTGGTAAACGAGACAGTGGCGGGTCCTAAGCTGCCTGAAGTACACTGCTCGCGCCCACCTTCTCTTTGCTGCCGGAAGGCCTCCCACAAGAAGTCTGAGTTTACTCGTGACAGCAGAAGTCTGAGTTTACGCGTGTGAGGCCTGCTGCTCTCAGTTCCTTGCTGGGAGCTTCAGCAGGAGCGCTCGGGAGCTCGCCGGCACAAGAACTGTGAGTGCCCTCGCCCCACCCCGGCCTCAAGCAAAAGTCCAGATTTCCCCCGTCAGAGTGCCATAGGAGCGAAGAAGCATGCGTTAACGGAGGGCTTCAACAGTGCTAGGGCTTTATTTCACGAGACACCGTGCACTCACGTTCGTTGTAACAACTGTCAAAGGGCACTGGATGCCTTCCAACTCCTCTCTTGCGTTTGAGCCACAGGAAGTAAATGCATTCGTTTGATTAAGCTCCGTGAACGTGCAACGACGATGGCGAAGCGCTGCCCTGTTCGCTCGAAAGCTCTCGTTTGTACGGCCTTCACCCGGCCTCAAGGTACGCCGTTCTAAACAGCCTTACATTCCACGCTGGTGTGCCCCCAGTTGGGAATGTGGGCTCTTCTGTGAGACACCAATGTGCGTCCCAAAGGAAACCGGGTGTGGGGGGGGGCTCCCCCGGGACGCCTGCGTACGGCAGTCGGTTGCCAGATGTTTACTTCCAGCCGGAGAAAGAGAAAAAGGACAGCTTTCCCAGGGACAATTCTGGACCCTTGGGAACATCCAGAATCACCAAAGCCTAAACTTGGCACGGCCTGGGGAACGCTCTTCCGCACGTCCAGCAATCCCCACGTCAAAACCTTTCTCGGCAGAGGCAGGCACTCTCTCCCTTGTGCTAGATAGCTCGGCAGAGCCTTCCGAGAAACATGCTGCGTCATTCAGCTTGAAAGTGGGACGCGGATGGGAGAGTACGCTTTCTCCCCGTTTGGAGGCGCCGTGCGCTTGGCTTCAAAGCTGCCCGAACAGCACTAGCGGCCCGACGTCTCTGCACGGCAGGATTGTCGTTGTGGGCCGAGGCTGCGTGTTCTCTCAAAGCGGAAAACCGTGCTGGCAATACCTTGCTAGAAACTCCTCCCACGGCACTACATGTTCAGCTCCGGCCAAACGAAAGGTGACCTCAGGCCTCAAGGTAAGTTCCAGCGTTTCACGTCGGGGGAGTTGGGTGTGCAGTGGTTTCCATGAGGCCAGACTCCACCACGGAGTGCCTTAACTCTGCGACGCTCCTGGGGGCACACAGGATAGGAGCTCGTTCGCCAATTTCGCAGGATGACTTCTCTCCGTGCCGGAACGGCGGCTCCTGGCTTCTAGAGGAACCTTAGCCTACACAGGCCCCTGGAGGAAGCTCTTCACATTCAGAGCAAGGGCAACGTACTGCTCTCTGGCTTGCCTGGGTTGAGTGCCCCAGTCGTCAAAGAGCCTCGCGAAAGCAGTGCTGCGCAGACTCCCTTTGCCAGTCGAACGGCCTCCTTGACTGAAAGAGAACTGCAGTGCCAAAAGGCACCGTGCTGACGACTGGCTCCAGGAAGAGACTCGGGACAGCACTCTCATAGAAGCGAAAGCTAGGCTGTGCGCCCAGCCTGAGGAGCAGTACGTACGTTTGCCACACTTCTTTACACAGCTAGGCATGAGCCGGAGAGCCTCGGTCACTGAGGCCTACCTAAGGGACTGCCACACTTACCCAGTAGCTCCCACGCAGAGGTCCCTGTGCCCAAACGGGCCTCCACGGAAGGGCCCTGTTCCTCCCGTTGTGTTTCCTTGAGGTAATCAGAAACCGCTGAGGATCCCTATAGGAGCTCCGGTTTGAAGCTGGGCGACCCTGGCTAAACCTTATTCCCCTCCGTGGTAAACGAGACAGTGGCGGGTCCTAAGCTGCCTGAAGTACACTGCTCGCGCCCACCTTCTCTTTGCTGCCGGAAGGCCTCCCACAAGAAGTCTGAGTTTACTCGTGACAGCAGAAGTCTGAGTTTACGCGTGTGAGGCCTGCTGCTCTCAGTTCCTTGCTGGGAGCTTCAGCAGGAGCGCTCGGGAGCTCGCCGGCACAAGAACTGTGAGTGCCCTCGCCCCACCCGGCCTCAAGCAAAAGTCCAGATTTCCCCCGTCAGAGTGCCATAGGAGCGAAGAAGCATGCGTTAACGGAGGGCTTCAACAGTGCTAGGGCTTTATTTCACGAGACACCGTGCACTCACGTTCGTTGTAACAACTGTCAAAGGGCACTGGATGCCTTCCAACTCCTCTCTTGCGTTTGAGCCACAGGAAGTAAATGCATTCGTTTGATTAAGCTCCGTGAACGTGCAACGACGATGGCGAAGCGCTGCCCTGTTCGCTCGAAAGCTCTCGTTTGTACGGCCTTCACCCGGCCTCAAGGTACGCCGTTCTAAACAGCCTTACATTCCACGCTGGTGTGCCCCCAGTTGGGAATGTGGGCTCTTCTGTGAGACATCAATGTGCGTCCCAAAGGAAACCGGGGGGGGCGCGGGGGGCTCCCCCAGGACGCCTGCGTACGGCAGTCGGTTGCCAGATGTTTACTTCCAGCCGGAGAAAGAGAAAAAGGACAGCTTTCCCAGGGACAATTCTGGACCCTTGGGAACATCCAGAATCACCAAAGCCTAAACTTGGCACGGCCTGGGGAACGCTCTTCCGCACGTCCAGCAATCCCCACGTCAAAACCTTTCTCGGCAGAGGCAGGCACTCTCTCCCTTGTGCTAGATAGCTCGGCAGAACCTTCCGAGAAACATGCTGCGTCATTCAGCTTGAAAGTGGGACGCGGATGGGAGAGTACGCTTTCTCCCCGTTTGGAGGCGCCGTGCGCTTGGCTTCAAAGCTGCCCGAACAGCACTAGCGGCCCGACGTCTCTGCACGGCAGGATTGTCGTTGTGGGCCGAGGCTGCGTGTTCTCTCAAAGCGGAAAACCGTGCTGGCAATACCTTGCTAGAAACTCCTCCCACGGCACTACATGTTCAGCTCCGGCCAAACGAAAGGTGACCTCAGGCCTCAAGGTAAGTTCCAGCGTTTCACGTCGGGGGAGTTGGGTGTGCAGTGGTTTCCATGAGGCCAGACTCCACCACGGAGTGCCTTAACTCTGCGACGCTCCTGGGGGCACACAGGATAGGAGCTCGTTCGCCAATTTCGCAGGATGACTTCTCTCCGTGCCGGAACGGCGGCTCCTGGCTTCTAGAGGAACCTTAGCCTACACAGGCCCCTGGAGGAAGCTCTTCACATTCAGAGCAAGGGCAACGTTCTGCTCTCCGGCTTGCCTGGGTTGAGTGCCCCAGTCGTCAAAGAGCCTCGCGAAAGCAGTGCTGCGCAGACTCCCTTTGCCAGTCGAACGGCCTCCTTGACTGAAAGAGAACTGCAGTGCCAAAAGGCACCGTGCTGACGACTGGCTCCAGGAAGAGACTCGGGACAGCACTCTCATAGAAGCGAAAGCTAGGCTGTGCGCCCAGCCTGAGGAGCAGTACGTACGTTTGCCACACTTCTTTACACAGCTAGGCATGAGCCGGAGAGCCTCGGTCACTGAGGCCTACCTAAGGGACTGCCACACTTACCCAGTAGCTCCCACGCAGAGGTCCCTGTGCCCAAACGGGCCTCCACGGAAGGGCCCTGTTCCTCCCGTTGTGTTTCCTTGAGGTAATCAGAAACCGCTGAGGATCCCTATAGGAGCTCCGGTTTGAAGCTGGGCGACCCTGGCTAAACCTTATTCCCCTCCGTGGTAAACGAGACAGTGGCAGGTCCTAAGCTGCCTGAAGTACACTGCTCGCGCCCACCTTCTCTTTGCTGCCGGAAGGCCTCCCACAAGAAGTCTGAGTTTACTCGTGACAGCAGAAGTCTGAGTTTACGCGTGTGAGGCCTGCTGCTCTCAGTTCCTTGCTGGGAGCTTCAGCAGGAGCGCTCGGGAGCTCGCCGGCACAAGAACTGTGAGTGCCCTCGCCCCACCCCGGCCTCAAGCAAAAGTCCAGATTTCCCCCGTCAGAGTGCCATAGGAGCGAAGAAGCATGCGTTAACGGAGGGCTTCAACAGTGCTAGGGCTTTATTTCACGAGACACCGTGCACTCACGTTCGTTGTAACAACTGTCAAAGGGCACTGGATGCCTTCCAACTCCTCTCTTGCGTTTGAGCCACAGGAAGTAAATGCATTCGTTTGATTAAGCTCCGTGAACGTGCAACGACGATGGCGAAGCGCTGCCCTGTTCGCTCGAAAGCTCTCGTTTGTACGGCCTTCACCCGGCCTCAAGGTACGCCGTTCTAAACAGCCTTACATTCCACGCTGGTGTGCCCCCAGTTGGGAATGTGGGCTCTTCTGTGAGACACCAATGTGCGTCCCAAAGGAAACCGGGGGTGGGGGGGGGCTCCCCCGGGACGCCTGCGTACGGCAGTCGGTTGCCAGATGTTTACTTCCAGCCGGAGAAAGAGAAAAAGGACAGCTTTCCCAGGGACAATTCTGGACCCTTGGGAACATCCAGAATCACCAAAGCCTAAACTTGGCACGGCCTGGGGAACGCTCTTCCGCACGTCCAGCAATCCCCACGTCAAAACCTTTCTCGGCAGAGGCAGGCACTCTCTCCCTTGTGCTAGATAGCTCGGCAGAGCCTTCCGAGAAACATGCTGCGTCATTCAGCTTGAAAGTGGGACGCGGATGGGAGAGTACGCTTTCTCCCCGTTTGGAGGCGCCGTGCGCTTGGCTTCAAAGCTGCCCGAACAGCACTAGCGGCCCGACGTCTCTGCACGGCAGGATTGTCGTTGTGGGCCGAGGCTGCGTGTTCTCTCAAAGCGGAAAACCGTGCTGGCAATACCTTGCTAGAAACTCCTCCCACGGCACTACATGTTCAGCTCCGGCCAAACGAAAGGTGACCTCAGGCCTCAAGGTAAGTTCCAGCGTTTCACGTCGGGGGAGTTGGGTGTGCAGTGGTTTCCATGAGGCCAGACTCCACCACGGAGTGCCTTAACTCTGCGACGCTCCTGGGGGCACACAGGATAGGAGCTCGTTCGCCAATTTCGCAGGATGACTTCTCTCCGTGCCGGAACGGCGGCTCCTGGCTTCTAGAGGAACCTTAGCCTACACAGGCCCCTGGAGGAAGCTCTTCACATTCAGAGCAAGGGCAACGTTCTGCTCTCTGGCTTGCCTGGGTTGAGTGCCCCAGTCGTCAAAGAGCCTCGCGAAAGCAGTGCTGCGCAGACTCCCTTTGCCAGTCGAACGGCCTCCTTGACTGAAAGAGAACTGCAGTGCCAAAAGGCACCGTGCTGACGACTGGCTCCAGGAAGAGACTCGGGACAGCACTCTCATAGAAGCGAAAGCTAGGCTGTGCGCCCAGCCTGAGGAGCAGTACGTACGTTTGCCACACTTCTTTACACAGCTAGGCATGAGCCGGAGAGCCTCGGTCACTGAGGCCTACCTAAGGGACTGCCACACTTACCCAGTAGCTCCCACGCAGAGGTCCCTGTGCCCAAACGGGCCTCCACGGAAGGGCCCTGTTCCTCCCGTTGTGTTTCCTTGAGGTAATCAGAAACCGCTGAGGATCCCTATAGGAGCTCCGGTTTGAAGCTGGGCGACCCTGGCTAAACCTTATTCCCCTCCGTGGTAAACGAGACAGTGGCGGGTCCTAAGCTGCCTGAAGTACACTGCTCGCGCCCACCTTCTCTTTGCTGCCGGAAGGCCTCCCACAAGAAGTCTGAGTTTACTCGTGACAGCAGAAGTCTGAGTTTACGCGTGTGAGGCCTGCTGCTCTCAGTTCCTTGCTGGGAGCTTCAGCAGGAGCGCTCGGGAGCTCGCCGGCACAAGAACTGTGAGTGCCCTCGCCCCACCCCGGCCTCAAGCAAAAGTCCAGATTTCCCCCGTCAGAGTGCCATAGGAGCGAAGAAGCATGCGTTAACGGAGGGCTTCAACAGTGCTAGGGCTTTATTTCACGAGACACCGTGCACTCACGTTCGTTGTAACAACTGTCAAAGGGCACTGGATGCCTTCCAACTCCTCTCTTGCGTTTGAGCCACAGGAAGTAAATGCATTCGTTTGATTAAGCTCCGTGAACGTGCAACGACGATGGCGAAGCGCTGCCCTGTTCGCTCGAAAGCTCTCGTTTGTACGGCCTTCACCCGGCCTCAAGGTACGCCGTTCTAAACAGCCTTACATTCCACGCTGGTGTGCCCCCAGTTGGGAATGTGGGCTCTTCTGTGAGACACCAATGTGCGTCCCAAAGGAAACCGGGGGTGGAGGGGGGCTCCCCCGGGACGCCTGCGTACGGCAGTCGGTTGCCAGATGTTTACTTCCAGCCGGAGAAAGAGAAAAAGGACAGCTTTCCCAGGGACAATTCTGGACCCTTGGGAACATCCAGAATCACCAAAGCCTAAACTTGGCACGGCCTGGGGAACGCTCTTCCGCACGTCCAGCAATCCCCACGTCAAAACCTTTCTCGGCAGAGGCAGGCACTCTCTCCCTTGTGCTAGATAGCTCGGCAGAGCCTTCCGAGAAACATGCTGCGTCATTCAGCTTGAAAGTGGGACGCGGATGGGAGAGTACGCTTTCTCCCCGTTTGGAGGCGCCGTGCGCTTGGCTTCAAAGCTGCCCGAACAGCACTAGCGGCCCGACGTCTCTGCACGGCAGGATTGTCGTTGTGGGCCGAGGCTGCGTGTTCTCTCAAAGCGGAAAACCGTGCTGGCAATACCTTGCTAGAAACTCCTCCCACGGCACTACATGTTCAGCTCCGGCCAAACGAAAGGTGACCTCAGGCCTCAAGGTAAGTTCCAGCGTTTCACGTCGGGGGAGTTGGGTGTGCAGTGGTTTCCATGAGGCCAGACTCCACCACGGAGTGCCTTAACTCTGCGACGCTCCTGGGGGCACACAGGATAGGAGCTCGTTCGCCAATTTCGCAGGATGACTTCTCTCCGTGCCGGAACGGCGGCTCCTGGCTTCTAGAGGAACCTTAGCCTACACAGGCCCCTGGAGGAAGCTCTTCACATTCAGAGCAAGGGCAACGTTCTGCTCTCTGGCTTGCCTGGGTTGAGTGCCCCAGTCGTCAAAGAGCCTCGCGAAAGCAGTGCTGCGCAGACTCCCTTTGCCAGTCGAACGGCCTCCTTGACTGAAAGAGAACTGCAGTGCCAAAAGGCACCGTGCTGACGACTGGCTCCAGGAAGAGACTCGGGACAGCACTCTCATAGAAGCGAAAGCTAGGCTGTGCGCCCAGCCTGAGGAGCAGTACGTACGTTTGCCACACTTCTTTACACAGCTAGGCATGAGCCGGAGAGCCTCGGTCACTGAGGCCTACCTAAGGGACTGCCACACTTACCCAGTAGCTCCCACGCAGAGGTCCCTGTGCCCAAACGGGCCTCCACGGAAGGGCCCTGTTCCTCCCGTTGTGTTTCCTTGAGGTAATCAGAAACCGCTGAGGATCCCTATAGGAGCTCCGGTTTGAAGCTGGGCGACCCTGGCTAAACCTTATTCCCCTCCGTGGTAAATGAGACAGTGGCGGGTCCTAAGCTGCCTGAAGTACACTGCTCGCGCCCACCTTCTCTTTGCTGCCGGAAGGCCTCCCACAAGAAGTCTGAGTTTACTCGTGACAGCAGAAGTCTGAGTTTACGCGTGTGAGGCCTGCTGCTCTCAGTTCCTTGCTGGGAGCTTCAGCAGGAGCGCTCGGGAGCTCGCCGGCACAAGAACTGTGAGTGCCCTCGCCCCACCCCGGCCTCAAGCAAAAGTCCAGATTTCCCCCGTCAGAGTGCCATAGGAGCGAAGAAGCATGCGTTAACGGAGGGCTTCAACAGTGCTAGGGCTTTATTTCACGAGACACCGTGCACTCACGTTCGTTGTAACAACTGTCAAAGGGCACTGGATGCCTTCCAACTCCTCTCTTGCGTTTGAGCCACAGGAAGTAAATGCATTCGTTTGATTAAGCTCCGTGAACGTGCAACGACGATGGCGAAGCGCTGCCCTGTTCGCTCGAAAGCTCTCGTTTGTACGGCCTTCACCCGGCCTCAAGGTACGCCGTTCTAAACAGCCTTACATTCCACGCTGGTGTGCCCCCAGTTGGGAATGTGGGCTCTTCTGTGAGACACCAATGTGCGTCCCAAAGGAAACCGGGTGTGGGGGGGGGCTCCCCCGGGACGCCTGCGTACGGCAGTCGGTTGCCAGATGTTTACTTCCAGCCGGAGAAAGAGAAAAAGGACAGCTTTCCCAGGGACAATTCTGGACCCTTGGGAACATCCAGAATCACCAAAGCCTAAACTTGGCACGGCCTGGGGAACGCTCTTCCGCACGTCCAGCAATCCCCACGTCAAAACCTTTCTCGGCAGAGGCAGGCACTCTCTCCCTTGTGCTAGATAGCTCGGCAGAGCCTTCCGAGAAACATGCTGCGTCATTCAGCTTGAAAGTGGGACGCGGATGGGAGAGTACGCTTTCTCCCCGTTTGGAGGCGCCGTGCGCTTGGCTTCAAAGCTGCCCGAACAGCACTAGCGGCCCGACGTCTCTGCACGGCAGGATTGTCGTTGTGGGCCGAGGCTGCGTGTTCTCTCAAAGCGGAAAACCGTGCTGGCAATACCTTGCTAGAAACTCCTCCCACGGCACTACATGTTCAGCTCCGGCCAAACGAAAGGTGACCTCAGGCCTCAAGGTAAGTTCCAGCGTTTCACGTCGGGGGAGTTGGGTGTGCAGTGGTTTCCATGAGGCCAGACTCCACCACGGAGTGCCTTAACTCTGCGACGCTCCTGGGGGCACACAGGATAGGAGCTCGTTCGCCAATTTCGCAGGATGACTTCTCTCCGTGCCGGAACGGCGGCTCCTGGCTTCTAGAGGAACCTTAGCCTACACAGGCCCCTGGAGGAAGCTCTTCACATTCAGAGCAAGGGCAACGTACTGCTCTCCGGCTTGCCTGGGTTGAGTGCCCCAGTCGTCAAAGAGCCTCGCGAAAGCAGTGCTGCGCAGACTCCCTTTGCCAGTCGAACGGCCTCCTTGACTGAAAGAGAACTGCAGTGCCAAAAGGCACCGTGCTGACGACTGGCTCCAGGAAGAGACTCGGGACAGCACTCTCATAGAAGCGAAAGCTAGGCTGTGCGCCCAGCCTGAGGAGCAGTACGTACGTTTGCCACACTTCTTTACACAGCTAGGCATGAGCCGGAGAGCCTCGGTCACTGAGGCCTACCTAAGGGACTGCCACACTTACCCAGTAGCTCCCACGCAGAGGTCCCTGTGCCCAAACGGGCCTCCACGGAAGGGCCCTGTTCCTCCCGTTGTGTTTCCTTGAGGTAATCAGAAACCGCTGAGGATCCCTATAGGAGCTCCGGTTTGAAGCTGGGCGACCCTGGCTAAACCTTATTCCCCTCCGTGGTAAACGAGACAGTGGCGGGTCCTAAGCTGCCTGAAGTACACTGCTCGCGCCCACCTTCTCTTTGCTGCCGGAAGGCCTCCCACAAGAAGTCTGAGTTTACTCGTGACAGCAGAAGTCTGAGTTTACGCGTGTGAGGCCTGCTGCTCTCAGTTCCTTGCTGGGAGCTTCAGCAGGAGCGCTCGGGAGCTCGCCGGCACAAGAACTGTGAGTGCCCTCGCCCCACCCGGCCTCAAGCAAAAGTCCAGATTTCCCCCGTCAGAGTGCCATAGGAGCGAAGAAGCATGCGTTAACGGAGGGCTTCAACAGTGCTAGGGCTTTATTTCACGAGACACCGTGCACTCACGTTCGTTGTAACAACTGTCAAAGGGCACTGGATGCCTTCCAACTCCTCTCTTGCGTTTGAGCCATAGGAAGTAAATGCATTCGTTTGATTAAGCTCCGTGAACGTGCAACGACGATGGCGAAGCGCTGCCCTGTTCGCTCGAAAGCTCTCGTTTGTACGGCCTTCACCCGGCCTCAAGGTACGCCGTTCTAAACAGCCTTACATTCCACGCTGGTGTGCCCCCAGTTGGGAATGTGGGCTCTTCTGTGAGACACCAATGTGCGTCCCAAAGGAAACCGGGGGGGGGGCGGGGGGCTCCCCCAGGACGCCTGCGTACGGCAGTCGGTTGCCAGATGTTTACTTCCAGCCGGAGAAAGAGAAAAAGGACAGCTTTCCCAGGGACAATTCTGGACCCTTGGGAACATCCAGAATCACCAAAGCCTAAACTTGGCACGGCCTGGGGAACGCTCTTCCGCACGTCCAGCAATCCCCACGTCAAAACCTTTCTCGGCAGAGGCAGGCACTCTCTCCCTTGTACTAGATAGCTCGGCAGAACCTTCCGAGAAACATGCTGCGTCATTCAGCTTGAAAGTGGGACGCGGATGGGAGAGTACGCTTTCTCCCCGTTTGGAGGCGCCGTGCGCTTGGCTTCAAAGCTGCCCGAACAGCACTAGCGGCCCGACGTCTCTGCACGGCAGGATTGTCGTTGTGGGCCGAGGCTGCGTGTTCTCTCAAAGCGGAAAACCGTGCTGGCAATACCTTGCTAGAAACTCCTCCCACGGCACTACATGTTCAGCTCCGGCCAAACGAAAGGTGACCTCAGGCCTCAAGGTAAGTTCCAGCGTTTCACGTCGGGGGAGTTGGGTGTGCAGTGGTTTCCATGAGGCCAGACTCCACCACGGAGTGCCTTAACTCTGCGACGCTCCTGGGGGCACACAGGATAGGAGCTCGTTCGCCAATTTCGCAGGATGACTTCTCTCCGTGCCGGAACGGCGGCTCCTGGCTTCTAGAGGAACCTTAGCCTACACAGGCCCCTGGAGGAAGCTCTTCACATTCAGAGCAAGGGCAACGTTCTGCTCTCCGGCTTGCCTGGGTTGAGTGCCCCAGTCGTCAAAGAGCCTCGCGAAAGCAGTGCTGCGCAGACTCCCTTTGCCAGTCGAACGGCCTCCTTGACTGAAAGAGAACTGCAGTGCCAAAAGGCACCGTGCTGACGACTGGCTCCAGGAAGAGACTCGGGACAGCACTCTCATAGAAGCGAAAGCTAGGCTGTGCGCCCAGCCTGAGGAGCAGTACGTACGTTTGCCACACTTCTTTACACAGCTAGGCATGAGCCGGAGAGCCTCGGTCACTGAGGCCTACCTAAGGGACTGCCACACTTACCCAGTAGCTCCCACGCAGAGGTCCCTGTGCCCAAACGGGCCTCCACGGAAGGGCCCTGTTCCTCCCGTTGTGTTTCCTTGAGGTAATCAGAAACCGCTGAGGATCCCTATAGGAGCTCCGGTTTGAAGCTGGGCGACCCTGGCTAAACCTTATTCCCCTCCGTGGTAAACGAGACAGTGGCGGGTCCTAAGCTGCCTGAAGTACACTGCTCGCGCCCACCTTCTCTTTGCTGCCGGAAGGCCTCCCACAAGAAGTCTGAGTTTACTCGTGACAGCAGAAGTCTGAGTTTACGCGTGTGAGGCCTGCTGCTCTCAGTTCCTTGCTGGGAGCTTCAGCAGGAGCGCTCGGGAGCTCGCCGGCACAAGAACTGTGAGTGCCCTCGCCCCACCCCGGCCTCAAGCAAAAGTCCAGATTTCCCCCGTCAGAGTGCCATAGGAGCGAAGAAGCATGCGTTAACGGAGGGCTTCAACAGTGCTAGGGCTTTATTTCACGAGACACCGTGCACTCACGTTCGTTGTAACAACTGTCAAAGGGCACTGGATGCCTTCCAACTCCTCTCTTGCGTTTGAGCCACAGGAAGTAAATGCATTCGTTTGATTAAGCTCCGTGAACGTGCAACGACGATGGCGAAGCGCTGCCCTGTTCGCTCGAAAGCTCTCGTTTGTACGGCCTTCACCCGGCCTCAAGGTACGCCGTTCTAAACAGCCTTACATTCCACGCTGGTGTGCCCCCAGTTGGGAATGTGGGCTCTTCTGTGAGACACCAATGTGCGTCCCAAAGGAAACCGGGGGGGGGGGCGGGGGGCTCCCCCAGGACGCCTGCGTACGGCAGTCGGTTGCCAGATGTTTACTTCCAGCCGGAGAAAGAGAAAAAGGACAGCTTTCCCAGGGACAATTCTGGACCCTTGGGAACATCCAGAATCACCAAAGCCTAAACTTGGCACGGCCTGGGGAACGCTCTTCCGCACGTCCAGCAATCCCCACGTCAAAACCTTTCTCGGCAGAGGCAGGCACTCTCTCCCTTGTGCTAGATAGCTCGGCAGAACCTTCCGAGAAACATGCTGCGTCATTCAGCTTGAACGTGGGACGCGGATGGGAGAGTACGCTTTCTCCCCGTTTGGAGGCGCCGTGCGCTTGGCTTCAAAGCTGCCCGAACAGCACTAGCGGCCCGACGTCTCTGCACGGCAGGATTGTCGTTGTGGGCCGAGGCTGCGTGTTCTCTCAAAGCGGAAAACCGTGCTGGCAATACCTTGCTAGAAACTCCTCCCACGGCACTACATGTTCAGCTCCGGCCAAACGAAAGGTGACCTCAGGCCTCAAGGTAAGTTCCAGCGTTTCACGTCGGGGGAGTTCGGTGTGCAGTGGTTTCCATGAGGCCAGACTCCACCACGGAGTGCCTTAACTCTGCGACGCTCCTGGGGGCACACAGGATAGGAGCTCGTTCGCCAATTTCGCAGGATGACTTCTCTCCGTGCCGGAACGGCGGCTCCTGGCTTCTAGAGGAACCTTAGCCTACACAGGCCCCTGGAGGAAGCTCTTCACATTCAGAGCAAGGGCAACGTTCTGCTCTCCGGCTTGCCTGGGTTGAGTGCCCCAGTCGTCAAAGAGCCTCGCGAAAGCAGTGCTGCGCAGACTCCCTTTGCCAGTCGAACGGCCTCCTTGACTGAAAGAGAACTGCAGTGCCAAAAGGCACCGTGCTGACGACTGGCTCCAGGAAGAGACTCGGGACAGCACTCTCATAGAAGCGAAAGCTAGGCTGTGCGCCCAGCCTGAGGAGCAGTACGTACGTTTGCCACACTTCTTTACACAGCTAGGCATGAGCCGGAGAGCCTCGGTCACTGAGGCCTACCTAAGGGACTGCCACACTTACCCAGTAGCTCCCACGCAGAGGTCCCTGTGCCCAAACGGGCCTCCACGGAAGGGCCCTGTTCCTCCCGTTGTGTTTCCTTGAGGTAATCAGAAACCGCTGAGGATCCCTATAGGAGCTCCGGTTTGAAGCTGGGCGACCCTGGCTAAACCTTATTCCCCTCCGTGGTAAACGAGACAGTGGCGGGTCCTAAGCTGCCTGAAGTACACTGCTCGCGCCCACCTTCTCTTTGCTGCCGGAAGGCCTCCCACAAGAAGTCTGAGTTTACTCGTGACAGCAGAAGTCTGAGTTTACGCGTGTGAGGCCTGCTGCTCTCAGTTCCTTGCTGGGAGCTTCAGCAGGAGCGCTCGGGAGCTCGCCGGCACAAGAACTGTGAGTGCCCTCGCCCCACCCCGGCCTCAAGCAAAAGTCCAGATTTCCCCCGTCAGAGTGCCATAGGAGCGAAGAAGCATGCGTTAACGGAGGGCTTCAACAGTGCTAGGGCTTTATTTCACGAGACACCGTGCACTCACGTTCGTTGTAACAACTGTCAAAGGGCACTGGATGCCTTCCAACTCCTCTCTTGCGTTTGAGCCACAGGAAGTAAATGCATTCGTTTGATTAAGCTCCGTGAACGTGCAACGACGATGGCGAAGCGCTGCCCTGTTCGCTCGAAAGCTCTCGTTTGTACGGCCTTCACCCGGCCTCAAGGTACGCCGTTCTAAACAGCCTTACATTCCACGCTGGTGTGCCCCCAGTTGGGAATGTGGGCTCTTCTGTGAGACACCAATGTGCGTCCCAAAGGAAACCGGGGGGGGGGCGGGGGGCTCCCCCAGGACGCCTGCGTACGGCAGTCGGTTGCCAGATGTTTACTTCCAGCCGGAGAAAGAGAAAAAGGACAGCTTTCCCAGGGACAATTCTGGACCCTTGGGAACATCCAGAATCACCAAAGCCTAAACTTGGCACGGCCTGGGGAACGCTCTTCCGCACGTCCAGCAATCCCCACGTCAAAACCTTTCTCGGCAGAGGCAGGCACTCTCTCCCTTGTACTAGATAGCTCGGCAGAACCTTCCGAGAAACATGCTGCGTCATTCAGCTTGAAAGTGGGACGCGGATGGGAGAGTACGCTTTCTCCCCGTTTGGAGGCGCCGTGCGCTTGGCTTCAAAGCTGCCCGAACAGCACTAGCGGCCCGACGTCTCTGCACGGCAGGATTGTCGTTGTGGGCCGAGGCTGCGTGTTCTCTCAAAGCGGAAAACCGTGCTGGCAATACCTTGCTAGAAACTCCTCCCACGGCACTACATGTTCAGCTCCGGCCAAACGAAAGGTGACCTCAGGCCTCAAGGTAAGTTCCAGCGTTTCACGTCGGGGGAGTTGGGTGTGCAGTGGTTTCCATGAGGCCAGACTCCACCACGGAGTGCCTTAACTCTGCGACGCTCCTGGGGGCACACAGGATAGGAGCTCGTTCGCCAATTTCGCAGGATGACTTCTCTCCGTGCCGGAACGGCGGCTCCTGGCTTCTAGAGGAACCTTAGCCTACACAGGCCCCTGGAGGAAGCTCTTCACATTCAGAGCAAGGGCAACGTTCTGCTCTCCGGCTTGCCTGGGTTGAGTGCCCCAGTCGTCAAAGAGCCTCGCGAAAGCAGTGCTGCGCAGACTCCCTTTGCCAGTCGAACGGCCTCCTTGACTGAAAGAGAACTGCAGTGCCAAAAGGCACCGTGCTGACGACTGGCTCCAGGAAGAGACTCGGGACAGCACTCTCATAGAAGCGAAAGCTAGGCTGTGCGCCCAGCCTGAGGAGCAGTACGTACGTTTGCCACACTTCTTTACACAGCTAGGCATGAGCCGGAGAGCCTCGGTCGCTGAGGCCTACCTAAGGGACTGCCACACTTACCCAGTAGCTCCCACGCAGAGGTCCCTGTGCCCAAACGGGCCTCCACGGAAGGGCCCTGTTCCTCCCGTTGTGTTTCCTTGAGGTAATCAGAAACCGCTGAGGATCCCTATAGGAGCTCCGGTTTGAAGCTGGGCGACCCTGGCTAAACCTTATTCCCCTCCGTGGTAAACGAGACAGTGGCGGGTCCTAAGCTGCCTGAAGTACACTGCTCGCGCCCACCTTCTCTTTGCTGCCGGAAGGCCTCCCACAAGAAGTCTGAGTTTACTCGTGACAGCAGAAGTCTGAGTTTACGCGTGTGAGGCCTGCTGCTCTCAGTTCCTTGCTGGGAGCTTCAGCAGGAGCGCTCGGGAGCTCGCCGGCACAAGAACTGTGAGTGCCCTCGCCCCACCCCGGCCTCAAGCAAAAGTCCAGATTTCCCCCGTCAGAGTGCCATAGGAGCGAAGAAGCATGCGTTAACGGAGGGCTTCAACAGTGCTAGGGCTTTATTTCACGAGACACCGTGCACTCACGTTCGTTGTAACAACTGTCAAAGGGCACTGGATGCCTTCCAACTCCTCTCTTGCGTTTGAGCCACAGGAAGTAAATGCATTCGTTTGATTAAGCTCCGTGAACGTGCAACGACGATGGCGAAGCGCTGCCCTGTTCGCTCGAAAGCTCTCGTTTGTACGGCCTTCACCCGGCCTCAAGGTACGCCGTTCTAAACAGCCTTACATTCCACGCTGGTGTGCCCCCAGTTGGGAATGTGGGCTCTTCTGTGAGACACCAATGTGCGTCCCAAAGGAAACCGGGGGGGGCGGGGGGCTCCCCCAGGACGCCTGCGTACGGCAGTCGGTTGCCAGATGTTTACTTCCAGCCGGAGAAAGAGAAAAAGGACAGCTTTCCCAGGGACAATTCTGGACCCTTGGGAACATCCAGAATCACCAAAGCCTAAACTTGGCACGGCCTGGGGAACGCTCTTCCGCACGTCCAGCAATCCCCACGTCAAAACCTTTCTCGGCAGAGGCAGGCACTCTCTCCCTTGTACTAGATAGCTCGGCAGAACCTTCCGAGAAACATGCTGCGTCATTCAGCTTGAAAGTGGTACGCGGATGGGAGAGTACGCTTTCTCCCCGTTTGGAGGCGCCGTGCGCTTGGCTTCAAAGCTGCCCGAACAGCACTAGCGGCCCGACGTCTCTGCACGGCAGGATTGTCGTTGTGGGCCGAGGCTGCGTGTTCTCTCAAAGCGGAAAACCGTGCTGGCAATACCTTGCTAGAAACTCCTCCCACGGCACTACATGTTCAGCTCCGGCCAAACGAAAGGTGACCTCAGGCCTCAAGGTAAGTTCCAGCGTTTCACGTCGGGGGAGTTGGGTGTGCAGTGGTTTCCATGAGGCCAGACTCCACCACGGAGTGCCTTAACTCTGCGACGCTCCTGGGGGCACACAGGATAGGAGCTCGTTCGCCAATTTCGCAGGATGACTTCTCTCCGTGCCGGAACGGCGGCTCCTGGCTTTTAGAGGAACCTTAGCCTACACAGGCCCCTGGAGGAAGCTCTTCACATTCAGAGCAAGGGCAACGTTCTGCTCTCCGGCTTGCCTGGGTTGAGTGCCCCAGTCGTCAAAGAGCCTCGCGAAAGCAGTGCTGCGCAGACTCCCTTTGCCAGTCGAACGGCCTCCTTGACTGAAAGAGAACTGCAGTGCCAAAAGGCACCGTGCTGACGACTGGCTCCAGGAAGAGACTCGGGACAGCACTCTCATAGAAGCGAAAGCTAGGCTGTGCGCCCAGCCTGAGGAGCAGTACGTACGTTTGCCACACTTCTTTACACAGCTAGGCATGAGCCGGAGAGCCTCGGTCACTGAGGCCTACCTAAGGGACTGCCACACTTACCCAGTAGCTCCCACGCAGAGGTCCCTGTGCCCAAACGGGCCTCCACGGAAGGGCCCTGTTCCTCCCGTTGTGTTTCCTTGAGGTAATCAGAAACCGCTGAGGATCCCTATAGGAGCTCCGGTTTGAAGCTGGGCGACCCTGGCTAAACCTTATTCCCCTCCGTGGTAAACGAGACAGTGGCGGGTCCTAAGCTGCCTGAAGTACACTGCTCGCGCCCACCTTCTCTTTGCTGCCGGAAGGCCTCCCACAAGAAGTCTGAGTTTACTCGTGACAGCAGAAGTCTGAGTTTACGCGTGTGAGGCCTGCTGCTCTCAGTTCCTTGCTGGGAGCTTCAGCAGGAGCGCTCGGGAGCTCGCCGGCACAAGAACTGTGAGTGCCCTCGCCCCACCCCGGCCTCAAGCAAAAGTCCAGATTTCCCCCGTCAGAGTGCCATAGGAGCGAAGAAGCATGCGTTAACGGAGGGCTTCAACAGTGCTAGGGCTTTATTTCACGAGACACCGTGCACTCACGTTCGTTGTAACAACTGTCAAAGGGCACTGGATGCCTTCCAACTCCTCTCTTGCGTTTGAGCCACAGGAAGTAAATGCATTCGTTTGATTAAGCTCCGTGAACGTGCAACGACGATGGCGAAGCGCTGCCCTGTTCGCTCGAAAGCTCTCGTTTGTACGGCCTTCACCCGGCCTCAAGGTACGCCGTTCTAAACAGCCTTACATTCCACGCTGGTGTGCCCCCAGTTGGGAATGTGGGCTCTTCTGTGAGACACCAATGTGCGTCCCAAAGGAAACCGGGGGGGGCGGGGGGCTCCCCCAGGACGCCTGCGTACGGCAGTCGGTTGCCAGATGTTTACTTCCAGCCGGAGAAAGAGAAAAAGGACAGCTTTCCCAGGGACAATTCTGGACCCTTGGGAACATCCAGAATCACCAAAGCCTAAACTTGGCACGGCCTGGGGAACGCTCTTCCGCACGTCCAGCAATCCCCACGTCAAAACCTTTCTCGGCAGAGGCAGGCACTCTCTCCCTTGTGCTAGATAGCTCGGCAGAGCCTTCCGAGAAACATGCTGCGTCATTCAGCTTGAAAGTGGGACGCGGATGGGAGAGTACGCTTTCTCCCCGTTTGGAGGCGCCGTGCGCTTGGCTTCAAAGCTGCCCGAACAGCACTAGCGGCCCGACGTCTCTGCACGGCAGGATTGTCGTTGTGGGCCGAGGCTGCGTGTTCTCTCAAAGCGGAAAACCGTGCTGGCAATACCTTGCTAGAAACTCCTCCCACGGCACTACATGTTCAGCTCCGGCCAAACGAAAGGTGACCTCAGGCCTCAAGGTAAGTTCCAGCGTTTCACGTCGGGGGAGTTGGGTGTGCAGTGGTTTCCATGAGGCCAGACTCCACCACGGAGTGCCTTAACTCTGCGACGCTCCTGGGGGCACACAGGATAGGAGCTCGTTCGCCAATTTCGCAGGATGACTTCTCTCCGTGCCGGAACGGCGGCTCCTGGCTTCTAGAGGAACCTTAGCCTACACAGGCCCCTGGAGGAAGCTCTTCACATTCAGAGCAAGGGCAACGTTCTGCTCTCCGGCTTGCCTGGGTTGAGTGCCCCAGTCGTCAAAGAGCCTCGCGAAAGCAGTGCTGCGCAGACTCCCTTTGCCAGTCGAACGGCCTCCTTGACTGAAAGAGAACTGCAGTGCCAAAAGGCACCGTGCTGACGACTGGCTCCAGGAAGAGACTCGGGACAGCACTCTCATAGAAGCGAAAGCTAGGCTGTGCGCCCAGCCTGAGGAGCAGTACGTACGTTTGCCACACTTCTTTACACAGCTAGGCATGAGCCGGAGAGCCTCGGTCACTGAGGCCTACCTAAGGGACTGCCACACTTACCCAGTAGCTCCCACGCAGAGGTCCCTGTGCCCAAACGGGCCTCCACGGAAGGGCCCTGTTCCTCCCGTTGTGTTTCCTTGAGGTAATCAGAAACCGCTGAGGATCCCTATAGGAGCTCCGGTTTGAAGCTGGGCGACCCTGGCTAAACCTTATTCCCCTCCGTGGTAAACGAGACAGTGGCGGGTCCTAAGCTGCCTGAAGTACACTGCTCGCGCCCACCTTCTCTTTGCTGCCGGAAGGCCTCCCACAAGAAGTCTGAGTTTACTCGTGACAGCAGAAGTCTGAGTTTACGCGTGTGAGGCCTGCTGCTCTCAGTTCCTTGCTGGGAGCTTCAGCAGGAGCGCTCGGGAGCTCGCCGGCACAAGAACTGTGAGTGCCCTCGCCCCACCCCGGCCTCAAGCAAAAGTCCAGATTTCCCCCGTCAGAGTGCCATAGGAGCGAAGAAGCATGCGTTAACGGAGGGCTTCAACAGTGCTAGGGCTTTATTTCACGAGACACCGTGCACTCACGTTCGTTGTAACAACTGTCAAAGGGCACTGGATGCCTTCCAACTCCTCTCTTGCGTTTGAGCCACAGGAAGTAAATGCATTCGTTTGATTAAGCTCCGTGAACGTGCAACGACGATGGCGAAGCGCTGCCCTGTTCGCTCGAAAGCTCTCGTTTGTACGGCCTTCACCCGGCCTCAAGGTACGCCGTTCTAAACAGCCTTACATTCCACGCTGGTGTGCCCCCAGTTGGGAATGTGGGCTCTTCTGTGAGACACCAATGTGCGTCCCAAAGGAAACCGGGGGGGGCGGGGGGCTCCCCCAGGACGCCTGCGTACAGCAGTCGGTTGCCAGATGTTTACTTCCAGCCGGAGAAAGAGAAAAAGGACAGCTTTCCCAGGGACAATTCTGGACCCTTGGGAACATCCAGAATCACCAAAGCCTAAACTTGGCACGGCCTGGGGAACGCTCTTCCGCACGTCCAGCAATCCCCACGTCAAAACCTTTCTCGGCAGAGGCAGGCACTCTCTCCCTTGTACTAGATAGCTCGGCAGAACCTTCCGAGAAACATGCTGCGTCATTCAGCTTGAAAGTGGGACGCGGATGGGAGAGTACGCTTTCTCCCCGTTTGGAGGCGCCGTGCGCTTGGCTTCAAAGCTGCCCGAACAGCACTAGCGGCCCGACGTCTCTGCACGGCAGGATTGTCGTTGTGGGCCGAGGCTGCGTGTTCTCTCAAAGCGGAAAACCGTGCTGGCAATACCTTGCTAGAAACTCCTCCCACGGCACTACATGTTCAGCTCCGGCCAAACGAAAGGTGACCTCAGGCCTCAAGGTAAGTTCCAGCGTTTCACGTCGGGGGAGTTGGGTGTGCAGTGGTTTCCATGAGGCCAGACTCCACCACGGAGTGCCTTAACTCTGCGACGCTCCTGGGGGCACACAGGATAGGAGCTCGTTCGCCAATTTCGCAGGATGACTTCTCTCCGTGCCGGAACGGCGGCTCCTGGCTTCTAGAGGAACCTTAGCCTACACAGGCCCCTGGAGGAAGCTCTTCACATTCAGAGCAAGGGCAACGTTCTGCTCTCTGGCTTGCCTGGGTTGAGTGCCCCAGTCGTCAAAGAGCCTCGCGAAAGCAGTGCTGCGCAGACTCCCTTTGCCAGTCGAACGGCCTCCTTGACTGAAAGAGAACTGCAGTGCCAAAAGGCACCGTGCTGACGACTGGCTCCAGGAAGAGACTCGGGACAGCACTCTCATAGAAGCGAAAGCTAGGCTGTGCGCCCAGCCTGAGGAGCAGTACGTACGTTTGCCACACTTCTTTACACAGCTAGGCATGAGCCGGAGAGCCTCGGTCACTGAGGCCTACCTAAGGGACTGCCACACTTACCCAGTAGCTCCCACGCAGAGGTCCCTGTGCCCAAACGGGCCTCCACGGAAGGGCCCTGTTCCTCCCGTTGTGTTTCCTTGAGGTAATCAGAAACCGCTGAGGATCCCTATAGGAGCTCCGGTTTGAAGCTGGGCGACCCTGGCTAAACCTTATTCCCCTCCGTGGTAAACGAGACAGTGGCGGGTCCTAAGCTGCCTGAAGTACACTGCTCGCGCCCACCTTCTCTTTGCTGCCGGAAGGCCTCCCACAAGAAGTCTGAGTTTACTCGTGACAGCAGAAGTCTGAGTTTACGCGTGTGAGGCCTGCTGCTCTCAGTTCCTTGCTGGGAGCTTCAGCAGGAGCGCTCGGGAGCTCGCCGGCACAAGAACTGTGAGTGCCCTCGCCCCACCCCGGCCTCAAGCAAAAGTCCAGATTTCCCCCGTCAGAGTGCCATAGGAGCGAAGAAGCATGCGTTAACGGAGGGCTTCAACAGTGCTAGGGCTTTATTTCACGAGACACCGTGCACTCACGTTCGTTGTAACAACTGTCAAAGGGCACTGGATGCCTTCCAACTCCTCTCTTGCGTTTGAGCCACAGGAAGTAAATGCATTCGTTTGATTAAGCTCCGTGAACGTGCAACGACGATGGCGAAGCGCTGCCCTGTTCGCTCGAAAGCTCTCGTTTGTACGGCCTTCACCCGGCCTCAAGGTACGCCGTTCTAAACAGCCTTACATTCCACGCTGGTGTGCCCCCAGTTGGGAATGTGGGCTCTTCTGTGAGACACCAATGTGCGTCCCAAAGGAAACCGGGGGGGGCGGGGGGCTCCCCCAGGACGCCTGCGTACGGCAGTCGGTTGCCAGATGTTTACTTCCAGCCGGAGAAAGAGAAAAAGGACAGCTTTCCCAGGGACAATTCTGGACCCTTGGGAACATCCAGAATCACCAAAGCCTAAACTTGGCACGGCCTGGGGAACGCTCTTCCGCACGTCCAGCAATCCCCACGTCAAAACCTTTCTCGGCAGAGGCAGGCACTCTCTCCCTTGTACTAGATAGCTCGGCAGAACCTTCCGAGAAACATGCTGCCTCATTCAGCTTGAAAGTGGGACGCGGATGGGAGAGTACGCTTTCTCCCCGTTTGGAGGCGCCGTGCGCTTGGCTTCAAAGCTGCCCGAACAGCACTAGCGGCCCGACGTCTCTGCACGGCAGGATTGTCGTTGTGGGCCGAGGCTGCGTGTTCTCTCAAAGCGGAAAACCGTGCTGGCAATACCTTGCTAGAAACTCCTCCCACGGCACTACATGTTCAGCTCCGGCCAAACGAAAGGTGACCTCAGGCCTCAAGGTAAGTTCCAGCGTTTCACGTCGGGGGAGTTGGGTGTGCAGTGGTTTCCATGAGGCCAGACTCCACCACGGAGTGCCTTAACTCTGCGACGCTCCTGGGGGCACACAGGATAGGAGCTCGTTCGCCAATTTCGCAGGATGACTTCTCTCCGTGCCGGAACGGCGGCTCCTGGCTTCTAGAGGAACCTTAGCCTACACAGGCCCCTGGAGGAAGCTCTTCACATTCAGAGCAAGGGCAACGTTCTGCTCTCTGGCTTGCCTGGGTTGAGTGCCCCAGTCGTCAAAGAGCCTCGCGAAAGCAGTGCTGCGCAGACTCCCTTTGCCAGTCGAACGGCCTCCTTGACTGAAAGAGAACTGCAGTGCCAAAAGGCACCGTGCTGACGACTGGCTCCAGGAAGAGACTCGGGACAGCACTCTCATAGAAGCGAAAGCTAGGCTGTGCGCCCAGCCTGAGGAGCAGTACGTACGTTTGCCACACTTCTTTACACAGCTAGGCATGAGCCGGAGAGCCTCGGTCACTGAGGCCTACCTAAGGGACTGCCACACTTACCCAGTAGCTCCCACGCAGAGGTCCCTGTGCCCAAACGGGCCTCCACGGAAGGGCCCTGTTCCTCCCGTTGTGTTTCCTTGAGGTAATCAGAAACCGCTGAGGATCCCTATAGGAGCTCCGGTTTGAAGCTGGGCGACCCTGGCTAAACCTTATTCCCCTCCGTGGTAAACGAGACAGTGGCGGGTCCTAAGCTGCCTGAAGTACACTGCTCGCGCCCACCTTCTCTTTGCTGCCGGAAGGCCTCCCACAAGAAGTCTGAGTTTACTCGTGACAGCAGAAGTCTGAGTTTACGCGTGTGAGGCCTGCTGCTCTCAGTTCCTTGCTGGGAGCTTCAGCAGGAGCGCTCGGGAGCTCGCCGGCACAAGAACTGTGAGTGCCCTCGCCCCACCCCGGCCTCAAGCAAAAGTCCAGATTTCCCCCGTCAGAGTGCCATAGGAGCGAAGAAGCATGCGTTAACGGAGGGCTTCAACAGTGCTAGGGCTTTATTTCACGAGACACCGTGCACTCACGTTCGTTGTAACAACTGTCAAAGGGCACTGGATGCCTTCCAACTCCTCTCTTGCGTTTGAGCCACAGGAAGTAAATGCATTCGTTTGATTAAGCTCCGTGAACGTGCAACGACGATGGCGAAGCGCTGCCCTGTTCGCTCGAAAGCTCTCGTTTGTACGGCCTTCACCCGGCCTCAAGGTACGCCGTTCTAAACAGCCTTACATTCCACGCTGGTGTGCCCCCAGTTGGGAATGTGGGCTCTTCTGTGAGACACCAATGTGCGTCCCAAAGGAAACCGGGGGTGGGGGGGGGGCTCCCCCAGGACGCCTGCGTACGGCAGTCGGTTGCCAGATGTTTACTTCCAGCCGGAGAAAGAGAAAAAGGACAGCTTTCCCAGGGACAATTCTGGACCCTTGGGAACATCCAGAATCACCAAAGCCTAAACTTGGCACGGCCTGGGGAACGCTCTTCCGCACGTCCAGCAATCCCCACGTCAAAACCTTTCTCGGCAGAGGCAGGCACTCTCTCCCTTGTGCTAGATAGCTCGGCAGAGCCTTCCGAGAAACATGCTGCGTCATTCAGCTTGAAAGTGGGACGCGGATGGGAGAGTACGCTTTCTCCCCGTTTGGAGGCGCCGTGCGCTTGGCTTCAAAGCTGCCCGAACAGCACTAGCGGCCCGACGTCTCTGCACGGCAGGATTGTCGTTGTGGGCCGAGGCTGCGTGTTCTCTCAAAGCGGAAAACCGTGCTGGCAATACCTTGCTAGAAACTCCTCCCACGGCACTACATGTTCAGCTCCGGCCAAACGAAAGGTGACCTCAGGCCTCAAGGTAAGTTCCAGCGTTTCACGTCGGGGGAGTTGGGTGTGCAGTGGTTTCCATGAGGCCAGACTCCACCACGGAGTGCCTTAACTCTGCGACGCTCCTGGGGGCACACAGGATAGGAGCTCGTTCGCCAATTTCGCAGGATGACTTCTCTCCGTGCCGGAACGGCGGCTCCTGGCTTCTAGAGGAACCTTAGCCTACACAGGCCCCTGGAGGAAGCTCTTCACATTCAGAGCAAGGGCAACGTACTGCTCTCTGGCTTGCCTGGCTTGAGTGCCCCAGTCGTCAAAGAGCCTCGCGAAAGCAGTGCTGCGCAGACTCCCTTTGCCAGTCGAACGGCCTCCTTGACTGAAAGAGAACTGCAGTGCCAAAAGGCACCGTGCTGACGACTGGCTCCAGGAAGAGACTCGGGACAGCACTCTCATAGAAGCGAAAGCTAGGCTGTGCGCCCAGCCTGAGGAGCAGTACGTACGTTTGCCACACTTCTTTACACAGCTAGGCATGAGCCGGAGAGCCTCGGTCACTGAGGCCTACCTAAGGGACTGCCACACTTACCCAGTAGCTCCCACGCAGAGGTCCCTGTGCCCAAACGGGCCTCCACGGAAGGGCCCTGTTCCTCCCGTTGTGTTTCCTTGAGGTAATCAGAAACCGCTGAGGATCCCTATAGGAGCTCCGGTTTGAAGCTGGGCGACCCTGGCTAAACCTTATTCCCCTCCGTGGTAAACGAGACAGTGGCGGGTCCTAAGCTGCCTGAAGTACACTGCTCGCGCCCACCTTCTCTTTGCTGCCGGAAGGCCTCCCACAAGAAGTCTGAGTTTACTCGTGACAGCAGAAGTCTGAGTTTACGCGTGTGAGGCCTGCTGCTCTCAGTTCCTTGCTGGGAGCTTCAGCAGGAGCGCTCGGGAGCTCGCCGGCACAAGAACTGTGAGTGCCCTCGCCCCACCCCGGCCTCAAGCAAAAGTCCAGATTTCCCCCGTCAGAGTGCCATAGGAGCGAAGAAGCATGCGTTAACGGAGGGCTTCAACAGTGCTAGGGCTTTATTTCACGAGACACCGTGCACTCACGTTCGTTGTAACAACTGTCAAAGGGCACTGGATGCCTTCCAACTCCTCTCTTGCGTTTGAGCCACAGGAAGTAAATGCATTCGTTTGATTAAGCTCCGTGAACGTGCAACGACGATGGCGAAGCGCTGCCCTGTTCGCTCGAAAGCTCTCGTTTGTACGGCCTTCACCCGGCCTCAAGGTACGCCGTTCTAAACAGCCTTACATTCCACGCTGGTGTGCCCCCAGTTGGGAATGTGGGCTCTTCTGTGAGACACCAATGTGCGTCCCAAAGGAAACCGGGGGTGGGGGGGGGGCTCCCCCAGGACGCCTGCGTACGGCAGTCGGTTGCCAGATGTTTACTTCCAGCCGGAGAAAGAGAAAAAGGACAGCTTTCCCAGGGACAATTCTGGACCCTTGGGAACATCCAGAATCACCAAAGCCTAAACTTGGCACGGCCTGGGGAACGCTCTTCCGCACGTCCAGCAATCCCCACGTCAAAACCTTTCTCGGCAGAGGCAGGCACTCTCTCCCTTGTGCTAGATAGCTCGGCAGAGCCTTCCGAGAAACATGCTGCGTCATTCAGCTTGAAAGTGGGACGCGGATGGGAGAGTACGCTTTCTCCCCGTTTGGAGGCGCCGTGCGCTTGGCTTCAAAGCTGCCCGAACAGCACTAGCGGCCCGACGTCTCTGCACGGCAGGATTGTCGTTGTGGGCCGAGGCTGCGTGTTCTCTCAAAGCGGAAAACCGTGCTGGCAATACCTTGCTAGAAACTCCTCCCACGGCACTACATGTTCAGCTCCGGCCAAACGAAAGGTGACCTCAGGCCTCAAGGTAAGTTCCAGCGTTTCACGTCGGGGGAGTTGGGTGTGCAGTGGTTTCCATGAGGCCAGACTCCACCACGGAGTGCCTTAACTCTGCGACGCTCCTGGGGGCACACAGGATAGGAGCTCGTTCGCCAATTTCGCAGGATGACTTCTCTCCGTGCCGGAACGGCGGCTCCTGGCTTCTAGAGGAACCTTAGCCTACACAGGCCCCTGGAGGAAGCTCTTCACATTCAGAGCAAGGGCAACGTTCTGCTCTCCGGCTTGCCTGGGTTGAGTGCCCCAGTCGTCAAAGAGCCTCGCGAAAGCAGTGCTGCGCAGACTCCCTTTGCCAGTCGAACGGCCTCCTTGACTGAAAGAGAACTGCAGTGCCAAAAGGCACCGTGCTGACGACTGGCTCCAGGAAGAGACTCGGGACAGCACTCTCATAGAAGCGAAAGCTAGGCTGTGCGCCCAGCCTGAGGAGCAGTACGTACGTTTGCCACACTTCTTTACACAGCTAGGCATGAGCCGGAGAGCCTCGGTCACTGAGGCCTACCTAAGGGACTGCCACACTTACCCAGTAGCTCCCACGCAGAGGTCCCTGTGCCCAAACGGGCCTCCACGGAAGGGCCCTGTTCCTCCCGTTGTGTTTCCTTGAGGTAATCAGAAACCGCTGAGGATCCCTATAGGAGCTCCGGTTTGAAGCTGGGCGACCCTGGCTAAACCTTATTCCCCTCCGTGGTAAACGAGACAGTGGCGGGTCCTAAGCTGCCTGAAGTACACTGCTCGCGCCCACCTTCT
The DNA here is from genome assembly GCF_964374135.1 of Grampus griseus. NCBI lineage: Eukaryota > Metazoa > Chordata > Mammalia > Artiodactyla > Delphinidae > Grampus > Grampus griseus. Next base: position 57,259,667 of record NC_139008.1, read on the forward strand.
CTTTGCTGCCGGAAGGCCTCCCACAAGAAGTCTGAGTTTACTCGTGACAGCAGAAGTCTGAGTTTACGCGTGTGAGGCCTGCTGCTCTCAGTTCCTTGCTGGGAGCTTCAGCAGGAGCGCTCGGGAGCTCGCCGGCACAAGAACTGTGAGTGCCCTCGCCCCACCCCGGCCTCAAGCAAAAGTCCAGATTTCCCCCGTCAGAGTGCCATAGGAGCGAAGAAGCATGCGTTAACGGAGGGCTTCAACAGTGCTAGGGCTTTATTTCACGAGACACCGTGCACTCACGTTCGTTGTAACAACTGTCAAAGGGCACTGGATGCCTTCCAACTCCTCTCTTGCGTTTGAGCCACAGGAAGTAAATGCATTCGTTTGATTAAGCTCCGTGAACGTGCAACGACGATGGCGAAGCGCTGCCCTGTTCGCTCGAAAGCTCTCGTTTGTACGGCCTTCACCCGGCCTCAAGGTACGCCGTTCTAAACAGCCTTACATTCCACGCTGGTGTGCCCCCAGTTGGGAATGTGGGCTCTTCTGTGAGACACCAATGTGCGTCCCAAAGGAAACCGGGGGGGGCGGGGGGCTCCCCCAGGACGCCTGCGTACAGCAGTCGGTTGCCAGATGTTTACTTCCAGCCGGAGAAAGAGAAAAAGGACAGCTTTCCCAGGGACAATTCTGGACCCTTGGGAACATCCAGAATCACCAAAGCCTAAACTTGGCACGGCCTGGGGAACGCTCTTCCGCACGTCCAGCAATCCCCACGTCAAAACCTTTCTCGGCAGAGGCAGGCACTCTCTCCCTTGTACTAGATAGCTCGGCAGAACCTTCCGAGAAACATGCTGCGTCATTCAGCTTGAAAGTGGGACGCGGATGGGAGAGTACGCTTTCTCCCCGTTTGGAGGCGCCGTGCGCTTGGCTTCAAAGCTGCCCGAACAGCACTAGCGGCCCGACGTCTCTGCACGGCAGGATTGTCGTTGTGGGCCGAGGCTGCGTGTTCTCTCAAAGCGGAAAACCGTGCTGGCAATACCTTGCTAGAAACTCCTCCCACGGCACTACATGTTCAGCTCCGGCCAAACGAAAGGTGACCTCAGGCCTCAAGGTAAGTTCCAGCGTTTCACGTCGGGGGAGTTGGGTGTGCAGTGGTTTCCATGAGGCCAGACTCCACCACGGAGTGCCTTAACTCTGCGACGCTCCTGGGGGCACACAGGATAGGAGCTCGTTCGCCAATTTCGCAGGATGACTTCTCTCCGTGCCGGAACGGCGGCTCCTGGCTTCTAGAGGAACCTTAGCCTACACAGGCCCCTGGAGGAAGCTCTTCACATTCAGAGCAAGGGCAACGTTCTGCTCTCTGGCTTGCCTGGCTTGAGTGCCCCAGTCGTCAAAGAGCCTCGCGAAAGCAGTGCTGCGCAGACTCCCTTTGCCAGTCGAACGGCCTCCTTGACTGAAAGAGAACTGCAGTGCCAAAAGGCACCGTGCTGACGACTGGCTCCAGGAAGAGACTCGGGACAGCACTCTCATAGAAGCGAAAGCTAGGCTGTGCGCCCAGCCTGAGGAGCAGTACGTACGTTTGCCACACTTCTTTACACAGCTAGGCATGAGCCGGAGAGCCTCGGTCACTGAGGCCTACCTAAGGGACTGCCACACTTACCCAGTAGCTCCCACGCAGAGGTCCCTGTGCCCAAACGGGCCTCCACGGAAGGGCCCTGTTCCTCCCGTTGTGTTTCCTTGAGGTAATCAGAAACCGCTGAGGATCCCTATAGGAGCTCCGGTTTGAAGCTGGGCGACCCTGGCTAAACCTTATTCCCCTCCGTGGTAAACGAGACAGTGGCGGGTCCTAAGCTGCCTGAAGTACACTGCTCGCGCCCACCTTCTCTTTGCTGCCGGAAGGCCTCCCACAAGAAGTCTGAGTTTACTCGTGACAGCAGAAGTCTGAGTTTACGCGTGTGAGGCCTGCTGCTCTCAGTTCCTTGCTGGGAGCTTCAGCAGGAGCGCTCGGGAGCTCGCCGGCACAAGAACTGTGAGTGCCCTCGCCCCACCCCGGCCTCAAGCAAAAGTCCAGATTTCCCCCGTCAGAGTGCCATAGGAGCGAAGAAGCATGCGTTAACGGAGGGCTTCAACAGTGCTAGGGCTTTATTTCACGAGACACCGTGCACTCACGTTCGTTGTAACAACTGTCAAAGGGCACTGGATGCCTTCCAACTCCTCTCTTGCGTTTGAGCCACAGGAAGTAAATGCATTCGTTTGATTAAGCTCCGTGAACGTGCAACGACGATGGCGAAGCGCTGCCCTGTTCGCTCGAAAGCTCTCGTTTGTACGGCCTTCACCCGGCCTCAAGGTACGCCGTTCTAAACAGCCTTACATTCCACGCTGGTGTGCCCCCAGTTGGGAATGTGGGCTCTTCTGTGAGACACCAATGTGCGTCCCAAAGGAAACCGGGGGGGGCGGGGGGCTCCCCCAGGACGCCTGCGTACAGCAGTCGGTTGCCAGATGTTTACTTCCAGCCGGAGAAAGAGAAAAAGGACAGCTTTCCCAGGGACAATTCTGGACCCTTGGGAACATCCAGAATCACCAAAGCCTAAACTTGGCACGGCCTGGGGAACGCTCTTCCGCACGTCCAGCAATCCCCACGTCAAAACCTTTCTCGGCAGAGGCAGGCACTCTCTCCCTTGTACTAGATAGCTCGGCAGAACCTTCCGAGAAACATGCTGCGTCATTCAGCTTGAAAGTGGGACGCGGATGGGAGAGTACGCTTTCTCCCCGTTTGGAGGCGCCGTGCGCTTGGCTTCAAAGCTGCCCGAACAGCACTAGCGGCCCGACGTCTCTGCACGGCAGGATTGTCGTTGTGGGCCGAGGCTGCGTGTTCTCTCAAAGCGGAAAACCGTGCTGGCAATACCTTGCTAGAAACTCCTCCCACGGCACTACATGTTCAGCTCCGGCCAAACGAAAGGTGACCTCAGGCCTCAAGGTAAGTTCCAGCGTTTCACGTCGGGGGAGTTGGGTGTGCAGTGGTTTCCATGAGGCCAGACTCCACCACGGAGTGCCTTAACTCTGCGACGCTCCTGGGGGCACACAGGATAGGAGCTCGTTCGCCAATTTCGCAGGATGACTTCTCTCCGTGCCGGAACGGCGGCTCCTGGCTTCTAGAGGAACCTTAGCCTACACAGGCCCCTGGAGGAAGCTCTTCACATTCAGAGCAAGGGCAACGTTCTGCTCTCTGGCTTGCCTGGGTTGAGTGCCCCAGTCGTCAAAGAGCCTCGCGAAAGCAGTGCTGCGCAGACTCCCTTTGCCAGTCGAACGGCCTCCTTGACTGAAAGAGAACTGCAGTGCCAAAAGGCACCGTGCTGACGACTGGCTCCAGGAAGAGACTCGGGACAGCACTCTCATAGAAGCGAAAGCTAGGCTGTGCGCCCAGCCTGAGGAGCAGTACGTACGTTTGCCACACTTCTTTACACAGCTAGGCATGAGCCGGAGAGCCTCGGTCACTGAGGCCTACCTAAGGGACTGCCACACTTACCCAGTAGCTCCCACGCAGAGGTCCCTGTGCCCAAACGGGCCTCCACGGAAGGGCCCTGTTCCTCCCGTTGTGTTTCCTTGAGGTAATCAGAAACCGCTGAGGATCCCTATAGGAGCTCCGGTTTGAAGCTGGGCGACCCTGGCTAAACCTTATTCCCCTCCGTGGTAAACGAGACAGTGGCGGGTCCTAAGCTGCCTGAAGTACACTGCTCGCGCCCACCTTCTCTTTGCTGCCGGAAGGCCTCCCACAAGAAGTCTGAGTTTACTCGTGACAGCAGAAGTCTGAGTTTACGCGTGTGAGGCCTGCTGCTCTCAGTTCCTTGCTGGGAGCTTCAGCAGGAGCGCTCGGGAGCTCGCCGGCACAAGAACTGTGAGTGCCCTCGCCCCACCCCGGCCTCAAGCAAAAGTCCAGATTTCCCCCGTCAGAGTGCCATAGGAGCGAAGAAGCATGCGTTAACGGAGGGCTTCAACAGTGCTAGGGCTTTATTTCACGAGACACCGTGCACTCACGTTCGTTGTAACAACTGTCAAAGGGCACTGGATGCCTTCCAACTCCTCTCTTGCGTTTGAGCCACAGGAAGTAAATGCATTCGTTTGATTAAGCTCCGTGAACGTGCAACGACGATGGCGAAGCGCTGCCCTGTTCGCTCGAAAGCTCTCGTTTGTACGGCCTTCACCCGGCCTCAAGGTACGCCGTTCTAAACAGCCTTACATTCCACGCTGGTGTGCCCCCAGTTGGGAATGTGGGCTCTTCTGTGAGACACCAATGTGCGTCCCAAAGGAAACCGGGGGTGGGGGGGGGCTCCCCCAGGACGCCTGCGTACGGCAGTCGGTTGCCAGATGTTTACTTCCAGCCGGAGAAAGAGAAAAAGGACAGCTTTCCCAGGGACAATTCTGGACCCTTGGGAACATCCAGAATCACCAAAGCCTAAACTTGGCACGGCCTGGGGAACGCTCTTCCGCACGTCCAGCAATCCCCACGTCAAAACCTTTCTCGGCAGAGGCAGGCACTCTCTCCCTTGTGCTAGATAGCTCGGCAGAGCCTTCCGAGAAACATGCTGCGTCATTCAGCTTGAAAGTGGGACGCGGATGGGAGAGTACGCTTTCTCCCCGTTTGGAGGCGCCGTGCGCTTGGCTTCAAAGCTGCCCGAACAGCACTAGCGGCCCGACGTCTCTGCACGGCAGGATTGTCGTTGTGGGCCGAGGCTGCGTGTTCTCTCAAAGCGGAAAACCGTGCTGGCAATACCTTGCTAGAAACTCCTCCCACGGCACTACATGTTCAGCTCCGGCCAAACGAAAGGTGACCTCAGGCCTCAAGGTAAGTTCCAGCGTTTCACGTCGGGGGAGTTGGGTGTGCAGTGGTTTCCATGAGGCCAGACTCCACCACGGAGTGCCTTAACTCTGCGACGCTCCTGGGGGCACACAGGATAGGAGCTCGTTCGCCAATTTCGCAGGATGACTTCTCTCCGTGCCGGAACGGCGGCTCCTGGCTTCTAGAGGAACCTTAGCCTACACAGGCCCCTGGAGGAAGCTCTTCACATTCAGAGCAAGGGCAACGTTCTGCTCTCTGGCTTGCCTGGGTTGAGTGCCCCAGTCGTCAAAGAGCCTCACGAAAGCAGTGCTGCGCAGACTCCCTTTGCCAGTCGAACGGCCTCCTTGACTGAAAGAGAACTGCAGTGCCAAAAGGCACCGTGCTGACGACTGGCTCCAGGAAGAGACTCGGGACAGCACTCTCATAGAAGCGAAAGCTAGGCTGTGCGCCCAGCCTGAGGAGCAGTACGTACGTTTGCCACACTTCTTTACACAGCTAGGCATGAGCCGGAGAGCCTCGGTCACTGAGGCCTACCTAAGGGACTGCCACACTTACCCAGTAGCTCCCACGCAGAGGTCCCTGTGCCCAAACGGGCCTCCACGGAAGGGCCCTGTTCCTCCCGTTGTGTTTCCTTGAGGTAATCAGAAACCGCTGAGGATCCCTATAGGAGCTCCGGTTTGAAGCTGGGCGACCCTGGCTAAACCTTATTCCCCTCCGTGGTAAACGAGACAGTGGCGGGTCCTAAGCTGCCTGAAGTACACTGCTCGCGCCCACCTTCTCTTTGCTGCCGGAAGGCCTCCCACAAGAAGTCTGAGTTTACTCGTGACAGCAGAAGTCTGAGTTTACGCGTGTGAGGCCTGCTGCTCTCAGTTCCTTGCTGGGAGCTTCAGCAGGAGCGCTCGGGAGCTCGCCGGCACAAGAACTGTGAGTGCCCTCGCCCCACCCGGCCTCAAGCAAAAGTCCAGATTTCCCCCGTCAGAGTGCCATAGGAGCGAAGAAGCATGCGTTAACGGAGGGCTTCAACAGTGCTAGGGCTTTATTTCACGAGACACCGTGCACTCACGTTCGTTGTAACAACTGTCAAAGGGCACTGGATGCCTTCCAACTCCTCTCTTGCGTTTGAGCCACAGGAAGTAAATGCATTCGTTTGATTAAGCTCCGTGAACGTGCAACGACGATGGCGAAGCGCTGCCCTGTTCACTCGAAAGCTCTCGTTTGTACGGCCTTCACCCGGCCTCAAGGTACGCCGTTCTAAACAGCCTTACATTCCACGCTGGTGTGCCCCCAGTTGGGAATGTGGGCTCTTCTGTGAGACACCAATGTGCGTCCCAAAGGAAACCGGGGGGGGCGCGGGGGGCTCCCCCAGGACGCCTGCGTACGGCAGTCGGTTGCCAGATGTTTACTTCCAGCCGGAGAAAGAGAAAAAGGACAGCTTTCCCAGGGACAATTCTGGACCCTTGGGAACATCCAGAATCACCAAAGCCTAAACTTGGCACGGCCTGGGGAACGCTCTTCCGCACGTCCAGCAATCCCCACGTCAAAACCTTTCTCGGCAGAGGCAGGCACTCTCTCCCTTGTGCTAGATAGCTCGGCAGAGCCTTCCGAGAAACATGCTGCGTCATTCAGCTTGAAAGTGGGACGCGGATGGGAGAGTACGCTTTCTCCCCGTTTGGAGGCGCCGTGCGCTTGGCTTCAAAGCTGCCCGAACAGCACTAGCGGCCCGACGTCTCTGCACGGCAGGATTGTCGTTGTGGGCCGAGGCTGCGTGTTCTCTCAAAGCGGAAAACCGTGCTGGCAATACCTTGCTAGAAACTCCTCCCACGGCACTACATGTTCAGCTCCGGCCAAACGAAAGGTGACCTCAGGCCTCAAGGTAAGTTCCAGCGTTTCACGTCGGGGGAGTTGGGTGTGCAGTGGTTTCCATGAGGCCAGACTCCACCACGGAGTGCCTTAACTCTGCGACGCTCCTGGGGGCACACAGGATAGGAGCTCGTTCGCCAATTTCGCAGGATGACTTCTCTCCGTGCCGGAACGGCGGCTCCTGGCTTCTAGAGGAACCTTAGCCTACACAGGCCCCTGGAGGAAGCTCTTCACATTCAGAGCAAGGGCAACGTTCTGCTCTCTGGCTTGCCTGGGTTGAGTGCCCCAGTCGTCAAAGAGCCTCGCGAAAGCAGTGCTGCGCAGACTCCCTTTGCCAGTCGAACGGCCTCCTTGACTGAAAGAGAACTGCAGTGCCAAAAGGCACCGTGCTGACGACTGGCTCCAGGAAGAGACTCGGGACAGCACTCTCATAGAAGCGAAAGCTAGGCTGTGCGCCCAGCCTGAGGAGCAGTACGTACGTTTGCCACACTTCTTTACACAGCTAGGCATGAGCCGGAGAGCCTCGGTCACTGAGGCCTACCTAAGGGACTGCCACACTTACCCAGTAGCTCCCACGCAGAGGTCCCTGTGCCCAAACGGGCCTCCACGGAAGGGCCCTGTTCCTCCCGTTGTGTTTCCTTGAGGTAATCAGAAACCGCTGAGGATCCCTATAGGAGCTCCGGTTTGAAGCTGGGCGACCCTGGCTAAACCTTATTCCCCTCCGTGGTAAACGAGACAGTGGCGGGTCCTAAGCTGCCTGAAGTACACTGCTCGCGCCCACCTTCTCTTTGCTGCCGGAAGGCCTCCCACAAGAAGTCTGAGTTTACTCGTGACAGCAGAAGTCTGAGTTTACGCGTGTGAGGCCTGCTGCTCTCAGTTCCTTGCTGGGAGCTTCAGCAGGAGCGCTCGGGAGCTCGCCGGCACAAGAACTGTGAGTGCCCTCGCCCCACCCGGCCTCAAGCAAAAGTCCAGATTTCCCCCGTCAGAGTGCCATAGGAGCGAAGAAGCATGCGTTAACGGAGGGCTTCAACAGTGCTAGGGCTTTATTTCACGAGACACCGTGCACTCACGTTCGTTGTAACAACTGTCAAAGGGCACTGGATGCCTTCCAACTCCTCTCTTGCGTTTGAGCCACAGGAAGTAAATGCATTCGTTTGATTAAGCTCCGTGAACGTGCAACGACGATGGCGAAGCGCTGCCCTGTTCGCTCGAAAGCTCTCGTTTGTACGGCCTTCACCCGGCCTCAAGGTACGCCGTTCTAAACAGCCTTACATTCCACGCTGGTGTGCCCCCAGTTGGGAATGTGGGCTCTTCTGTGAGACACCAATGTGCGTCCCAAAGGAAACCGGGGGGGGGGCGCGGGGGGCTCCCCCAGGACGCCTGCGTACGGCAGTCGGTTGCCAGATGTTTACTTCCAGCCGGAGAAAGAGAAAAAGGACAGCTTTCCCAGGGACAATTCTGGACCCTTGGGAACATCCAGAATCACCAAAGCCTAAACTTGGCACGGCCTGGGGAACGCTCTTCCGCACGTCCAGCAATCCCCACGTCAAAACCTTTCTCGGCAGAGGCAGGCACTCTCTCCCTTGTACTAGATAGCTCGGCAGAACCTTCCGAGAAACATGCTGCGTCATTCAGCTTGAAAGTGGGACGCGGATGGGAGAGTACGCTTTCTCCCCGTTTGGAGGCGCCGTGCGCTTGGCTTCAAAGCTGCCCGAACAGCACTAGCGGCCCGACGTCTCTGCACGGCAGGATTGTCGTTGTGGGCCGAGGCTGCGTGTTCTCTCAAAGCGGAAAACCGTGCTGGCAATACCTTGCTAGAAACTCCTCCCACGGCACTACATGTTCAGCTCCGGCCAAACGAAAGGTGACCTCAGGCCTCAAGGTAAGTTCCAGCGTTTCACGTCGGGGGAGTTGGGTGTGCAGTGGTTTCCATGAGGCCAGACTCCACCACGGAGTGCCTTAACTCTGCGACGCTCCTGGGGGCACACAGGATAGGAGCTCGTTCGCCAATTTCGCAGGATGACTTCTCTCCGTGCCGGAACGGCGGCTCCTGGCTTCTAGAGGAACCTTAGCCTACACAGGCCCCTGGAGGAAGCTCTTCACATTCAGAGCAAGGGCAACGTTCTGCTCTCTGGCTTGCCTGGGTTGAGTGCCCCAGTCGTCAAAGAGCCTCGCGAAAGCAGTGCTGCGCAGACTCCCTTTGCCAGTCGAACGGCCTCCTTGACTGAAAGAGAACTGCAGTGCCAAAAGGCACCGTGCTGACGACTGGCTCCAGGAAGAGACTCGGGACAGCACTCTCATAGAAGCGAAAGCTAGGCTGTGCGCCCAGCCTGAGGAGCAGTACGTACGTTTGCCACACTTCTTTACACAGCTAGGCATGAGCCGGAGAGCCTCGGTCGCTGAGGCCTACCTAAGGGACTGCCACACTTACCCAGTAGCTCCCACGCAGAGGTCCCTGTGCCCAAACGGGCCTCCACGGAAGGGCCCTGTTCCTCCCGTTGTGTTTCCTTGAGGTAATCAGAAACCGCTGAGGATCCCTATAGGAGCTCCGGTTTGAAGCTGGGCGACCCTGGCTAAACCTTATTCCCCTCCGTGGTAAACGAGACAGTGGCGGGTCCTAAGCTGCCTGAAGTACACTGCTCGCGCCCACCTTCTCTTTGCTGCCGGAAGGCCTCCCACAAGAAGTCTGAGTTTACTCGTGACAGCAGAAGTCTGAGTTTACGCGTGTGAGGCCTGCTGCTCTCAGTTCCTTGCTGGGAGCTTCAGCAGGAGCGCTCGGGAGCTCGCCGGCACAAGAACTGTGAGTGCCCTCGCCCCACCCGGCCTCAAGCAAAAGTCCAGATTTCCCCCGTCAGAGTGCCATAGGAGCGAAGAAGCATGCGTTAACGGAGGGCTTCAACAGTGCTAGGGCTTTATTTCACGAGACACCGTGCACTCACGTTCGTTGTAACAACTGTCAAAGGGCACTGGATGCCTTCCAACTCCTCTCTTGCGTTTGAGCCACAGGAAGTAAATGCATTCGTTTGATTAAGCTCCGTGAACGTGCAACGACGATGGCGAAGCGCTGCCCTGTTCGCTCGAAAGCTCTCGTTTGTACGGCCTTCACCCGGCCTCAAGGTACGCCGTTCTAAACAGCCTTACATTCCACGCTGGTGTGCCCCCAGTTGGGAATGTGGGCTCTTCTGTGAGACACCAATGTGCGTCCCAAAGGAAACCGGGGGGGGCGGGGGGCTCCCCCAGGACGCCTGCGTACAGCAGTCGGTTGCCAGATGTTTACTTCCAGCCGGAGAAAGAGAAAAAGGACAGCTTTCCCGGGGACAATTCTGGACCCTTGGGAACATCCAGAATCACCAAAGCCTAAACTTGGCACGGCCTGGGGAACGCTCTTCCGCACGTCCAGCAATCCCCACGTCAAAACCTTTCTCGGCAGAGGCAGGCACTCTCTCCCTTGTACTAGATAGCTCGGCAGAACCTTCCGAGAAACATGCTGCGTCATTCAGCTTGAAAGTGGGACGCGGATGGGAGAGTACGCTTTCTCCCCGTTTGGAGGCGCCGTGCGCTTGGCTTCAAAGCTGCCCGAACAGCACTAGCGGCCCGACGTCTCTGCACGGCAGGATTGTCGTTGTGGGCCGAGGCTGCGTGTTCTCTCAAAGCGGAAAACCGTGCTGGCAATACCTTGCTAGAAACTCCTCCCACGGCACTACATGTTCAGCTCCGGCCAAACGAAAGGTGACCTCAGGCCTCAAGGTAAGTTCCAGCGTTTCACGTCGGGGGAGTTGGGTGTGCAGTGGTTTCCATGAGGCCAGACTCCACCACGGAGTGCCTTAACTCTGCGACGCTCCTGGGGGCACACAGGATAGGAGCTCGTTCGCCAATTTCGCAGGATGACTTCTCTCCGTGCCGTAACGGCGGCTCCTGGCTTCTAGAGGAACCTTAGCCTACACAGGCCCCTGGAGGAAGCTCTTCACATTCAGAGCAAGGGCAACGTTCTGCTCTCTGGCTTGCCTGGGTTGAGTGCCCCAGTCGTCAAAGAGCCTCGCGAAAGCAGTGCTGCGCAGACTCCCTTTGCCAGTCGAACGGCCTCCTTGACTGAAAGAGAACTGCAGTGCCAAAAGGCACCGTGCTGACGACTGGCTCCAGGAAGAGACTCGGGACAGCACTCTCATAGAAGCGAAAGCTAGGCTGTGCGCCCAGCCTGAGGAGCAGTACGTACGTTTGCCACACTTCTTTACACAGCTAGGCATGAGCCGGAGAGCCTCGGTCACTGAGGCCTACCTAAGGGACTGCCACACTTACCCAGTAGCTCCCACGCAGAGGTCCCTGTGCCCAAACGGGCCTCCACGGAAGGGCCCTGTTCCTCCCGTTGTGTTTCCTTGAGGTAATCAGAAACCGCTGAGGATCCCTATAGGAGCTCCGGTTTGAAGCTGGGCGACCCTGGCTAAACCTTATTCCCCTCCGTGGTAAACGAGACAGTGGCGGGTCCTAAGCTGCCTGAAGTACACTGCTCGCGCCCACCTTCTCTTTGCTGCCGGAAGGCCTCCCACAAGAAGTCTGAGTTTACTCGTGACAGCAGAAGTCTGAGTTTACGCGTGTGAGGCCTGCTGCTCTCAGTTCCTTGCTGGGAGCTTCAGCAGGAGCGCTCGGGAGCTCGCCGGCACAAGAACTGTGAGTGCCCTCGCCCCACCCCGGCCTCAAGCAAAAGTCCAGATTTCCCCCGTCAGAGTGCCATAGGAGCGAAGAAGCATGCGTTAACGGAGGGCTTCAACAGTGCTAGGGCTTTATTTCACGAGACACCGTGCACTCACGTTCGTTGTAACAACTGTCAAAGGGCACTGGATGCCTTCCAACTCCTCTCTTGCGTTTGAGCCACAGGAAGTAAATGCATTCGTTTGATTAAGCTCCGTGAACGTGCAACGACGATGGCGAAGCGCTGCCCTGTTCGCTCGAAAGCTCTCGTTTGTACGGCCTTCACCCGGCCTCAAGGTACGCCGTTCTAAACAGCCTTACATTCCACGCTGGTGTGCCCCCAGTTGGGAATGTGGGCTCTTCTGTGAGACACCAATGTGCGTCCCAAAGGAAACCGGGGGGGGCGGGGGGCTCCCCCAGGACGCCTGCGTACGGCAGTCGGTTGCCAGATGTTTACTTCCAGCCGGAGAAAGAGAAAAAGGACAGCTTTCCCAGGGACAATTCTGGACCCTTGGGAACATCCAGAATCACCAAAGCCTAAACTTGGCACGGCCTGGGGAACGCTCTTCCGCACGTCCAGCAATCCCCACGTCAAAACCTTTCTCGGCAGAGGCAGGCACTCTCTCCCTTGTACTAGATAGCTCGGCAGAACCTTCCGAGAAACATGCTGCGTCATTCAGCTTGAAAGTGGGACGCGGATGGGAGAGTACGCTTTCTCCCCGTTTGGAGGCGCCGTGCGCTTGGCTTCAAAGCTGCCCGAACAGCACTAGCGGCCCGACGTCTCTGCACGGCAGGATTGTCGTTGTGGGCCGAGGCTGCGTGTTCTCTCAAAGCGGAAAACCGTGCTGGCAATACCTTGCTAGAAACTCCTCCCACGGCACTACATGTTCAGCTCCGGCCAAACGAAAGGTGACCTCAGGCCTCAAGGTAAGTTCCAGCGTTTCACGTCGGGGGAGTTGGGTGTGCAGTGGTTTCCATGAGGCCAGACTCCACCACGGAGTGCCTTAACTCTGCGACGCTCCTGGGGGCACACAGGATAGGAGCTCGTTCGCCAATTTCGCAGGATGACTTCTCTCCGTGCCGGAACGGCGGCTCCTGGCTTCTAGAGGAACCTTAGCCTACACAGGCCCCTGGAGGAAGCTCTTCACATTCAGAGCAAGGGCAACGTTCTGCTCTCTGGCTTGCCTGGGTTGAGTGCCCCAGTCGTCAAAGAGCCTCGCGAAAGCAGTGCTGCGCAGACTCCCTTTGCCAGTCGAACGGCCTCCTTGACTGAAAGAGAACTGCAGTGCCAAAAGGCACCGTGCTGACGACTGGCTCCAGGAAGAGACTCGGGACAGCACTCTCATAGAAGCGAAAGCTAGGCTGTGCGCCCAGCCTGAGGAGCAGTACGTACGTTTGCCACACTTCTTTACACAGCTAGGCATGAGCCGGAGAGCCTCGGTCACTGAGGCCTACCTAAGGGACTGCCACACTTACCCAGTAGCTCCCACGCAGAGGTCCCTGTGCCCAAACGGGCCTCCACGGAAGGGCCCTGTTCCTCCCGTTGTGTTTCCTTGAGGTAATCAGAAACCGCTGAGGATCCCTATAGGAGCTCCGGTTTGAAGCTGGGCGACCCTGGCTAAACCTTATTCCCCTCCGTGGTAAACGAGACAGTGGCGGGTCCTAAGCTGCCTGAAGTACACTGCTCGCGCCCACCTTCTCTTTGCTGCCGGAAGGCCTCCCACAAGAAGTCTGAGTTTACTCGTGACAGCAGAAGTCTGAGTTTACGCGTGTGAGGCCTGCTGCTCTCAGTTCCTTGCTGGGAGCTTCAGCAGGAGCGCTCGGGAGCTCGCCGGCACAAGAACTGTGAGTGCCCTCGCCCCACCCCGGCCTCAAGCAAAAGTCCAGATTTCCCCCGTCAGAGTGCCATAGGAGCGAAGAAGCATGCGTTAACGGAGGGCTTCAACAGTGCTAGGGCTTTATTTCACGAGACACCGTGCACTCACGTTCGTTGTAACAACTGTCAAAGGGCACTGGATGCCTTCCAACTCCTCTCTTGCGTTTGAGCCACAGGAAGTAAATGCATTCGTTTGATTAAGCTCCGTGAACGTGCAACGACGATGGCGAAGCGCTGCCCTGTTCGCTCGAAAGCTCTCGTTTGTACGGCCTTCACCCGGCCTCAAGGTACGCCGTTCTAAACAGCCTTACATTCCACGCTGGTGTGCCCCCAGTTGGGAATGTGGGCTCTTCTGTGAGACACCAATGTGCGTCCCAAAGGAAACCGGGGGGCGGGGGGCTCCCCCAGGACGCCTGCGTACGGCAGTCGGTTGCCAGATGTTTACTTCCAGCCGGAGAAAGAGAAAAAGGACAGCTTTCCCAGGGACAATTCTGGACCCTTGGGAACATCCAGAATCACCAAAGCCTAAACTTGGCACGGCCTGGGGAACGCTCTTCCGCACGTCCAGCAATCCCCACGTCAAAACCTTTCTCGGCAGAGGCAGGCACTCTCTCCCTTGTACTAGATAGCTCGGCAAAACCTTCCGAGAAACATGCTGCGTCATTCAGCTTGAAAGTGGGACGCGGATGGGAGAGTACGCTTTCTCCCCGTTTGGAGGCGCCGTGCGCTTGGCTTCAAAGCTGCCCGAACAGCACTAGCGGCCCGACGTCTCTGCACGGCAGGATTGTCGTTGTGGGCCGAGGCTGCGTGTTCTCTCAAAGCGGAAAACCGTGCTGGCAATACCTTGCTAGAAACTCCTCCCACGGCACTACATGTTCAGCTCCGGCCAAACGAAAGGTGACCTCAGGCCTCAAGGTAAGTTCCAGCGTTTCACGTCGGGGGAGTTGGGTGTGCAGTGGTTTCCATGAGGCCAGACTCCACCACGGAGTGCCTTAACTCTGCGACGCTCCTGGGGGCACACAGGATAGGAGCTCGTTCGCCAATTTCGCAGGATGACTTCTCTCCGTGCCGGAACGGCGGCTCCTGGCTTCTAGAGGAACCTTAGCCTACACAGGCCCCTGGAGGAAGCTCTTCACATTCAGAGCAAGGGCAACGTACTGCTCTCTGGCTTGCCTGGGTTGAGTGCCCCAGTCGTCAAAGAGCCTCGCGAAAGCAGTGCTGCGCAGACTCCCTTTGCCAGTCGAACGGCCTCCTTGACTGAAAGAGAACTGCAGTGCCAAAAGGCACCGTGCTGACGACTGGCTCCAGGAAGAGACTCGGGACAGCACTCTCATAGAAGCGAAAGCTAGGCTGTGCGCCCAGCCTGAGGAGCAGTACGTACGTTTGCCACACTTCTTTACACAGCTAGGCATGAGCCGGAGAGCCTCGGTCACTGAGGCCTACCTAAGGGACTGCCACACTTACCCAGTAGCTCCCACGCAGAGGTCCCTGTGCCCAAACGGGCCTCCACGGAAGGGCCCTGTTCCTCCCGTTGTGTTTCCTTGAGGTAATCAGAAACCGCTGAGGATCCCTATAGGAGCTCCGGTTTGAAGCTGGGCGACCCTGGCTAAACCTTATTCCCCTCCGTGGTAAACGAGACAGTGGCGGGTCCTAAGCTGCCTGAAGTACACTGCTCGCGCCCACCTTCTCTTTGCTGCCGGAAGGCCTCCCACAAGAAGTCTGAGTTTACTCGTGACAGCAGAAGTCTGAGTTTACGCGTGTGAGGCCTGCTGCTCTCAGTTCCTTGCTGGGAGCTTCAGCAGGAGCGCTCGGGAGCTCGCCGGCACAAGAACTGTGAGTGCCCTCGCCCCACCCCGGCCTCAAGCAAAAGTCCAGATTTCCCCCGTCAGAGTGCCATAGGAGCGAAGAAGCATGCGTTAACGGAGGGCTTCAACAGTGCTAGGGCTTTATTTCACGAGACACCGTGCACTCACGTTCGTTGTAACAACTGTCAAAGGGCACTGGATGCCTTCCAACTCCTCTCTTGCGTTTGAGCCACAGGAAGTAAATGCATTCGTTTGATTAAGCTCCGTGAACGTGCAACGACGATGGCGAAGCGCTGCCCTGTTCGCTCGAAAGCTCTCGTTTGTACGGCCTTCACCCGGCCTCAAGGTACGCCGTTCTAAACAGCCTTACATTCCACGCTGGTGTGCCCCCAGTTGGGAATGTGGGCTCTTCTGTGAGACACCAATGTGCGTCCCAAAGGAAACCGGGGGGGGCGGGGGGCTCCCCCAGGACGCCTGCGTACGGCAGTCGGTTGCCAGATGTTTACTTCCAGCCGGAGAAAGAGAAAAAGGACAGCTTTCCCAGGGACAATTCTGGACCCTTGGGAACATCCAGAATCACCAAAGCCTAAACTTGGCACGGCCTGGGGAACGCTCTTCCGCACGTCCAGCAATCCCCACGTCAAAACCTTTCTCGGCAGAGGCAGGCACTCTCTCCCTTGTGCTAGATAGCTCGGCAGAGCCTTCCGAGAAACATGCTGCGTCATTCAGCTTGAAAGTGGGACGCGGATGGGAGAGTACGCTTTCTCCCCGTTTGGAGGCGCCGTGCGCTTGGCTTCAAAGCTGCCCGAACAGCACTAGCGGCCCGACGTCTCTGCACGGCAGGATTGTCGTTGTGGGCCGAGGCTGCGTGTTCTCTCAAAGCGGAAAACCGTGCTGGCAATACCTTGCTAGAAACTCCTCCCACGGCACTACATGTTCAGCTCCGGCCAAACGAAAGGTGACCTCAGGCCTCAAGGTAAGTTCCAGCGTTTCACGTCGGGGGAGTTGGGTGTGCAGTGGTTTCCATGAGGCCAGACTCCACCACGGAGTGCCTTAACTCTGCGACGCTCCTGGGGGCACACAGGATAGGAGCTCGTTCGCCAATTTCGCAGGATGACTTCTCTCCGTGCCGGAACGGCGGCTCCTGGCTTCTAGAGGAACCTTAGCCTACACAGGCCCCTGGAGGAAGCTCTTCACATTCAGAGCAAGGGCAACGTTCTGCTCTCTGGCTTGCCTGGGTTGAGTGCCCCAGTCGTCAAAGAGCCTCGCGAAAGCAGTGCTGCGCAGACTCCCTTTGCCAGTCGAACGGCCTCCTTGACTGAAAGAGAACTGCAGTGCCAAAAGGCACCGTGCTGACGACTGGCTCCAGGAAGAGACTCGGGACAGCACTCTCATAGAAGCGAAAGCTAGGCTGTGCGCCCAGCCTGAGGAGCAGTACGTACGTTTGCCACACTTCTTTACACAGCTAGGCATGAGCCGGAGAGCCTCGGTCACTGAGGCCTACCTAAGGGACTGCCACACTTACCCAGTAGCTCCCACGCAGAGGTCCCTGTGCCCAAACGGGCCTCCACGGAAGGGCCCTGTTCCTCCCGTTGTGTTTCCTTGAGGTAATCAGAAACCGCTGAGGATCCCTATAGGAGCTCCGGTTTGAAGCTGGGCGACCCTGGCTAAACCTTATTCCCCTCCGTGGTAAACGAGACAGTGGCGGGTCCTAAGCTGCCTGAAGTACACTGCTCGCGCCCACCTTCTCTTTGCTGCCGGAAGGCCTCCCACAAGAAGTCTGAGTTTACTCGTGACAGCAGAAGTCTGAGTTTACGCGTGTGAGGCCTGCTGCTCTCAGTTCCTTGCTGGGAGCTTCAGCAGGAGCGCTCGGGAGCTCGCCGGCACAAGAACTGTGAGTGCCCTCGCCCCACCCCGGCCTCAAGCAAAAGTCCAGATTTCCCCCGTCAGAGTGCCATAGGAGCGAAGAAGCATGCGTTAACGGAGGGCTTCAACAGTGCTAGGGCTTTATTTCACGAGACACCGTGCACTCACGTTCGTTGTAACAACTGTCAAAGGGCACTGGATGCCTTCCAACTCCTCTCTTGCGTTTGAGCCACAGGAAGTAAATGCATTCGTTTGATTAAGCTCCGTGAACGTGCAACGACGATGGCGAAGCGCTGCCCTGTTCGCTCGAAAGCTCTCGTTTGTACGGCCTTCACCCGGCCTCAAGGTACGCCGTTCTAAACAGCCTTACATTCCACGCTGGTGTGCCCCCAGTTGGGAATGTGGGCTCTTCTGTGAGACACCAATGTGCGTCCCAAAGGAAACCGGGGGGGGCGGGGGGCTCCCCCAGGACGCCTGCGTACGGCAGTCGGTTGCCAGATGTTTACTTCCAGCCGGAGAAAGAGAAAAAGGACAGCTTTCCCAGGGACAATTCTGGACCCTTGGGAACATCCAGAATCACCAAAGCCTAAACTTGGCACGGCCTGGGGAACGCTCTTCCGCACGTCCAGCAATCCCCACGTCAAAACCTTTCTCGGCAGAGGCAGGCACTCTCTCCCTTGTACTAGATAGCTCGGCAGAACCTTCCGAGAAACATGCTGCGTCATTCAGCTTGAAAGTGGGACGCGGATGGGAGAGTACGCTTTCTCCCCGTTTGGAGGCGCCGTGCGCTTGGCTTCAAAGCTGCCCGAACAGCACTAGCGGCCCGACGTCTCTGCACGGCAGGATTGTCGTTGTGGGCCGAGGCTGCGTGTTCTCTCAAAGCGGAAAACCGTGCTGGCAATACCTTGCTAGAAACTCCTCCCACGGCACTACATGTTCAGCTCCGGCCAAACGAAAGGTGACCTCAGGCCTCAAGGTAAGTTCCAGCGTTTCACGTCGGGGGAGTTGGGTGTGCAGTGGTTTCCATGAGGCCAGACTCCACCACGGAGTGCCTTAACTCTGCGACGCTCCTGGGGGCACCCAGGATAGGAGCTCGTTCGCCAATTTCGCAGGATGACTTCTCTCCGTGCCGGAACGGCGGCTCCTGGCTTCTAGAGGAACCTTAGCCTACACAGGCCCCTGGAGGAAGCTCTTCACATTCAGAGCAAGGGCAACGTTCTGCTCTCTGGCTTGCCTGGGTTGAGTGCCCCAGTCGTCAAAGAGCCTCGCGAAAGCAGTGCTGCGCAGACTCCCTTTGCCAGTCGAACGGCCTCCTTGACTGAAAGAGAACTGCAGTGCCAAAAGGCACCGTGCTGACGACTGGCTCCAGGAAGAGACTCGGGACAGCACTCTCATAGAAGCGAAAGCTAGGCTGTGCGCCCAGCCTGAGGAGCAGTACGTACGTTTGCCACACTTCTTTACACAGCTAGGCATGAGCCGGAGAGCCTCGGTCACTGAGGCCTACCTAAGGGACTGCCACACTTACCCAGTAGCTCCCACGCAGAGGTCCCTGTGCCCAAACGGGCCTCCACGGAAGGGCCCTGTTCCTCCCGTTGTGTTTCCTTGAGGTAATCAGAAACCGCTGAGGATCCCTATAGGAGCTCCGGTTTGAAGCTGGGCGACCCTGGCTAAACCTTATTCCCCTCCGTGGTAAACGAGACAGTGGCGGGTCCTAAGCTGCCTGAAGTACACTGCTCGCGCCCACCTTCTCTTTGCTGCCGGAAGGCCTCCCACAAGAAGTCTGAGTTTACTCGTGACAGCAGAAGTCTGAGTTTACGCGTGTGAGGCCTGCTGCTCTCAGTTCCTTGCTGGGAGCTTCAGCAGGAGCGCTCGGGAGCTCGCCGGCACAAGAACTGTGAGTGCCCTCGCCCCACCCCGGCCTCAAGCAAAAGTCCAGATTTCCCCCGTCAGAGTGCCATAGGAGCGAAGAAGCATGCGTTAACGGAGGGCTTCAACAGTGCTAGGGCTTTATTTCACGAGACACCGTGCACTCACGTTCGTTGTAACAACTGTCAAAGGGCACTGGATGCCTTCCAACTCCTCTCTTGCGTTTGAGCCACAGGAAGTAAATGCATTCGTTTGATTAAGCTCCGTGAACGTGCAACGACGATGGCGAAGCGCTGCCCTGTTCGCTCGAAAGCTCTCGTTTGTACGGCCTTCACCCGGCCTCAAGGTACGCCGTTCTAAACAGCCTTACATTCCACGCTGGTGTGCCCCCAGTTGGGAATGTGGGCTCTTCTGTGAGACACCAATGTGCGTCCCAAAGGAAACCGGGGGGGGCGGGGGGCTCCCCCAGGACGCCTGCGTACGGCAGTCGGTTGCCAGATGTTTACTTCCAGCCGGAGAAAGAGAAAAAGGACAGCTTTCCCAGGGACAATTCTGGACCCTTGGGAACATCCAGAATCACCAAAGCCTAAACTTGGCACGGCCTGGGGAACGCTCTTCCGCACGTCCAGCAATCCCCACGTCAAAACCTTTCTCGGCAGAGGCAGGCACTCTCTCCCTTGTACTAGATAGCTCGGCAGAACCTTCCGAGAAACATGCTGCCTCATTCAGCTTGAAAGTGGGACGCGGATGGGAGAGTACGCTTTCTCCCCGTTTGGAGGCGCCGTGCGCTTGGCTTCAAAGCTGCCCGAACAGCACTAGCGGCCCGACGTCTCTGCACGGCAGGATTGTCGTTGTGGGCCGAGGCTGCGTGTTCTCTCAAAGCGGAAAACCGTGCTGGCAATACCTTGCTAGAAACTCCTCCCACGGCACTACATGTTCAGCTCCGGCCAAACGAAAGGTGACCTCAGGCCTCAAGGTAAGTTCCAGCGTTTCACGTCGGGGGAGTTGGGTGTGCAGTGGTTTCCATGAGGCCAGACTCCACCACGGAGTGCCTTAACTCTGCGACGCTCCTGGGGGCACCCAGGATAGGAGCTCGTTCGCCAATTTCGCAGGATGACTTCTCTCCGTGCCGGAACGGCGGCTCCTGGCTTCTAGAGGAACCTTAGCCTACACAGGCCCCTGGAGGAAGCTCTTCACATTCAGAGCAAGGGCAACGTTCTGCTCTCTGGCTTGCCTGGGTTGAGTGCCCCAGTCGTCAAAGAGCCTCGCGAAAGCAGTGCTGCGCAGACTCCCTTTGCCAGTCGAACGGCCTCCTTGACTGAAAGAGAACTGCAGTGCCAAAAGGCACCGTGCTGACGACTGGCTCCAGGAAGAGACTCGGGACAGCACTCTCATAGAAGCGAAAGCTAGGCTGTGTGCCCAGCCTGAGGAGCAGTACGTACGTTTGCCACACTTCTTTACACAGCTGGGCATGAGCCGGAGAGCCTCGGTCACTGAGGCCTACCTAAGGGACTGCCACACTTACCCAGTAGCTCCCACGCAGAGGTCCCTGTGCCCAAACGGGCCTCCACGGAAGGGCCCTGTTCCTCCCGTTGTGTTTCCTTGAGGTAATCAGAAACCGCTGAGGATCCCTATAGGAGCTCCGGTTTGAAGCTGGGCGACCCTGGCTAAACCTTATTCCCCTCCGTGGTAAACGAGACAGTGGCGGGTCCTAAGCTGCCTGAAGTACACTGCTCGCGCCCACCTTCTCTTTGCTGCCGGAAGGCCTCCCACAAGAAGTCTGAGTTTACTCGTGACAGCAGAAGTCTGAGTTTACGCGTGTGAGGCCTGCTGCTCTCAGTTCCTTGCTGGGAGCTTCAGCAGGAGCGCTCGGGAGCTCGCCGGCACAAGAACTGTGAGTGCCCTCGCCCCACCCCGGCCTCAAGCAAAAGTCCAGATTTCCCCCGTCAGAGTGCCATAGGAGCGAAGAAGCATGCGTTAACGGAGGGCTTCAACAGTGCTAGGGCTTTATTTCACGAGACACCGTGCACTCACGTTCGTTGTAACAACTGTCAAAGGGCACTGGATGCCTTCCAACTCCTCTCTTGCGTTTGAGCCACAGGAAGTAAATGCATTCGTTTGATTAAGCTCCGTGAACGTGCAACGACGATGGCGAAGCGCTGCCCTGTTCGCTCGAAAGCTCTCGTTTGTACGGCCTTCACCCGGCCTCAAGGTACGCCGTTCTAAACAGCCTTACATTCCACGCTGGTGTGCCCCCAGTTGGGAATGTGGGCTCTTCTGTGAGACACCAATGTGCGTCCCAAAGGAAACCGGGGGGGGCGGGGGGCTCCCCCAGGACGCCTGCGTACGGCAGTCGGTTGCCAGATGTTTACTTCCAGCCGGAGAAAGAGAAAAAGGACAGCTTTCCCAGGGACAATTCTGGACCCTTGGGAACATCCAGAATCACCAAAGCCTAAACTTGGCACGGCCTGGGGAACGCTCTTCCGCACGTCCAGCAATCCCCACGTCAAAACCTTTCTCGGCAGAGGCAGGCACTCTCTCCCTTGTACTAGATAGCTCGGCAGAACCTTCCGAGAAACATGCTGCCTCATTCAGCTTGAAAGTGGGACGCGGATGGGAGAGTACGCTTTCTCCCCGTTTGGAGGCGCCGTGCGCTTGGCTTCAAAGCTGCCCGAACAGCACTAGCGGCCCGACGTCTCTGCACGGCAGGATTGTCGTTGTGGGCCGAGGCTGCGTGTTCTCTCAAAGCGGAAAACCGTGCTGGCAATACCTTGCTAGAAACTCCTCCCACGGCACTACATGTTCAGCTCCGGCCAAACGAAAGGTGACCTCAGGCCTCAAGGTAAGTTCCAGCGTTTCACGTCGGGGGAGTTGGGTGTGCAGTGGTTTCCATGAGGCCAGACTCCACCACGGAGTGCCTTAACTCTGCGACGCTCCTGGGGGCACACAGGATAGGAGCTCGTTCGCCAATTTCGCAGGATGACTTCTCTCCGTGCCGGAACGGCGGCTCCTGGCTTCTAGAGGAACCTTAGCCTACACAGGCCCCTGGAGGAAGCTCTTCACATTCAGAGCAAGGGCAACGTACTGCTCTCTGGCTTGCCTGGGTTGAGTGCCCCAGTCGTCAAAGAGCCTCGCGAAAGCAGTGCTGCGCAGACTCCCTTTGCCAGTCGAACGGCCTCCTTGACTGAAAGAGAACTGCAGTGCCAAAAGGCACCGTGCTGACGACTGGCTCCAGGAAGAGACTCGGGACAGCACTCTCATAGAAGCGAAAGCTAGGCTGTGCGCCCAGCCTGAGGAGCAGTACGTACGTTTGCCACACTTCTTTACACAGCTAGGCATGAGCCGGAGAGCCTCGGTCACTGAGGCCTACCTAAGGGACTGCCACACTTACCCAGTAGCTCCCACGCAGAGGTCCCTGTGCCCAAACGGGCCTCCACGGAAGGGCCCTGTTCCTCCCGTTGTGTTTCCTTGAGGTAATCAGAAACCGCTGAGGATCCCTATAGGAGCTCCGGTTTGAAGCTGGGCGACCCTGGCTAAACCTTATTCCCCTCCGTGGTAAACGAGACAGTGGCGGGTCCTAAGCTGCCTGAAGTACACTGCTCGCGCCCACCTTCTCTTTGCTGCCGGAAGGCCTCCCACAAGAAGTCTGAGTTTACTCGTGACAGCAGAAGTCTGAGTTTACGCGTGTGAGGCCTGCTGCTCTCAGTTCCTTGCTGGGAGCTTCAGCAGGAGCGCTCGGGAGCTCGCCGGCACAAGAACTGTGAGTGCCCTCGCCCCACCCCGGCCTCAAGCAAAAGTCCAGATTTCCCCCGTCAGAGTGCCATAGGAGCGAAGAAGCATGCGTTAACGGAGGGCTTCAACAGTGCTAGGGCTTTATTTCACGAGACACCGTGCACTCACGTTCGTTGTAACAACTGTCAAAGGGCACTGGATGCCTTCCAACTCCTCTCTTGCGTTTGAGCCACAGGAAGTAAATGCATTCGTTTGATTAAGCTCCGTGAACGTGCAACGACGATGGCGAAGCGCTGCCCTGTTCGCTCGAAAGCTCTCGTTTGTACGGCCTTCACCCGGCCTCAAGGTACGCCGTTCTAAACAGCCTTACATTCCACGCTGGTGTGCCCCCAGTTGGGAATGTGGGCTCTTCTGTGAGACACCAATGTGCGTCCCAAAGGAAACCGGGGGGGGCGGGGGGCTCCCCCAGGACGCCTGCGTACAGCAGTCGGTTGCCAGATGTTTACTTCCAGCCGGAGAAAGAGAAAAAGGACAGCTTTCCCAGGGACAATTCTGGACCCTTGGGAACATCCAGAATCACCAAAGCCTAAACTTGGCACGGCCTGGGGAACGCTCTTCCGCACGTCCAGCAATCCCCACGTCAAAACCTTTCTCGGCAGAGGCAGGCACTCTCTCCCTTGTACTAGATAGCTCGGCAGAACCTTCCGAGAAACATGCTGCCTCATTCAGCTTGAAAGTGGGACGCGGATGGGAGAGTACGCTTTCTCCCCGTTTGGAGGCGCCGTGCGCTTGGCTTCAAAGCTGCCCGAACAGCACTAGCGGCCCGACGTCTCTGCACGGCAGGATTGTCGTTGTGGGCCGAGGCTGCGTGTTCTCTCAAAGCGGAAAACCGTGCTGGCAATACCTTGCTAGAAACTCCTCCCACGGCACTACATGTTCAGCTCCGGCCAAACGAAAGGTGACCTCAGGCCTCAAGGTAAGTTCCAGCGTTTCACGTCGGGGGAGTTGGGTGTGCAGTGGTTTCCATGAGGCCAGACTCCACCACGGAGTGCCTTAACTCTGCGACGCTCCTGGGGGCACACAGGATAGGAGCTCGTTCGCCAATTTCGCAGGATGACTTCTCTCCGTGCCGGAACGGCGGCTCCTGGCTTCTAGAGGAACCTTAGCCTACACAGGCCCCTGGAGGAAGCTCTTCACATTCAGAGCAAGGGCAACGTTCTGCTCTCTGGCTTGCCTGGGTTGAGTGCCCCAGTCGTCAAAGAGCCTCGCGAAAGCAGTGCTGCGCAGACTCCCTTTGCCAGTCGAACGGCCTCCTTGACTGAAAGAGAACTGCAGTGCCAAAAGGCACCGTGCTGACGACTGGCTCCAGGAAGAGACTCGGGACAGCACTCTCATAGAAGCGAAAGCTAGGCTGTGCGCCCAGCCTGAGGAGCAGTACGTACGTTTGCCACACTTCTTTACACAGCTAGGCATGAGCCGGAGAGCCTCGGTCACTGAGGCCTACCTAAGGGACTGCCACACTTACCCAGTAGCTCCCACGCAGAGGTCCCTGTGCCCAAACGGGCCTCCACGGAAGGGCCCTGTTCCTCCCGTTGTGTTTCCTTGAGGTAATCAGAAACCGCTGAGGATCCCTATAGGAGCTCCGGTTTGAAGCTGGGCGACCCTGGCTAAACCTTATTCCCCTCCGTGGTAAACGAGACAGTGGCGGGTCCTAAGCTGCCTGAAGTACACTGCTCGCGCCCACCTTCTCTTTGCTGCCGGAAGGCCTCCCACAAGAAGTCTGAGTTTACTCGTGACAGCAGAAGTCTGAGTTTACGCGTGTGAGGCCTGCTGCTCTCAGTTCCTTGCTGGGAGCTTCAGCAGGAGCGCTCGGGAGCTCGCCGGCACAAGAACTGTGAGTGCCCTCGCCCCACCCCGGCCTCAAGCAAAAGTCCAGATTTCCCCCGTCAGAGTGCCATAGGAGCGAAGAAGCATGCGTTAACGGAGGGCTTCAACAGTGCTAGGGCTTTATTTCACGAGACACCGTGCACTCACGTTCGTTGTAACAACTGTCAAAGGGCACTGGATGCCTTCCAACTCCTCTCTTGCGTTTGAGCCACAGGAAGTAAATGCATTCGTTTGATTAAGCTCCGTGAACGTGCAACGACGATGGCGAAGCGCTGCCCTGTTCGCTCGAAAGCTCTCGTTTGTACGGCCTTCACCCGGCCTCAAGGTACGCCGTTCTAAACAGCCTTACATTCCACGCTGGTGTGCCCCCAGTTGGGAATGTGGGCTCTTCTGTGAGACACCAATGTGCGTCCCAAAGGAAACCGGGGGGCGGGGGGCTCCCCCAGGACGCCTGCGTACGGCAGTCGGTTGCCAGATGTTTACTTCCAGCCGGAGAAAGAGAAAAAGGACAGCTTTCCCAGGGACAATTCTGGACCCTTGGGAACATCCAGAATCACCAAAGCCTAAACTTGGCACGGCCTGGGGAACGCTCTTCCGCACGTCCAGCAATCCCCACGTCAAAACCTTTCTCGGCAGAGGCAGGCACTCTCTCCCTTGTACTAGATAGCTCGGCAAAACCTTCCGAGAAACATGCTGCGTCATTCAGCTTGAAAGTGGGACGCGGATGGGAGAGTACGCTTTCTCCCCGTTTGGAGGCGCCGTGCGCTTGGCTTCAAAGCTGCCCGAACAGCACTAGCGGCCCGACGTCTCTGCACGGCAGGATTGTCGTTGTGGGCCGAGGCTGCGTGTTCTCTCAAAGCGGAAAACCGTGCTGGCAATACCTTGCTAGAAACTCCTCCCACGGCACTACATGTTCAGCTCCGGCCAAACGAAAGGTGACCTCAGGCCTCAAGGTAAGTTCCAGCGTTTCACGTCGGGGGAGTTGGGTGTGCAGTGGTTTCCATGAGGCCAGACTCCACCACGGAGTGCCTTAACTCTGCGACGCTCCTGGGGGCACACAGGATAGGAGCTCGTTCGCCAATTTCGCAGGATGACTTCTCTCCGTGCCGGAACGGCGGCTCCTGGCTTCTAGAGGAACCTTAGCCTACACAGGCCCCTGGAGGAAGCTCTTCACATTCAGAGCAAGGGCAACGTACTGCTCTCTGGCTTGCCTGGGTTGAGTGCCCCAGTCGTCAAAGAGCCTCGCGAAAGCAGTGCTGCGCAGACTCCCTTTGCCAGTCGAACGGCCTCCTTGACTGAAAGAGAACTGCAGTGCCAAAAGGCACCGTGCTGACGACTGGCTCCAGGAAGAGACTCGGGACAGCACTCTCATAGAAGCGAAAGCTAGGCTGTGCGCCCAGCCTGAGGAGCAGTACGTACGTTTGCCACACTTCTTTACACAGCTAGGCATGAGCCGGAGAGCCTCGGTCACTGAGGCCTACCTAAGGGACTGCCACACTTACCCAGTAGCTCCCACGCAGAGGTCCCTGTGCCCAAACGGGCCTCCACGGAAGGGCCCTGTTCCTCCCGTTGTGTTTCCTTGAGGTAATCAGAAACCGCTGAGGATCCCTATAGGAGCTCCGGTTTGAAGCTGGGCGACCCTGGCTAAACCTTATTCCCCTCCGTGGTAAACGAGACAGTGGCGGGTCCTAAGCTGCCTGAAGTACACTGCTCGCGCCCACCTTCTCTTTGCTGCCGGAAGGCCTCCCACAAGAAGTCTGAGTTTACTCGTGACAGCAGAAGTCTGAGTTTACGCGTGTGAGGCCTGCTGCTCTCAGTTCCTTGCTGGGAGCTTCAGCAGGAGCGCTCGGGAGCTCGCCGGCACAAGAACTGTGAGTGCCCTCGCCCCACCCCGGCCTCAAGCAAAAGTCCAGATTTCCCCCGTCAGAGTGCCATAGGAGCGAAGAAGCATGCGTTAACGGAGGGCTTCAACAGTGCTAGGGCTTTATTTCACGAGACACCGTGCACTCACGTTCGTTGTAACAACTGTCAAAGGGCACTGGATGCCTTCCAACTCCTCTCTTGCGTTTGAGCCACAGGAAGTAAATGCATTCGTTTGATTAAGCTCCGTGAACGTGCAACGACGATGGCGAAGCGCTGCCCTGTTCGCTCGAAAGCTCTCGTTTGTACGGCCTTCACCCGGCCTCAAGGTACGCCGTTCTAAACAGCCTTACATTCCACGCTGGTGTGCCCCCAGTTGGGAATGTGGGCTCTTCTGTGAGACACCAATGTGCGTCCCAAAGGAAACCGGGGGGGGCGGGGGGCTCCCCCAGGACGCCTGCGTACGGCAGTCGGTTGCCAGATGTTTACTTCCAGCCGGAGAAAGAGAAAAAGGACAGCTTTCCCAGGGACAATTCTGGACCCTTGGGAACATCCAGAATCACCAAAGCCTAAACTTGGCACGGCCTGGGGAACGCTCTTCCGCACGTCCAGCAATCCCCACGTCAAAACCTTTCTCGGCAGAGGCAGGCACTCTCTCCCTTGTGCTAGATAGCTCGGCAGAGCCTTCCGAGAAACATGCTGCGTCATTCAGCTTGAAAGTGGGACGCGGATGGGAGAGTACGCTTTCTCCCCGTTTGGAGGCGCCGTGCGCTTGGCTTCAAAGCTGCCCGAACAGCACTAGCGGCCCGACGTCTCTGCACGGCAGGATTGTCGTTGTGGGCCGAGGCTGCGTGTTCTCTCAAAGCGGAAAACCGTGCTGGCAATACCTTGCTAGAAACTCCTCCCACGGCACTACATGTTCAGCTCCGGCCAAACGAAAGGTGACCTCAGGCCTCAAGGTAAGTTCCAGCGTTTCACGTCGGGGGAGTTGGGTGTGCAGTGGTTTCCATGAGGCCAGACTCCACCACGGAGTGCCTTAACTCTGCGACGCTCCTGGGGGCACACAGGATAGGAGCTCGTTCGCCAATTTCGCAGGATGACTTCTCTCCGTGCCGGAACGGCGGCTCCTGGCTTCTAGAGGAACCTTAGCCTACACAGGCCCCTGGAGGAAGCTCTTCACATTCAGAGCAAGGGCAACGTACTGCTCTCTGGCTTGCCTGGGTTGAGTGCCCCAGTCGTCAAAGAGCCTCGCGAAAGCAGTGCTGCGCAGACTCCCTTTGCCAGTCGAACGGCCTCCTAGACTGAAAGAGAACTGCAGTGCCAAAAGGCACCGTGCTGACGACTGGCTCCAGGAAGAGACTCGGGACAGCACTCTCATAGAAGCGAAAGCTAGGCTGTGCGCCCAGCCTGAGGAGCAGTACGTACGTTTGCCACACTTCTTTACACAGCTAGGCATGAGCCGGAGAGCCTCGGTCACTGAGGCTTACCTAAGGGACTGCCACACTTACCCAGTAGCTCCCACGCAGAGGTCCCTGTGCCCAAACGGGCCTCCACGGAAGGGCCCTGTTCCTCCCGTTGTGTTTCCTTGAGGTAATCAGAAACCGCTGAGGATCCCTATAGGAGCTCCGGTTTGAAGCTGGGCGACCCTGGCTAAACCTTATTCCCCTCCGTGGTAAACGAGACAGTGGCGGGTCCTAAGCTGCCTGAAGTACACTGCTCGCGCCCACCTTCTCTTTGCTGCCGGAAGGCCTCCCACAAGAAGTCTGAGTTTACTCGTGACAGCAGAAGTCTGAGTTTACGCGTGTGAGGCCTGCTGCTCTCAGTTCCTTGCTGGGAGCTTCAGCAGGAGCGCTCGGGAGCTCGCCGGCACAAGAACTGTGAGTGCCCTCGCCCCACCCCGGCCTCAAGCAAAAGTCCAGATTTCCCCCGTCAGAGTGCCATAGGAGCGAAGAAGCATGCGTTAACGGAGGGCTTCAACAGTGCTAGGGCTTTATTTCACGAGACACCGTGCACTCACGTTCGTTGTAACAACTGTCAAAGGGCACTGGATGCCTTCCAACTCCTCTCTTGCGTTTGAGCCACAGGAAGTAAATGCATTCGTTTGATTAAGCTCCGTGAACGTGCAACGACGATGGCGAAGCGCTGCCCTGTTCGCTCGAAAGCTCTCGTTTGTACGGCCTTCACCCGGCCTCAAGGTACGCCGTTCTAAACAGCCTTACATTCCACGCTGGTGTGCCCCCAGTTGGGAATGTGGGCTCTTCTGTGAGACACCAATGTGCGT
The DNA here is from genome assembly GCF_964374135.1 of Grampus griseus. Classification (NCBI taxonomy): domain Eukaryota; kingdom Metazoa; phylum Chordata; class Mammalia; order Artiodactyla; family Delphinidae; genus Grampus; species Grampus griseus. Next base: position 57,288,205 of record NC_139008.1, read on the forward strand.
CCCAAAGGAAACCGGGGGGGGCGGGGGGCTCCCCCAGGACGCCTGCGTACGGCAGTCGGTTGCCAGATGTTTACTTCCAGCCGGAGAAAGAGAAAAAGGACAGCTTTCCCAGGGACAATTCTGGACCCTTGGGAACATCCAGAATCACCAAAGCCTAAACTTGGCACGGCCTGGGGAACGCTCTTCCGCACGTCCAGCAATCCCCACGTCAAAACCTTTCTCGGCAGAGGCAGGCACTCTCTCCCTTGTACTAGATAGCTCGGCAAAACCTTCCGAGAAACATGCTGCGTCATTCAGCTTGAAAGTGGGACGCGGATGGGAGAGTACGCTTTCTCCCCGTTTGGAGGCGCCGTGCGCTTGGCTTCAAAGCTGCCCGAACAGCACTAGCGGCCCGACGTCTCTGCACGGCAGGATTGTCGTTGTGGGCCGAGGCTGCGTGTTCTCTCAAAGCGGAAAACCGTGCTGGCAATACCTTGCTAGAAACTCCTCCCACGGCACTACATGTTCAGCTCCGGCCAAACGAAAGGTGACCTCAGGCCTCAAGGTAAGTTCCAGCGTTTCACGTCGGGGGAGTTGGGTGTGCAGTGGTTTCCATGAGGCCAGACTCCACCACGGAGTGCCTTAACTCTGCGACGCTCCTGGGGGCACACAGGATAGGAGCTCGTTCGCCAATTTCGCAGGATGACTTCTCTCCGTGCCGGAACGGCGGCTCCTGGCTTCTAGAGGAACCTTAGCCTACACAGGCCCCTGGAGGAAGCTCTTCACATTCAGAGCAAGGGCAACGTACTGCTCTCTGGCTTGCCTGGGTTGAGTGCCCCAGTCGTCAAAGAGCCTCGCGAAAGCAGTGCTGCGCAGACTCCCTTTGCCAGTCGAACGGCCTCCTTGACTGAAAGAGAACTGCAGTGCCAAAAGGCACCGTGCTGACGACTGGCTCCAGGAAGAGACTCGGGACAGCACTCTCATAGAAGCGAAAGCTAGGCTGTGCGCCCAGCCTGAGGAGCAGTACGTACGTTTGCCACACTTCTTTACACAGCTAGGCATGAGCCGGAGAGCCTCGGTCACTGAGGCCTACCTAAGGGACTGCCACACTTACCCAGTAGCTCCCACGCAGAGGTCCCTGTGCCCAAACGGGCCTCCACGGAAGGGCCCTGTTCCTCCCGTTGTGTTTCCTTGAGGTAATCAGAAACCGCTGAGGATCCCTATAGGAGCTCCGGTTTGAAGCTGGGCGACCCTGGCTAAACCTTATTCCCCTCCGTGGTAAACGAGACAGTGGCGGGTCCTAAGCTGCCTGAAGTACACTGCTCGCGCCCACCTTCTCTTTGCTGCCGGAAGGCCTCCCACAAGAAGTCTGAGTTTACTCGTGACAGCAGAAGTCTGAGTTTACGCGTGTGAGGCCTGCTGCTCTCAGTTCCTTGCTGGGAGCTTCAGCAGGAGCGCTCGGGAGCTCGCCGGCACAAGAACTGTGAGTGCCCTCGCCCCACCCCGGCCTCAAGCAAAAGTCCAGATTTCCCCCGTCAGAGTGCCATAGGAGCGAAGAAGCATGCGTTAACGGAGGGCTTCAACAGTGCTAGGGCTTTATTTCACGAGACACCGTGCACTCACGTTCGTTGTAACAACTGTCAAAGGGCACTGGATGCCTTCCAACTCCTCTCTTGCGTTTGAGCCACAGGAAGTAAATGCATTCGTTTGATTAAGCTCCGTGAACGTGCAACGACGATGGCGAAGCGCTGCCCTGTTCGCTCGAAAGCTCTCGTTTGTACGGCCTTCACCCGGCCTCAAGGTACGCCGTTCTAAACAGCCTTACATTCCACGCTGGTGTGCCCCCAGTTGGGAATGTGGGCTCTTCTGTGAGACACCAATGTGCGTCCCAAAGGAAACCGGGGGGGGGCGGGGGGCTCCCCCAGGACGCCTGCGTACGGCAGTCGGTTGCCAGATGTTTACTTCCAGCCGGAGAAAGAGAAAAAGGACAGCTTTCCCAGGGACAATTCTGGACCCTTGGGAACATCCAGAATCACCAAAGCCTAAACTTGGCACGGCCTGGGGAACGCTCTTCCGCACGTCCAGCAATCCCCACGTCAAAACCTTTCTCGGCAGAGGCAGGCACTCTCTCCCTTGTGCTAGATAGCTCGGCAGAGCCTTCCGAGAAACATGCTGCGTCATTCAGCTTGAAAGTGGGACGCGGATGGGAGAGTACGCTTTCTCCCCGTTTGGAGGCGCCGTGCGCTTGGCTTCAAAGCTGCCCGAACAGCACTAGCGGCCCGACGTCTCTGCACGGCAGGATTGTCGTTGTGGGCCGAGGCTGCGTGTTCTCTCAAAGCGGAAAACCGTGCTGGCAATACCTTGCTAGAAACTCCTCCCACGGCACTACATGTTCAGCTCCGGCCAAACGAAAGGTGACCTCAGGCCTCAAGGTAAGTTCCAGCGTTTCACGTCGGGGGAGTTGGGTGTGCAGTGGTTTCCATGAGGCCAGACTCCACCACGGAGTGCCTTAACTCTGCGACGCTCCTGGGGGCACACAGGATAGGAGCTCGTTCGCCAATTTCGCAGGATGACTTCTCTCCGTGCCGGAACGGCGGCTCCTGGCTTCTAGAGGAACCTTAGCCTACACAGGCCCCTGGAGGAAGCTCTTCACATTCAGAGCAAGGGCAACGTACTGCTCTCTGGCTTGCCTGGCTTGAGTGCCCCAGTCGTCAAAGAGCCTCGCGAAAGCAGTGCTGCGCAGACTCCCTTTGCCAGTCGAACGGCCTCCTAGACTGAAAGAGAACTGCAGTGCCAAAAGGCACCGTGCTGACGACTGGCTCCAGGAAGAGACTCGGGACAGCACTCTCATAGAAGCGAAAGCTAGGCTGTGCGCCCAGCCTGAGGAGCAGTACGTACGTTTGCCACACTTCTTTACACAGCTAGGCATGAGCCGGAGAGCCTCGGTCACTGAGGCTTACCTAAGGGACTGCCACACTTACCCAGTAGCTCCCACGCAGAGGTCCCTGTGCCCAAACGGGCCTCCACGGAAGGGCCCTGTTCCTCCCGTTGTGTTTCCTTGAGGTAATCAGAAACCGCTGAGGATCCCTATAGGAGCTCCGGTTTGAAGCTGGGCGACCCTGGCTAAACCTTATTCCCCTCCGTGGTAAACGAGACAGTGGCGGGTCCTAAGCTGCCTGAAGTACACTGCTCGCGCCCACCTTCTCTTTGCTGCCGGAAGGCCTCCCACAAGAAGTCTGAGTTTACTCGTGACAGCAGAAGTCTGAGTTTACGCGTGTGAGGCCTGCTGCTCTCAGTTCCTTGCTGGGAGCTTCAGCAGGAGCGCTCGGGAGCTCGCCGGCACAAGAACTGTGAGTGCCCTCGCCCCACCCCGGCCTCAAGCAAAAGTCCAGATTTCCCCCGTCAGAGTGCCATAGGAGCGAAGAAGCATGCGTTAACGGAGGGCTTCAACAGTGCTAGGGCTTTATTTCACGAGACACCGTGCACTCACGTTCGTTGTAACAACTGTCAAAGGGCACTGGATGTCTTCCAACTCCTCTCTTGCGTTTGAGCCACAGGAAGTAAATGCATTCGTTTGATTAAGCTCCGTGAACGTGCAACGACGATGGCGAAGCGCTGCCCTGTTCGCTCGAAAGCTCTCGTTTGTACGGCCTTCACCCGGCCTCAAGGTACGCCGTTCTAAACAGCCTTACATTCCACGCTGGTGTGCCCCCAGTTGGGAATGTGGGCTCTTCTGTGAGACACCAATGTGCGTCCCAAAGGAAACCGGGGGGGGCGGGGGGCTCCCCCAGGACGCCTGCGTACGGCAGTCGGTTGCCAGATGTTTACTTCCAGCCGGAGAAAGAGAAAAAGGACAGCTTTCCCAGGGACAATTCTGGACCCTTGGGAACATCCAGAATCACCAAAGCCTAAACTTGGCACGGCCTGGGGAACGCTCTTCCGCACGTCCAGCAATCCCCACGTCAAAACCTTTCTCGGCAGAGGCAGGCACTCTCTCCCTTGTACTAGATAGCTCGGCAGAACCTTCCGAGAAACATGCTGCGTCATTCAGCTTGAAAGTGGGACGCGGATGGGAGAGTACGCTTTCTCCCCGTTTGGAGGCGCCGTGCGCTTGGCTTCAAAGCTGCCCGAACAGCACTAGCGGCCCGACGTCTCTGCACGGCAGGATTGTCGTTGTGGGCCGAGGCTGCGTGTTCTCTCAAAGCGGAAAACCGTGCTGGCAATACCTTGCTAGAAACTCCTCCCACGGCACTACATGTTCAGCTCCGGCCAAACGAAAGGTGACCTCAGGCCTCAAGGTAAGTTCTAGCGTTTCACGTCGGGGGAGTTGGGTGTGCAGTGGTTTCCATGAGGCCAGACTCCACCACGGAGTGCCTTAACTCTGCGACGCTCCTGGGGGCACACAGGATAGGAGCTCGTTCGCCAATTTCGCAGGATGACTTCTCTCCGGCCGGAACGGCGGCTCCTGGCTTCTAGAGGAACCTTAGCCTACACAGGCCCCTGGAGGAAGCTCTTCACATTCAGAGCAAGGGCAACGTTCTGCTCTCTGGCTTGCCTGGGTTGAGTGCCCCAGTCGTCAAAGAGCCTCGCGAAAGCAGTGCTGCGCAGACTCCCTTTGCCAGTCGAACGGCCTCCTTGACTGAAAGAGAACTGCAGTGCCAAAAGGCACCGTGCTGACGACTGGCTCCAGGAAGAGACTCGGGACAGCACTCTCATAGAAGCGAAAGCTAGGCTGTGCGCCCAGCCTGAGGAGCAGTACGTACGTTTGCCACACTTCTTTACACAGCTAGGCATGAGCCGGAGAGCCTCGGTCACTGAGGCCTACCTAAGGGACTGCCACACTTACCCAGTAGCTCCCACGCAGAGGTCCCTGTGCCCAAACGGGCCTCCACGGAAGGGCCCTGTTCCTCCCGTTGTGTTTCCTTGAGGTAATCAGAAACCGCTGAGGATCCCTATAGGAGCTCCGGTTTGAAGCTGGGCGACCCTGGCTAAACCTTATTCCCCTCCGTGGTAAACGAGACAGTGGCGGGTCCTAAGCTGCCTGAAGTACACTGCTCGCGCCCACCTTCTCTTTGCTGCCGGAAGGCCTCCCACAAGAAGTCTGAGTTTACTCGTGACAGCAGAAGTCTGAGTTTACGCGTGTGAGGCCTGCTGCTCTCAGTTCCTTGCTGGGAGCTTCAGCAGGAGCGCTCGGGAGCTCGCCGGCACAAGAACTGTGAGTGCCCTCGCCCCACCCCGGCCTCAAGCAAAAGTCCAGATTTCCCCCGTCAGAGTGCCATAGGAGCGAAGAAGCATGCGTTAACGGAGGGCTTCAACAGTGCTAGGGCTTTATTTCACGAGACACCGTGCACTCACGTTCGTTGTAACAACTGTCAAAGGGCACTGGATGCCTTCCAACTCCTCTCTTGCGTTTGAGCCACAGGAAGTAAATGCATTCGTTTGATTAAGCTCCGTGAACGTGCAACGACGATGGCGAAGCGCTGCCCTGTTCGCTCGAAAGCTCTCGTTTGTACGGCCTTCACCCGGCCTCAAGGTACGCCGTTCTAAACAGCCTTACATTCCACGCTGGTGTGCCCCCAGTTGGGAATGTGGGCTCTTCTGTGAGACACCAATGTGCGTCCCAAAGGAAACCGGGGGGGGGGCGGGGGGCTCCCCCAGGACGCCTGCGTACGGCAGTCGGTTGCCAGATGTTTACTTCCAGCCGGAGAAAGAGAAAAAGGACAGCTTTCCCAGGGACAATTCTGGACCCTTGGGAACATCCAGAATCACCAAAGCCTAAACTTGGCACGGCCTGGGGAACGCTCTTCCGCACGTCCAGCAATCCCCACGTCAAAACCTTTCTCGGCAGAGGCAGGCACTCTCTCCCTTGTGCTAGATAGCTCGGCAGAGCCTTCCGAGAAACATGCTGCGTCATTCAGCTTGAAAGTGGGACGCGGATGGGAGAGTACGCTTTCTCCCCGTTTGGAGGCGCCGTGCGCTTGGCTTCAAAGCTGCCCGAACAGCACTAGCGGCCCGACGTCTCTGCACGGCAGGATTGTCGTTGTGGGCCGAGGCTGCGTGTTCTCTCAAAGCGGAAAACCGTGCTGGCAATACCTTGCTAGAAACTCCTCCCACGGCACTACATGTTCAGCTCCGGCCAAACGAAAGGTGACCTCAGGCCTCAAGGTAAGTTCCAGCGTTTCACGTCGGGGGAGTTGGGTGTGCAGTGGTTTCCATGAGGCCAGACTCCACCACGGAGTGCCTTAACTCTGCGACGCTCCTGGGGGCACACAGGATAGGAGCTCGTTCGCCAATTTCGCAGGATGACTTCTCTCCGTGCCGGAACGGCGGCTCCTGGCTTCTAGAGGAACCTTAGCCTACACAGGCCCCTGGAGGAAGCTCTTCACATTCAGAGCAAGGGCAACGTACTGCTCTCTGGCTTGCCTGGCTTGAGTGCCCCAGTCGTCAAAGAGCCTCGCGAAAGCAGTGCTGCGCAGACTCCCTTTGCCAGTCGAACGGCCTCCTTGACTGAAAGAGAACTGCAGTGCCAAAAGGCACCGTGCTGACGACTGGCTCCAGGAAGAGACTCGGGACAGCACTCTCATAGAAGCGAAAGCTAGGCTGTGCGCCCAGCCTGAGGAGCAGTACGTACGTTTGCCACACTTCTTTACACAGCTAGGCATGAGCCGGAGAGCCTCGGTCACTGAGGCCTACCTAAGGGACTGCCACACTTACCCAGTAGCTCCCACGCAGAGGTCCCTGTGCCCAAACGGGCCTCCACGGAAGGGCCCTGTTCCTCCCGTTGTGTTTCCTTGAGGTAATCAGAAACCGCTGAGGATCCCTATAGGAGCTCCGGTTTGAAGCTGGGCGACCCTGGCTAAACCTTATTCCCCTCCGTGGTAAACGAGACAGTGGCGGGTCCTAAGCTGCCTGAAGTACACTGCTCGCGCCCACCTTCTCTTTGCTGCCGGAAGGCCTCCCACAAGAAGTCTGAGTTTACTCGTGACAGCAGAAGTCTGAGTTTACGCGTGTGAGGCCTGCTGCTCTCAGTTCCTTGCTGGGAGCTTCAGCAGGAGCGCTCGGGAGCTCGCCGGCACAAGAACTGTGAGTGCCCTCGCCCCACCCCGGCCTCAAGCAAAAGTCCAGATTTCCCCCGTCAGAGTGCCATAGGAGCGAAGAAGCATGCGTTAACGGAGGGCTTCAACAGTGCTAGGGCTTTATTTCACGAGACACCGTGCACTCACGTTCGTTGTAACAACTGTCAAAGGGCACTGGATGCCTTCCAACTCCTCTCTTGCGTTTGAGCCACAGGAAGTAAATGCATTCGTTTGATTAAGCTCCGTGAACGTGCAACGACGATGGCGAAGCGCTGCCCTGTTCGCTCGAAAGCTCTCGTTTGTACGGCCTTCACCCGGCCTCAAGGTACGCCGTTCTAAACAGCCTTACATTCCACGCTGGTGTGCCCCCAGTTGGGAATGTGGGCTCTTCTGTGAGACACCAATGTGCGTCCCAAAGGAAACCGGGGGTGGGGGGGGGGCTCCCCCAGGACGCCTGCGTACGGCAGTCGGTTGCCAGATGTTTACTTCCAGCCGGAGAAAGAGAAAAAGGACAGCTTTCCCAGGGACAATTCTGGACCCTTGGGAACATCCAGAATCACCAAAGCCTAAACTTGGCACGGCCTGGGGAACGCTCTTCCGCATGTCCAGCAATCCCCACGTCAAAACCTTTCTCGGCAGAGGCAGGCACTCTCTCCCTTGTGCTAGATAGCTCGGCAGAGCCTTCCGAGAAACATGCTGCGTCATTCAGCTTGAAAGTGGGACGCGGATGGGAGAGTACGCTTTCTCCCCGTTTGGAGGCGCCGTGCGCTTGGCTTCAAAGCTGCCCGAACAGCACTAGCGGCCCGACGTCTCTGCACGGCAGGATTGTCGTTGTGGGCCGAGGCTGCGTGTTCTCTCAAAGCGGAAAACCGTGCTGGCAATACCTTGCTAGAAACTCCTCCCACGGCACTACATGTTCAGCTCCGGCCAAACGAAAGGTGACCTCAGGCCTCAAGGTAAGTTCCAGCGTTTCACGTCGGGGGAGTTGGGTGTGCAGTGGTTTCCATGAGGCCAGACTCCACCACGGAGTGCCTTAACTCTGCGACGCTCCTGGGGGCACACAGGATAGGAGCTCGTTCGCCAATTTCGCAGGATGACTTCTCTCCGTGCCGGAACGGCGGCTCCTGGCTTCTAGAGGAACCTTAGCCTACACAGGCCCCTGGAGGAAGCTCTTCACATTCAGAGCAAGGGCAACGTTCTGCTCTCTGGCTTGCCTGGGTTGAGTGCCCCAGTCGTCAAAGAGCCTCGCGAAAGCAGTGCTGCGCAGACTCCCTTTGCCAGTCGAACGGCCTCCTTGACTGAAAGAGAACTGCAGTGCCAAAAGGCACCGTGCTGACGACTGGCTCCAGGAAGAGACTCGGGACAGCACTCTCATAGAAGCGAAAGCTAGGCTGTGCGCCCAGCCTGAGGAGCAGTACGTACGTTTGCCACACTTCTTTACACAGCTAGGCATGAGCCGGAGAGCCTCGGTCACTGAGGCCTACCTAAGGGACTGCCACACTTACCCAGTAGCTCCCACGCAGAGGTCCCTGTGCCCAAACGGGCCTCCACGGAAGGGCCCTGTTCCTCCCGTTGTGTTTCCTTGAGGTAATCAGAAACCGCTGAGGATCCCTATAGGAGCTCCGGTTTGAAGCTGGGCGACCCTGGCTAAACCTTATTCCCCTCCGTGGTAAACGAGACAGTGGCGGGTCCTAAGCTGCCTGAAGTACACTGCTCGCGCCCACCTTCTCTTTGCTGCCGGAAGGCCTCCCACAAGAAGTCTGAGTTTACTCGTGACAGCAGAAGTCTGAGTTTACGCGTGTGAGGCCTGCTGCTCTCAGTTCCTTGCTGGGAGCTTCAGCAGGAGCGCTCGGGAGCTCGCCGGCACAAGAACTGTGAGTGCCCTCGCCCCACCCCGGCCTCAAGCAAAAGTCCAGATTTCCCCCGTCAGAGTGCCATAGGAGCGAAGAAGCATGCGTTAACGGAGGGCTTCAACAGTGCTAGGGCTTTATTTCACGAGACACCGTGCACTCACGTTCGTTGTAACAACTGTCAAAGGGCACTGGATGCCTTCCAACTCCTCTCTTGCGTTTGAGCCACAGGAAGTAAATGCATTCGTTTGATTAAGCTCCGTGAACGTGCAACGACGATGGCGAAGCGCTGCCCTGTTCGCTCGAAAGCTCTCGTTTGTACGGCCTTCACCCGGCCTCAAGGTACGCCGTTCTAAACAGCCTTACATTCCACGCTGGTGTGCCCCCAGTTGGGAATGTGGGCTCTTCTGTGAGACACCAATGTGCGTCCCAAAGGAAACCGGGGGGCGGGGGGCTCCCCCAGGACGCCTGCGTACGGCAGTCGGTTGCCAGATGTTTACTTCCAGCCGGAGAAAGAGAAAAAGGACAGCTTTCCCAGGGACAATTCTGGACCCTTGGGAACATCCAGAATCACCAAAGCCTAAACTTGGCACGGCCTGGGGAACGCTCTTCCGCACGTCCAGCAATCCCCACGTCAAAACCTTTCTCGGCAGAGGCAGGCACTCTCTCCCTTGTACTAGATAGCTCGGCAAAACCTTCCGAGAAACATGCTGCGTCATTCAGCTTGAAAGTGGGACGCGGATGGGAGAGTACGCTTTCTCCCCGTTTGGAGGCGCCGTGCGCTTGGCTTCAAAGCTGCCCGAACAGCACTAGCGGCCCGACGTCTCTGCACGGCAGGATTGTCGTTGTGGGCCGAGGCTGCGTGTTCTCTCAAAGCGGAAAACCGTGCTGGCAATACCTTGCTAGAAACTCCTCCCACGGCACTACATGTTCAGCTCCGGCCAAACGAAAGGTGACCTCAGGCCTCAAGGTAAGTTCCAGCGTTTCACGTCGGGGGAGTTGGGTGTGCAGTGGTTTCCATGAGGCCAGACTCCACCACGGAGTGCCTTAACTCTGCGACGCTCCTGGGGGCACACAGGATAGGAGCTCGTTCGCCAATTTCGCAGGATGACTTCTCTCCGTGCCGGAACGGCGGCTCCTGGCTTCTAGAGGAACCTTAGCCTACACAGGCCCCTGGAGGAAGCTCTTCACATTCAGAGCAAGGGCAACGTACTGCTCTCCGGCTTGCCTGGCTTGAGTGCCCCAGTCGTCAAAGAGCCTCGCGAAAGCAGTGCTGCGCAGACTCCCTTTGCCAGTCGAACGGCCTCCTTGACTGAAAGAGAACTGCAGTGCCAAAAGGCACCGTGCTGACGACTGGCTCCAGGAAGAGACTCGGGACAGCACTCTCATAGAAGCGAAAGCTAGGCTGTGCGCCCAGCCTGAGGAGCAGTACGTACGTTTGCCACACTTCTTTACACAGCTAGGCATGAGCCGGAGAGCCTCGGTCACTGAGGCCTACCTAAGGGACTGCCACACTTACCCAGTAGCTCCCACGCAGAGGTCCCTGTGCCCAAACGGGCCTCCACGGAAGGGCCCTGTTCCTCCCGTTGTGTTTCCTTGAGGTAATCAGAAACCGCTGAGGATCCCTATAGGAGCTCCGGTTTGAAGCTGGGCGACCCTGGCTAAACCTTATTCCCCTCCGTGGTAAACGAGACAGTGGCGGGTCCTAAGCTGCCTGAAGTACACTGCTCGCGCCCACCTTCTCTTTGCTGCCGGAAGGCCTCCCACAAGAAGTCTGAGTTTACTCGTGACAGCAGAAGTCTGAGTTTACGCGTGTGAGGCCTGCTGCTCTCAGTTCCTTGCTGGGAGCTTCAGCAGGAGCGCTCGGGAGCTCGCCGGCACAAGAACTGTGAGTGCCCTCGCCCCACCCCGGCCTCAAGCAAAAGTCCAGATTTCCCCCGTCAGAGTGCCATAGGAGCGAAGAAGCATGCGTTAACGGAGGGCTTCAACAGTGCTAGGGCTTTATTTCACGAGACACCGTGCACTCACGTTCGTTGTAACAACTGTCAAAGGGCACTGGATGCCTTCCAACTCCTCTCTTGCGTTTGAGCCACAGGAAGTAAATGCATTCGTTTGATTAAGCTCCGTGAACGTGCAACGACGATGGCGAAGCGCTGCCCTGTTCGCTCGAAAGCTCTCGTTTGTACGGCCTTCACCCGGCCTCAAGGTACGCCGTTCTAAACAGCCTTACATTCCACGCTGGTGTGCCCCCAGTTGGGAATGTGGGCTCTTCTGTGAGACACCAATGTGCGTCCCAAAGGAAACCGGGGGTGGGGGGGGGGCTCCCCCAGGACGCCTGCGTACGGCAGTCGGTTGCCAGATGTTTACTTCCAGCCGGAGAAAGAGAAAAAGGACAGCTTTCCCAGGGACAATTCTGGACCCTTGGGAACATCCAGAATCACCAAAGCCTAAACTTGGCACGGCCTGGGGAACGCTCTTCCGCATGTCCAGCAATCCCCACGTCAAAACCTTTCTCGGCAGAGGCAGGCACTCTCTCCCTTGTGCTAGATAGCTCGGCAGAGCCTTCCGAGAAACATGCTGCGTCATTCAGCTTGAAAGTGGGACGCGGATGGGAGAGTACGCTTTCTCCCCGTTTGGAGGCGCCGTGCGCTTGGCTTCAAAGCTGCCCGAACAGCACTAGCGGCCCGACGTCTCTGCACGGCAGGATTGTCGTTGTGGGCCGAGGCTGCGTGTTCTCTCAAAGCGGAAAACCGTGCTGGCAATACCTTGCTAGAAACTCCTCCCACGGCACTACATGTTCAGCTCCGGCCAAACGAAAGGTGACCTCAGGCCTCAAGGTAAGTTCCAGCGTTTCACGTCGGGGGAGTTGGGTGTGCAGTGGTTTCCATGAGGCCAGACTCCACCACGGAGTGCCTTAACTCTGCGACGCTCCTGGGGGCACACAGGATAGGAGCTCGTTCGCCAATTTCGCAGGATGACTTCTCTCCGTGCCGGAACGGCGGCTCCTGGCTTCTAGAGGAACCTTAGCCTACACAGGCCCCTGGAGGAAGCTCTTCACATTCAGAGCAAGGGCAACGTTCTGCTCTCTGGCTTGCCTGGGTTGAGTGCCCCAGTCGTCAAAGAGCCTCGCGAAAGCAGTGCTGCGCAGACTCCCTTTGCCAGTCGAACGGCCTCCTTGACTGAAAGAGAACTGCAGTGCCAAAAGGCACCGTGCTGACGACTGGCTCCAGGAAGAGACTCGGGACAGCACTCTCATAGAAGCGAAAGCTAGGCTGTGCGCCCAGCCTGAGGAGCAGTACGTACGTTTGCCACACTTCTTTACACAGCTAGGCATGAGCCGGAGAGCCTCGGTCACTGAGGCCTACCTAAGGGACTGCCACACTTACCCAGTAGCTCCCACGCAGAGGTCCCTGTGCCCAAACGGGCCTCCACGGAAGGGCCCTGTTCCTCCCGTTGTGTTTCCTTGAGGTAATCAGAAACCGCTGAGGATCCCTATAGGAGCTCCGGTTTGAAGCTGGGCGACCCTGGCTAAACCTTATTCCCCTCCGTGGTAAACGAGACAGTGGCGGGTCCTAAGCTGCCTGAAGTACACTGCTCGCGCCCACCTTCTCTTTGCTGCCGGAAGGCCTCCCACAAGAAGTCTGAGTTTACTCGTGACAGCAGAAGTCTGAGTTTACGCGTGTGAGGCCTGCTGCTCTCAGTTCCTTGCTGGGAGCTTCAGCAGGAGCGCTCGGGAGCTCGCCGGCACAAGAACTGTGAGTGCCCTCGCCCCACCCCGGCCTCAAGCAAAAGTCCAGATTTCCCCCGTCAGAGTGCCATAGGAGCGAAGAAGCATGCGTTAACGGAGGGCTTCAACAGTGCTAGGGCTTTATTTCACGAGACACCGTGCACTCACGTTCGTTGTAACAACTGTCAAAGGGCACTGGATGCCTTCCAACTCCTCTCTTGCGTTTGAGCCACAGGAAGTAAATGCATTCGTTTGATTAAGCTCCGTGAACGTGCAACGACGATGGCGAAGCGCTGCCCTGTTCGCTCGAAAGCTCTCGTTTGTACGGCCTTCACCCGGCCTCAAGGTACGCCGTTCTAAACAGCCTTACATTCCACGCTGGTGTGCCCCCAGTTGGGAATGTGGGCTCTTCTGTGAGACACCAATGTGCGTCCCAAAGGAAACCGGGGGGCGGGGGGCTCCCCCAGGACGCCTGCGTACGGCAGTCGGTTGCCAGATGTTTACTTCCAGCCGGAGAAAGAGAAAAAGGACAGCTTTCCCAGGGACAATTCTGGACCCTTGGGAACATCCAGAATCACCAAAGCCTAAACTTGGCACGGCCTGGGGAACGCTCTTCCGCACGTCCAGCAATCCCCACGTCAAAACCTTTCTCGGCAGAGGCAGGCACTCTCTCCCTTGTACTAGATAGCTCGGCAAAACCTTCCGAGAAACATGCTGCGTCATTCAGCTTGAAAGTGGGACGCGGATGGGAGAGTACGCTTTCTCCCCGTTTGGAGGCGCCGTGCGCTTGGCTTCAAAGCTGCCCGAACAGCACTAGCGGCCCGACGTCTCTGCACGGCAGGATTGTCGTTGTGGGCCGAGGCTGCGTGTTCTCTCAAAGCGGAAAACCGTGCTGGCAATACCTTGCTAGAAACTCCTCCCACGGCACTACATGTTCAGCTCCGGCCAAACGAAAGGTGACCTCAGGCCTCAAGGTAAGTTCCAGCGTTTCACGTCGGGGGAGTTGGGTGTGCAGTGGTTTCCATGAGGCCAGACTCCACCACGGAGTGCCTTAACTCTGCGACGCTCCTGGGGGCACACAGGATAGGAGCTCGTTCGCCAATTTCGCAGGATGACTTCTCTCCGTGCCGGAACGGCGGCTCCTGGCTTCTAGAGGAACCTTAGCCTACACAGGCCCCTGGAGGAAGCTCTTCACATTCAGAGCAAGGGCAACGTACTGCTCTCCGGCTTGCCTGGCTTGAGTGCCCCAGTCGTCAAAGAGCCTCGCGAAAGCAGTGCTGCGCAGACTCCCTTTGCCAGTCGAACGGCCTCCTTGACTGAAAGAGAACTGCAGTGCCAAAAGGCACCGTGCTGACGACTGGCTCCAGGAAGAGACTCGGGACAGCACTCTCATAGAAGCGAAAGCTAGGCTGTGCGCCCAGCCTGAGGAGCAGTACGTACGTTTGCCACACTTCTTTACACAGCTAGGCATGAGCCGGAGAGCCTCGGTCACTGAGGCCTACCTAAGGGACTGCCACACTTACCCAGTAGCTCCCACGCAGAGGTCCCTGTGCCCAAACGGGCCTCCACGGAAGGGCCCTGTTCCTCCCGTTGTGTTTCCTTGAGGTAATCAGAAACCGCTGAGGATCCCTATAGGAGCTCCGGTTTGAAGCTGGGCGACCCTGGCTAAACCTTATTCCCCTCCGTGGTAAACGAGACAGTGGCGGGTCCTAAGCTGCCTGAAGTACACTGCTCGCGCCCACCTTCTCTTTGCTGCCGGAAGGCCTCCCACAAGAAGTCTGAGTTTACTCGTGACAGCAGAAGTCTGAGTTTACGCGTGTGAGGCCTGCTGCTCTCAGTTCCTTGCTGGGAGCTTCAGCAGGAGCGCTCGGGAGCTCGCCGGCACAAGAACTGTGAGTGCCCTCGCCCCACCCCGGCCTCAAGCAAAAGTCCAGATTTCCCCCGTCAGAGTGCCATAGGAGCGAAGAAGCATGCGTTAACGGAGGGCTTCAACAGTGCTAGGGCTTTATTTCACGAGACACCGTGCACTCACGTTCGTTGTAACAACTGTCAAAGGGCACTGGATGCCTTCCAACTCCTCTCTTGCGTTTGAGCCACAGGAAGTAAATGCATTCGTTTGATTAAGCTCCGTGAACGTGCAACGACGATGGCGAAGCGCTGCCCTGTTCCCTCGAAAGCTCTCGTTTGTACGGCCTTCACCCGGCCTCAAGGTACGCCGTTCTAAACAGCCTTACATTCCACGCTGGTGTGCCCCCAGTTGGGAATGTGGGCTCTTCTGTGAGACACCAATGTGCGTCCCAAAGGAAACCGGGGGGGGCGGGGGGCTCCCCCAGGACGCCTGCGTACGGCAGTCGGTTGCCAGATGTTTACTTCCAGCCGGAGAAAGAGAAAAAGGACAGCTTTCCCAGGGACAATTCTGGACCCTTGGGAACATCCAGAATCACCAAAGCCTAAACTTGGCACGGCCTGGGGAACGCTCTTCCGCACGTCCAGCAATCCCCACGTCAAAACCTTTCTCGGCAGAGGCAGGCACTCTCTCCCTTGTACTAGATAGCTCGGCAGAACCTTCCGAGAAACATGCTGCGTCATTCAGCTTGAAAGTGGGACGCGGATGGGAGAGTACGCTTTCTCCCCGTTTGGAGGCGCCGTGCGCTTGGCTTCAAAGCTGCCCGAACAGCACTAGCGGCCCGACGTCTCTGCACGGCAGGATTGTCGTTGTGGGCCGAGGCTGCGTGTTCTCTCAAAGCGGAAAACCGTGCTGGCAATACCTTGCTAGAAACTCCTCCCACGGCACTACATGTTCAGCTCCGGCCAAACGAAAGGTGACCTCAGGCCTCAAGGTAAGTTCCAGCGTTTCACGTCGGGGGAGTTGGGTGTGCAGTGGTTTCCATGAGGCCAGACTCCACCACGGAGTGCCTTAACTCTGCGACGCTCCTGGGGGCACACAGGATAGGAGCTCGTTCGCCAATTTCGCAGGATGACTTCTCTCCGTGCCGGAACGGCGGCTCCTGGCTTCTAGAGGAACCTTAGCCTACACAGGCCCCTGGAGGAAGCTCTTCACATTCAGAGCAAGGGCAACGTACTGCTCTCTGGCTTGCCTGGGTTGAGTGCCCCAGTCGTCAAAGAGCCTCGCGAAAGCAGTGCTGCGCAGACTCCCTTTGCCAGTCGAACGGCCTCCTTGACTGAAAGAGAACTGCAGTGCCAAAAGGCACCGTGCTGACGACTGGCTCCAGGAAGAGACTCGGGACAGCACTCTCATAGAAGCGAAAGCTAGGCTGTGCGCCCAGCCTGAGGAGCAGTACGTACGTTTGCCACACTTCTTTACACAGCTAGGCATGAGCCGGAGAGCCTCGGTCACTGAGGCCTACCTAAGGGACTGCCACACTTACCCAGTAGCTCCCACGCAGAGGTCCCTGTGCCCAAACGGGCCTCCACGGAAGGGCCCTGTTCCTCCCGTTGTGTTTCCTTGAGGTAATCAGAAACCGCTGAGGATCCCTATAGGAGCTCCGGTTTGAAGCTGGGCGACCCTGGCTAAACCTTATTCCCCTCCGTGGTAAACGAGACAGTGGCGGGTCCTAAGCTGCCTGAAGTACACTGCTCGCGCCCACCTTCTCTTTGCTGCCGGAAGGCCTCCCACAAGAAGTCTGAGTTTACTCGTGACAGCAGAAGTCTGAGTTTACGCGTGTGAGGCCTGCTGCTCTCAGTTCCTTGCTGGGAGCTTCAGCAGGAGCGCTCGGGAGCTCGCCGGCACAAGAACTGTGAGTGCCCTCGCCCCACCCCGGCCTCAAGCAAAAGTCCAGATTTCCCCCGTCAGAGTGCCATAGGAGCGAAGAAGCATGCGTTAACGGAGGGCTTCAACAGTGCTAGGGCTTTATTTCACGAGACACCGTGCACTCACGTTCGTTGTAACAACTGTCAAAGGGCACTGGATGCCTTCCAACTCCTCTCTTGCGTTTGAGCCACAGGAAGTAAATGCATTCGTTTGATTAAGCTCCGTGAACGTGCAACGACGATGGCGAAGCGCTGCCCTGTTCGCTCGAAAGCTCTCGTTTGTACGGCCTTCACCCGGCCTCAAGGTACGCCGTTCTAAACAGCCTTACATTCCACGCTGGTGTGCCCCCAGTTGGGAATGTGGGCTCTTCTGTGAGACACCAATGTGCGTCCCAAAGGAAACCGGGGGGGGCGGGGGGCTCCCCCAGGACGCCTGCGTACGGCAGTCGGTTGCCAGATGTTTACTTCCAGCCGGAGAAAGAGAAAAAGGACAGCTTTCCCAGGGACAATTCTGGACCCTTGGGAACATCCAGAATCACCAAAGCCTAAACTTGGCACGGCCTGGGGAACGCTCTTCCGCACGTCCAGCAATCCCCACGTCAAAACCTTTCTCGGCAGAGGCAGGCACTCTCTCCCTTGTACTAGATAGCTCGGCAGAACCTTCCGAGAAACATGCTGCGTCATTCAGCTTGAAAGTGGGACGCGGATGGGAGAGTACGCTTTCTCCCCGTTTGGAGGCGCCGTGCGCTTGGCTTCAAAGCTGCCCGAACAGCACTAGCGGCCCGACGTCTCTGCACGGCAGGATTGTCGTTGTGGGCCGAGGCTGCGTGTTCTCTCAAAGCGGAAAACCGTGCTGGCAATACCTTGCTAGAAACTCCTCCCACGGCACTACATGTTCAGCTCCGGCCAAACGAAAGGTGACCTCAGGCCTCAAGGTAAGTTCCAGCGTTTCACGTCGGGGGAGTTGGGTGTGCAGTGGTTTCCATGAGGCCAGACTCCACCACGGAGTGCCTTAACTCTGCGACGCTCCTGGGGGCACACAGGATAGGAGCTCGTTCGCCAATTTCGCAGGATGACTTCTCTCCGTGCCGGAACGGCGGCTCCTGGCTTCTAGAGGAACCTTAGCCTACACAGGCCCCTGGAGGAAGCTCTTCACATTCAGAGCAAGGGCAACGTTCTGCTCTCTGGCTTGCCTGGGTTGAGTGCCCCAGTCGTCAAAGAGCCTCGCGAAAGCAGTGCTGCGCAGACTCCCTTTGCCAGTCGAACGGCCTCCTTGACTGAAAGAGAACTGCAGTGCCAAAAGGCACCGTGCTGACGACTGGCTCCAGGAAGAGACTCGGGACAGCACTCTCATAGAAGCGAAAGCTAGGCTGTGCGCCCAGCCTGAGGAGCAGTACGTACGTTTGCCACACTTCTTTACACAGCTAGGCATGAGCCGGAGAGCCTCGGTCACTGAGGCCTACCTAAGGGACTGCCACACTTACCCAGTAGCTCCCACGCAGAGGTCCCTGTGCCTAAACGGGCCTCCACGGAAGGGCCCTGTTCCTCCCGTTGTGTTTCCTTGAGGTAATCAGAAACCGCTGAGGATCCCTATAGGAGCTCCGGTTTGAAGCTGGGCGACCCTGGCTAAACCTTATTCCCCTCCGTGGTAAACGAGACAGTGGCGGGTCCTAAGCTGCCTGAAGTACACTGCTCGCGCCCACCTTCTCTTTGCTGCCGGAAGGCCTCCCACAAGAAGTCTGAGTTTACTCGTGACAGCAGAAGTCTGAGTTTACGCGTGTGAGGCCTGCTGCTCTCAGTTCCTTGCTGGGAGCTTCAGCAGGAGCGCTCGGGAGCTCGCCGGCACAAGAACTGTGAGTGCCCTCGCCCCACCCCGGCCTCAAGCAAAAGTCCAGATTTCCCCCGTCAGAGTGCCATAGGAGCGAAGAAGCATGCGTTAACGGAGGGCTTCAACAGTGCTAGGGCTTTATTTCACGAGACACCGTGCACTCACGTTCGTTGTAACAACTGTCAAAGGGCACTGGATGCCTTCCAACTCCTCTCTTGCGTTTGAGCCACAGGAAGTAAATGCATTCGTTTGATTAAGCTCCGTGAACGTGCAACGACGATGGCGAAGCGCTGCCCTGTTCGCTCGAAAGCTCTCGTTTGTACGGCCTTCACCCGGCCTCAAGGTACGCCGTTCTAAACAGCCTTACATTCCACGCTGGTGTGCCCCCAGTTGGGAATGTGGGCTCTTCTGTGAGACACCAATGTGCGTCCCAAAGGAAACCGGGGGGGGGGGGCGGGGGGCTCCCCCAGGACGCCTGCGTACGGCAGTCGGTTGCCAGATGTTTACTTCCAGCCGGAGAAAGAGAAAAAGGACAGCTTTCCCAGGGACAATTCTGGACCCTTGGGAACATCCAGAATCACCAAAGCCTAAACTTGGCACGGCCTGGGGAACGCTCTTCCGCACGTCCAGCAATCCCCACGTCAAAACCTTTCTCGGCAGAGGCAGGCACTCTCTCCCTTGTGCTAGATAGCTCGGCAGAGCCTTCCGAGAAACATGCTGCGTCATTCAGCTTGAAAGTGGGACGCGGATGGGAGAGTACGCTTTCTCCCCGTTTGGAGGCGCCGTGCGCTTGGCTTCAAAGCTGCCCGAACAGCACTAGCGGCCCGACGTCTCTGCACGGCAGGATTGTCGTTGTGGGCCGAGGCTGCGTGTTCTCTCAAAGCGGAAAACCGTGCTGGCAATACCTTGCTAGAAACTCCTCCCACGGCACTACATGTTCAGCTCCGGCCAAACGAAAGGTGACCTCAGGCCTCAAGGTAAGTTCCAGCGTTTCACGTCGGGGGAGTTGGGTGTGCAGTGGTTTCCATGAGGCCAGACTCCACCACGGAGTGCCTTAACTCTGCGACGCTCCTGGGGGCACACAGGATAGGAGCTCGTTCGCCAATTTCGCAGGATGACTTCTCTCCGTGCCGGAACGGCGGCTCCTGGCTTCTAGAGGAACCTTAGCCTACACAGGCCCCTGGAGGAAGCTCTTCACATTCAGAGCAAGGGCAACGTACTGCTCTCTGGCTTGCCTGGCTTGAGTGCCCCAGTCGTCAAAGAGCCTCGCGAAAGCAGTGCTGCGCAGACTCCCTTTGCCAGTCGAACGGCCTCCTTGACTGAAAGAGAACTGCAGTGCCAAAAGGCACCGTGCTGACGACTGGCTCCAGGAAGAGACTCGGGACAGCACTCTCATAGAAGCGAAAGCTAGGCTGTGCGCCCAGCCTGAGGAGCAGTACGTACGTTTGCCACACTTCTTTACACAGCTAGGCATGAGCCGGAGAGCCTCGGTCACTGAGGCCTACCTAAGGGACTGCCACACTTACCCAGTAGCTCCCACGCAGAGGTCCCTGTGCCCAAACGGGCCTCCACGGAAGGGCCCTGTTCCTCCCGTTGTGTTTCCTTGAGGTAATCAGAAACCGCTGAGGATCCCTATAGGAGCTCCGGTTTGAAGCTGGGCGACCCTGGCTAAACCTTATTCCCCTCCGTGGTAAACGAGACAGTGGCGGGTCCTAAGCTGCCTGAAGTACACTGCTCGCGCCCACCTTCTCTTTGCTGCCGGAAGGCCTCCCACAAGAAGTCTCAGTTTACTCGTGACAGCAGAAGTCTGAGTTTACGCGTGTGAGGCCTGCTGCTCTCAGTTCCTTGCTGGGAGCTTCAGCAGGAGCGCTCGGGAGCTCGCCGGCACAAGAACTGTGAGTGCCCTCGCCCCACCCCGGCCTCAAGCAAAAGTCCAGATTTCCCCCGTCAGAGTGCCATAGGAGCGAAGAAGCATGCGTTAACGGAGGGCTTCAACAGTGCTAGGGCTTTATTTCACGAGACACCGTGCACTCACGTTCGTTGTAACAACTGTCAAAGGGCACTGGATGCCTTCCAACTCCTCTCTTGCGTTTGAGCCACAGGAAGTAAATGCATTCGTTTGATTAAGCTCCGTGAACGTGCAACGACGATGGCGAAGCGCTGCCCTGTTCGCTCGAAAGCTCTCGTTTGTACGGCCTTCACCCGGCCTCAAGGTACGCCGTTCTAAACAGCCTTACATTCCACGCTGGTGTGCCCCCAGTTGGGAATGTGGGCTCTTCTGTGAGACACCAATGTGCGTCCCAAAGGAAACCGGGGGTGGGGGGGGGGCTCCCCCAGGACGCCTGCGTACGGCAGTCGGTTGCCAGATGTTTACTTCCAGCCGGAGAAAGAGAAAAAGGACAGCTTTCCCAGGGACAATTCTGGACCCTTGGGAACATCCAGAATCACCAAAGCCTAAACTTGGCACGGCCTGGGGAACGCTCTTCCGCACGTCCAGCAATCCCCACGTCAAAACCTTTCTCGGCAGAGGCAGGCACTCTCTCCCTTGTGCTAGATAGCTCGGCAGAGCCTTCCGAGAAACATGCTGCGTCATTCAGCTTGAAAGTGGGACGCGGATGGGAGAGTACGCTTTCTCCCCGTTTGGAGGCGCCGTGCGCTTGGCTTCAAAGCTGCCCGAACAGCACTAGCGGCCCGACGTCTCTGCACGGCAGGATTGTCGTTGTGGGCCGAGGCTGCGTGTTCTCTCAAAGCGGAAATCCGTGCTGGCAATACCTTGCTAGAAACTCCTCCCACGGCACTACATGTTCAGCTCCGGCCAAACGAAAGGTGACCTCAGGCCTCAAGGTAAGTTCCAGCGTTTCACGTCGGGGGAGTTGGGTGTGCAGTGGTTTCCATGAGGCCAGACTCCACCACGGAGTGCCTTAACTCTGCGACGCTCCTGGGGGCACACAGGATAGGAGCTCGTTCGCCAATTTCGCAGGATGACTTCTCTCCGTGCCGGAACGGCGGCTCCTGGCTTCTAGAGGAACCTTAGCCTACACAGGCCCCTGGAGGAAGCTCTTCACATTCAGAGCAAGGGCAACGTTCTGCTCTCTGGCTTGCCTGGGTTGAGTGCCCCAGTCGTCAAAGAGCCTCGCGAAAGCAGTGCTGCGCAGACTCCCTTTGCCAGTCGAACGGCCTCCTTGACTGAAAGAGAACTGCAGTGCCAAAAGGCACCGTGCTGACGACTGGCTCCAGGAAGAGACTCGGGACAGCACTCTCATAGAAGCGAAAGCTAGGCTGTGCGCCCAGCCTGAGGAGCAGTACGTACGTTTGCCACACTTCTTTACACAGCTAGGCATGAGCCGGAGAGCCTCGGTCACTGAGGCCTACCTAAGGGACTGCCACACTTACCCAGTAGCTCCCACGCAGAGGTCCCTGTGCCCAAACGGGCCTCCACGGAAGGGCCCTGTTCCTCCCGTTGTGTTTCCTTGAGGTAATCAGAAACCGCTGAGGATCCCTATAGGAGCTCCGGTTTGAAGCTGGGCGACCCTGGCTAAACCTTATTCCCCTCCGTGGTAAACGAGACAGTGGCGGGTCCTAAGCTGCCTGAAGTACACTGCTCGCGCCCACCTTCTCTTTGCTGCCGGAAGGCCTCCCACAAGAAGTCTGAGTTTACTCGTGACAGCAGAAGTCTGAGTTTACGCGTGTGAGGCCTGCTGCTCTCAGTTCCTTGCTGGGAGCTTCAGCAGGAGCGCTCGGGAGCTCGCCGGCACAAGAACTGTGAGTGCCCTCGCCCCACCCCGGCCTCAAGCAAAAGTCCAGATTTCCCCCGTCAGAGTGCCATAGGAGCGAAGAAGCATGCGTTAACGGAGGGCTTCAACAGTGCTAGGGCTTTATTTCACGAGACACCGTGCACTCACGTTCGTTGTAACAACTGTCAAAGGGCACTGGATGCCTTCCAACTCCTCTCTTGCGTTTGAGCCACAGGAAGTAAATGCATTCGTTTGATTAAGCTCCGTGAACGTGCAACGACGATGGCGAAGCGCTGCCCTGTTCGCTCGAAAGCTCTCGTTTGTACGGCCTTCACCCGGCCTCAAGGTACGCCGTTCTAAACAGCCTTACATTCCACGCTGGTGTGCCCCCAGTTGGGAATGTGGGCTCTTCTGTGAGACACCAATGTGCGTCCCAAAGGAAACCGGGGGGGGGGGCGGGGGGCTCCCCCAGGACGCCTGCGTACGGCAGTCGGTTGCCAGATGTTTACTTCCAGCCGGAGAAAGAGAAAAAGGACAGCTTTCCCAGGGACAATTCTGGACCCTTGGGAACATCCAGAATCACCAAAGCCTAAACTTGGCACGGCCTGGGGAACGCTCTTCCGCACGTCCAGCAATCCCCACGTCAAAACCTTTCTCGGCAGAGGCAGGCACTCTCTCCCTTGTGCTAGATAGCTCGGCAGAGCCTTCCGAGAAACATGCTGCGTCATTCAGCTTGAAAGTGGGACGCGGATGGGAGAGTACGCTTTCTCCCCGTTTGGAGGCGCCGTGCGCTTGGCTTCAAAGCTGCCCGAACAGCACTAGCGGCCCGACGTCTCTGCACGGCAGGATTGTCGTTGTGGGCCGAGGCTGCGTGTTCTCTCAAAGCGGAAAACCGTGCTGGCAATACCTTGCTAGAAACTCCTCCCACGGCACTACATGTTCAGCTCCGGCCAAACGAAAGGTGACCTCAGGCCTCAAGGTAAGTTCCAGCGTTTCACGTCGGGGGAGTTGGGTGTGCAGTGGTTTCCATGAGGCCAGACTCCACCACGGAGTGCCTTAACTCTGCGACGCTCCTGGGGGCACACAGGATAGGAGCTCGTTCGCCAATTTCGCAGGATGACTTCTCTCCGTGCCGGAACGGCGGCTCCTGGCTTCTAGAGGAACCTTAGCCTACACAGGCCCCTGGAGGAAGCTCTTCACATTCAGAGCAAGGGCAACGTACTGCTCTCTGGCTTGCCTGGCTTGAGTGCCCCAGTCGTCAAAGAGCCTCGCGAAAGCAGTGCTGCGCAGACTCCCTTTGCCAGTCGAACGGCCTCCTTGACTGAAAGAGAACTGCAGTGCCAAAAGGCACCGTGCTGACGACTGGCTCCAGGAAGAGACTCGGGACAGCACTCTCATAGAAGCGAAAGCTAGGCTGTGCGCCCAGCCTGAGGAGCAGTACGTACGTTTGCCACACTTCTTTACACAGCTAGGCATGAGCCGGAGAGCCTCGGTCACTGAGGCCTACCTAAGGGACTGCCACACTTACCCAGTAGCTCCCACGCAGAGGTCCCTGTGCCCAAACGGGCCTCCACGGAAGGGCCCTGTTCCTCCCGTTGTGTTTCCTTGAGGTAATCAGAAACCGCTGAGGATCCCTATAGGAGCTCCGGTTTGAAGCTGGGCGACCCTGGCTAAACCTTATTCCCCTCCGTGGTAAACGAGACAGTGGCGGGTCCTAAGCTGCCTGAAGTACACTGCTCGCGCCCACCTTCTCTTTGCTGCCGGAAGGCCTCCCACAAGAAGTCTGAGTTTACTCGTGACAGCAGAAGTCTGAGTTTACGCGTGTGAGGCCTGCTGCTCTCAGTTCCTTGCTGGGAGCTTCAGCAGGAGCGCTCGGGAGCTCGCCGGCACAAGAACTGTGAGTGCCCTCGCCCCACCCCGGCCTCAAGCAAAAGTCCAGATTTCCCCCGTCAGAGTGCCATAGGAGCGAAGAAGCATGCGTTAACGGAGGGCTTCAACAGTGCTAGGGCTTTATTTCACGAGACACCGTGCACTCACGTTCGTTGTAACAACTGTCAAAGGGCACTGGATGCCTTCCAACTCCTCTCTTGCGTTTGAGCCACAGGAAGTAAATGCATTCGTTTGATTAAGCTCCGTGAACGTGCAACGACGATGGCGAAGCGCTGCCCTGTTCGCTCGAAAGCTCTCGTTTGTACGGCCTTCACCCGGCCTCAAGGTACGCCGTTCTAAACAGCCTTACATTCCACGCTGGTGTGCCCCCAGTTGGGAATGTGGGCTCTTCTGTGAGACACCAATGTGCGTCCCAAAGGAAACCGGGGGTGGGGGGGGGGCTCCCCCAGGACGCCTGCGTACGGCAGTCGGTTGCCAGATGTTTACTTCCAGCCGGAGAAAGAGAAAAAGGACAGCTTTCCCAGGGACAATTCTGGACCCTTGGGAACATCCAGAATCACCAAAGCCTAAACTTGGCACGGCCTGGGGAACGCTCTTCCGCACGTCCAGCAATCCCCACGTCAAAACCTTTCTCGGCAGAGGCAGGCACTCTCTCCCTTGTGCTAGATAGCTCGGCAGAGCCTTCCGAGAAACATGCTGCGTCATTCAGCTTGAAAGTGGGACGCGGATGGGAGAGTACGCTTTCTCCCCGTTTGGAGGCGCCGTGCGCTTGGCTTCAAAGCTGCCCGAACAGCACTAGCGGCCCGACGTCTCTGCACGGCAGGATTGTCGTTGTGGGCCGAGGCTGCGTGTTCTCTCAAAGCGGAAAACCGTGCTGGCAATACCTTGCTAGAAACTCCTCCCACGGCACTACATGTTCAGCTCCGGCCAAACGAAAGGTGACCTCAGGCCTCAAGGTAAGTTCCAGCGTTTCACGTCGGGGGAGTTGGGTGTGCAGTGGTTTCCATGAGGCCAGACTCCACCACGGAGTGCCTTAACTCTGCGACGCTCCTGGGGGCACACAGGATAGGAGCTCGTTCGCCAATTTCGCAGGATGACTTCTCTCCGTGCCGGAACGGCGGCTCCTGGCTTCTAGAGGAACCTTAGCCTACACAGGCCCCTGGAGGAAGCTCTTCACATTCAGAGCAAGGGCAACGTTCTGCTCTCTGGCTTGCCTGGGTTGAGTGCCCCAGTCGTCAAAGAGCCTCGCGAAAGCAGTGCTGCGCAGACTCCCTTTGCCAGTCGAACGGCCTCCTTGACTGAAAGAGAACTGCAGTGCCAAAAGGCACCGTACTGACGACTGGCTCCAGGAAGAGACTCGGGACAGCACTCTCATAGAAGCGAAAGCTAGGCTGTGCGCCCAGCCTGAGGAGCAGTACGTACGTTTGCCACACTTCTTTACACAGCTAGGCATGAGCCGGAGAGCCTCGGTCACTGAGGCCTACCTAAGGGACTGCCACACTTACCCAGTAGCTCCCACGCAGAGGTCCCTGTGCCCAAACGGGCCTCCACGGAAGGGCCCTGTTCCTCCCGTTGTGTTTCCTTGAGGTAATCAGAAACCGCTGAGGATCCCTATAGGAGCTCCGGTTTGAAGCTGGGCGACCCTGGCTAAACCTTATTCCCCTCCGTGGTAAACGAGACAGTGGCGGGTCCTAAGCTGCCTGAAGTACACTGCTCGCGCCCACCTTCTCTTTGCTGCCGGAAGGCCTCCCACAAGAAGTCTGAGTTTACTCGTGACAGCAGAAGTCTGAGTTTACGCGTGTGAGGCCTGCTGCTCTCAGTTCCTTGCTGGGAGCTTCAGCAGGAGCGCTCGGGAGCTCGCCGGCACAAGAACTGTGAGTGCCCTCGCCCCACCCCGGCCTCAAGCAAAAGTCCAGATTTCCCCCGTCAGAGTGCCATAGGAGCGAAGAAGCATGCGTTAACGGAGGGCTTCAACAGTGCTAGGGCTTTATTTCACGAGACACCGTGCACTCACGTTCGTTGTAACAACTGTCAAAGGGCACTGGATGCCTTCCAACTCCTCTCTTGCGTTTGAGCCACAGGAAGTAAATGCATTCGTTTGATTAAGCTCCGTGAACGTGCAACGACGATGGCGAAGCGCTGCCCTGTTCGCTCGAAAGCTCTCGTTTGTACGGCCTTCACCCGGCCTCAAGGTACGCCGTTCTAAACAGCCTTACATTCCACGCTGGTGTGCCCCCAGTTGGGAATGTGGGCTCTTCTGTGAGACACCAATGTGCGTCCCAAAGGAAACCGGGGGGCGGGGGGCTCCCCCAGGACGCCTGCGTACGGCAGTCGGTTGCCAGATGTTTACTTCCAGCCGGAGAAAGAGAAAAAGGACAGCTTTCCCAGGGACAATTCTGGACCCTTGGGAACATCCAGAATCACCAAAGCCTAAACTTGGCACGGCCTGGGGAACGCTCTTCCGCACGTCCAGCAATCCCCACGTCAAAACCTTTCTCGGCAGAGGCAGGCACTCTCTCCCTTGTACTAGATAGCTCGGCAAAACCTTCCGAGAAACATGCTGCGTCATTCAGCTTGAAAGTGGGACGCGGATGGGAGAGTACGCTTTCTCCCCGTTTGGAGGCGCCGTGCGCTTGGCTTCAAAGCTGCCCGAACAGCACTAGCGGCCCGACGTCTCTGCACGGCAGGATTGTCGTTGTGGGCCGAGGCTGCGTGTTCTCTCAAAGCGGAAAACCGTGCTGGCAATACCTTGCTAGAAACTCCTCCCACGGCACTACATGTTCAGCTCCGGCCAAACGAAAGGTGACCTCAGGCCTCAAGGTAAGTTCCAGCGTTTCACGTCGGGGGAGTTGGGTGTGCAGTGGTTTCCATGAGGCCAGACTCCACCACGGAGTGCCTTAACTCTGCGACGCTCCTGGGGGCACACAGGATAGGAGCTCGTTCGCCAATTTCACAGGATGACTTCTCTCCGTGCCGGAACGGCGGCTCCTGGCTTCTAGAGGAACCTTAGCCTACACAGGCCCCTGGAGGAAGCTCTTCACATTCAGAGCAAGGGCAACGTACTGCTCTCCGGCTTGCCTGGCTTGAGTGCCCCAGTCGTCAAAGAGCCTCGCGAAAGCAGTGCTGCGCAGACTCCCTTTGCCAGTCGAACGGCCTCCTTGACTGAAAGAGAACTGCAGTGCCAAAAGGCACCGTGCTGACGACTGGCTCCAGGAAGAGACTCGGGACAGCACTCTCATAGAAGCGAAAGCTAGGCTGTGCGCCCAGCCTGAGGAGCAGTACGTACGTTTGCCACACTTCTTTACACAGCTAGGCATGAGCCGGAGAGCCTCGGTCACTGAGGCCTACCTAAGGGACTGCCACACTTACCCAGTAGCTCCCACGCAGAGGTCTCTGTGCCCAAACGGGCCTCCACGGAAGGGCCCTGTTCCTCCCGTTGTGTTTCCTTGAGGTAATCAGAAACCGCTGAGGATCCCTATAGGAGCTCCGGTTTGAAGCTGGGCGACCCTGGCTAAACCTTATTCCCCTCCGTGGTAAACGAGACAGTGGCGGGTCCTAAGCTGCCTGAAGTACACTGCTCGCGCCCACCTTCTCTTTGCTGCCGGAAGGCCTCCCACAAGAAGTCTGAGTTTACTCGTGACAGCAGAAGTCTGAGTTTACGCGTGTGAGGCCTGCTGCTCTCAGTTCCTTGCTGGGAGCTTCAGCAGGAGCGCTCGGGAGCTCGCCGGCACAAGAACTGTGAGTGCCCTCGCCCCACCCCGGCCTCAAGCAAAAGTCCAGATTTCCCCCGTCAGAGTGCCATAGGAGCGAAGAAGCATGCGTTAACGGAGGGCTTCAACAGTGCTAGGGCTTTATTTCACGAGACACCGTGCACTCACGTTCGTTGTAACAACTGTCAAAGGGCACTGGATGCCTTCCAACTCCTCTCTTGCGTTTGAGCCACAGGAAGTAAATGCATTCGTTTGATTAAGCTCCGTGAACGTGCAACGACGATGGCGAAGCGCTGCCCTGTTCCCTCGAAAGCTCTCGTTTGTACGGCCTTCACCCGGCCTCAAGGTACGCCGTTCTAAACAGCCTTACATTCCACGCTGGTGTGCCCCCAGTTGGGAATGTGGGCTCTTCTGTGAGACACCAATGTGCGTCCCAAAGGAAACCGGGGGGGGGCGGGGGGCTCCCCCAGGACGCCTGCGTACGGCAGTCGGTTGCCAGATGTTTACTTCCAGCCGGAGAAAGAGAAAAAGGACAGCTTTCCCAGGGACAATTCTGGACCCTTGGGAACATCCAGAATCACCAAAGCCTAAACTTGGCACGGCCTGGGGAACGCTCTTCCGCACGTCCAGCAATCCCCACGTCAAAACCTTTCTCGGCAGAGGCAGGCACTCTCTCCCTTGTACTAGATAGCTCGGCAGAACCTTCCGAGAAACATGCTGCGTCATTCAGCTTGAAAGTGGGACGCGGATGGGAGAGTACGCTTTCTCCCCGTTTGGAGGCGCCGTGCGCTTGGCTTCAAAGCTGCCCGAACAGCACTAGCGGCCCGACGTCTCTGCACGGCAGGATTGTCGTTGTGGGCCGAGGCTGCGTGTTCTCTCAAAGCGGAAAACCGTGCTGGCAATACCTTGCTAGAAACTCCTCCCACGGCACTACATGTTCAGCTCCGGCCAAACGAAAGGTGACCTCAGGCCTCAAGGTAAGTTCCAGCGTTTCACGTCGGGGGAGTTGGGTGTGCAGTGGTTTCCATGAGGCCAGACTCCACCACGGAGTGCCTTAACTCTGCGACGCTCCTGGGGGCACACAGGATAGGAGCTCGTTCGCCAATTTCGCAGGATGACTTCTCTCCGTGCCGGAACGGCGGCTCCTGGCTTCTAGAGGAACCTTAGCCTACACAGGCCCCTGGAGGAAGCTCTTCACATTCAGAGCAAGGGCAACGTACTGCTCTCTGGCTTGCCTGGGTTGAGTGCCCCAGTCGTCAAAGAGCCTCGCGAAAGCAGTGCTGCGCAGACTCCCTTTGCCAGTCGAACGGCCTCCTTGACTGAAAGAGAACTGCAGTGCCAAAAGGCACCGTGCTGACGACTGGCTCCAGGAAGAGACTCGGGACAGCACTCTCATAGAAGCGAAAGCTAGGCTGTGCGCCCAGCCTGAGGAGCAGTACGTACGTTTGCCACACTTCTTTACACAGCTAGGCATGAGCCGGAGAGCCTCGGTCACTGAGGCCTACCTAAGGGACTGCCACACTTACCCAGTAGCTCCCACGCAGAGGTCCCTGTGCCCAAACGGGCCTCCACGGAAGGGCCCTGTTCCTCCCGTTGTGTTTCCTTGAGGTAATCAGAAACCGCTGAGGATCCCTATAGGAGCTCCGGTTTGAAGCTGGGCGACCCTGGCTAAACCTTATTCCCCTCCGTGGTAAACGAGACAGTGGCGGGTCCTAAGCTGCCTGAAGTACACTGCTCGCGCCCACCTTCTCTTTGCTGCCGGAAGGCCTCCCACAAGAAGTCTGAGTTTACTCGTGACAGCAGAAGTCTGAGTTTACGCGTGTGAGGCCTGCTGCTCTCAGTTCCTTGCTGGGAGCTTCAGCAGGAGCGCTCGGGAGCTCGCCGGCACAAGAACTGTGAGTGCCCTCGCCCCACCCCGGCCTCAAGCAAAAGTCCAGATTTCCCCCGTCAGAGTGCCATAGGAGCGAAGAAGCATGCGTTAACGGAGGGCTTCAACAGTGCTAGGGCTTTATTTCACGAGACACCGTGCACTCACGTTCGTTGTAACAACTGTCAAAGGGCACTGGATGCCTTCCAACTCCTCTCTTGCGTTTGAGCCACAGGAAGTAAATGCATTCGTTTGATTAAGCTCCGTGAACGTGCAACGACGATGGCGAAGCGCTGCCCTGTTCCCTCGAAAGCTCTCGTTTGTACGGCCTTCACCCGGCCTCAAGGTACGCCGTTCTAAACAGCCTTACATTCCACGCTGGTGTGCCCCCAGTTGGGAATGTGGGCTCTTCTGTGAGACACCAATGTGCGTCCCAAAGGAAACCGGGGGGGGCGGGGGGCTCCCCCAGGACGCCTGCGTACGGCAGTCGGTTGCCAGATGTTTACTTCCAGCCGGAGAAAGAGAAAAAGGACAGCTTTCCCAGGGACAATTCTGGACCCTTGGGAACATCCAGAATCACCAAAGCCTAAACTTGGCACGGCCTGGGGAACGCTCTTCCGCACGTCCAGCAATCCCCACGTCAAAACCTTTCTCGGCAGAGGCAGGCACTCTCTCCCTTGTGCTAGATAGCTCGGCAGAACCTTCCGAGAAACATGCTGCGTCATTCAGCTTGAAAGTGGGACGCGGATGGGAGAGTACGCTTTCTCCCCGTTTGGAGGCGCCGTGCGCTTGGCTTCAAAGCTGCCCGAACAGCACTAGCGGCCCGACGTCTCTGCACGGCAGGATTGTCGTTGTGGGCCGAGGCTGCGTGTTCTCTCAAAGCGGAAAACCGTGCTGGCAATACCTTGCTAGAAACTCCTCCCACGGCACTACATGTTCAGCTCCGGCCAAA
Source organism: Grampus griseus (assembly GCF_964374135.1). Taxonomy (NCBI): domain Eukaryota; kingdom Metazoa; phylum Chordata; class Mammalia; order Artiodactyla; family Delphinidae; genus Grampus; species Grampus griseus. The sequence continues at coordinate 57,318,589 of NC_139008.1, forward strand.
CGAAAGGTGACCTCAGGCCTCAAGGTAAGTTCCAGCGTTTCACGTCGGGGGAGTTGGGTGTGCAGTGGTTTCCATGAGGCCAGACTCCACCATGGAGTGCCTTAACTCTGCGACGCTCCTGGGGGCACACAGGATAGGAGCTCGTTCGCCAATTTCGCAGGATGACTTCTCTCCGTGCCGGAACGGCGGCTCCTGGCTTCTAGAGGAACCTTAGCCTACACAGGCCCCTGGAGGAAGCTCTTCACATTCAGAGCAAGGGCAACGTTCTGCTCTCTGGCTTGCCTGGGTTGAGTGCCCCAGTCGTCAAAGAGCCTCGCGAAAGCAGTGCTGCGCAGACTCCCTTTGCCAGTCGAACGGCCTCCTTGACTGAAAGAGAACTGCAGTGCCAAAAGGCACCGTGCTGACGACTGGCTCCAGGAAGAGACTCGGGACAGCACTCTCATAGAAGCGAAAGCTAGGCTGTGCGCCCAGCCTGAGGAGCAGTACGTACGTTTGCCACACTTCTTTACACAGCTAGGCATGAGCCGGAGAGCCTCGGTCACTGAGGCCTACCTAAGGGACTGCCACACTTACCCAGTAGCTCCCACGCAGAGGTCCCTGTGCCCAAACGGGCCTCCACGGAAGGGCCCTGTTCCTCCCGTTGTGTTTCCTTGAGGTAATCAGAAACCGCTGAGGATCCCTATAGGAGCTCCGGTTTGAAGCTGGGCGACCCTGGCTAAACCTTATTCCCCTCCGTGGTAAACGAGACAGTGGCGGGTCCTAAGCTGCCTGAAGTACACTGCTCGCGCCCACCTTCTCTTTGCTGCCGGAAGGCCTCCCACAAGAAGTCTGAGTTTACTCGTGACAGCAGAAGTCTGAGTTTACGCGTGTGAGGCCTGCTGCTCTCAGTTCCTTGCTGGGAGCTTCAGCAGGAGCGCTCGGGAGCTCGCCGGCACAAGAACTGTGAGTGCCCTCGCCCCACCCCGGCCTCAAGCAAAAGTCCAGATTTCCCCCGTCAGAGTGCCATAGGAGCGAAGAAGCATGCGTTAACGGAGGGCTTCAACAGTGCTAGGGCTTTATTTCACGAGACACCGTGCACTCACGTTCGTTGTAACAACTGTCAAAGGGCACTGGATGCCTTCCAACTCCTCTCTTGCGTTTGAGCCACAGGAAGTAAATGCATTCGTTTGATTAAGCTCCGTGAACGTGCAACGACGATGGCGAAGCGCTGCCCTGTTCGCTCGAAAGCTCTCGTTTGTACGGCCTTCACCCGGCCTCAAGGTACGCCGTTCTAAACAGCCTTACATTCCACGCTGGTGTGCCCCCAGTTGGGAATGTGGGCTCTTCTGTGAGACACCAATGTGCGTCCCAAAGGAAACCGGGGGGGGCGCGGGGGGCTCCCCCAGGACGCCTGCGTACGGCAGTCGGTTGCCAGATGTTTACTTCCAGCCGGAGAAAGAGAAAAAGGACAGCTTTCCCAGGGACAATTCTGGACCCTTGGGAACATCCAGAATCACCAAAGCCTAAACTTGGCACGGCCTGGGGAACGCTCTTCCGCACGTCCAGCAATCCCCACGTCAAAACCTTTCTCGGCAGAGGCAGGCACTCTCTCCCTTGTGCTAGATAGCTCGGCAGAACCTTCCGAGAAACATGCTGCGTCATTCAGCTTGAAAGTGGGACGCGGATGGGAGAGTATGCTTTCTCCCCGTTTGGAGGCGCCGTGCGCTTGGCTTCAAAGCTGCCCGAACAGCACTAGCGGCCCGACGTCTCTGCACGGCAGGATTGTCGTTGTGGGCCGAGGCTGCGTGTTCTCTCAAAGCGGAAAACCGTGCTGGCAATACCTTGCTAGAAACTCCTCCCACGGCACTACATGTTCAGCTCCGGCCAAACGAAAGGTGACCTCAGGCCTCAAGGTAAGTTCCAGCGTTTCACGTCGGGGGAGTTGGGTGTGCAGTGGTTTCCATGAGGCCAGACTCCACCACGGAGTGCCTTAACTCTGCGACGCTCCTGGGGGCACACAGGATAGGAGCTCGTTCGCCAATTTCGCAGGATGACTTCTCTCCGTGCCGGAACGGCGGCTCCTGGCTTCTAGAGGAACCTTAGCCTACACAGGCCCCTGGAGGAAGCTCTTCACATTCAGAGCAAGGGCAACGTACTGCTCTCTGGCTTGCCTGGGTTGAGTGCCCCAGTCGTCAAAGAGCCTCGCGAAAGCAGTGCTGCGCAGACTCCCTTTGCCAGTCGAACGGCCTCCTAGACTGAAAGAGAACTGCAGTGCCAAAAGGCACCGTGCTGACGACTGGCTCCAGGAAGAGACTCGGGACAGCACTCTCATAGAAGCGAAAGCTAGGCTGTGCGCCCAGCCTGAGGAGCAGTACGTACGTTTGCCACACTTCTTTACACAGCTAGGCATGAGCCGGAGAGCCTCGGTCACTGAGGCTTACCTAAGGGACTGCCACACTTACCCAGTAGCTCCCACGCAGAGGTCCCTGTGCCCAAACGGGCCTCCACGGAAGGGCCCTGTTCCTCCCGTTGTGTTTCCTTGAGGTAATCAGAAACCGCTGAGGATCCCTATAGGAGCTCCGGTTTGAAGCTGGGCGACCCTGGCTAAACCTTATTCCCCTCCGTGGTAAACGAGACAGTGGCGGGTCCTAAGCTGCCTGAAGTACACTGCTCGCGCCCACCTTCTCTTTGCTGCCGGAAGGCCTCCCACAAGAAGTCTGAGTTTACTCGTGACAGCAGAAGTCTGAGTTTACGCGTGTGAGGCCTGCTGCTCTCAGTTCCTTGCTGGGAGCTTCAGCAGGAGCGCTCGGGAGCTCGCCGGCACAAGAACTGTGAGTGCCCTCGCCCCACCCCGGCCTCAAGCAAAAGTCCAGATTTCCCCCGTCAGAGTGCCATAGGAGCGAAGAAGCATGCGTTAACGGAGGGCTTCAACAGTGCTAGGGCTTTATTTCACGAGACACCGTGCACTCACGTTCGTTGTAACAACTGTCAAAGGGCACTGGATGCCTTCCAACTCCTCTCTTGCGTTTGAGCCACAGGAAGTAAATGCATTCGTTTGATTAAGCTCCGTGAACGTGCAACGACGATGGCGAAGCGCTGCCCTGTTCGCTCGAAAGCTCTCGTTTGTACGGCCTTCACCCGGCCTCAAGGTACGCCGTTCTAAACAGCCTTACATTCCACGCTGGTGTGCCCCCAGTTGGGAATGTGGGCTCTTCTGTGAGACACCAATGTGCGTCCCAAAGGAAACCGGGGGGGGCGGGGGGCTCCCCCAGGACGCCTGCGTACGGCAGTCGGTTGCCAGATGTTTACTTCCAGCCGGAGAAAGAGAAAAAGGACAGCTTTCCCAGGGACAATTCTGGACCCTTGGGAACATCCAGAATCACCAAAGCCTAAACTTGGCACGGCCTGGGGAACGCTCTTCCGCACGTCCAGCAATCCCCACGTCAAAACCTTTCTCGGCAGAGGCAGGCACTCTCTCCCTTGTACTAGATAGCTCGGCAAAACCTTCCGAGAAACATGCTGCGTCATTCAGCTTGAAAGTGGGACGCGGATGGGAGAGTACGCTTTCTCCCCGTTTGGAGGCGCCGTGCGCTTGGCTTCAAAGCTGCCCGAACAGCACTAGCGGCCCGACGTCTCTGCACGGCAGGATTGTCGTTGTGGGCCGAGGCTGCGTGTTCTCTCAAAGCGGAAAACCGTGCTGGCAATACCTTGCTAGAAACTCCTCCCACGGCACTACATGTTCAGCTCCGGCCAAACGAAAGGTGACCTCAGGCCTCAAGGTAAGTTCCAGCGTTTCACGTCGGGGGAGTTGGGTGTGCAGTGGTTTCCATGAGGCCAGACTCCACCACGGAGTGCCTTAACTCTGCGACGCTCCTGGGGGCACACAGGATAGGAGCTCGTTCGCCAATTTCGCAGGATGACTTCTCTCCGTGCCGGAACGGCGGCTCCTGGCTTCTAGAGGAACCTTAGCCTACACAGGCCCCTGGAGGAAGCTCTTCACATTCAGAGCAAGGGCAACGTACTGCTCTCTGGCTTGCCTGGGTTGAGTGCCCCAGTCGTCAAAGAGCCTCGCGAAAGCAGTGCTGCGCAGACTCCCTTTGCCAGTCGAACGGCCTCCTTGACTGAAAGAGAACTGCAGTGCCAAAAGGCACCGTGCTGACGACTGGCTCCAGGAAGAGACTCGGGACAGCACTCTCATAGAAGCGAAAGCTAGGCTGTGCGCCCAGCCTGAGGAGCAGTACGTACGTTTGCCACACTTCTTTACACAGCTAGGCATGAGCCGGAGAGCCTCGGTCACTGAGGCCTACCTAAGGGACTGCCACACTTACCCAGTAGCTCCCACGCAGAGGTCCCTGTGCCCAAACGGGCCTCCACGGAAGGGCCCTGTTCCTCCCGTTGTGTTTCCTTGAGGTAATCAGAAACCGCTGAGGATCCCTATAGGAGCTCCGGTTTGAAGCTGGGCGACCCTGGCTAAACCTTATTCCCCTCCGTGGTAAACGAGACAGTGGCGGGTCCTAAGCTGCCTGAAGTACACTGCTCGCGCCCACCTTCTCTTTGCTGCCGGAAGGCCTCCCACAAGAAGTCTGAGTTTACTCGTGACAGCAGAAGTCTGAGTTTACGCGTGTGAGGCCTGCTGCTCTCAGTTCCTTGCTGGGAGCTTCAGCAGGAGCGCTCGGGAGCTCGCCGGCACAAGAACTGTGAGTGCCCTCGCCCCACCCCGGCCTCAAGCAAAAGTCCAGATTTCCCCCGTCAGAGTGCCATAGGAGCGAAGAAGCATGCGTTAACGGAGGGCTTCAACAGTGCTAGGGCTTTATTTCACGAGACACCGTGCACTCACGTTCGTTGTAACAACTGTCAAAGGGCACTGGATGCCTTCCAACTCCTCTCTTGCGTTTGAGCCACAGGAAGTAAATGCATTCGTTTGATTAAGCTCCGTGAACGTGCAACGACGATGGCGAAGCGCTGCCCTGTTCGCTCGAAAGCTCTCGTTTGTACGGCCTTCACCCGGCCTCAAGGTACGCCGTTCTAAACAGCCTTACATTCCACGCTGGTGTGCCCCCAGTTGGGAATGTGGGCTCTTCTGTGAGACACCAATGTGCGTCCCAAAGGAAACCGGGGGGGGGCGGGGGGCTCCCCCAGGACGCCTGCGTACGGCAGTCGGTTGCCAGATGTTTACTTCCAGCCGGAGAAAGAGAAAAAGGACAGCTTTCCCAGGGACAATTCTGGACCCTTGGGAACATCCAGAATCACCAAAGCCTAAACTTGGCACGGCCTGGGGAACGCTCTTCCGCACGTCCAGCAATCCCCACGTCAAAACCTTTCTCGGCAGAGGCAGGCACTCTCTCCCTTGTGCTAGATAGCTCGGCAGAGCCTTCCGAGAAACATGCTGCGTCATTCAGCTTGAAAGTGGGACGCGGATGGGAGAGTACGCTTTCTCCCCGTTTGGAGGCGCCGTGCGCTTGGCTTCAAAGCTGCCCGAACAGCACTAGCGGCCCGACGTCTCTGCACGGCAGGATTGTCGTTGTGGGCCGAGGCTGCGTGTTCTCTCAAAGCGGAAAACCGTGCTGGCAATACCTTGCTAGAAACTCCTCCCACGGCACTACATGTTCAGCTCCGGCCAAACGAAAGGTGACCTCAGGCCTCAAGGTAAGTTCCAGCGTTTCACGTCGGGGGAGTTGGGTGTGCAGTGGTTTCCATGAGGCCAGACTCCACCACGGAGTGCCTTAACTCTGCGACGCTCCTGGGGGCACACAGGATAGGAGCTCGTTCGCCAATTTCGCAGGATGACTTCTCTCCGTGCCGGAACGGCGGCTCCTGGCTTCTAGAGGAACCTTAGCCTACACAGGCCCCTGGAGGAAGCTCTTCACATTCAGAGCAAGGGCAACGTACTGCTCTCTGGCTTGCCTGGCTTGAGTGCCCCAGTCGTCAAAGAGCCTCGCGAAAGCAGTGCTGCGCAGACTCCCTTTGCCAGTCGAACGGCCTCCTAGACTGAAAGAGAACTGCAGTGCCAAAAGGCACCGTGCTGACGACTGGCTCCAGGAAGAGACTCGGGACAGCACTCTCATAGAAGCGAAAGCTAGGCTGTGCGCCCAGCCTGAGGAGCAGTACGTACGTTTGCCACACTTCTTTACACAGCTAGGCATGAGCCGGAGAGCCTCGGTCACTGAGGCTTACCTAAGGGACTGCCACACTTACCCAGTAGCTCCCACGCAGAGGTCCCTGTGCCCAAACGGGCCTCCACGGAAGGGCCCTGTTCCTCCCGTTGTGTTTCCTTGAGGTAATCAGAAACCGCTGAGGATCCCTATAGGAGCTCCGGTTTGAAGCTGGGCGACCCTGGCTAAACCTTATTCCCCTCCGTGGTAAACGAGACAGTGGCGGGTCCTAAGCTGCCTGAAGTACACTGCTCGCGCCCACCTTCTCTTTGCTGCCGGAAGGCCTCCCACAAGAAGTCTGAGTTTACTCGTGACAGCAGAAGTCTGAGTTTACGCGTGTGAGGCCTGCTGCTCTCAGTTCCTTGCTGGGAGCTTCAGCAGGAGCGCTCGGGAGCTCGCCGGCACAAGAACTGTGAGTGCCCTCGCCCCACCCCGGCCTCAAGCAAAAGTCCAGATTTCCCCCGTCAGAGTGCCATAGGAGCGAAGAAGCATGCGTTAACGGAGGGCTTCAACAGTGCTAGGGCTTTATTTCACGAGACACCGTGCACTCACGTTCGTTGTAACAACTGTCAAAGGGCACTGGATGTCTTCCAACTCCTCTCTTGCGTTTGAGCCACAGGAAGTAAATGCATTCGTTTGATTAAGCTCCGTGAACGTGCAACGACGATGGCGAAGCGCTGCCCTGTTCGCTCGAAAGCTCTCGTTTGTACGGCCTTCACCCGGCCTCAAGGTACGCCGTTCTAAACAGCCTTACATTCCACGCTGGTGTGCCCCCAGTTGGGAATGTGGGCTCTTCTGTGAGACACCAATGTGCGTCCCAAAGGAAACCGGGGGGGGCGGGGGGCTCCCCCAGGACGCCTGCGTACGGCAGTCGGTTGCCAGATGTTTACTTCCAGCCGGAGAAAGAGAAAAAGGACAGCTTTCCCAGGGACAATTCTGGACCCTTGGGAACATCCAGAATCACCAAAGCCTAAACTTGGCACGGCCTGGGGAACGCTCTTCCGCACGTCCAGCAATCCCCACGTCAAAACCTTTCTCGGCAGAGGCAGGCACTCTCTCCCTTGTACTAGATAGCTCGGCAGAACCTTCCGAGAAACATGCTGCGTCATTCAGCTTGAAAGTGGGACGCGGATGGGAGAGTACGCTTTCTCCCCGTTTGGAGGCGCCGTGCGCTTGGCTTCAAAGCTGCCCGAACAGCACTAGCGGCCCGACGTCTCTGCACGGCAGGATTGTCGTTGTGGGCCGAGGCTGCGTGTTCTCTCAAAGCGGAAAACCGTGCTGGCAATACCTTGCTAGAAACTCCTCCCACGGCACTACATGTTCAGCTCCGGCCAAACGAAAGGTGACCTCAGGCCTCAAGGTAAGTTCTAGCGTTTCACGTCGGGGGAGTTGGGTGTGCAGTGGTTTCCATGAGGCCAGACTCCACCACGGAGTGCCTTAACTCTGCGACGCTCCTGGGGGCACACAGGATAGGAGCTCGTTCGCCAATTTCGCAGGATGACTTCTCTCCGGCCGGAACGGCGGCTCCTGGCTTCTAGAGGAACCTTAGCCTACACAGGCCCCTGGAGGAAGCTCTTCACATTCAGAGCAAGGGCAACGTTCTGCTCTCTGGCTTGCCTGGGTTGAGTGCCCCAGTCGTCAAAGAGCCTCGCGAAAGCAGTGCTGCGCAGACTCCCTTTGCCAGTCGAACGGCCTCCTTGACTGAAAGAGAACTGCAGTGCCAAAAGGCACCGTGCTGACGACTGGCTCCAGGAAGAGACTCGGGACAGCACTCTCATAGAAGCGAAAGCTAGGCTGTGCGCCCAGCCTGAGGAGCAGTACGTACGTTTGCCACACTTCTTTACACAGCTAGGCATGAGCCGGAGAGCCTCGGTCACTGAGGCCTACCTAAGGGACTGCCACACTTACCCAGTAGCTCCCACGCAGAGGTCCCTGTGCCCAAACGGGCCTCCACGGAAGGGCCCTGTTCCTCCCGTTGTGTTTCCTTGAGGTAATCAGAAACCGCTGAGGATCCCTATAGGAGCTCCGGTTTGAAGCTGGGCGACCCTGGCTAAACCTTATTCCCCTCCGTGGTAAACGAGACAGTGGCGGGTCCTAAGCTGCCTGAAGTACACTGCTCGCGCCCACCTTCTCTTTGCTGCCGGAAGGCCTCCCACAAGAAGTCTGAGTTTACTCGTGACAGCAGAAGTCTGAGTTTACGCGTGTGAGGCCTGCTGCTCTCAGTTCCTTGCTGGGAGCTTCAGCAGGAGCGCTCGGGAGCTCGCCGGCACAAGAACTGTGAGTGCCCTCGCCCCACCCCGGCCTCAAGCAAAAGTCCAGATTTCCCCCGTCAGAGTGCCATAGGAGCGAAGAAGCATGCGTTAACGGAGGGCTTCAACAGTGCTAGGGCTTTATTTCACGAGACACCGTGCACTCACGTTCGTTGTAACAACTGTCAAAGGGCACTGGATGCCTTCCAACTCCTCTCTTGCGTTTGAGCCACAGGAAGTAAATGCATTCGTTTGATTAAGCTCCGTGAACGTGCAACGACGATGGCGAAGCGCTGCCCTGTTCGCTCGAAAGCTCTCGTTTGTACGGCCTTCACCCGGCCTCAAGGTACGCCGTTCTAAACAGCCTTACATTCCACGCTGGTGTGCCCCCAGTTGGGAATGTGGGCTCTTCTGTGAGACACCAATGTGCGTCCCAAAGGAAACCGGGGGGGGGGCGGGGGGCTCCCCCAGGACGCCTGCGTACGGCAGTCGGTTGCCAGATGTTTACTTCCAGCCGGAGAAAGAGAAAAAGGACAGCTTTCCCAGGGACAATTCTGGACCCTTGGGAACATCCAGAATCACCAAAGCCTAAACTTGGCACGGCCTGGGGAACGCTCTTCCGCACGTCCAGCAATCCCCACGTCAAAACCTTTCTCGGCAGAGGCAGGCACTCTCTCCCTTGTGCTAGATAGCTCGGCAGAGCCTTCCGAGAAACATGCTGCGTCATTCAGCTTGAAAGTGGGACGCGGATGGGAGAGTACGCTTTCTCCCCGTTTGGAGGCGCCGTGCGCTTGGCTTCAAAGCTGCCCGAACAGCACTAGCGGCCCGACGTCTCTGCACGGCAGGATTGTCGTTGTGGGCCGAGGCTGCGTGTTCTCTCAAAGCGGAAAACCGTGCTGGCAATACCTTGCTAGAAACTCCTCCCACGGCACTACATGTTCAGCTCCGGCCAAACGAAAGGTGACCTCAGGCCTCAAGGTAAGTTCCAGCGTTTCACGTCGGGGGAGTTGGGTGTGCAGTGGTTTCCATGAGGCCAGACTCCACCACGGAGTGCCTTAACTCTGCGACGCTCCTGGGGGCACACAGGATAGGAGCTCGTTCGCCAATTTCGCAGGATGACTTCTCTCCGTGCCGGAACGGCGGCTCCTGGCTTCTAGAGGAACCTTAGCCTACACAGGCCCCTGGAGGAAGCTCTTCACATTCAGAGCAAGGGCAACGTACTGCTCTCTGGCTTGCCTGGCTTGAGTGCCCCAGTCGTCAAAGAGCCTCGCGAAAGCAGTGCTGCGCAGACTCCCTTTGCCAGTCGAACGGCCTCCTTGACTGAAAGAGAACTGCAGTGCCAAAAGGCACCGTGCTGACGACTGGCTCCAGGAAGAGACTCGGGACAGCACTCTCATAGAAGCGAAAGCTAGGCTGTGCGCCCAGCCTGAGGAGCAGTACGTACGTTTGCCACACTTCTTTACACAGCTAGGCATGAGCCGGAGAGCCTCGGTCACTGAGGCCTACCTAAGGGACTGCCACACTTACCCAGTAGCTCCCACGCAGAGGTCCCTGTGCCCAAACGGGCCTCCACGGAAGGGCCCTGTTCCTCCCGTTGTGTTTCCTTGAGGTAATCAGAAACCGCTGAGGATCCCTATAGGAGCTCCGGTTTGAAGCTGGGCGACCCTGGCTAAACCTTATTCCCCTCCGTGGTAAACGAGACAGTGGCGGGTCCTAAGCTGCCTGAAGTACACTGCTCGCGCCCACCTTCTCTTTGCTGCCGGAAGGCCTCCCACAAGAAGTCTGAGTTTACTCGTGACAGCAGAAGTCTGAGTTTACGCGTGTGAGGCCTGCTGCTCTCAGTTCCTTGCTGGGAGCTTCAGCAGGAGCGCTCGGGAGCTCGCCGGCACAAGAACTGTGAGTGCCCTCGCCCCACCCCGGCCTCAAGCAAAAGTCCAGATTTCCCCCGTCAGAGTGCCATAGGAGCGAAGAAGCATGCGTTAACGGAGGGCTTCAACAGTGCTAGGGCTTTATTTCACGAGACACCGTGCACTCACGTTCGTTGTAACAACTGTCAAAGGGCACTGGATGCCTTCCAACTCCTCTCTTGCGTTTGAGCCACAGGAAGTAAATGCATTCGTTTGATTAAGCTCCGTGAACGTGCAACGACGATGGCGAAGCGCTGCCCTGTTCGCTCGAAAGCTCTCGTTTGTACGGCCTTCACCCGGCCTCAAGGTACGCCGTTCTAAACAGCCTTACATTCCACGCTGGTGTGCCCCCAGTTGGGAATGTGGGCTCTTCTGTGAGACACCAATGTGCGTCCCAAAGGAAACCGGGGGTGGGGGGGGGGCTCCCCCAGGACGCCTGCGTACGGCAGTCGGTTGCCAGATGTTTACTTCCAGCCGGAGAAAGAGAAAAAGGACAGCTTTCCCAGGGACAATTCTGGACCCTTGGGAACATCCAGAATCACCAAAGCCTAAACTTGGCACGGCCTGGGGAACGCTCTTCCGCATGTCCAGCAATCCCCACGTCAAAACCTTTCTCGGCAGAGGCAGGCACTCTCTCCCTTGTGCTAGATAGCTCGGCAGAGCCTTCCGAGAAACATGCTGCGTCATTCAGCTTGAAAGTGGGACGCGGATGGGAGAGTACGCTTTCTCCCCGTTTGGAGGCGCCGTGCGCTTGGCTTCAAAGCTGCCCGAACAGCACTAGCGGCCCGACGTCTCTGCACGGCAGGATTGTCGTTGTGGGCCGAGGCTGCGTGTTCTCTCAAAGCGGAAAACCGTGCTGGCAATACCTTGCTAGAAACTCCTCCCACGGCACTACATGTTCAGCTCCGGCCAAACGAAAGGTGACCTCAGGCCTCAAGGTAAGTTCCAGCGTTTCACGTCGGGGGAGTTGGGTGTGCAGTGGTTTCCATGAGGCCAGACTCCACCACGGAGTGCCTTAACTCTGCGACGCTCCTGGGGGCACACAGGATAGGAGCTCGTTCGCCAATTTCGCAGGATGACTTCTCTCCGTGCCGGAACGGCGGCTCCTGGCTTCTAGAGGAACCTTAGCCTACACAGGCCCCTGGAGGAAGCTCTTCACATTCAGAGCAAGGGCAACGTTCTGCTCTCTGGCTTGCCTGGGTTGAGTGCCCCAGTCGTCAAAGAGCCTCGCGAAAGCAGTGCTGCGCAGACTCCCTTTGCCAGTCGAACGGCCTCCTTGACTGAAAGAGAACTGCAGTGCCAAAAGGCACCGTGCTGACGACTGGCTCCAGGAAGAGACTCGGGACAGCACTCTCATAGAAGCGAAAGCTAGGCTGTGCGCCCAGCCTGAGGAGCAGTACGTACGTTTGCCACACTTCTTTACACAGCTAGGCATGAGCCGGAGAGCCTCGGTCACTGAGGCCTACCTAAGGGACTGCCACACTTACCCAGTAGCTCCCACGCAGAGGTCCCTGTGCCCAAACGGGCCTCCACGGAAGGGCCCTGTTCCTCCCGTTGTGTTTCCTTGAGGTAATCAGAAACCGCTGAGGATCCCTATAGGAGCTCCGGTTTGAAGCTGGGCGACCCTGGCTAAACCTTATTCCCCTCCGTGGTAAACGAGACAGTGGCGGGTCCTAAGCTGCCTGAAGTACACTGCTCGCGCCCACCTTCTCTTTGCTGCCGGAAGGCCTCCCACAAGAAGTCTGAGTTTACTCGTGACAGCAGAAGTCTGAGTTTACGCGTGTGAGGCCTGCTGCTCTCAGTTCCTTGCTGGGAGCTTCAGCAGGAGCGCTCGGGAGCTCGCCGGCACAAGAACTGTGAGTGCCCTCGCCCCACCCCGGCCTCAAGCAAAAGTCCAGATTTCCCCCGTCAGAGTGCCATAGGAGCGAAGAAGCATGCGTTAACGGAGGGCTTCAACAGTGCTAGGGCTTTATTTCACGAGACACCGTGCACTCACGTTCGTTGTAACAACTGTCAAAGGGCACTGGATGCCTTCCAACTCCTCTCTTGCGTTTGAGCCACAGGAAGTAAATGCATTCGTTTGATTAAGCTCCGTGAACGTGCAACGACGATGGCGAAGCGCTGCCCTGTTCCCTCGAAAGCTCTCGTTTGTACGGCCTTCACCCGGCCTCAAGGTACGCCGTTCTAAACAGCCTTACATTCCACGCTGGTGTGCCCCCAGTTGGGAATGTGGGCTCTTCTGTGAGACACCAATGTGCGTCCCAAAGGAAACCGGGGGGGGGGCGGGGGGCTCCCCCAGGACGCCTGCGTACGGCAGTCGGTTGCCAGATGTTTACTTCCAGCCGGAGAAAGAGAAAAAGGACAGCTTTCCCAGGGACAATTCTGGACCCTTGGGAACATCCAGAATCACCAAAGCCTAAACTTGGCACGGCCTGGGGAACGCTCTTCCGCACGTCCAGCAATCCCCACGTCAAAACCTTTCTCGGCAGAGGCAGGCACTCTCTCCCTTGTACTAGATAGCTCGGCAAAACCTTCCGAGAAACATGCTGCGTCATTCAGCTTGAAAGTGGGACGCGGATGGGAGAGTACGCTTTCTCCCCGTTTGGAGGCGCCGTGCGCTTGGCTTCAAAGCTGCCCGAACAGCACTAGCGGCCCGACGTCTCTGCACGGCAGGATTGTCGTTGTGGGCCGAGGCTGCGTGTTCTCTCAAAGCGGAAAACCGTGCTGGCAATACCTTGCTAGAAACTCCTCCCACGGCACTACATGTTCAGCTCCGGCCAAACGAAAGGTGACCTCAGGCCTCAAGGTAAGTTCCAGCGTTTCACGTCGGGGGAGTTGGGTGTGCAGTGGTTTCCATGAGGCCAGACTCCACCACGGAGTGCCTTAACTCTGCGACGCTCCTGGGGGCACACAGGATAGGAGCTCGTTCGCCAATTTCGCAGGATGACTTCTCTCCGTGCCGGAACGGCGGCTCCTGGCTTCTAGAGGAACCTTAGCCTACACAGGCCCCTGGAGGAAGCTCTTCACATTCAGAGCAAGGGCAACGTACTGCTCTCTGGCTTGCCTGGCTTGAGTGCCCCAGTCGTCAAAGAGCCTCGCGAAAGCAGTGCTGCGCAGACTCCCTTTGCCAGTCGAACGGCCTCCTTGACTGAAAGAGAACTGCAGTGCCAAAAGGCACCGTGCTGACGACTGGCTCCAGGAAGAGACTCGGGACAGCACTCTCATAGAAGCGAAAGCTAGGCTGTGCGCCCAGCCTGAGGAGCAGTACGTACGTTTGCCACACTTCTTTACACAGCTAGGCATGAGCCGGAGAGCCTCGGTCACTGAGGCCTACCTAAGGGACTGCCACACTTACCCAGTAGCTCCCACGCAGAGGTCCCTGTGCCCAAACGGGCCTCCACGGAAGGGCCCTGTTCCTCCCGTTGTGTTTCCTTGAGGTAATCAGAAACCGCTGAGGATCCCTATAGGAGCTCCGGTTTGAAGCTGGGCGACCCTGGCTAAACCTTATTCCCCTCCGTGGTAAACGAGACAGTGGCGGGTCCTAAGCTGCCTGAAGTACACTGCTCGCGCCCACCTTCTCTTTGCTGCCGGAAGGCCTCCCACAAGAAGTCTGAGTTTACTCGTGACAGCAGAAGTCTGAGTTTACGCGTGTGAGGCCTGCTGCTCTCAGTTCCTTGCTGGGAGCTTCAGCAGGAGCGCTCGGGAGCTCGCCGGCACAAGAACTGTGAGTGCCCTCGCCCCACCCCGGCCTCAAGCAAAAGTCCAGATTTCCCCCGTCAGAGTGCCATAGGAGCGAAGAAGCATGCGTTAACGGAGGGCTTCAACAGTGCTAGGGCTTTATTTCACGAGACACCGTGCACTCACGTTCGTTGTAACAACTGTCAAAGGGCACTGGATGCCTTCCAACTCCTCTCTTGCGTTTGAGCCACAGGAAGTAAATGCATTCGTTTGATTAAGCTCCGTGAACGTGCAACGACGATGGCGAAGCGCTGCCCTGTTCGCTCGAAAGCTCTCGTTTGTACGGCCTTCACCCGGCCTCAAGGTACGCCGTTCTAAACAGCCTTACATTCCACGCTGGTGTGCCCCCAGTTGGGAATGTGGGCTCTTCTGTGAGACACCAATGTGCGTCCCAAAGGAAACCGGGGGGCGGGGGGCTCCCCCAGGACGCCTGCGTACGGCAGTCGGTTGCCAGATGTTTACTTCCAGCCGGAGAAAGAGAAAAAGGACAGCTTTCCCAGGGACAATTCTGGACCCTTGGGAACATCCAGAATCACCAAAGCCTAAACTTGGCACGGCCTGGGGAACGCTCTTCCGCACGTCCAGCAATCCCCACGTCAAAACCTTTCTCGGCAGAGGCAGGCACTCTCTCCCTTGTACTAGATAGCTCGGCAAAACCTTCCGAGAAACATGCTGCGTCATTCAGCTTGAAAGTGGGACGCGGATGGGAGAGTACGCTTTCTCCCCGTTTGGAGGCGCCGTGCGCTTGGCTTCAAAGCTGCCCGAACAGCACTAGCGGCCCGACGTCTCTGCACGGCAGGATTGTCGTTGTGGGCCGAGGCTGCGTGTTCTCTCAAAGCGGAAAACCGTGCTGGCAATACCTTGCTAGAAACTCCTCCCACGGCACTACATGTTCAGCTCCGGCCAAACGAAAGGTGACCTCAGGCCTCAAGGTAAGTTCCAGCGTTTCACGTCGGGGGAGTTGGGTGTGCAGTGGTTTCCATGAGGCCAGACTCCACCACGGAGTGCCTTAACTCTGCGACGCTCCTGGGGGCACACAGGATAGGAGCTCGTTCGCCAATTTCGCAGGATGACTTCTCTCCGTGCCGGAACGGCGGCTCCTGGCTTCTAGAGGAACCTTAGCCTACACAGGCCCCTGGAGGAAGCTCTTCACATTCAGAGCAAGGGCAACGTACTGCTCTCCGGCTTGCCTGGCTTGAGTGCCCCAGTCGTCAAAGAGCCTCGCGAAAGCAGTGCTGCGCAGACTCCCTTTGCCAGTCGAACGGCCTCCTTGACTGAAAGAGAACTGCAGTGCCAAAAGGCACCGTGCTGACGACTGGCTCCAGGAAGAGACTCGGGACAGCACTCTCATAGAAGCGAAAGCTAGGCTGTGCGCCCAGCCTGAGGAGCAGTACGTACGTTTGCCACACTTCTTTACACAGCTAGGCATGAGCCGGAGAGCCTCGGTCACTGAGGCCTACCTAAGGGACTGCCACACTTACCCAGTAGCTCCCACGCAGAGGTCCCTGTGCCCAAACGGGCCTCCACGGAAGGGCCCTGTTCCTCCCGTTGTGTTTCCTTGAGGTAATCAGAAACCGCTGAGGATCCCTATAGGAGCTCCGGTTTGAAGCTGGGCGACCCTGGCTAAACCTTATTCCCCTCCGTGGTAAACGAGACAGTGGCGGGTCCTAAGCTGCCTGAAGTACACTGCTCGCGCCCACCTTCTCTTTGCTGCCGGAAGGCCTCCCACAAGAAGTCTGAGTTTACTCGTGACAGCAGAAGTCTGAGTTTACGCGTGTGAGGCCTGCTGCTCTCAGTTCCTTGCTGGGAGCTTCAGCAGGAGCGCTCGGGAGCTCGCCGGCACAAGAACTGTGAGTGCCCTCGCCCCACCCCGGCCTCAAGCAAAAGTCCAGATTTCCCCCGTCAGAGTGCCATAGGAGCGAAGAAGCATGCGTTAACGGAGGGCTTCAACAGTGCTAGGGCTTTATTTCACGAGACACCGTGCACTCACGTTCGTTGTAACAACTGTCAAAGGGCACTGGATGCCTTCCAACTCCTCTCTTGCGTTTGAGCCACAGGAAGTAAATGCATTCGTTTGATTAAGCTCCGTGAACGTGCAACGACGATGGCGAAGCGCTGCCCTGTTCCCTCGAAAGCTCTCGTTTGTACGGCCTTCACCCGGCCTCAAGGTACGCCGTTCTAAACAGCCTTACATTCCACGCTGGTGTGCCCCCAGTTGGGAATGTGGGCTCTTCTGTGAGACACCAATGTGCGTCCCAAAGGAAACCGGGGGGGGCGGGGGGCTCCCCCAGGACGCCTGCGTACGGCAGTCGGTTGCCAGATGTTTACTTCCAGCCGGAGAAAGAGAAAAAGGACAGCTTTCCCAGGGACAATTCTGGACCCTTGGGAACATCCAGAATCACCAAAGCCTAAACTTGGCACGGCCTGGGGAACGCTCTTCCGCACGTCCAGCAATCCCCACGTCAAAACCTTTCTCGGCAGAGGCAGGCACTCTCTCCCTTGTACTAGATAGCTCGGCAGAACCTTCCGAGAAACATGCTGCGTCATTCAGCTTGAAAGTGGGACGCGGATGGGAGAGTACGCTTTCTCCCCGTTTGGAGGCGCCGTGCGCTTGGCTTCAAAGCTGCCCGAACAGCACTAGCGGCCCGACGTCTCTGCACGGCAGGATTGTCGTTGTGGGCCGAGGCTGCGTGTTCTCTCAAAGCGGAAAACCGTGCTGGCAATACCTTGCTAGAAACTCCTCCCACGGCACTACATGTTCAGCTCCGGCCAAACGAAAGGTGACCTCAGGCCTCAAGGTAAGTTCCAGCGTTTCACGTCGGGGGAGTTGGGTGTGCAGTGGTTTCCATGAGGCCAGACTCCACCACGGAGTGCCTTAACTCTGCGACGCTCCTGGGGGCACACAGGATAGGAGCTCGTTCGCCAATTTCGCAGGATGACTTCTCTCCGTGCCGGAACGGCGGCTCCTGGCTTCTAGAGGAACCTTAGCCTACACAGGCCCCTGGAGGAAGCTCTTCACATTCAGAGCAAGGGCAACGTACTGCTCTCTGGCTTGCCTGGGTTGAGTGCCCCAGTCGTCAAAGAGCCTCGCGAAAGCAGTGCTGCGCAGACTCCCTTTGCCAGTCGAACGGCCTCCTTGACTGAAAGAGAACTGCAGTGCCAAAAGGCACCGTGCTGACGACTGGCTCCAGGAAGAGACTCGGGACAGCACTCTCATAGAAGCGAAAGCTAGGCTGTGCGCCCAGCCTGAGGAGCAGTACGTACGTTTGCCACACTTCTTTACACAGCTAGGCATGAGCCGGAGAGCCTCGGTCACTGAGGCCTACCTAAGGGACTGCCACACTTACCCAGTAGCTCCCACGCAGAGGTCCCTGTGCCCAAACGGGCCTCCACGGAAGGGCCCTGTTCCTCCCGTTGTGTTTCCTTGAGGTAATCAGAAACCGCTGAGGATCCCTATAGGAGCTCCGGTTTGAAGCTGGGCGACCCTGGCTAAACCTTATTCCCCTCCGTGGTAAACGAGACAGTGGCGGGTCCTAAGCTGCCTGAAGTACACTGCTCGCGCCCACCTTCTCTTTGCTGCCGGAAGGCCTCCCACAAGAAGTCTGAGTTTACTCGTGACAGCAGAAGTCTGAGTTTACGCGTGTGAGGCCTGCTGCTCTCAGTTCCTTGCTGGGAGCTTCAGCAGGAGCGCTCGGGAGCTCGCCGGCACAAGAACTGTGAGTGCCCTCGCCCCACCCCGGCCTCAAGCAAAAGTCCAGATTTCCCCCGTCAGAGTGCCATAGGAGCGAAGAAGCATGCGTTAACGGAGGGCTTCAACAGTGCTAGGGCTTTATTTCACGAGACACCGTGCACTCACGTTCGTTGTAACAACTGTCAAAGGGCACTGGATGCCTTCCAACTCCTCTCTTGCGTTTGAGCCACAGGAAGTAAATGCATTCGTTTGATTAAGCTCCGTGAACGTGCAACGACGATGGCGAAGCGCTGCCCTGTTCGCTCGAAAGCTCTCGTTTGTACGGCCTTCACCCGGCCTCAAGGTACGCCGTTCTAAACAGCCTTACATTCCACGCTGGTGTGCCCCCAGTTGGGAATGTGGGCTCTTCTGTGAGACACCAATGTGCGTCCCAAAGGAAACCGGGGGGGGCGGGGGGCTCCCCCAGGACGCCTGCGTACGGCAGTCGGTTGCCAGATGTTTACTTCCAGCCGGAGAAAGAGAAAAAGGACAGCTTTCCCAGGGACAATTCTGGACCCTTGGGAACATCCAGAATCACCAAAGCCTAAACTTGGCACGGCCTGGGGAACGCTCTTCCGCACGTCCAGCAATCCCCACGTCAAAACCTTTCTCGGCAGAGGCAGGCACTCTCTCCCTTGTACTAGATAGCTCGGCAGAACCTTCCGAGAAACATGCTGCGTCATTCAGCTTGAAAGTGGGACGCGGATGGGAGAGTACGCTTTCTCCCCGTTTGGAGGCGCCGTGCGCTTGGCTTCAAAGCTGCCCGAACAGCACTAGCGGCCCGACGTCTCTGCACGGCAGGATTGTCGTTGTGGGCCGAGGCTGCGTGTTCTCTCAAAGCGGAAAACCGTGCTGGCAATACCTTGCTAGAAACTCCTCCCACGGCACTACATGTTCAGCTCCGGCCAAACGAAAGGTGACCTCAGGCCTCAAGGTAAGTTCCAGCGTTTCACGTCGGGGGAGTTGGGTGTGCAGTGGTTTCCATGAGGCCAGACTCCACCACGGAGTGCCTTAACTCTGCGACGCTCCTGGGGGCACACAGGATAGGAGCTCGTTCGCCAATTTCGCAGGATGACTTCTCTCCGTGCCGGAACGGCGGCTCCTGGCTTCTAGAGGAACCTTAGCCTACACAGGCCCCTGGAGGAAGCTCTTCACATTCAGAGCAAGGGCAACGTTCTGCTCTCTGGCTTGCCTGGGTTGAGTGCCCCAGTCGTCAAAGAGCCTCGCGAAAGCAGTGCTGCGCAGACTCCCTTTGCCAGTCGAACGGCCTCCTTGACTGAAAGAGAACTGCAGTGCCAAAAGGCACCGTGCTGACGACTGGCTCCAGGAAGAGACTCGGGACAGCACTCTCATAGAAGCGAAAGCTAGGCTGTGCGCCCAGCCTGAGGAGCAGTACGTACGTTTGCCACACTTCTTTACACAGCTAGGCATGAGCCGGAGAGCCTCGGTCACTGAGGCCTACCTAAGGGACTGCCACACTTACCCAGTAGCTCCCACGCAGAGGTCCCTGTGCCTAAACGGGCCTCCACGGAAGGGCCCTGTTCCTCCCGTTGTGTTTCCTTGAGGTAATCAGAAACCGCTGAGGATCCCTATAGGAGCTCCGGTTTGAAGCTGGGCGACCCTGGCTAAACCTTATTCCCCTCCGTGGTAAACGAGACAGTGGCGGGTCCTAAGCTGCCTGAAGTACACTGCTCGCGCCCACCTTCTCTTTGCTGCCGGAAGGCCTCCCACAAGAAGTCTGAGTTTACTCGTGACAGCAGAAGTCTGAGTTTACGCGTGTGAGGCCTGCTGCTCTCAGTTCCTTGCTGGGAGCTTCAGCAGGAGCGCTCGGGAGCTCGCCGGCACAAGAACTGTGAGTGCCCTCGCCCCACCCCGGCCTCAAGCAAAAGTCCAGATTTCCCCCGTCAGAGTGCCATAGGAGCGAAGAAGCATGCGTTAACGGAGGGCTTCAACAGTGCTAGGGCTTTATTTCACGAGACACCGTGCACTCACGTTCGTTGTAACAACTGTCAAAGGGCACTGGATGCCTTCCAACTCCTCTCTTGCGTTTGAGCCACAGGAAGTAAATGCATTCGTTTGATTAAGCTCCGTGAACGTGCAACGACGATGGCGAAGCGCTGCCCTGTTCGCTCGAAAGCTCTCGTTTGTACGGCCTTCACCCGGCCTCAAGGTACGCCGTTCTAAACAGCCTTACATTCCACGCTGGTGTGCCCCCAGTTGGGAATGTGGGCTCTTCTGTGAGACACCAATGTGCGTCCCAAAGGAAACCGGGGGGGGGGGGCGGGGGGCTCCCCCAGGACGCCTGCGTACGGCAGTCGGTTGCCAGATGTTTACTTCCAGCCGGAGAAAGAGAAAAAGGACAGCTTTCCCAGGGACAATTCTGGACCCTTGGGAACATCCAGAATCACCAAAGCCTAAACTTGGCACGGCCTGGGGAACGCTCTTCCGCACGTCCAGCAATCCCCACGTCAAAACCTTTCTCGGCAGAGGCAGGCACTCTCTCCCTTGTGCTAGATAGCTCGGCAGAGCCTTCCGAGAAACATGCTGCGTCATTCAGCTTGAAAGTGGGACGCGGATGGGAGAGTACGCTTTCTCCCCGTTTGGAGGCGCCGTGCGCTTGGCTTCAAAGCTGCCCGAACAGCACTAGCGGCCCGACGTCTCTGCACGGCAGGATTGTCGTTGTGGGCCGAGGCTGCGTGTTCTCTCAAAGCGGAAAACCGTGCTGGCAATACCTTGCTAGAAACTCCTCCCACGGCACTACATGTTCAGCTCCGGCCAAACGAAAGGTGACCTCAGGCCTCAAGGTAAGTTCCAGCGTTTCACGTCGGGGGAGTTGGGTGTGCAGTGGTTTCCATGAGGCCAGACTCCACCACGGAGTGCCTTAACTCTGCGACGCTCCTGGGGGCACACAGGATAGGAGCTCGTTCGCCAATTTCGCAGGATGACTTCTCTCCGTGCCGGAACGGCGGCTCCTGGCTTCTAGAGGAACCTTAGCCTACACAGGCCCCTGGAGGAAGCTCTTCACATTCAGAGCAAGGGCAACGTACTGCTCTCTGGCTTGCCTGGCTTGAGTGCCCCAGTCGTCAAAGAGCCTCGCGAAAGCAGTGCTGCGCAGACTCCCTTTGCCAGTCGAACGGCCTCCTTGACTGAAAGAGAACTGCAGTGCCAAAAGGCACCGTGCTGACGACTGGCTCCAGGAAGAGACTCGGGACAGCACTCTCATAGAAGCGAAAGCTAGGCTGTGCGCCCAGCCTGAGGAGCAGTACGTACGTTTGCCACACTTCTTTACACAGCTAGGCATGAGCCGGAGAGCCTCGGTCACTGAGGCCTACCTAAGGGACTGCCACACTTACCCAGTAGCTCCCACGCAGAGGTCCCTGTGCCCAAACGGGCCTCCACGGAAGGGCCCTGTTCCTCCCGTTGTGTTTCCTTGAGGTAATCAGAAACCGCTGAGGATCCCTATAGGAGCTCCGGTTTGAAGCTGGGCGACCCTGGCTAAACCTTATTCCCCTCCGTGGTAAACGAGACAGTGGCGGGTCCTAAGCTGCCTGAAGTACACTGCTCGCGCCCACCTTCTCTTTGCTGCCGGAAGGCCTCCCACAAGAAGTCTCAGTTTACTCGTGACAGCAGAAGTCTGAGTTTACGCGTGTGAGGCCTGCTGCTCTCAGTTCCTTGCTGGGAGCTTCAGCAGGAGCGCTCGGGAGCTCGCCGGCACAAGAACTGTGAGTGCCCTCGCCCCACCCCGGCCTCAAGCAAAAGTCCAGATTTCCCCCGTCAGAGTGCCATAGGAGCGAAGAAGCATGCGTTAACGGAGGGCTTCAACAGTGCTAGGGCTTTATTTCACGAGACACCGTGCACTCACGTTCGTTGTAACAACTGTCAAAGGGCACTGGATGCCTTCCAACTCCTCTCTTGCGTTTGAGCCACAGGAAGTAAATGCATTCGTTTGATTAAGCTCCGTGAACGTGCAACGACGATGGCGAAGCGCTGCCCTGTTCGCTCGAAAGCTCTCGTTTGTACGGCCTTCACCCGGCCTCAAGGTACGCCGTTCTAAACAGCCTTACATTCCACGCTGGTGTGCCCCCAGTTGGGAATGTGGGCTCTTCTGTGAGACACCAATGTGCGTCCCAAAGGAAACCGGGGGTGGGGGGGGGGCTCCCCCAGGACGCCTGCGTACGGCAGTCGGTTGCCAGATGTTTACTTCCAGCCGGAGAAAGAGAAAAAGGACAGCTTTCCCAGGGACAATTCTGGACCCTTGGGAACATCCAGAATCACCAAAGCCTAAACTTGGCACGGCCTGGGGAACGCTCTTCCGCACGTCCAGCAATCCCCACGTCAAAACCTTTCTCGGCAGAGGCAGGCACTCTCTCCCTTGTGCTAGATAGCTCGGCAGAGCCTTCCGAGAAACATGCTGCGTCATTCAGCTTGAAAGTGGGACGCGGATGGGAGAGTACGCTTTCTCCCCGTTTGGAGGCGCCGTGCGCTTGGCTTCAAAGCTGCCCGAACAGCACTAGCGGCCCGACGTCTCTGCACGGCAGGATTGTCGTTGTGGGCCGAGGCTGCGTGTTCTCTCAAAGCGGAAATCCGTGCTGGCAATACCTTGCTAGAAACTCCTCCCACGGCACTACATGTTCAGCTCCGGCCAAACGAAAGGTGACCTCAGGCCTCAAGGTAAGTTCCAGCGTTTCACGTCGGGGGAGTTGGGTGTGCAGTGGTTTCCATGAGGCCAGACTCCACCACGGAGTGCCTTAACTCTGCGACGCTCCTGGGGGCACACAGGATAGGAGCTCGTTCGCCAATTTCGCAGGATGACTTCTCTCCGTGCCGGAACGGCGGCTCCTGGCTTCTAGAGGAACCTTAGCCTACACAGGCCCCTGGAGGAAGCTCTTCACATTCAGAGCAAGGGCAACGTTCTGCTCTCTGGCTTGCCTGGGTTGAGTGCCCCAGTCGTCAAAGAGCCTCGCGAAAGCAGTGCTGCGCAGACTCCCTTTGCCAGTCGAACGGCCTCCTTGACTGAAAGAGAACTGCAGTGCCAAAAGGCACCGTGCTGACGACTGGCTCCAGGAAGAGACTCGGGACAGCACTCTCATAGAAGCGAAAGCTAGGCTGTGCGCCCAGCCTGAGGAGCAGTACGTACGTTTGCCACACTTCTTTACACAGCTAGGCATGAGCCGGAGAGCCTCGGTCACTGAGGCCTACCTAAGGGACTGCCACACTTACCCAGTAGCTCCCACGCAGAGGTCCCTGTGCCCAAACGGGCCTCCACGGAAGGGCCCTGTTCCTCCCGTTGTGTTTCCTTGAGGTAATCAGAAACCGCTGAGGATCCCTATAGGAGCTCCGGTTTGAAGCTGGGCGACCCTGGCTAAACCTTATTCCCCTCCGTGGTAAACGAGACAGTGGCGGGTCCTAAGCTGCCTGAAGTACACTGCTCGCGCCCACCTTCTCTTTGCTGCCGGAAGGCCTCCCACAAGAAGTCTGAGTTTACTCGTGACAGCAGAAGTCTGAGTTTACGCGTGTGAGGCCTGCTGCTCTCAGTTCCTTGCTGGGAGCTTCAGCAGGAGCGCTCGGGAGCTCGCCGGCACAAGAACTGTGAGTGCCCTCGCCCCACCCCGGCCTCAAGCAAAAGTCCAGATTTCCCCCGTCAGAGTGCCATAGGAGCGAAGAAGCATGCGTTAACGGAGGGCTTCAACAGTGCTAGGGCTTTATTTCACGAGACACCGTGCACTCACGTTCGTTGTAACAACTGTCAAAGGGCACTGGATGCCTTCCAACTCCTCTCTTGCGTTTGAGCCACAGGAAGTAAATGCATTCGTTTGATTAAGCTCCGTGAACGTGCAACGACGATGGCGAAGCGCTGCCCTGTTCGCTCGAAAGCTCTCGTTTGTACGGCCTTCACCCGGCCTCAAGGTACGCCGTTCTAAACAGCCTTACATTCCACGCTGGTGTGCCCCCAGTTGGGAATGTGGGCTCTTCTGTGAGACACCAATGTGCGTCCCAAAGGAAACCGGGGGGGGGGGCGGGGGGCTCCCCCAGGACGCCTGCGTACGGCAGTCGGTTGCCAGATGTTTACTTCCAGCCGGAGAAAGAGAAAAAGGACAGCTTTCCCAGGGACAATTCTGGACCCTTGGGAACATCCAGAATCACCAAAGCCTAAACTTGGCACGGCCTGGGGAACGCTCTTCCACACGTCCAGCAATCCCCACGTCAAAACCTTTCTCGGCAGAGGCAGGCACTCTCTCCCTTGTGCTAGATAGCTCGGCAGAGCCTTCCGAGAAACATGCTGCGTCATTCAGCTTGAAAGTGGGACGCGGATGGGAGAGTACGCTTTCTCCCCGTTTGGAGGCGCCGTGCGCTTGGCTTCAAAGCTGCCCGAACAGCACTAGCGGCCCGACGTCTCTGCACGGCAGGATTGTCGTTGTGGGCCGAGGCTGCGTGTTCTCTCAAAGCGGAAAACCGTGCTGGCAATACCTTGCTAGAAACTCCTCCCACGGCACTACATGTTCAGCTCCGGCCAAACGAAAGGTGACCTCAGGCCTCAAGGTAAGTTCCAGCGTTTCACGTCGGGGGAGTTGGGTGTGCAGTGGTTTCCATGAGGCCAGACTCCACCACGGAGTGCCTTAACTCTGCGACGCTCCTGGGGGCACACAGGATAGGAGCTCGTTCGCCAATTTCGCAGGATGACTTCTCTCCGTGCCGGAACGGCGGCTCCTGGCTTCTAGAGGAACCTTAGCCTACACAGGCCCCTGGAGGAAGCTCTTCACATTCAGAGCAAGGGCAACGTACTGCTCTCTGGCTTGCCTGGCTTGAGTGCCCCAGTCGTCAAAGAGCCTCGCGAAAGCAGTGCTGCGCAGACTCCCTTTGCCAGTCGAACGGCCTCCTTGACTGAAAGAGAACTGCAGTGCCAAAAGGCACCGTGCTGACGACTGGCTCCAGGAAGAGACTCGGGACAGCACTCTCATAGAAGCGAAAGCTAGGCTGTGCGCCCAGCCTGAGGAGCAGTACGTACGTTTGCCACACTTCTTTACACAGCTAGGCATGAGCCGGAGAGCCTCGGTCACTGAGGCCTACCTAAGGGACTGCCACACTTACCCAGTAGCTCCCACGCAGAGGTCCCTGTGCCCAAACGGGCCTCCACGGAAGGGCCCTGTTCCTCCCGTTGTGTTTCCTTGAGGTAATCAGAAACCGCTGAGGATCCCTATAGGAGCTCCGGTTTGAAGCTGGGCGACCCTGGCTAAACCTTATTCCCCTCCGTGGTAAACGAGACAGTGGCGGGTCCTAAGCTGCCTGAAGTACACTGCTCGCGCCCACCTTCTCTTTGCTGCCGGAAGGCCTCCCACAAGAAGTCTGAGTTTACTCGTGACAGCAGAAGTCTGAGTTTATGCGTGTGAGGCCTGCTGCTCTCAGTTCCTTGCTGGGAGCTTCAGCAGGAGCGCTCGGGAGCTCGCCGGCACAAGAACTGTGAGTGCCCTCGCCCCACCCCGGCCTCAAGCAAAAGTCCAGATTTCCCCCGTCAGAGTGCCATAGGAGCGAAGAAGCATGCGTTAACGGAGGGCTTCAACAGTGCTAGGGCTTTATTTCACGAGACACCGTGCACTCACGTTCGTTGTAACAACTGTCAAAGGGCACTGGATGCCTTCCAACTCCTCTCTTGCGTTTGAGCCACAGGAAGTAAATGCATTCGTTTGATTAAGCTCCGTGAACGTGCAACGACGATGGCGAAGCGCTGCCCTGTTCGCTCGAAAGCTCTCGTTTGTACGGCCTTCACCCGGCCTCAAGGTACGCCGTTCTAAACAGCCTTACATTCCACGCTGGTGTGCCCCCAGTTGGGAATGTGGGCTCTTCTGTGAGACACCAATGTGCGTCCCAAAGGAAACCGGGGGGCGGGGGGCTCCCCCAGGACGCCTGCGTACGGCAGTCGGTTGCCAGATGTTTACTTCCAGCCGGAGAAAGAGAAAAAGGACAGCTTTCCCAGGGACAATTCTGGACCCTTGGGAACATCCAGAATCACCAAAGCCTAAACTTGGCACGGCCTGGGGAACGCTCTTCCGCACGTCCAGCAATCCCCACGTCAAAACCTTTCTCGGCAGAGGCAGGCACTCTCTCCCTTGTACTAGATAGCTCGGCAAAACCTTCCGAGAAACATGCTGCGTCATTCAGCTTGAAAGTGGGACGCGGATGGGAGAGTACGCTTTCTCCCCGTTTGGAGGCGCCGTGCGCTTGGCTTCAAAGCTGCCCGAACAGCACTAGCGGCCCGACGTCTCTGCACGGCAGGATTGTCGTTGTGGGCCGAGGCTGCGTGTTCTCTCAAAGCGGAAAACCGTGCTGGCAATACCTTGCTAGAAACTCCTCCCACGGCACTACATGTTCAGCTCCGGCCAAACGAAAGGTGACCTCAGGCCTCAAGGTAAGTTCCAGCGTTTCACGTCGGGGGAGTTGGGTGTGCAGTGGTTTCCATGAGGCCAGACTCCACCACGGAGTGCCTTAACTCTGCGACGCTCCTGGGGGCACACAGGATAGGAGCTCGTTCGCCAATTTCACAGGATGACTTCTCTCCGTGCCGGAACGGCGGCTCCTGGCTTCTAGAGGAACCTTAGCCTACACAGGCCCCTGGAGGAAGCTCTTCACATTCAGAGCAAGGGCAACGTACTGCTCTCCGGCTTGCCTGGCTTGAGTGCCCCAGTCGTCAAAGAGCCTCGCGAAAGCAGTGCTGCGCAGACTCCCTTTGCCAGTCGAACGGCCTCCTTGACTGAAAGAGAACTGCAGTGCCAAAAGGCACCGTGCTGACGACTGGCTCCAGGAAGAGACTCGGGACAGCACTCTCATAGAAGCGAAAGCTAGGCTGTGCGCCCAGCCTGAGGAGCAGTACGTACGTTTGCCACACTTCTTTACACAGCTAGGCATGAGCCGGAGAGCCTCGGTCACTGAGGCCTACCTAAGGGACTGCCACACTTACCCAGTAGCTCCCACGCAGAGGTCTCTGTGCCCAAACGGGCCTCCACGGAAGGGCCCTGTTCCTCCCGTTGTGTTTCCTTGAGGTAATCAGAAACCGCTGAGGATCCCTATAGGAGCTCCGGTTTGAAGCTGGGCGACCCTGGCTAAACCTTATTCCCCTCCGTGGTAAACGAGACAGTGGCGGGTCCTAAGCTGCCTGAAGTACACTGCTCGCGCCCACCTTCTCTTTGCTGCCGGAAGGCCTCCCACAAGAAGTCTGAGTTTACTCGTGACAGCAGAAGTCTGAGTTTACGCGTGTGAGGCCTGCTGCTCTCAGTTCCTTGCTGGGAGCTTCAGCAGGAGCGCTCGGGAGCTCGCCGGCACAAGAACTGTGAGTGCCCTCGCCCCACCCCGGCCTCAAGCAAAAGTCCAGATTTCCCCCGTCAGAGTGCCATAGGAGCGAAGAAGCATGCGTTAACGGAGGGCTTCAACAGTGCTAGGGCTTTATTTCACGAGACACCGTGCACTCACGTTCGTTGTAACAACTGTCAAAGGGCACTGGATGCCTTCCAACTCCTCTCTTGCGTTTGAGCCACAGGAAGTAAATGCATTCGTTTGATTAAGCTCCGTGAACGTGCAACGACGATGGCGAAGCGCTGCCCTGTTCCCTCGAAAGCTCTCGTTTGTACGGCCTTCACCCGGCCTCAAGGTACGCCGTTCTAAACAGCCTTACATTCCACGCTGGTGTGCCCCCAGTTGGGAATGTGGGCTCTTCTGTGAGACACCAATGTGCGTCCCAAAGGAAACCGGGGGGGGGCGGGGGGCTCCCCCAGGACGCCTGCGTACGGCAGTCGGTTGCCAGATGTTTACTTCCAGCCGGAGAAAGAGAAAAAGGACAGCTTTCCCAGGGACAATTCTGGACCCTTGGGAACATCCAGAATCACCAAAGCCTAAACTTGGCACGGCCTGGGGAACGCTCTTCCGCACGTCCAGCAATCCCCACGTCAAAACCTTTCTCGGCAGAGGCAGGCACTCTCTCCCTTGTACTAGATAGCTCGGCAGAACCTTCCGAGAAACATGCTGCGTCATTCAGCTTGAAAGTGGGACGCGGATGGGAGAGTACGCTTTCTCCCCGTTTGGAGGCGCCGTGCGCTTGGCTTCAAAGCTGCCCGAACAGCACTAGCGGCCCGACGTCTCTGCACGGCAGGATTGTCGTTGTGGGCCGAGGCTGCGTGTTCTCTCAAAGCGGAAAACCGTGCTGGCAATACCTTGCTAGAAACTCCTCCCACGGCACTACATGTTCAGCTCCGGCCAAACGAAAGGTGACCTCAGGCCTCAAGGTAAGTTCCAGCGTTTCACGTCGGGGGAGTTGGGTGTGCAGTGGTTTCCATGAGGCCAGACTCCACCACGGAGTGCCTTAACTCTGCGACGCTCCTGGGGGCACACAGGATAGGAGCTCGTTCGCCAATTTCGCAGGATGACTTCTCTCCGTGCCGGAACGGCGGCTCCTGGCTTCTAGAGGAACCTTAGCCTACACAGGCCCCTGGAGGAAGCTCTTCACATTCAGAGCAAGGGCAACGTACTGCTCTCTGGCTTGCCTGGGTTGAGTGCCCCAGTCGTCAAAGAGCCTCGCGAAAGCAGTGCTGCGCAGACTCCCTTTGCCAGTCGAACGGCCTCCTTGACTGAAAGAGAACTGCAGTGCCAAAAGGCACCGTGCTGACGACTGGCTCCAGGAAGAGACTCGGGACAGCACTCTCATAGAAGCGAAAGCTAGGCTGTGCGCCCAGCCTGAGGAGCAGTACGTACGTTTGCCACACTTCTTTACACAGCTAGGCATGAGCCGGAGAGCCTCGGTCACTGAGGCCTACCTAAGGGACTGCCACACTTACCCAGTAGCTCCCACGCAGAGGTCCCTGTGCCCAAACGGGCCTCCACGGAAGGGCCCTGTTCCTCCCGTTGTGTTTCCTTGAGGTAATCAGAAACCGCTGAGGATCCCTATAGGAGCTCCGGTTTGAAGCTGGGCGACCCTGGCTAAACCTTATTCCCCTCCGTGGTAAACGAGACAGTGGCGGGTCCTAAGCTGCCTGAAGTACACTGCTCGCGCCCACCTTCTCTTTGCTGCCGGAAGGCCTCCCACAAGAAGTCTGAGTTTACTCGTGACAGCAGAAGTCTGAGTTTACGCGTGTGAGGCCTGCTGCTCTCAGTTCCTTGCTGGGAGCTTCAGCAGGAGCGCTCGGGAGCTCGCCGGCACAAGAACTGTGAGTGCCCTCGCCCCACCCCGGCCTCAAGCAAAAGTCCAGATTTCCCCCGTCAGAGTGCCATAGGAGCGAAGAAGCATGCGTTAACGGAGGGCTTCAACAGTGCTAGGGCTTTATTTCACGAGACACCGTGCACTCACGTTCGTTGTAACAACTGTCAAAGGGCACTGGATGCCTTCCAACTCCTCTCTTGCGTTTGAGCCACAGGAAGTAAATGCATTCGTTTGATTAAGCTCCGTGAACGTGCAACGACGATGGCGAAGCGCTGCCCTGTTCCCTCGAAAGCTCTCGTTTGTACGGCCTTCACCCGGCCTCAAGGTACGCCGTTCTAAACAGCCTTACATTCCACGCTGGTGTGCCCCCAGTTGGGAATGTGGGCTCTTCTGTGAGACACCAATGTGCGTCCCAAAGGAAACCGGGGGGGGCGGGGGGCTCCCCCAGGACGCCTGCGTACGGCAGTCGGTTGCCAGATGTTTACTTCCAGCCGGAGAAAGAGAAAAAGGACAGCTTTCCCAGGGACAATTCTGGACCCTTGGGAACATCCAGAATCACCAAAGCCTAAACTTGGCACGGCCTGGGGAACGCTCTTCCGCACGTCCAGCAATCCCCACGTCAAAACCTTTCTCGGCAGAGGCAGGCACTCTCTCCCTTGTGCTAGATAGCTCGGCAGAACCTTCCGAGAAACATGCTGCGTCATTCAGCTTGAAAGTGGGACGCGGATGGGAGAGTACGCTTTCTCCCCGTTTGGAGGCGCCGTGCGCTTGGCTTCAAAGCTGCCCGAACAGCACTAGCGGCCCGACGTCTCTGCACGGCAGGATTGTCGTTGTGGGCCGAGGCTGCGTGTTCTCTCAAAGCGGAAAACCGTGCTGGCAATACCTTGCTAGAAACTCCTCCCACGGCACTACATGTTCAGCTCCGGCCAAACGAAAGGTGACCTCAGGCCTCAAGGTAAGTTCCAGCGTTTCACGTCGGGGGAGTTGGGTGTGCAGTGGTTTCCATGAGGCCAGACTCCACCATGGAGTGCCTTAACTCTGCGACGCTCCTGGGGGCACACAGGATAGGAGCTCGTTCGCCAATTTCGCAGGATGACTTCTCTCCGTGCCGGAACGGCGGCTCCTGGCTTCTAGAGGAACCTTAGCCTACACAGGCCCCTGGAGGAAGCTCTTCACATTCAGAGCAAGGGCAACGTTCTGCTCTCTGGCTTGCCTGGGTTGAGTGCCCCAGTCGTCAAAGAGCCTCGCGAAAGCAGTGCTGCGCAGACTCCCTTTGCCAGTCGAACGGCCTCCTTGACTGAAAGAGAACTGCAGTGCCAAAAGGCACCGTGCTGACGACTGGCTCCAGGAAGAGACTCGGGACAGCACTCTCATAGAAGCGAAAGCTAGGCTGTGCGCCCAGCCTGAGGAGCAGTACGTACGTTTGCCACACTTCTTTACACAGCTAGGCATGAGCCGGAGAGCCTCGGTCACTGAGGCCTACCTAAGGGACTGCCACACTTACCCAGTAGCTCCCACGCAGAGGTCCCTGTGCCCAAACGGGCCTCCACGGAAGGGCCCTGTTCCTCCCGTTGTGTTTCCTTGAGGTAATCAGAAACCGCTGAGGATCCCTATAGGAGCTCCGGTTTGAAGCTGGGCGACCCTGGCTAAACCTTATTCCCCTCCGTGGTAAACGAGACAGTGGCGGGTCCTAAGCTGCCTGAAGTACACTGCTCGCGCCCACCTTCTCTTTGCTGCCGGAAGGCCTCCCACAAGAAGTCTGAGTTTACTCGTGACAGCAGAAGTCTGAGTTTACGCGTGTGAGGCCTGCTGCTCTCAGTTCCTTGCTGGGAGCTTCAGCAGGAGCGCTCGGGAGCTCGCCGGCACAAGAACTGTGAGTGCCCTCGCCCCACCCCGGCCTCAAGCAAAAGTCCAGATTTCCCCCGTCAGAGTGCCATAGGAGCGAAGAAGCATGCGTTAACGGAGGGCTTCAACAGTGCTAGGGCTTTATTTCACGAGACACCGTGCACTCACGTTCGTTGTAACAACTGTCAAAGGGCACTGGATGCCTTCCAACTCCTCTCTTGCGTTTGAGCCACAGGAAGTAAATGCATTCGTTTGATTAAGCTCCGTGAACGTGCAACGACGATGGCGAAGCGCTGCCCTGTTCGCTCGAAAGCTCTCGTTTGTACGGCCTTCACCCGGCCTCAAGGTACGCCGTTCTAAACAGCCTTACATTCCACGCTGGTGTGCCCCCAGTTGGGAATGTGGGCTCTTCTGTGAGACACCAATGTGCGTCCCAAAGGAAACCGGGGGGGGCGCGGGGGGCTCCCCCAGGACGCCTGCGTACGGCAGTCGGTTGCCAGATGTTTACTTCCAGCCGGAGAAAGAGAAAAAGGACAGCTTTCCCAGGGACAATTCTGGACCCTTGGGAACATCCAGAATCACCAAAGCCTAAACTTGGCACGGCCTGGGGAACGCTCTTCCGCACGTCCAGCAATCCCCACGTCAAAACCTTTCTCGGCAGAGGCAGGCACTCTCTCCCTTGTGCTAGATAGCTCGGCAGAACCTTCCGAGAAACATGCTGCGTCATTCAGCTTGAAAGTGGGACGCGGATGGGAGAGTATGCTTTCTCCCCGTTTGGAGGCGCCGTGCGCTTGGCTTCAAAGCTGCCCGAACAGCACTAGCGGCCCGACGTCTCTGCACGGCAGGATTGTCGTTGTGGGCCGAGGCTGCGTGTTCTCTCAAAGCGGAAAACCGTGCTGGCAATACCTTGCTAGAAACTCCTCCCACGGCACTACATGTTCAGCTCCGGCCAAACGAAAGGTGACCTCAGGCCTCAAGGTAAGTTCCAGCGTTTCACGTCGGGGGAGTTGGGTGTGCAGTGGTTTCCATGAGGCCAGACTCCACCACGGAGTGCCTTAACTCTGCGACGCTCCTGGGGGCACACAGGATAGGAGCTCGTTCGCCAATTTCGCAGGATGACTTCTCTCCGTGCCGGAACGGCGGCTCCTGGCTTCTAGAGGAACCTTAGCCTACACAGGCCCCTGGAGGAAGCTCTTCACATTCAGAGCAAGGGCAACGTTCTGCTCTCTGGCTTGCCTGGGTTGAGTGCCCCAGTCGTCAAAGAGCCTCGCGAAAGCAGTGCTGCGCAGACTCCCTTTGCCAGTCGAACGGCCTCCTTGACTGAAAGAGAACTGCAGTGCCAAAAGGCACCGTGCTGACGACTGGCTCCAGGAAGAGACTCGGGACAGCACTCTCATAGAAGCGAAAGCTAGGCTGTGCGCCCAGCCTGAGGAGCAGTACGTACGTTTGCCACACTTCTTTACACAGCTAGGCATGAGCCGGAGAGCCTCGGTCACTGAGGCCTACCTAAGGGACTGCCACACTTACCCAGTAGCTCCCACGCAGAGGTCCCTGTGCCCAAACGGGCCTCCACGGAAGGGCCCTGTTCCTCCCGTTGTGTTTCCTTGAGGTAATCAGAAACCGCTGAGGATCCCTATAGGAGCTCCGGTTTGAAGCTGGGCGACCCTGGCTAAACCTTATTCCCCTCCGTGGTAAACGAGACAGTGGCGGGTCCTAAGCTGCCTGAAGTACACTGCTCGCGCCCACCTTCTCTTTGCTGCCGGAAGGCCTCCCACAAGAAGTCTGAGTTTACTCGTGACAGCAGAAGTCTGAGTTTACGCGTGTGAGGCCTGCTGCTCTCAGTTCCTTGCTGGGAGCTTCAGCAGGAGCGCTCGGGAGCTCGCCGGCACAAGAACTGTGAGTGCCCTCGCCCCACCCCGGCCTCAAGCAAAAGTCCAGATTTCCCCCGTCAGAGTGCCATAGGAGCGAAGAAGCATGCGTTAACGGAGGGCTTCAACAGTGCTAGGGCTTTATTTCACGAGACACCGTGCACTCACGTTCGTTGTAACAACTGTCAAAGGGCACTGGATGCCTTCCAACTCCTCTCTTGCGTTTGAGCCACAGGAAGTAAATGCATTCGTTTGATTAAGCTCCGTGAACGTGCAACGACGATGGCGAAGCGCTGCCCTGTTCGCTCGAAAGCTCTCGTTTGTACGGCCTTCACCCGGCCTCAAGGTACGCCGTTCTAAACAGCCTTACATTCCACGCTGGTGTGCCCCCAGTTGGGAATGTGGGCTCTTCTGTGAGACACCAATGTGCGTCCCAAAGGAAACCGGGGGGGGGGCGGGGGGCTCCCCCAGGACGCCTGCGTACGGCAGTCGGTTGCCAGATGTTTACTTCCAGCCGGAGAAAGAGAAAAAGGACAGCTTTCCCAGGGACAATTCTGGACCCTTGGGAACATCCAGAATCACCAAAGCCTAAACTTGGCACGGCCTGGGGAACGC
Organism: Grampus griseus; assembly: GCF_964374135.1. Lineage (NCBI taxonomy): Eukaryota > Metazoa > Chordata > Mammalia > Artiodactyla > Delphinidae > Grampus > Grampus griseus. The sequence goes on from NC_139008.1 coordinate 57,351,854, forward strand.
TCTTCCGCACGTCCAGCAATCCCCACGTCAAAACCTTTCTCGGCAGAGGCAGGCACTCTCTCCCTTGTGCTAGATAGCTCGGCAGAACCTTCCGAGAAACATGCTGCGTCATTCAGCTTGAAAGTGGGACGCGGATGGGAGAGTACGCTTTCTCCCCGTTTGGAGGCGCCGTGCGCTTGGCTTCAAAGCTGCCCGAACAGCACTAGCGGCCCGACGTCTCTGCACGGCAGGATTGTCGTTGTGGGCCGAGGCTGCGTGTTCTCTCAAAGCGGAAAACCGTGCTGGCAATACCTTGCTAGAAACTCCTCCCACGGCACTACATGTTCAGCTCCGGCCAAACGAAAGGTGACCTCAGGCCTCAAGGTAAGTTCCAGCGTTTCACGTCGGGGGAGTTGGGTGTGCAGTGGTTTCCATGAGGCCAGACTCCACCACGGAGTGCCTTAACTCTGCGACGCTCCTGGGGGCACACAGGATAGGAGCTCGTTCGCCAATTTCGCAGGATGACTTCTCTCCGTGCCGGAACGGCGGCTCCTGGCTTCTAGAGGAACCTTAGCCTACACAGGCCCCTGGAGGAAGCTCTTCACATTCAGAGCAAGGGCAACGTACTGCTCTCTGGCTTGCCTGGGTTGAGTGCCCCAGTCGTCAAAGAGCCTCGCGAAAGCAGTGCTGCGCAGACTCCCTTTGCCAGTCGAACGGCCTCCTTGACTGAAAGAGAACTGCAGTGCCAAAAGGCACCGTGCTGACGACTGGCTCCAGGAAGAGACTCGGGACAGCACTCTCATAGAAGCGAAAGCTAGGCTGTGCGCCCAGCCTGAGGAGCAGTACGTACGTTTGCCACACTTCTTTACACAGCTAGGCATGAGCCGGAGAGCCTCGGTCACTGAGGCCTACCTAAGGGACTGCCACACTTACCCAGTAGCTCCCACGCAGAGGTCCCTGTGCCCAAACGGGCCTCCACGGAAGGGCCCTGTTCCTCCCGTTGTGTTTCCTTGAGGTAATCAGAAACCGCTGAGGATCCCTATAGGAGCTCCGGTTTGAAGCTGGGCGACCCTGGCTAAACCTTATTCCCCTCCGTGGTAAACGAGACAGTGGCGGGTCCTAAGCTGCCTGAAGTACACTGCTCGCGCCCACCTTCTCTTTGCTGCCGGAAGGCCTCCCACAAGAAGTCTGAGTTTACTCGTGACAGCAGAAGTCTGAGTTTACGCGTGTGAGGCCTGCTGCTCTCAGTTCCTTGCTGGGAGCTTCAGCAGGAGCGCTCGGGAGCTCGCCGGCACAAGAACTGTGAGTGCCCTCGCCCCACCCCGGCCTCAAGCAAAAGTCCAGATTTCCCCCGTCAGAGTGCCATAGGAGCGAAGAAGCATGCGTTAACGGAGGGCTTCAACAGTGCTAGGGCTTTATTTCACGAGACACCGTGCACTCACGTTCGTTGTAACAACTGTCAAAGGGCACTGGATGCCTTCCAACTCCTCTCTTGCGTTTGAGCCACAGGAAGTAAATGCATTCGTTTGATTAAGCTCCGTGAACGTGCAACGACGATGGCGAAGCGCTGCCCTGTTCGCTCGAAAGCTCTCGTTTGTACGGCCTTCACCCGGCCTCAAGGTACGCCGTTCTAAACAGCCTTACATTCCACGCTGGTGTGCCCCCAGTTGGGAATGTGGGCTCTTCTGTGAGACACCAATGTGCGTCCCAAAGGAAACCGGGGGTGGGGGGGGGCTCCCCCAGGACGCCTGCGTACGGCAGTCGGTTGCCAGATGTTTACTTCCAGCCGGAGAAAGAGAAAAAGGACAGCTTTCCCAGGGACAATTCTGGACCCTTGGGAACATCCAGAATCACCAAAGCCTAAACTTGGCACGGCCTGGGGAACGCTCTTCCGCACGTCCAGCAATCCCCACGTCAAAACCTTTCTCGGCAGAGGCAGGCACTCTCTCCCTTGTGCTAGATAGCTCGGCAGAGCCTTCCGAGAAACATGCTGCGTCATTCAGCTTGAAAGTGGGACGCGGATGGGAGAGTACGCTTTCTCCCCGTTTGGAGGCGCCGTGCGCTTGGCTTCAAAGCTGCCCGAACAGCACTAGCGGCCCGACGTCTCTGCACGGCAGGATTGTCGTTGTGGGCCGAGGCTGCGTGTTCTCTCAAAGCGGAAAACCGTGCTGGCAATACCTTGCTAGAAACTCCTCCCACGGCACTACATGTTCAGCTCCGGCCAAACGAAAGGTGACCTCAGGCCTCAAGGTAAGTTCCAGCGTTTCACGTCGGGGGAGTTGGGTGTGCAGTGGTTTCCATGAGGCCAGACTCCACCACGGAGTGCCTTAACTCTGCGACGCTCCTGGGGGCACACAGGATAGGAGCTCGTTCGCCAATTTCGCAGGATGACTTCTCTCCGTGCCGGAACGGCGGCTCCTGGCTTCTAGAGGAACCTTAGCCTACACAGGCCCCTGGAGGAAGCTCTTCACATTCAGAGCAAGGGCAACGTTCTGCTCTCCGGCTTGCCTGGGTTGAGTGCCCCAGTCGTCAAAGAGCCTCGCGAAAGCAGTGCTGCGCAGACTCCCTTTGCCAGTCGAACGGCCTCCTTGACTGAAAGAGAACTGCAGTGCCAAAAGGCACCGTGCTGACGACTGGCTCCAGGAAGAGACTCGGGACAGCACTCTCATAGAAGCGAAAGCTAGGCTGTGCGCCCAGCCTGAGGAGCAGTACGTACGTTTGCCACACTTCTTTACACAGCTAGGCATGAGCCGGAGAGCCTCGGTCACTGAGGCCTACCTAAGGGACTGCCACACTTACCCAGTAGCTCCCACGCAGAGGTCCCTGTGCCCAAACGGGCCTCCACGGAAGGGCCCTGTTCCTCCCGTTGTGTTTCCTTGAGGTAATCAGAAACCGCTGAGGATCCCTATAGGAGCTCCGGTTTGAAGCTGGGCGACCCTGGCTAAACCTTATTCCCCTCCGTGGTAAACGAGACAGTGGCGGGTCCTAAGCTGCCTGAAGTACACTGCTCGCGCCCACCTTCTCTTTGCTGCCGGAAGGCCTCCCACAAGAAGTCTGAGTTTACTCGTGACAGCAGAAGTCTGAGTTTACGCGTGTGAGGCCTGCTGCTCTCAGTTCCTTGCTGGGAGCTTCAGCAGGAGCGCTCGGGAGCTCGCCGGCACAAGAACTGTGAGTGCCCTCGCCCCACCCCGGCCTCAAGCAAAAGTCCAGATTTCCCCCGTCAGAGTGCCATAGGAGCGAAGAAGCATGCGTTAACGGAGGGCTTCAACAGTGCTAGGGCTTTATTTCACGAGACACCGTGCACTCACGTTCGTTGTAACAACTGTCAAAGGGCACTGGATGCCTTCCAACTCCTCTCTTGCGTTTGAGCCACAGGAAGTAAATGCATTCGTTTGATTAAGCTCCGTGAACGTGCAACGACGATGGCGAAGCGCTGCCCTGTTCGCTCGAAAGTTCTCGTTTGTACGGCCTTCACCCGGCCTCAAGGTACGCCGTTCTAAACAGCCTTACATTCCACGCTGGTGTGCCCCCAGTTGGGAATGTGGGCTCTTCTGTGAGACACCAATGTGCGTCCCAAAGGAAACCGGGGGTGGGGGGGGGGCTCCCCCAGGACGCCTGCGTACGGCAGTCGGTTGCCAGATGTTTACTTCCAGCCGGAGAAAGAGAAAAAGGACAGCTTTCCCAGGGACAATTCTGGACCCTTGGGAACATCCAGAATCACCAAAGCCTAAACTTGGCACGGCCTGGGGAACGCTCTTCCGCACGTCCAGCAATCCCCACGTCAAAACCTTTCTCGGCAGAGGCAGGCACTCTCTCCCTTGTGCTAGATAGCTCGGCAGAGCCTTCCGAGAAACATGCTGCGTCATTCAGCTTGAAAGTGGGACGCGGATGGGAGAGTACGCTTTCTCCCCGTTTGGAGGCGCCGTGCGCTTGGCTTCAAAGCTGCCCGAACAGCACTAGCGGCCCGACGTCTCTGCACGGCAGGATTGTCGTTGTGGGCCGAGGCTGCGTGTTCTCTCAAAGCGGAAAACCGTGCTGGCAATACCTTGCTAGAAACTCCTCCCACGGCACTACATGTTCAGCTCCGGCCAAACGAAAGGTGACCTCAGGCCTCAAGGTAAGTTCCAGCGTTTCACGTCGGGGGAGTTGGGTGTGCAGTGGTTTCCATGAGGCCAGACTCCACCACGGAGTGCCTTAACTCTGCGACGCTCCTGGGGGCACACAGGATAGGAGCTCGTTCGCCAATTTCGCAGGATGACTTCTCTCCGTGCCGGAACGGCGGCTCCTGGCTTCTAGAGGAACCTTAGCCTACACAGGCCCCTGGAGGAAGCTCTTCACATTCAGAGCAAGGGCAACGTACTGCTCTCTGGCTTGCCTGGCTTGAGTGCCCCAGTCGTCAAAGAGCCTCGCGAAAGCAGTGCTGCGCAGACTCCCTTTGCCAGTCGAACGGCCTCCTTGACTGAAAGAGAACTGCAGTGCCAAAAGGCACCGTGCTGACGACTGGCTCCAGGAAGAGACTCGGGACAGCACTCTCATAGAAGCGAAAGCTAGGCTGTGCGCCCAGCCTGAGGAGCAGTACGTACGTTTGCCACACTTCTTTACACAGCTAGGCATGAGCCGGAGAGCCTCGGTCACTGAGGCCTACCTAAGGGACTGCCACACTTACCCAGTAGCTCCCACGCAGAGGTCCCTGTGCCCAAACGGGCCTCCACGGAAGGGCCCTGTTCCTCCCGTTGTGTTTCCTTGAGGTAATCAGAAACCGCTGAGGATCCCTATAGGAGCTCCGGTTTGAAGCTGGGCGACCCTGGCTAAACCTTATTCCCCTCCGTGGTAAACGAGACAGTGGCGGGTCCTAAGCTGCCTGAAGTACACTGCTCGCGCCCACCTTCTCTTTGCTGCCGGAAGGCCTCCCACAAGAAGTCTGAGTTTACTCGTGACAGCAGAAGTCTGAGTTTACGCGTGTGAGGCCTGCTGCTCTCAGTTCCTTGCTGGGAGTTTCAGCAGGAGCGCTCGGGAGCTCGCCGGCACAAGAACTGTGAGTGCCCTCGCCCCACCCCGGCCTCAAGCAAAAGTCCAGATTTCCCCCGTCAGAGTGCCATAGGAGCGAAGAAGCATGCGTTAACGGAGGGCTTCAACAGTGCTAGGGCTTTATTTCACGAGACACCGTGCACTCACGTTCGTTGTAACAACTGTCAAAGGGCACTGGATGCCTTCCAACTCCTCTCTTGCGTTTGAGCCACAGGAAGTAAATGCATTCGTTTGATTAAGCTCCGTGAACGTGCAACGACGATGGCGAAGCGCTGCCCTGTTCGCTCGAAAGCTCTCGTTTGTACGGCCTTCACCCGGCCTCAAGGTACGCCGTTCTAAACAGCCTTACATTCCACGCTGGTGTGCCCCCAGTTGGGAATGTGGGCTCTTCTGTGAGACACCAATGTGCGTCCCAAAGGAAACCGGGGGGCGGGGGGCTCCCCCAGGACGCCTGCGTACGGCAGTCGGTTGCCAGATGTTTACTTCCAGCCGGAGAAAGAGAAAAAGGACAGCTTTCCCAGGGACAATTCTGGACCCTTGGGAACATCCAGAATCACCAAAGCCTAAACTTGGCACGGCCTGGGGAACGCTCTTCCGCACGTCCAGCAATCCCCACGTCAAAACCTTTCTCGGCAGAGGCAGGCACTCTCTCCCTTGTACTAGATAGCTCGGCAAAACCTTCCGAGAAACATGCTGCGTCATTCAGCTTGAAAGTGGGACGCGGATGGGAGAGTACGCTTTCTCCCCGTTTGGAGGCGCCGTGCGCTTGGCTTCAAAGCTGCCCGAACAGCACTAGCGGCCCGACGTCTCTGCACGGCAGGATTGTCGTTGTGGGCCGAGGCTGCGTGTTCTCTCAAAGCGGAAAACCGTGCTGGCAATACCTTGCTAGAAACTCCTCCCGCGGCACTACATGTTCAGCTCCGGCCAAACGAAAGGTGACCTCAGGCCTCAAGGTAAGTTCCAGCGTTTCACGTCGGGGGAGTTGGGTGTGCAGTGGTTTCCATGAGGCCAGACTCCACCACGGAGTGCCTTAACTCTGCGACGCTCCTGGGGGCACACAGGATAGGAGCTCGTTCGCCAATTTCGCAGGATGACTTCTCTCCGTGCCGGAACGGCGGCTCCTGGCTTCTAGAGGAACCTTAGCCTACACAGGCCCCTGGAGGAAGCTCTTCACATTCAGAGCAAGGGCAACGTACTGCTCTCTGGCTTGCCTGGGTTGAGTGCCCCAGTCGTCAAAGAGCCTCGCGAAAGCAGTGCTGCGCAGACTCCCTTTGCCAGTCGAACGGCCTCCTTGACTGAAAGACAACTGCAGTGCCAAAAGGCACCGTGCTGACGACTGGCTCCAGGAAGAGACTCGGGACAGCACTCTCATAGAAGCGAAAGCTAGGCTGTGCGCCCAGCCTGAGGAGCAGTACGTACGTTTGCCACACTTCTTTACACAGCTAGGCATGAGCCGGAGAGCCTCGGTCACTGAGGCCTACCTAAGGGACTGCCACACTTACCCAGTAGCTCCCACGCAGAGGTCCCTGTGCCCAAACGGGCCTCCACGGAAGGGCCCTGTTCCTCCCGTTGTGTTTCCTTGAGGTAATCAGAAACCGCTGAGGATCCCTATAGGAGCTCCGGTTTGAAGCTGGGCGACCCTGGCTAAACCTTATTCCCCTCCGTGGTAAACGAGACAGTGGCGGGTCCTAAGCTGCCTGAAGTACACTGCTCGCGCCCACCTTCTCTTTGCTGCCGGAAGGCCTCCCACAAGAAGTCTGAGTTTACTCGTGACAGCAGAAGTCTGAGTTTACGCGTGTGAGGCCTGCTGCTCTCAGTTCCTTGCTGGGAGCTTCAGCAGGAGCGCTCGGGAGCTCGCCGGCACAAGAACTGTGAGTGCCCTCGCCCCACCCCGGCCTCAAGCAAAAGTCCAGATTTCCCCCGTCAGAGTGCCATAGGAGCGAAGAAGCATGCGTTAACGGAGGGCTTCAACAGTGCTAGGGCTTTATTTCACGAGACACCGTGCACTCACGTTCGTTGTAACAACTGTCAAAGGGCACTGGATGCCTTCCAACTCCTCTCTTGCGTTTGAGCCACAGGAAGTAAATGCATTCGTTTGATTAAGCTCCGTGAACGTGCAACGACGATGGCGAAGCGCTGCCCTGTTCGCTCGAAAGCTCTCGTTTGTACGGCCTTCACCCGGCCTCAAGGTACGCCGTTCTAAACAGCCTTACATTCCACGCTGGTGTGCCCCCAGTTGGGAATGTGGGCTCTTCTGTGAGACACCAATGTGCGTCCCAAAGGAAACCGGGGGGGGGGGCGGGGGGCTCCCCCAGGACGCCTGCGTACGGCAGTCGGTTGCCAGATGTTTACTTCCAGCCGGAGAAAGAGAAAAAGGACAGCTTTCCCAGGGACAATTCTGGACCCTTGGGAACATCCAGAATCACCAAAGCCTAAACTTGGCACGGCCTGGGGAACGCTCTTCCGCACGTCCAGCAATCCCCACGTCAAAACCTTTCTCGGCAGAGGCAGGCACTCTCTCCCTTGTACTAGATAGCTCGGCAGAACCTTCCGAGAAACATGCTGCGTCATTCAGCTTGAAAGTGGGACGCGGATGGGAGAGTACGCTTTCTCCCCGTTTGGAGGCGCCGTGCGCTTGGCTTCAAAGCTGCCCGAACAGCACTAGCGGCCCGACGTCTCTGCACGGCAGGATTGTCGTTGTGGGCCGAGGCTGCGTGTTCTCTCAAAGCGGAAAACCGTGCTGGCAATACCTTGCTAGAAACTCCTCCCACGGCACTACATGTTCAGCTCCGGCCAAACGAAAGGTGACCTCAGGCCTCAAGGTAAGTTCCAGCGTTTCACGTCGGGGGAGTTGGGTGTGCAGTGGTTTCCATGAGGCCAGACTCCACCACGGAGTGCCTTAACTCTGCGACGCTCCTGGGGGCACACAGGATAGGAGCTCGTTCGCCAATTTCGCAGGATGACTTCTCTCCGTGCCGGAACGGCGGCTCCTGGCTTCTAGAGGAACCTTAGCCTACACAGGCCCCTGGAGGAAGCTCTTCACATTCAGAGCAAGGGCAACGTACTGCTCTCTGGCTTGCCTGGCTTGAGTGCCCCAGTCGTCAAAGAGCCTCGCGAAAGCAGTGCTGCGCAGACTCCCTTTGCCAGTCGAACGGCCTCCTTGACTGAAAGAGAACTGCAGTGCCAAAAGGCACCGTGCTGACGACTGGCTCCAGGAAGAGACTCGGGACAGCACTCTCATAGAAGCGAAAGCTAGGCTGTGCGCCCAGCCTGAGGAGCAGTACGTACGTTTGCCACACTTCTTTACACAGCTAGGCATGAGCCGGAGAGCCTCGGTCACTGAGGCCTACCTAAGGGACTGCCACACTTACCCAGTAGCTCCCACGCAGAGGTCCCTGTGCCCAAACGGGCCTCCACGGAAGGGCCCTGTTCCTCCCGTTGTGTTTCCTTGAGGTAATCAGAAACCGCTGAGGATCCCTATAGGAGCTCCGGTTTGAAGCTGGGCGACCCTGGCTAAACCTTATTCCCCTCCGTGGTAAACGAGACAGTGGCGGGTCCTAAGCTGCCTGAAGTACACTGCTCGCGCCCACCTTCTCTTTGCTGCCGGAAGGCCTCCCACAAGAAGTCTGAGTTTACTCGTGACAGCAGAAGTCTGAGTTTACGCGTGTGAGGCCTGCTGCTCTCAGTTCCTTGCTGGGAGCTTCAGCAGGAGCGCTCGGGAGCTCGCCGGCACAAGAACTGTGAGTGCCCTCGCCCCACCCCGGCCTCAAGCAAAAGTCCAGATTTCCCCCGTCAGAGTGCCATAGGAGCGAAGAAGCATGCGTTAACGGAGGGCTTCAACAGTGCTAGGGCTTTATTTCACGAGACACCGTGCACTCACGTTCGTTGTAACAACTGTCAAAGGGCACTGGATGCCTTCCAACTCCTCTCTTGCGTTTGAGCCACAGGAAGTAAATGCATTCGTTTGATTAAGCTCCGTGAACGTGCAACGACGATGGCGAAGCGCTGCCCTGTTCGCTCGAAAGCTCTCGTTTGTACGGCCTTCACCCGGCCTCAAGGTACGCCGTTCTAAACAGCCTTACATTCCACGCTGGTGTGCCCCCAGTTGGGAATGTGGGCTCTTCTGTGAGACACCAATGTGCGTCCCAAAGGAAACCGGGGGGGGCGGGGGGCTCCCCCAGGACGCCTGCGTACGGCAGTCGGTTGCCAGATGTTTACTTCCAGCCGGAGAAAGAGAAAAAGGACAGCTTTCCCAGGGACAATTCTGGACCCTTGGGAACATCCAGAATCACCAAAGCCTAAACTTGGCACGGCCTGGGGAACGCTCTTCCGCACGTCCAGCAATCCCCACGTCAAAACCTTTCTCGGCAGAGGCAGGCACTCTCTCCCTTGTACTAGATAGCTCGGCAGAACCTTCCGAGAAACATGCTGCGTCATTCAGCTTGAAAGTGGGACGCGGATGGGAGAGTACGCTTTCTCCCCGTTTGGAGGCGCCGTGCGCTTGGCTTCAAAGCTGCCCGAACAGCACTAGCGGCCCGACGTCTCTGCACGGCAGGATTGTCGTTGTGGGCCGAGGCTGCGTGTTCTCTCAAAGCGGAAAACCGTGCTGGCAATACCTTGCTAGAAACTCCTCCCACGGCACTACATGTTCAGCTCCGGCCAAACGAAAGGTGACCTCAGGCCTCAAGGTAAGTTCCAGCGTTTCACGTCGGGGGAGTTGGGTGTGCAGTGGTTTCCATGAGGCCAGACTCCACCATGGAGTGCCTTAACTCTGCGACGCTCCTGGGGGCACACAGGATAGGAGCTCGTTCGCCAATTTCGCAGGATGACTTCTCTCCGTGCCGGAACGGCGGCTCCTGGCTTCTAGAGGAACCTTAGCCTACACAGGCCCCTGGAGGAAGCTCTTCACATTCAGAGCAAGGGCAACGTTCTGCTCTCTGGCTTGCCTGGGTTGAGTGCCCCAGTCGTCAAAGAGCCTCGCGAAAGCAGTGCTGCGCAGACTCCCTTTGCCAGTCGAACGGCCTCCTTGACTGAAAGAGAACTGCAGTGCCAAAAGGCACCGTGCTGACGACTGGCTCCAGGAAGAGACTCGGGACAGCACTCTCATAGAAGCGAAAGCTAGGCTGTGCGCCCAGCCTGAGGAGCAGTACGTACGTTTGCCACACTTCTTTACACAGCTAGGCATGAGCCGGAGAGCCTCGGTCACTGAGGCCTACCTAAGGGACTGCCACACTTACCCAGTAGCTCCCACGCAGAGGTCCCTGTGCCCAAACGGGCCTCCACGGAAGGGCCCTGTTCCTCCCGTTGTGTTTCCTTGAGGTAATCAGAAACCGCTGAGGATCCCTATAGGAGCTCCGGTTTGAAGCTGGGCGACCCTGGCTAAACCTTATTCCCCTCCGTGGTAAACGAGACAGTGGCGGGTCCTAAGCTGCCTGAAGTACACTGCTCGCGCCCACCTTCTCTTTGCTGCCGGAAGGCCTCCCACAAGAAGTCTGAGTTTACTCGTGACAGCAGAAGTCTGAGTTTACGCGTGTGAGGCCTGCTGCTCTCAGTTCCTTGCTGGGAGCTTCAGCAGGAGCGCTCGGGAGCTCGCCGGCACAAGAACTGTGAGTGCCCTCGCCCCACCCCGGCCTCAAGCAAAAGTCCAGATTTCCCCCGTCAGAGTGCCATAGGAGCGAAGAAGCATGCGTTAACGGAGGGCTTCAACAGTGCTAGGGCTTTATTTCACGAGACACCGTGCACTCACGTTCGTTGTAACAACTGTCAAAGGGCACTGGATGCCTTCCAACTCCTCTCTTGCGTTTGAGCCACAGGAAGTAAATGCATTCGTTTGATTAAGCTCCGTGAACGTGCAACGACGATGGCGAAGCGCTGCCCTGTTCGCTCGAAAGCTCTCGTTTGTACGGCCTTCACCCGGCCTCAAGGTACGCCGTTCTAAACAGCCTTACATTCCACGCTGGTGTGCCCCCAGTTGGGAATGTGGGCTCTTCTGTGAGACACCAATGTGCGTCCCAAAGGAAACCGGGGGGGGGCGGGGGGCTCCCCCAGGACGCCTGCGTACGGCAGTCGGTTGCCAGATGTTTACTTCCAGCCGGAGAAAGAGAAAAAGGACAGCTTTCCCAGGGACAATTCTGGACCCTTGGGAACATCCAGAATCACCAAAGCCTAAACTTGGCACGGCCTGGGGAACGCTCTTCCGCACGTCCAGCAATCCCCACGTCAAAACCTTTCTCGGCAGAGGCAGGCACTCTCTCCCTTGTGCTAGATAGCTCGGCAGAGCCTTCCGAGAAACATGCTGCGTCATTCAGCTTGAAAGTGGGACGCGGATGGGAGAGTACGCTTTCTCCCCGTTTGGAGGCGCCGTGCGCTTGGCTTCAAAGCTGCCCGAACAGCACTAGCGGCCCGACGTCTCTGCACGGCAGGATTGTCGTTGTGGGCCGAGGCTGCGTGTTCTCTCAAAGCGGAAAACCGTGCTGGCAATACCTTGCTAGAAACTCCTCCCACGGCACTACATGTTCAGCTCCGGCCAAACGAAAGGTGACCTCAGGCCTCAAGGTAAGTTCCAGCGTTTCACGTCGGGGGAGTTGGGTGTGCAGTGGTTTCCATGAGGCCAGACTCCACCACGGAGTGCCTTAACTCTGCGACGCTCCTGGGGGCACACAGGATAGGAGCTCGTTCGCCAATTTCGCAGGATGACTTCTCTCCGTGCCGGAACGGCGGCTCCTGGCTTCTAGAGGAACCTTAGCCTACACAGGCCCCTGGAGGAAGCTCTTCACATTCAGAGCAAGGGCAACGTTCTGCTCTCTGGCTTGCCTGGGTTGAGTGCCCCAGTCGTCAAAGAGCCTCGCGAAAGCAGTGCTGCGCAGACTCCCTTTGCCAGTCGAACGGCCTCCTTGACTGAAAGAGAACTGCAGTGCCAAAAGGCACCGTGCTGACGACTGGCTCCAGGAAGAGACTCGGGACAGCACTCTCATAGAAGCGAAAGCTAGGCTGTGCGCCCAGCCTGAGGAGCAGTACGTACGTTTGCCACACTTCTTTACACAGCTAGGCATGAGCCGGAGAGCCTCGGTCACTGAGGCCTACCTAAGGGACTGCCACACTTACCCAGTAGCTCCCACGCAGAGGTCCCTGTGCCCAAACGGGCCTCCACGGAAGGGCCCTGTTCCTCCCGTTGTGTTTCCTTGAGGTAATCAGAAACCGCTGAGGATCCCTATAGGAGCTCCGGTTTGAAGCTGGGCGACCCTGGCTAAACCTTATTCCCCTCCGTGGTAAACGAGACAGTGGCGGGTCCTAAGCTGCCTGAAGTACACTGCTCGCGCCCACCTTCTCTTTGCTGCCGGAAGGCCTCCCACAAGAAGTCTGAGTTTACTCGTGACAGCAGAAGTCTGAGTTTACGCGTGTGAGGCCTGCTGCTCTCAGTTCCTTGCTGGGAGTTTCAGCAGGAGCGCTCGGGAGCTCGCCGGCACAAGAACTGTGAGTGCCCTCGCCCCACCCCGGCCTCAAGCAAAAGTCCAGATTTCCCCCGTCAGAGTGCCATAGGAGCGAAGAAGCATGCGTTAACGGAGGGCTTCAACAGCGCTAGGGCTTTATTTCACGAGACACCGTGCACTCACGTTCGTTGTAACAACTGTCAAAGGGCACTGGATGCCTTCCAACTCCTCTCTTGCGTTTGAGCCACAGGAAGTAAATGCATTCGTTTGATTAAGCTCCGTGAACGTGCAACGACGATGGCGAAGCGCTGCCCTGTTCGCTCGAAAGCTCTCGTTTGTACGGCCTTCACCCGGCCTCAAGGTACGCCGTTCTAAACAGCCTTACATTCCACGCTGGTGTGCCCCCAGTTGGGAATGTGGGCTCTTCTGTGAGACACCAATGTGCGTCCCAAAGGAAACCGGGGGGCGGGGGGCTCCCCCAGGACGCCTGCGTACGGCAGTCGGTTGCCAGATGTTTACTTCCAGCCGGAGAAAGAGAAAAAGGACAGCTTTCCCAGGGACAATTCTGGACCCTTGGGAACATCCAGAATCACCAAAGCCTAAACTTGGCACGGCCTGGGGAACGCTCTTCCGCACGTCCAGCAATCCCCACGTCAAAACCTTTCTCGGCAGAGGCAGGCACTCTCTCCCTTGTGCTAGATAGCTCGGCAGAACCTTCCGAGAAACATGCTGCGTCATTCAGCTTGAAAGTGGGACGCGGATGGGAGAGTACGCTTTCTCCCCGTTTGGAGGCGCCGTGCGCTTGGCTTCAAAGCTGCCCGAACAGCACTAGCGGCCCGACGTCTCTGCACGGCAGGATTGTCGTTGTGGGCCGAGGCTGCGTGTTCTCTCAAAGCGGAAAACCGTGCTGGCAATACCTTGCTAGAAACTCCTCCCACGGCACTACATGTTCAGCTCCGGCCAAACGAAAGGTGACCTCAGGCCTCAAGGTAAGTTCCAGCGTTTCACGTCGGGGGAGTTGGGTGTGCAGTGGTTTCCATGAGGCCAGACTCCACCACGGAGTGCCTTAACTCTGCGACGCTCCTGGGGGCACACAGGATAGGAGCTCGTTCGCCAATTTCACAGGATGACTTCTCTCCGTGCCGGAACGGCGGCTCCTGGCTTCTAGAGGAACCTTAGCCTACACAGGCCCCTGGAGGAAGCTCTTCACATTCAGAGCAAGGGCAACGTACTGCTCTCCGGCTTGCCTGGCTTGAGTGCCCCAGTCGTCAAAGAGCCTCGCGAAAGCAGTGCTGCGCAGACTCCCTTTGCCAGTCGAACGGCCTCCTTGACTGAAAGAGAACTGCAGTGCCAAAAGGCACCGTGCTGACGACTGGCTCCAGGAAGAGACTCGGGACAGCACTCTCATAGAAGCGAAAGCTAGGCTGTGCGCCCAGCCTGAGGAGCAGTACGTACGTTTGCCACACTTCTTTACACAGCTAGGCATGAGCCGGAGAGCCTCGGTCACTGAGGCCTACCTAAGGGACTGCCACACTTACCCAGTAGCTCCCACGCAGAGGTCCCTGTGCCCAAACGGGCCTCCACGGAAGGGCCCTGTTCCTCCCGTTGTGTTTCCTTGAGGTAATCAGAAACCGCTGAGGATCCCTATAGGAGCTCCGGTTTGAAGCTGGGCGACCCTGGCTAAACCTTATTCCCCTCCGTGGTAAACGAGACAGTGGCGGGTCCTAAGCTGCCTGAAGTACACTGCTCGCGCCCACCTTCTCTTTGCTGCCGGAAGGCCTCCCACAAGAAGTCTGAGTTTACTCGTGACAGCAGAAGTCTGAGTTTACGCGTGTGAGGCCTGCTGCTCTCAGTTCCTTGCTGGGAGCTTCAGCAGGAGCGCTCGGGAGCTCGCCGGCACAAGAACTGTGAGTGCCCTCGCCCCACCCCGGCCTCAAGCAAAAGTCCAGATTTCCCCCGTCAGAGTGCCATAGGAGCGAAGAAGCATGCGTTAACGGAGGGCTTCAACAGTGCTAGGGCTTTATTTCACGAGACACCGTGCACTCACGTTCGTTGTAACAACTGTCAAAGGGCACTGGATGCCTTCCAACTCCTCTCTTGCGTTTGAGCCACAGGAAGTAAATGCATTCGTTTGATTAAGCTCCGTGAACGTGCAACGACGATGGCGAAGCGCTGCCCTGTTCCCTCGAAAGCTCTCGTTTGTACGGCCTTCACCCGGCCTCAAGGTACGCCGTTCTAAACAGCCTTACATTCCACGCTGGTGTGCCCCCAGTTGGGAATGTGGGCTCTTCTGTGAGACACCAATGTGCGTCCCAAAGGAAACCGGGGGGGGCGGGGGGCTCCCCCAGGACGCCTGCGTACGGCAGTCGGTTGCCAGATGTTTACTTCCAGCCGGAGAAAGAGAAAAAGGACAGCTTTCCCAGGGACAATTCTGGACCCTTGGGAACATCCAGAATCACCAAAGCCTAAACTTGGCACGGCCTGGGGAACGCTCTTCCGCACGTCCAGCAATCCCCACGTCAAAACCTTTCTCGGCAGAGGCAGGCACTCTCTCCCTTGTACTAGATAGCTCGGCAGAACCTTCCGAGAAACATGCTGCGTCATTCAGCTTGAAAGTGGGACGCGGATGGGAGAGTACGCTTTCTCCCCGTTTGGAGGCGCCGTGCGCTTGGCTTCAAAGCTGCCCGAACAGCACTAGCGGCCCGACGTCTCTGCACGGCAGGATTGTCGTTGTGGGCCGAGGCTGCGTGTTCTCTCAAAGCGGAAAACCGTGCTGGCAATACCTTGCTAGAAACTCCTCCCACGGCACTACATGTTCAGCTCCGGCCAAACGAAAGGTGACCTCAGGCCTCAAGGTAAGTTCCAGCGTTTCACGTCGGGGGAGTTGGGTGTGCAGTGGTTTCCATGAGGCCAGACTCCACCACGGAGTGCCTTAACTCTGCGACGCTCCTGGGGGCACACAGGATAGGAGCTCGTTCGCCAATTTCGCAGGATGACTTCTCTCCGTGCCGGAACGGCGGCTCCTGGCTTCTAGAGGAACCTTAGCCTACACAGGCCCCTGGAGGAAGCTCTTCACATTCAGAGCAAGGGCAACGTACTGCTCTCTGGCTTGCCTGGGTTGAGTGCCCCAGTCGTCAAAGAGCCTCGCGAAAGCAGTGCTGCGCAGACTCCCTTTGCCAGTCGAACGGCCTCCTTGACTGAAAGAGAACTGCAGTGCCAAAAGGCACCGTGCTGACGACTGGCTCCAGGAAGAGACTCGGGACAGCACTCTCATAGAAGCGAAAGCTAGGCTGTGCGCCCAGCCTGAGGAGCAGTACGTACGTTTGCCACACTTCTTTACACAGCTAGGCATGAGCCGGAGAGCCTCGGTCACTGAGGCCTACCTAAGGGACTGCCACACTTACCCAGTAGCTCCCACGCAGAGGTCCCTGTGCCCAAACGGGCCTCCACGGAAGGGCCCTGTTCCTCCCGTTGTGTTTCCTTGAGGTAATCAGAAACCGCTGAGGATCCCTATAGGAGCTCCGGTTTGAAGCTGGGCGACCCTGGCTAAACCTTATTCCCCTCCGTGGTAAACGAGACAGTGGCGGGTCCTAAGCTGCCTGAAGTACACTGCTCGCGCCCACCTTCTCTTTGCTGCCGGAAGGCCTCCCACAAGAAGTCTGAGTTTACTCGTGACAGCAGAAGTCTGAGTTTACGCGTGTGAGGCCTGCTGCTCTCAGTTCCTTGCTGGGAGCTTCAGCAGGAGCGCTCGGGAGCTCGCCGGCACAAGAACTGTGAGTGCCCTCGCCCCACCCCGGCCTCAAGCAAAAGTCCAGATTTCCCCCGTCAGAGTGCCATAGGAGCGAAGAAGCATGCGTTAACGGAGGGCTTCAACAGTGCTAGGGCTTTATTTCACGAGACACCGTGCACTCACGTTCGTTGTAACAACTGTCAAAGGGCACTGGATGCCTTCCAACTCCTCTCTTGCGTTTGAGCCACAGGAAGTAAATGCATTCGTTTGATTAAGCTCCGTGAACGTGCAACGACGATGGCGAAGCGCTGCCCTGTTCGCTCGAAAGCTCTCGTTTGTACGGCCTTCACCCGGCCTCAAGGTACGCCGTTCTAAACAGCCTTACATTCCACGCTGGTGTGCCCCCAGTTGGGAATGTGGGCTCTTCTGTGAGACACCAATGTGCGTCCCAAAGGAAACCGGGGGGGGCGGGGGGCTCCCCCAGGACGCCTGCGTACGGCAGTCGGTTGCCAGATGTTTACTTCCAGCCGGAGAAAGAGAAAAAGGACAGCTTTCCCAGGGACAATTCTGGACCCTTGGGAACATCCAGAATCACCAAAGCCTAAACTTGGCACGGCCTGGGGAACGCTCTTCCGCACGTCCAGCAATCCCCACGTCAAAACCTTTCTCGGCAGAGGCAGGCACTCTCTCCCTTGTACTAGATAGCTCGGCAGAACCTTCCGAGAAACATGCTGCGTCATTCAGCTTGAAAGTGGGACGCGGATGGGAGAGTACGCTTTCTCCCCGTTTGGAGGCGCCGTGCGCTTGGCTTCAAAGCTGCCCGAACAGCACTAGCGGCCCGACGTCTCTGCACGGCAGGATTGTCGTTGTGGGCCGAGGCTGCGTGTTCTCTCAAAGCGGAAAACCGTGCTGGCAATACCTTGCTAGAAACTCCTCCCACGGCACTACATGTTCAGCTCCGGCCAAACGAAAGGTGACCTCAGGCCTCAAGGTAAGTTCCAGCGTTTCACGTCGGGGGAGTTGGGTGTGCAGTGGTTTCCATGAGGCCAGACTCCACCACGGAGTGCCTTAACTCTGCGACGCTCCTGGGGGCACACAGGATAGGAGCTCGTTCGCCAATTTCGCAGGATGACTTCTCTCCGTGCCGGAACGGCGGCTCCTGGCTTCTAGAGGAACCTTAGCCTACACAGGCCCCTGGAGGAAGCTCTTCACATTCAGAGCAAGGGCAACGTACTGCTCTCTGGCTTGCCTGGCTTGAGTGCCCCAGTCGTCAAAGAGCCTCGCGAAAGCAGTGCTGCGCAGACTCCCTTTGCCAGTCGAACGGCCTCCTTGACTGAAAGAGAACTGCAGTGCCAAAAGGCACCGTGCTGACGACTGGCTCCAGGAAGAGACTCGGGACAGCACTCTCATAGAAGCGAAAGCTAGGCTGTGCGCCCAGCCTGAGGAGCAGTACGTACGTTTGCCACACTTCTTTACACAGCTAGGCATGAGCCGGAGAGCCTCGGTCACTGAGGCCTACCTAAGGGACTGCCACACTTACCCAGTAGCTCCCACGCAGAGGTCCCTGTGCCCAAACGGGCCTCCACGGAAGGGCCCTGTTCCTCCCGTTGTGTTTCCTTGAGGTAATCAGAAACCGCTGAGGATCCCTATAGGAGCTCCGGTTTGAAGCTGGGCGACCCTGGCTAAACCTTATTCCCCTCCGTGGTAAACGAGACAGTGGCGGGTCCTAAGCTGCCTGAAGTACACTGCTCGCGCCCACCTTCTCTTTGCTGCCGGAAGGCCTCCCACAAGAAGTCTGTGTTTACTCGTGACAGCAGAAGTCTGAGTTTACGCGTGTGAGGCCTGCTGCTCTCAGTTCCTTGCTGGGAGCTTCAGCAGGAGCGCTCGGGAGCTCGCCGGCACAAGAACTGTGAGTGCCCTCGCCCCACCCCGGCCTCAAGCAAAAGTCCAGATTTCCCCCGTCAGAGTGCCATAGGAGCGAAGAAGCATGCGTTAACGGAGGGCTTCAACAGTGCTAGGGCTTTATTTCACGAGACACCGTGCACTCACGTTCGTTGTAACAACTGTCAAAGGGCACTGGATGCCTTCCAACTCCTCTCTTGCGTTTGAGCCACAGGAAGTAAATGCATTCGTTTGATTAAGCTCCGTGAACGTGCAACGACGATGGCGAAGCGCTGCCCTGTTCGCTCGAAAGCTCTCGTTTGTACGGCCTTCACCCGGCCTCAAGGTACGCCGTTCTAAACAGCCTTACATTCCACGCTGGTGTGCCCCCAGTTGGGAATGTGGGCTCTTCTGTGAGACACCAATGTGCGTCCCAAAGGAAACCGGGGGGGGCGCGGGGGGCTCCCCCAGGACGCCTGCGTACGGCAGTCGGTTGCCAGATGTTTACTTCCAGCCGGAGAAAGAGAAAAAGGACAGCTTTCCCAGGGACAATTCTGGACCCTTGGGAACATCCAGAATCACCAAAGCCTAAACTTGGCACGGCCTGGGGAACGCTCTTCCGCACGTCCAGCAATCCCCACGTCAAAACCTTTCTCGGCAGAGGCAGGCACTCTCTCCCTTGTGCTAGATAGCTCGGCAGAACCTTCCGAGAAACATGCTGCGTCATTCAGCTTGAAAGTGGGACGCGGATGGGAGAGTACGCTTTCTCCCCGTTTGGAGGCGCCGTGCGCTTGGCTTCAAAGCTGCCCGAACAGCACTAGCGGCCCGACGTCTCTGCACGGCAGGATTGTCGTTGTGGGCCGAGGCTGCGTGTTCTCTCAAAGCGGAAAACCGTGCTGGCAATACCTTGCTAGAAACTCCTCCCACGGCACTACATGTTCAGCTCCGGCCAAACGAAAGGTGACCTCAGGCCTCAAGGTAAGTTCCAGCGTTTCACGTCGGGGGAGTTGGGTGTGCAGTGGTTTCCATGAGGCCAGACTCCACCACGGAGTGCCTTAACTCTGCGACGCTCCTGGGGGCACACAGGATAGGAGCTCGTTCGCCAATTTCGCAGGATGACTTCTCTCCGTGCCGGAACGGCGGCTCCTGGCTTCTAGAGGAACCTTAGCCTACACAGGCCCCTGGAGGAAGCTCTTCACATTCAGAGCAAGGGCAACGTTCTGCTCTCTGGCTTGCCTGGGTTGAGTGCCCCAGTCGTCAAAGAGCCTCGCGAAAGCAGTGCTGCGCAGACTCCCTTTGCCAGTCGAACGGCCTCCTTGACTGAAAGAGAACTGCAGTGCCAAAAGGCACCGTACTGACGACTGGCTCCAGGAAGAGACTCGGGACAGCACTCTCATAGAAGCGAAAGCTAGGCTGTGCGCCCAGCCTGAGGAGCAGTACGTACGTTTGCCACACTTCTTTACACAGCTAGGCATGAGCCGGAGAGCCTCGGTCACTGAGGCCTACCTAAGGGACTGCCACACTTACCCAGTAGCTCCCACGCAGAGGTCCCTGTGCCCAAACGGGCCTCCACGGAAGGGCCCTGTTCCTCCCGTTGTGTTTCCTTGAGGTAATCAGAAACCGCTGAGGATCCCTATAGGAGCTCCGGTTTGAAGCTGGGCGACCCTGGCTAAACCTTATTCCCCTCCGTGGTAAACGAGACAGTGGCGGGTCCTAAGCTGCCTGAAGTACACTGCTCGCGCCCACCTTCTCTTTGCTGCCGGAAGGCCTCCCACAAGAAGTCTGAGTTTACTCGTGACAGCAGAAGTCTGAGTTTACGCGTGTGAGGCCTGCTGCTCTCAGTTCCTTGCTGGGAGCTTCAGCAGGAGCGCTCGGGAGCTCGCCGGCACAAGAACTGTGAGTGCCCTCGCCCCACCCCGGCCTCAAGCAAAAGTCCAGATTTCCCCCGTCAGAGTGCCATAGGAGCGAAGAAGCATGCGTTAACGGAGGGCTTCAACAGCGCTAGGGCTTTATTTCACGAGACACCGTGCACTCACGTTCGTTGTAACAACTGTCAAAGGGCACTGGATGCCTTCCAACTCCTCTCTTGCGTTTGAGCCACAGGAAGTAAATGCATTCGTTTGATTAAGCTCCGTGAACGTGCAACGACGATGGCGAAGCGCTGCCCTGTTCGCTCGAAAGCTCTCGTTTGTACGGCCTTCACCCGGCCTCAAGGTACGCCGTTCTAAACAGCCTTACATTCCACGCTGGTGTGCCCCCAGTTGGGAATGTGGGCTCTTCTGTGAGACACCAATGTGCGTCCCAAAGGAAACCGGGGGGCGGGGGGCTCCCCCAGGACGCCTGCGTACGGCAGTCGGTTGCCAGATGTTTACTTCCAGCCGGAGAAAGAGAAAAAGGACAGCTTTCCCAGGGACAATTCTGGACCCTTGGGAACATCCAGAATCACCAAAGCCTAAACTTGGCACGGCCTGGGGAACGCTCTTCCGCACGTCCAGCAATCCCCACGTCAAAACCTTTCTCGGCAGAGGCAGGCACTCTCTCCCTTGTGCTAGATAGCTCGGCAGAACCTTCCGAGAAACATGCTGCGTCATTCAGCTTGAAAGTGGGACGCGGATGGGAGAGTACGCTTTCTCCCCGTTTGGAGGCGCCGTGCGCTTGGCTTCAAAGCTGCCCGAACAGCACTAGCGGCCCGACGTCTCTGCACGGCAGGATTGTCGTTGTGGGCCGAGGCTGCGTGTTCTCTCAAAGCGGAAAACCGTGCTGGCAATACCTTGCTAGAAACTCCTCCCACGGCACTACATGTTCAGCTCCGGCCAAACGAAAGGTGACCTCAGGCCTCAAGGTAAGTTCCAGCGTTTCACGTCGGGGGAGTTGGGTGTGCAGTGGTTTCCATGAGGCCAGACTCCACCACGGAGTGCCTTAACTCTGCGACGCTCCTGGGGGCACACAGGATAGGAGCTCGTTCGCCAATTTCGCAGGATGACTTCTCTCCGTGCCGGAACGGCGGCTCCTGGCTTCTAGAGGAACCTTAGCCTACACAGGCCCCTGGAGGAAGCTCTTCACATTCAGAGCAAGGGCAACGTTCTGCTCTCTGGCTTGCCTGGGTTGAGTGCCCCAGTCGTCAAAGAGCCTCGCGAAAGCAGTGCTGCGCAGACTCCCTTTGCCAGTCGAACGGCCTCCTTGACTGAAAGAGAACTGCAGTGCCAAAAGGCACCGTGCTGACGACTGGCTCCAGGAAGAGACTCGGGACAGCACTCTCATAGAAGCGAAAGCTAGGCTGTGCGCCCAGCCTGAGGAGCAGTACGTACGTTTGCCACACTTCTTTACACAGCTAGGCATGAGCCGGAGAGCCTCGGTCACTGAGGCCTACCTAAGGGACTGCCACACTTACCCAGTAGCTCCCACGCAGAGGTCCCTGTGCCCAAACGGGCCTCCACGGAAGGGCCCTGTTCCTCCCGTTGTGTTTCCTTGAGGTAATCAGAAACCGCTGAGGATCCCTATAGGAGCTCCGGTTTGAAGCTGGGCGACCCTGGCTAAACCTTATTCCCCTCCGTGGTAAACGAGACAGTGGCGGGTCCTAAGCTGCCTGAAGTACACTGCTCGCGCCCACCTTCTCTTTGCTGCCGGAAGGCCTCCCACAAGAAGTCTGAGTTTACTCGTGACAGCAGAAGTCTGAGTTTACGCGTGTGAGGCCTGCTGCTCTCAGTTCCTTGCTGGGAGCTTCAGCAGGAGCGCTCGGGAGCTCGCCGGCACAAGAACTGTGAGTGCCCTCGCCCCACCCCGGCCTCAAGCAAAAGTCCAGATTTCCCCCGTCAGAGTGCCATAGGAGCGAAGAAGCATGCGTTAACGGAGGGCTTCAACAGTGCTAGGGCTTTATTTCACGAGACACCGTGCACTCACGTTCGTTGTAACAACTGTCAAAGGGCACTGGATGCCTTCCAACTCCTCTCTTGCGTTTGAGCCACAGGAAGTAAATGCATTCGTTTGATTAAGCTCCGTGAACGTGCAACGACGATGGCGAAGCGCTGCCCTGTTCCCTCGAAAGCTCTCGTTTGTACGGCCTTCACCCGGCCTCAAGGTACGCCGTTCTAAACAGCCTTACATTCCACGCTGGTGTGCCCCCAGTTGGGAATGTGGGCTCTTCTGTGAGACACCAATGTGCGTCCCAAAGGAAACCGGGGGGGGCGGGGGGCTCCCCCAGGACGCCTGCGTACGGCAGTCGGTTGCCAGATGTTTACTTCCAGCCGGAGAAAGAGAAAAAGGACAGCTTTCCCAGGGACAATTCTGGACCCTTGGGAACATCCAGAATCACCAAAGCCTAAACTTGGCACGGCCTGGGGAACGCTCTTCCGCACGTCCAGCAATCCCCACGTCAAAACCTTTCTCGGCAGAGGCAGGCACTCTCTCCCTTGTACTAGATAGCTCGGCAGAACCTTCCGAGAAACATGCTGCGTCATTCAGCTTGAAAGTGGGACGCGGATGGGAGAGTACGCTTTCTCCCCGTTTGGAGGCGCCGTGCGCTTGGCTTCAAAGCTGCCCGAACAGCACTAGCGGCCCGACGTCTCTGCACGGCAGGATTGTCGTTGTGGGCCGAGGCTGCGTGTTCTCTCAAAGCGGAAAACCGTGCTGGCAATACCTTGCTAGAAACTCCTCCCACGGCACTACATGTTCAGCTCCGGCCAAACGAAAGGTGACCTCAGGCCTCAAGGTAAGTTCCAGCGTTTCACGTCGGGGGAGTTGGGTGTGCAGTGGTTTCCATGAGGCCAGACTCCACCACGGAGTGCCTTAACTCTGCGACGCTCCTGGGGGCACACAGGATAGGAGCTCGTTCGCCAATTTCGCAGGATGACTTCTCTCCGTGCCGGAACGGCGGCTCCTGGCTTCTAGAGGAACCTTAGCCTACACAGGCCCCTGGAGGAAGCTCTTCACATTCAGAGCAAGGGCAACGTACTGCTCTCTGGCTTGCCTGGCTTGAGTGCCCCAGTCGTCAAAGAGCCTCGCGAAAGCAGTGCTGCGCAGACTCCCTTTGCCAGTCGAACGGCCTCCTTGACTGAAAGAGAACTGCAGTGCCAAAAGGCACCGTGCTGACGACTGGCTCCAGGAAGAGACTCGGGACAGCACTCTCATAGAAGCGAAAGCTAGGCTGTGCGCCCAGCCTGAGGAGCAGTACGTACGTTTGCCACACTTCTTTACACAGCTAGGCATGAGCCGGAGAGCCTCGGTCACTGAGGCCTACCTAAGGGACTGCCACACTTACCCAGTAGCTCCCACGCAGAGGTCCCTGTGCCCAAACGGGCCTCCACGGAAGGGCCCTGTTCCTCCCGTTGTGTTTCCTTGAGGTAATCAGAAACCGCTGAGGATCCCTATAGGAGCTCCGGTTTGAAGCTGGGCGACCCTGGCTAAACCTTATTCCCCTCCGTGGTAAACGAGACAGTGGCGGGTCCTAAGCTGCCTGAAGTACACTGCTCGCGCCCACCTTCTCTTTGCTGCCGGAAGGCCTCCCACAAGAAGTCTGAGTTTACTCGTGACAGCAGAAGTCTGAGTTTACGCGTGTGAGGCCTGCTGCTCTCAGTTCCTTGCTGGGAGCTTCAGCAGGAGCGCTCGGGAGCTCGCCGGCACAAGAACTGTGAGTGCCCTCGCCCCACCCCGGCCTCAAGCAAAAGTCCAGATTTCCCCCGTCAGAGTGCCATAGGAGCGAAGAAGCATGCGTTAACGGAGGGCTTCAACAGTGCTAGGGCTTTATTTCACGAGACACCGTGCACTCACGTTCGTTGTAACAACTGTCAAAGGGCACTGGATGCCTTCCAACTCCTCTCTTGCGTTTGAGCCACAGGAAGTAAATGCATTCGTTTGATTAAGCTCCGTGAACGTGCAACGACGATGGCGAAGCGCTGCCCTGTTCGCTCGAAAGCTCTCGTTTGTACGGCCTTCACCCGGCCTCAAGGTACGCCGTTCTAAACAGCCTTACATTCCACGCTGGTGTGCCCCCAGTTGGGAATGTGGGCTCTTCTGTGAGACACCAATGTGCGTCCCAAAGGAAACCGGGGGGGGCGGGGGGCTCCCCCAGGACGCCTGCGTACGGCAGTCGGTTGCCAGATGTTTACTTCCAGCCGGAGAAAGAGAAAAAGGACAGCTTTCCCAGGGACAATTCTGGACCCTTGGGAACATCCAGAATCACCAAAGCCTAAACTTGGCACGGCCTGGGGAACGCTCTTCCGCACGTCCAGCAATCCCCACGTCAAAACCTTTCTCGGCAGAGGCAGGCACTCTCTCCCTTGTACTAGATAGCTCGGCAGAACCTTCCGAGAAACATGCTGCGTCATTCAGCTTGAAAGTGGGACGCGGATGGGAGAGTACGCTTTCTCCCCGTTTGGAGGCGCCGTGCGCTTGGCTTCAAAGCTGCCCGAACAGCACTAGCGGCCCGACGTCTCTGCACGGCAGGATTGTCGTTGTGGGCCGAGGCTGCGTGTTCTCTCAAAGCGGAAAACCGTGCTGGCAATACCTTGCTAGAAACTCCTCCCACGGCACTACATGTTCAGCTCCGGCCAAACGAAAGGTGACCTCAGGCCTCAAGGTAAGTTCCAGCGTTTCACGTCGGGGGAGTTGGGTGTGCAGTGGTTTCCATGAGGCCAGACTCCACCACGGAGTGCCTTAACTCTGCGACGCTCCTGGGGGCACACAGGATAGGAGCTCGTTCGCCAATTTCGCAGGATGACTTCTCTCCGTGCCGGAACGGCGGCTCCTGGCTTCTAGAGGAACCTTAGCCTACACAGGCCCCTGGAGGAAGCTCTTCACATTCAGAGCAAGGGCAACGTTCTGCTCTCTGGCTTGCCTGGGTTGAGTGCCCCAGTCGTCAAAGAGCCTCGCGAAAGCAGTGCTGCGCAGACTCCCTTTGCCAGTCGAACGGCCTCCTTGACTGAAAGAGAACTGCAGTGCCAAAAGGCACCGTGCTGACGACTGGCTCCAGGAAGAGACTCGGGACAGCACTCTCATAGAAGCGAAAGCTAGGCTGTGCGCCCAGCCTGAGGAGCAGTACGTACGTTTGCCACACTTCTTTACACAGCTAGGCATGAGCCGGAGAGCCTCGGTCACTGAGGCCTACCTAAGGGACTGCCACACTTACCCAGTAGCTCCCACGCAGAGGTCCCTGTGCCCAAACGGGCCTCCACGGAAGGGCCCTGTTCCTCCCGTTGTGTTTCCTTGAGGTAATCAGAAACCGCTGAGGATCCCTATAGGAGCTCCGGTTTGAAGCTGGGCGACCCTGGCTAAACCTTATTCCCCTCCGTGGTAAACGAGACAGTGGCGGGTCCTAAGCTGCCTGAAGTACACTGCTCGCGCCCACCTTCTCTTTGCTGCCGGAAGGCCTCCCACAAGAAGTCTGAGTTTACTCGTGACAGCAGAAGTCTGAGTTTACGCGTGTGAGGCCTGCTGCTCTCAGTTCCTTGCTGGGAGCTTCAGCAGGAGCGCTCGGGAGCTCGCCGGCACAAGAACTGTGAGTGCCCTCGCCCCACCCCGGCCTCAAGCAAAAGTCCAGATTTCCCCCGTCAGAGTGCCATAGGAGCGAAGAAGCATGCGTTAACGGAGGGCTTCAACAGTGCTAGGGCTTTATTTCACGAGACACCGTGCACTCACGTTCGTTGTAACAACTGTCAAAGGGCACTGGATGCCTTCCAACTCCTCTCTTGCGTTTGAGCCACAGGAAGTAAATGCATTCGTTTGATTAAGCTCCGTGAACGTGCAACGACGATGGCGAAGCGCTGCCCTGTTCGCTCGAAAGCTCTCGTTTGTACGGCCTTCACCCGGCCTCAAGGTACGCCGTTCTAAACAGCCTTACATTCCACGCTGGTGTGCCCCCAGTTGGGAATGTGGGCTCTTCTGTGAGACACCAATGTGCGTCCCAAAGGAAACCGGGGGGGGCGCGGGGGGCTCCCCCAGGACGCCTGCGTACGGCAGTCGGTTGCCAGATGTTTACTTCCAGCCGGAGAAAGAGAAAAAGGACAGCTTTCCCAGGGACAATTCTGGACCCTTGGGAACATCCAGAATCACCAAAGCCTAAACTTGGCACGGCCTGGGGAACGCTCTTCCGCACGTCCAGCAATCCCCACGTCAAAACCTTTCTCGGCAGAGGCAGGCACTCTCTCCCTTGTGCTAGATAGCTCGGCAGAACCTTCCGAGAAACATGCTGCGTCATTCAGCTTGAAAGTGGGACGCGGATGGGAGAGTACGCTTTCTCCCCGTTTGGAGGCGCCGTGCGCTTGGCTTCAAAGCTGCCCGAACAGCACTAGCGGCCCGACGTCTCTGCACGGCAGGATTGTCGTTGTGGGCCGAGGCTGCGTGTTCTCTCAAAGCGGAAAACCGTGCTGGCAATACCTTGCTAGAAACTCCTCCCACGGCACTACATGTTCAGCTCCGGCCAAACGAAAGGTGACCTCAGGCCTCAAGGTAAGTTCCAGCGTTTCACGTCGGGGGAGTTGGGTGTGCAGTGGTTTCCATGAGGCCAGACTCCACCACGGAGTGCCTTAACTCTGCGACGCTCCTGGGGGCACACAGGATAGGAGCTCGTTCGCCAATTTCGCAGGATGACTTCTCTCCGTGCCGGAACGGCGGCTCCTGGCTTCTAGAGGAACCTTAGCCTACACAGGCCCCTGGAGGAAGCTCTTCACATTCAGAGCAAGGGCAACGTTCTGCTCTCTGGCTTGCCTGGGTTGAGTGCCCCAGTCGTCAAAGAGCCTCGCGAAAGCAGTGCTGCGCAGACTCCCTTTGCCAGTCGAACGGCCTCCTTGACTGAAAGAGAACTGCAGTGCCAAAAGGCACCGTGCTGACGACTGGCTCCAGGAAGAGACTCGGGACAGCACTCTCATAGAAGCGAAAGCTAGGCTGTGCGCCCAGCCTGAGGAGCAGTACGTACGTTTGCCACACTTCTTTACACAGCTAGGCATGAGCCGGAGAGCCTCGGTCACTGAGGCCTACCTAAGGGACTGCCACACTTACCCAGTAGCTCCCACGCAGAGGTCCCTGTGCCCAAACGGGCCTCCACGGAAGGGCCCTGTTCCTCCCGTTGTGTTTCCTTGAGGTAATCAGAAACCGCTGAGGATCCCTATAGGAGCTCCGGTTTGAAGCTGGGCGACCCTGGCTAAACCTTATTCCCCTCCGTGGTAAACGAGACAGTGGCGGGTCCTAAGCTGCCTGAAGTACACTGCTCGCGCCCACCTTCTCTTTGCTGCCGGAAGGCCTCCCACAAGAAGTCTGAGTTTACTCGTGACAGCAGAAGTCTGAGTTTACGCGTGTGAGGCCTGCTGCTCTCAGTTCCTTGCTGGGAGCTTCAGCAGGAGCGCTCGGGAGCTCGCCGGCACAAGAACTGTGAGTGCCCTCGCCCCACCCCGGCCTCAAGCAAAAGTCCAGATTTCCCCCGTCAGAGTGCCATAGGAGCGAAGAAGCATGCGTTAACGGAGGGCTTCAACAGTGCTAGGGCTTTATTTCACGAGACACCGTGCACTCACGTTCGTTGTAACAACTGTCAAAGGGCACTGGATGCCTTCCAACTCCTCTCTTGCGTTTGAGCCACAGGAAGTAAATGCATTCGTTTGATTAAGCTCCGTGAACGTGCAACGACGATGGCGAAGCGCTGCCCTGTTCGCTCGAAAGCTCTCGTTTGTACGGCCTTCACCCGGCCTCAAGGTACGCCGTTCTAAACAGCCTTACATTCCACGCTGGTGTGCCCCCAGTTGGGAATGTGGGCTCTTCTGTGAGACACCAATGTGCGTCCCAAAGGAAACCGGGGGGGGGGGGGCGGGGGGCTCCCCCAGGACGCCTGCGTACGGCAGTCGGTTGCCAGATGTTTACTTCCAGCCGGAGAAAGAGAAAAAGGACAGCTTTCCCAGGGACAATTCTGGACCCTTGGGAACATCCAGAATCACCAAAGCCTAAACTTGGCACGGCCTGGGGAACGCTCTTCCGCACGTCCAGCAATCCCCACGTCAAAACCTTTCTCGGCAGAGGCAGGCACTCTCTCCCTTGTGCTAGATAGCTCGGCAGAACCTTCCGAGAAACATGCTGCGTCATTCAGCTTGAAAGTGGGACGCGGATGGGAGAGTACGCTTTCTCCCCGTTTGGAGGCGCCGTGCGCTTGGCTTCAAAGCTGCCCGAACAGCACTAGCGGCCCGACGTCTCTGCACGGCAGGATTGTCGTTGTGGGCCGAGGCTGCGTGTTCTCTCAAAGCGGAAAACCGTGCTGGCAATACCTTGCTAGAAACTCCTCCCACGGCACTACATGTTCAGCTCCGGCCAAACGAAAGGTGACCTCAGGCCTCAAGGTAAGTTCCAGCGTTTCACGTCGGGGGAGTTGGGTGTGCAGTGGTTTCCATGAGGCCAGACTCCACCACGGAGTGCCTTAACTCTGCGACGCTCCTGGGGGCACACAGGATAGGAGCTCGTTCGCCAATTTCGCAGGATGACTTCTCTCCGTGCCGGAACGGCGGCTCCTGGCTTCTAGAGGAACCTTAGCCTACACAGGCCCCTGGAGGAAGCTCTTCACATTCAGAGCAAGGGCAACGTTCTGCTCTCTGGCTTGCCTGGGTTGAGTGCCCCAGTCGTCAAAGAGCCTCGCGAAAGCAGTGCTGCGCAGACTCCCTTTGCCAGTCGAACGGCCTCCTTGACTGAAAGAGAACTGCAGTGCCAAAAGGCACCGTGCTGACGACTGGCTCCAGGAAGAGACTCGGGACAGCACTCTCATAGAAGCGAAAGCTAGGCTGTGCGCCCAGCCTGAGGAGCAGTACGTACGTTTGCCACACTTCTTTACACAGCTAGGCATGAGCCGGAGAGCCTCGGTCACTGAGGCCTACCTAAGGGACTGCCACACTTACCCAGTAGCTCCCACGCAGAGGTCCCTGTGCCCAAACGGGCCTCCACGGAAGGGCCCTGTTCCTCCCGTTGTGTTTCCTTGAGGTAATCAGAAACCGCTGAGGATCCCTATAGGAGCTCCGGTTTGAAGCTGGGCGACCCTGGCTAAACCTTATTCCCCTCCGTGGTAAACGAGACAGTGGCGGGTCCTAAGCTGCCTGAAGTACACTGCTCGCGCCCACCTTCTCTTTGCTGCCGGAAGGCCTCCCACAAGAAGTCTGAGTTTACTCGTGACAGCAGAAGTCTGAGTTTACGCGTGTGAGGCCTGCTGCTCTCAGTTCCTTGCTGGGAGCTTCAGCAGGAGCGCTCGGGAGCTCGCCGGCACAAGAACTGTGAGTGCCCTCGCCCCACCCCGGCCTCAAGCAAAAGTCCAGATTTCCCCCGTCAGAGTGCCATAGGAGCGAAGAAGCATGCGTTAACGGAGGGCTTCAACAGCGCTAGGGCTTTATTTCACGAGACACCGTGCACTCACGTTCGTTGTAACAACTGTCAAAGGGCACTGGATGCCTTCCAACTCCTCTCTTGCGTTTGAGCCACAGGAAGTAAATGCATTCGTTTGATTAAGCTCCGTGAACGTGCAACGACGATGGCGAAGCGCTGCCCTGTTCGCTCGAAAGCTCTCGTTTGTACGGCCTTCACCCGGCCTCAAGGTACGCCGTTCTAAACAGCCTTACATTCCACGCTGGTGTGCCCCCAGTTGGGAATGTGGGCTCTTCTGTGAGACACCAATGTGCGTCCCAAAGGAAACCGGGGGGGGCGGGGGGCTCCCCCAGGACGCCTGCGTACGGCAGTCGGTTGCCAGATGTTTACTTCCAGCCGGAGAAAGAGAAAAAGGACAGCTTTCCCAGGGACAATTCTGGACCCTTGGGAACATCCAGAATCACCAAAGCCTAAACTTGGCACGGCCTGGGGAACGCTCTTCCGCACGTCCAGCAATCCCCACGTCAAAACCTTTCTCGGCAGAGGCAGGCACTCTCTCCCTTGTGCTAGATAGCTCGGCAGAACCTTCCGAGAAACATGCTGCGTCATTCAGCTTGAAAGTGGGACGCGGATGGGAGAGTACGCTTTCTCCCCGTTTGGAGGCGCCGTGCGCTTGGCTTCAAAGCTGCCCGAACAGCACTAGCGGCCCGACGTCTCTGCACGGCAGGATTGTCGTTGTGGGCCGAGGCTGCGTGTTCTCTCAAAGCGGAAAACCGTGCTGGCAATACCTTGCTAGAAACTCCTCCCACGGCACTACATGTTCAGCTCCGGCCAAACGAAAGGTGACCTCAGGCCTCAAGGTAAGTTCCAGCGTTTCACGTCGGGGGAGTTGGGTGTGCAGTGGTTTCCATGAGGCCAGACTCCACCACGGAGTGCCTTAACTCTGCGACGCTCCTGGGGGCACACAGGATAGGAGCTCGTTCGCCAATTTCGCAGGATGACTTCTCTCCGTGCCGGAACGGCGGCTCCTGGCTTCTAGAGGAACCTTAGCCTACACAGGCCCCTGGAGGAAGCTCTTCACATTCAGAGCAAGGGCAACGTTCTGCTCTCTGGCTTGCCTGGGTTGAGTGCCCCAGTCGTCAAAGAGCCTCGCGAAAGCAGTGCTGCGCAGACTCCCTTTGCCAGTCGAACGGCCTCCTTGACTGAAAGAGAACTGCAGTGCCAAAAGGCACCGTGCTGACGACTGGCTCCAGGAAGAGACTCGGGACAGCACTCTCATAGAAGCGAAAGCTAGGCTGTGCGCCCAGCCTGAGGAGCAGTACGTACGTTTGCCACACTTCTTTACACAGCTAGGCATGAGCCGGAGAGCCTCGGTCACTGAGGCCTACCTAAGGGACTGCCACACTTACCCAGTAGCTCCCACGCAGAGGTCCCTGTGCCCAAACGGGCCTCCACGGAAGGGCCCTGTTCCTCCCGTTGTGTTTCCTTGAGGTAATCAGAAACCGCTGAGGATCCCTATAGGAGCTCCGGTTTGAAGCTGGGCGACCCTGGCTAAACCTTATTCCCCTCCGTGGTAAACGAGACAGTGGCGGGTCCTAAGCTGCCTGAAGTACACTGCTCGCGCCCACCTTCTGTTTGCTGCCGGAAGGCCTCCCACAAGAAGTCTGAGTTTACTCGTGACAGCAGAAGTCTGAGTTTACGCGTGTGAGGCCTGCTGCTCTCAGTTCCTTGCTGGGAGCTTCAGCAGGAGCGCTCGGGAGCTCGCCGGCACAAGAACTGTGAGTGCCCTCGCCCCACCCCGGCCTCAAGCAAAAGTCCAGATTTCCCCCGTCAGAGTGCCATAGGAGCGAAGAAGCATGCGTTAACGGAGGGCTTCAACAGTGCTAGGGCTTTATTTCACGAGACACCGTGCACTCACGTTCGTTGTAACAACTGTCAAAGGGCACTGGATGCCTTCCAACTCCTCTCTTGCGTTTGAGCCACAGGAAGTAAATGCATTCGTTTGATTAAGCTCCGTGAACGTGCAACGACGATGGCGAAGCGCTGCCCTGTTCCCTCGAAAGCTCTCGTTTGTACGGCCTTCACCCGGCCTCAAGGTACGCCGTTCTAAACAGCCTTACATTCCACGCTGGTGTGCCCCCAGTTGGGAATGTGGGCTCTTCTGTGAGACACCAATGTGCGTCCCAAAGGAAACCGGGGGGGGCGGGGGGCTCCCCCAGGACGCCTGCGTACGGCAGTCGGTTGCCAGATGTTTACTTCCAGCCGGAGAAAGAGAAAAAGGACAGCTTTCCCAGGGACAATTCTGGACCCTTGGGAACATCCAGAATCACCAAAGCCTAAACTTGGCACGGCCTGGGGAACGCTCTTCCGCACGTCCAGCAATCCCCACGTCAAAACCTTTCTCGGCAGAGGCAGGCACTCTCTCCCTTGTACTAGATAGCTCGGCAGAACCTTCCGAGAAACATGCTGCGTCATTCAGCTTGAAAGTGGGACGCGGATGGGAGAGTACGCTTTCTCCCCGTTTGGAGGCGCCGTGCGCTTGGCTTCAAAGCTGCCCGAACAGCACTAGCGGCCCGACGTCTCTGCACGGCAGGATTGTCGTTGTGGGCCGAGGCTGCGTGTTCTCTCAAAGCGGAAAACCGTGCTGGCAATACCTTGCTAGAAACTCCTCCCACGGCACTACATGTTCAGCTCCGGCCAAACGAAAGGTGACCTCAGGCCTCAAGGTAAGTTCCAGCGTTTCACGTCGGGGGAGTTGGGTGTGCAGTGGTTTCCATGAGGCCAGACTCCACCACGGAGTGCCTTAACTCTGCGACGCTCCTGGGGGCACACAGGATAGGAGCTCGTTCGCCAATTTCGCAGGATGACTTCTCTCCGTGCCGGAACGGCGGCTCCTGGCTTCTAGAGGAACCTTAGCCTACACAGGCCCCTGGAGGAAGCTCTTCACATTCAGAGCAAGGGCAACGTACTGCTCTCTGGCTTGCCTGGGTTGAGTGCCCCAGTCGTCAAAGAGCCTCGCGAAAGCAGTGCTGCGCAGACTCCCTTTGCCAGTCGAACGGCCTCCTTGACTGAAAGAGAACTGCAGTGCCAAAAGGCACCGTGCTGACGACTGGCTCCAGGAAGAGACTCGGGACAGCACTCTCATAGAAGCGAAAGCTAGGCTGTGCGCCCAGCCTGAGGAGCAGTACGTACGTTTGCCACACTTCTTTACACAGCTAGGCATGAGCCGGAGAGCCTCGGTCACTGAGGCCTACCTAAGGGACTGCCACACTTACCCAGTAGCTCCCACGCAGAGGTCCCTGTGCCCAAACGGGCCTCCACGGAAGGGCCCTGTTCCTCCCGTTGTGTTTCCTTGAGGTAATCAGAAACCGCTGAGGATCCCTATAGGAGCTCCGGTTTGAAGCTGGGCGACCCTGGCTAAACCTTATTCCCCTCCGTGGTAAACGAGACAGTGGCGGGTCCTAAGCTGCCTGAAGTACACTGCTCGCGCCCACCTTCTCTTTGCTGCCGGAAGGCCTCCCACAAGAAGTCTGAGTTTACTCGTGACAGCAGAAGTCTGAGTTTACGCGTGTGAGGCCTGCTGCTCTCAGTTCCTTGCTGGGAGCTTCAGCAGGAGCGCTCGGGAGCTCGCCGGCACAAGAACTGTGAGTGCCCTCGCCCCACCCCGGCCTCAAGCAAAAGTCCAGATTTCCCCCGTCAGAGTGCCATAGGAGCGAAGAAGCATGCGTTAACGGAGGGCTTCAACAGTGCTAGGGCTTTATTTCACGAGACACCGTGCACTCACGTTCGTTGTAACAACTGTCAAAGGGCACTGGATGCCTTCCAACTCCTCTCTTGCGTTTGAGCCACAGGAAGTAAATGCATTCGTTTGATTAAGCTCCGTGAACGTGCAACGACGATGGCGAAGCGCTGCCCTGTTCGCTCGAAAGCTCTCGTTTGTACGGCCTTCACCCGGCCTCAAGGTACGCCGTTCTAAACAGCCTTACATTCCACGCTGGTGTGCCCCCAGTTGGGAATGTGGGCTCTTCTGTGAGACACCAATGTGCGTCCCAAAGGAAACCGGGGGTGGGGGGGGGGCTCCCCCAGGACGCCTGCGTACGGCAGTCGGTTGCCAGATGTTTACTTCCAGCCGGAGAAAGAGAAAAAGGACAGCTTTCCCAGGGACAATTCTGGACCCTTGGGAACATCCAGAATCACCAAAGCCTAAACTTGGCACGGCCTGGGGAACGCTCTTCCGCACGTCCAGCAATCCCCACGTCAAAACCTTTCTCGGCAGAGGCAGGCACTCTCTCCCTTGTGCTAGATAGCTCGGCAGAGCCTTCCGAGAAACATGCTGCGTCATTCAGCTTGAAAGTGGGACGCGGATGGGAGAGTACGCTTTCTCCCCGTTTGGAGGCGCCGTGCGCTTGGCTTCAAAGCTGCCCGAACAGCACTAGCGGCCCGACGTCTCTGCACGGCAGGATTGTCGTTGTGGGCCGAGGCTGCGTGTTCTCTCAAAGCGGAAAACCGTGCTGGCAATACCTTGCTAGAAACTCCTCCCACGGCACTACATGTTCAGCTCCGGCCAAACGAAAGGTGACCTCAGGCCTCAAGGTAAGTTCCAGCGTTTCACGTCGGGGGAGTTGGGTGTGCAGTGGTTTCCATGAGGCCAGACTCCACCACGGAGTGCCTTAACTCTGCGACGCTCCTGGGGGCACACAGGATAGGAGCTCGTTCGCCAATTTCGCAGGATGACTTCTCTCCGTGCCGGAACGGCGGCTCCTGGCTTCTAGAGGAACCTTAGCCTACACAGGCCCCTGGAGGAAGCTCTTCACATTCAGAGCAAGGGCAACGTACTGCTCTCTGGCTTGCCTGGGTTGAGTGCCCCAGTCGTCAAAGAGCCTCGCGAAAGCAGTGCTGCGCAGACTCCCTTTGCCAGTCGAACGGCCTCCTTGACTGAAAGAGAACTGCAGTGCCAAAAGGCACCGTGCTGACGACTGGCTCCAGGAAGAGACTCGGGACAGCACTCTCATAGAAGCGAAAGCTAGGCTGTGCGCCCAGCCTGAGGAGCAGTACGTACGTTTGCCACACTTCTTTACACAGCTAGGCATGAGCCGGAGAGCCTCGGTCACTGAGGCCTACCTAAGGGACTGCCACACTTACCCAGTAGCTCCCACGCAGAGGTCCCTGTGCCCAAACGGGCCTCCACGGAAGGGCCCTGTTCCTCCCGTTGTGTTTCCTTGAGGTAATCAGAAACCGCTGAGGATCCCTATAGGAGCTCCGGTTTGAAGCTGGGCGACCCTGGCTAAACCTTATTCCCCTCCGTGGTAAACGAGACAGTGGCGGGTCCTAAGCTGCCTGAAGTACACTGCTCGCGCCCACCTTCTCTTTGCTGCCGGAAGGCCTCCCACAAGAAGTCTGAGTTTACTCGTGACAGCAGAAGTCTGAGTTTACGCGTGTGAGGCCTGCTGCTCTCAGTTCCTTGCTGGGAGTTTCAGCAGGAGCGCTCGGGAGCTCGCCGGCACAAGAACTGTGAGTGCCCTCGCCCCACCCCGGCCTCAAGCAAAAGTCCAGATTTCCCCCGTCAGAGTGCCATAGGAGCGAAGAAGCATGCGTTAACGGAGGGCTTCAACAGTGCTAGGGCTTTATTTCACGAGACACCGTGCACTCACGTTCGTTGTAACAACTGTCAAAGGGCACTGGATGCCTTCCAACTCCTCTCTTGCGTTTGAGCCACAGGAAGTAAATGCATTCGTTTGATTAAGCTCCGTGAACGTGCAACGACGATGGCGAAGCGCTGCCCTGTTCCCTCGAAAGCTCTCGTTTGTACGGCCTTCACCCGGCCTCAAGGTACGCCGTTCTAAACAGCCTTACATTCCACGCTGGTGTGCCCCCAGTTGGGAATGTGGGCTCTTCTGTGAGACACCAATGTGCGTCCCAAAGGAAACCGGGGGGCGGGGGGCTCCCCCAGGACGCCTGCGTACGGCAGTCGGTTGCCAGATGTTTACTTCCAGCCGGAGAAAGAGAAAAAGGACAGCTTTCCCAGGGACAATTCTGGACCCTTGGGAACATCCAGAATCACCAAAGCCTAAACTTGGCACGGCCTGGGGAACGCTCTTCCGCACGTCCAGCAATCCCCACGTCAAAACCTTTCTCGGCAGAGGCAGGCACTCTCTCCCTTGTGCTAGATAGCTCGGCAAAACCTTCCGAGAAACATGCTGCGTCATTCAGCTTGAAAGTGGGACGCGGATGGGAGAGTACGCTTTCTCCCCGTTTGGAGGCGCCGTGCGCTTGGCTTCAAAGCTGCCCGAACAGCACTAGCGGCCCGACGTCTCTGCACGGCAGGATTGTCGTTGTGGGCCGAGGCTGCGTGTTCTCTCAAAGCGGAAAACCGTGCTGGCAATACCTTGCTAGAAACTCCTCCCGCGGCACTACATGTTCAGCTCCGGCCAAACGAAAGGTGACCTCAGGCCTCAAGGTAAGTTCCAGCGTTTCACGTCGGGGGAGTTGGGTGTGCAGTGGTTTCCATGAGGCCAGACTCCACCACGGAGTGCCTTAACTCTGCGACGCTCCTGGGGGCACACAGGATAGGAGCTCGTTCGCCAATTTCGCAGGATGACTTCTCTCCGTGCCGGAACGGCGGCTCCTGGCTTCTAGAGGAACCTTAGCCTACACAGGCCCCTGGAGGAAGCTCTTCACATTCAGAGCAAGGGCAACGTACTGCTCTCTGGCTTGCCTGGGTTGAGTGCCCCAGTCGTCAAAGAGCCTCGCGAAAGCAGTGCTGCGCAGACTCCCTTTGCCAGTCGAACGGCCTCCTTGACTGAAAGACAACTGCAGTGCCAAAAGGCACCGTGCTGACGACTGGCTCCAGGAAGAGACTCGGGACAGCACTCTCATAGAAGCGAAAGCTAGGCTGTGCGCCCAGCCTGAGGAGCAGTACGTACGTTTGCCACACTTCTTTACACAGCTAGGCATGAGCCGGAGAGCCTCGGTCACTGAGGCCTACCTAAGGGACTGCCACACTTACCCAGTAGCTCCCACGCAGAGGTCCCTGTGCCCAAACGGGCCTCCACGGAAGGGCCCTGTTCCTCCCGTTGTGTTTCCTTGAGGTAATCAGAAACCGCTGAGGATCCCTATAGGAGCTCCGGTTTGAAGCTGGGCGACCCTGGCTAAACCTTATTCCCCTCCGTGGTAAACGAGACAGTGGCGGGTCCTAAGCTGCCTGAAGTACACTGCTCGCGCCCACCTTCTCTTTGCTGCCGGAAGGCCTCCCACAAGAAGTCTGAGTTTACTCGTGACAGCAGAAGTCTGAGTTTACGCGTGTGAGGCCTGCTGCTCTCAGTTCCTTGCTGGGAGCTTCAGCAGGAGCGCTCGGGAGCTCGCCGGCACAAGAACTGTGAGTGCCCTCGCCCCACCCCGGCCTCAAGCAAAAGTCCAGATTTCCCCCGTCAGAGTGCCATAGGAGCGAAGAAGCATGCGTTAACGGAGGGCTTCAACAGTGCTAGGGCTTTATTTCACGAGACACCGTGCACTCACGTTCGTTGTAACAACTGTCAAAGGGCACTGGATGCCTTCCAACTCCTCTCTTGCGTTTGAGCCACAGGAAGTAAATGCATTCGTTTGATTAAGCTCCGTGAACGTGCAACGACGATGGCGAAGCGCTGCCCTGTTCGCTCGAAAGCTCTCGTTTGTACGGCCTTCACCCGGCCTCAAGGTACGCCGTTCTAAACAGCCTTACATTCCACGCTGGTGTGCCCCCAGTTGGGAATGTGGGCTCTTCTGTGAGACACCAATGTGCGTCCCAAAGGAAACCGGGGGGGGGGGCGGGGGGCTCCCCCAGGACGCCTGCGTACGGCAGTCGGTTGCCAGATGTTTACTTCCAGCCGGAGAAAGAGAAAAAGGACAGCTTTCCCAGGGACAATTCTGGACCCTTGGGAACATCCAGAATCACCAAAGCCTAAACTTGGCACGGCCTGGGGAACGCTCTTCCGCACGTCCAGCAATCCCCACGTCAAAACCTTTCTCGGCAGAGGCAGGCACTCTCTCCCTTGTGCTAGATAGCTCGGCAGAACCTTCCGAGAAACATGCTGCGTCATTCAGCTTGAAAGTGGGACGCGGATGGGAGAGTACGCTTTCTCCCCGTTTGGAGGCGCCGTGCGCTTGGCTTCAAAGCTGCCCGAACAGCACTAGCGGCCCGACGTCTCTGCACGGCAGGATTGTCGTTGTGGGCCGAGGCTGCGTGTTCTCTCAAAGCGGAAAACCGTGCTGGCAATACCTTGCTAGAAACTCCTCCCACGGCACTACATGTTCAGCTCCGGCCAAACGAAAGGTGACCTCAGGCCTCAAGGTAAGTTCCAGCGTTTCACGTCGGGGGAGTTGGGTGTGCAGTGGTTTCCATGAGGCCAGACTCCACCACGGAGTGCCTTAACTCTGCGACGCTCCTGGGGGCACACAGGATAGGAGCTCGTTCGCCAATTTCGCAGGATGACTTCTCTCCGTGCCGGAACGGC
Organism: Grampus griseus; assembly: GCF_964374135.1. NCBI lineage: Eukaryota > Metazoa > Chordata > Mammalia > Artiodactyla > Delphinidae > Grampus > Grampus griseus. The sequence continues at coordinate 57,389,710 of NC_139008.1, forward strand.
GGCTCCTGGCTTCTAGAGGAACCTTAGCCTACACAGGCCCCTGGAGGAAGCTCTTCACATTCAGAGCAAGGGCAACGTTCTGCTCTCTGGCTTGCCTGGGTTGAGTGCCCCAGTCGTCAAAGAGCCTCGCGAAAGCAGTGCTGCGCAGACTCCCTTTGCCAGTCGAACGGCCTCCTTGACTGAAAGAGAACTGCAGTGCCAAAAGGCACCGTGCTGACGACTGGCTCCAGGAAGAGACTCGGGACAGCACTCTCATAGAAGCGAAAGCTAGGCTGTGCGCCCAGCCTGAGGAGCAGTACGTACGTTTGCCACACTTCTTTACACAGCTAGGCATGAGCCGGAGAGCCTCGGTCACTGAGGCCTACCTAAGGGACTGCCACACTTACCCAGTAGCTCCCACGCAGAGGTCCCTGTGCCCAAACGGGCCTCCACGGAAGGGCCCTGTTCCTCCCGTTGTGTTTCCTTGAGGTAATCAGAAACCGCTGAGGATCCCTATAGGAGCTCCGGTTTGAAGCTGGGCGACCCTGGCTAAACCTTATTCCCCTCCGTGGTAAACGAGACAGTGGCGGGTCCTAAGCTGCCTGAAGTACACTGCTCGCGCCCACCTTCTCTTTGCTGCCGGAAGGCCTCCCACAAGAAGTCTGAGTTTACTCGTGACAGCAGAAGTCTGAGTTTACGCGTGTGAGGCCTGCTGCTCTCAGTTCCTTGCTGAGAGCTTCAGCAGGAGCGCTCGGGAGCTCGCCGGCACAAGAACTGTGAGTGCCCTCGCCCCACCCCGGCCTCAAGCAAAAGTCCAGATTTCCCCCGTCAGAGTGCCATAGGAGCGAAGAAGCATGCGTTAACGGAGGGCTTCAACAGTGCTAGGGCTTTATTTCACGAGACACCGTGCACTCACGTTCGTTGTAACAACTGTCAAAGGGCACTGGATGCCTTCCAACTCCTCTCTTGCGTTTGAGCCACAGGAAGTAAATGCATTCGTTTGATTAAGCTCCGTGAACGTGCAACGACGATGGCGAAGCGCTGCCCTGTTCGCTCGAAAGCTCTCGTTTGTACGGCCTTCACCCGGCCTCAAGGTACGCCGTTCTAAACAGCCTTACATTCCACGCTGGTGTGCCCCCAGTTGGGAATGTGGGCTCTTCTGTGAGACACCAATGTGCGTCCCAAAGGAAACCGGGGGGCGGGGGGCTCCCCCAGGACGCCTGCGTACGGCAGTCGGTTGCCAGATGTTTACTTCCAGCCGGAGAAAGAGAAAAAGGACAGCTTTCCCAGGGACAATTCTGGACCCTTGGGAACATCCAGAATCACCAAAGCCTAAACTTGGCACGGCCTGGGGAACGCTCTTCCGCACGTCCAGCAATCCCCACGTCAAAACCTTTCTCGGCAGAGGCAGGCACTCTCTCCCTTGTACTAGATAGCTCGGCAGAACCTTCCGAGAAACATGCTGCGTCATTCAGCTTGAAAGTGGGACGCGGATGGGAGAGTACGCTTTCTCCCCGTTTGGAGGCGCCGTGCGCTTGGCTTCAAAGCTGCCCGAACAGCACTAGCGGCCCGACGTCTCTGCACGGCAGGATTGTCGTTGTGGGCCGAGGCTGCGTGTTCTCTCAAAGCGGAAAACCGTGCTGGCAATACCTTGCTAGAAACTCCTCCCACGGCACTACATGTTCAGCTCCGGCCAAACGAAAGGTGACCTCAGGCCTCAAGGTAAGTTCCAGCGTTTCACGTCGGGGGAGTTGGGTGTGCAGTGGTTTCCATGAGGCCAGACTCCACCACGGAGTGCCTTAACTCTGCGACGCTCCTGGGGGCACACAGGATAGGAGCTCGTTCGCCAATTTCGCAGGATGACTTCTCTCCGTGCCGGAACGGCGGCTCCTGGCTTCTAGAGGAACCTTAGCCTACACAGGCCCCTGGAGGAAGCTCTTCACATTCAGAGCAAGGGCAACGTACTGCTCTCTGGCTTGCCTGGCTTGAGTGCCCCAGTCGTCAAAGAGCCTCGCGAAAGCAGTGCTGCGCAGACTCCCTTTGCCAGTCGAACGGCCTCCTTGACTGAAAGAGAACTGCAGTGCCAAAAGGCACCGTGCTGACGACTGGCTCCAGGAAGAGACTCGGGACAGCACTCTCATAGAAGCGAAAGCTAGGCTGTGCGCCCAGCCTGAGGAGCAGTACGTACGTTTGCCACACTTCTTTACACAGCTAGGCATGAGCCGGAGAGCCTCGGTCACTGAGGCCTACCTAAGGGACTGCCACACTTACCCAGTAGCTCCCACGCAGAGGTCCCTGTGCCCAAACGGGCCTCCACGGAAGGGCCCTGTTCCTCCCGTTGTGTTTCCTTGAGGTAATCAGAAACCGCTGAGGATCCCTATAGGAGCTCCGGTTTGAAGCTGGGCGACCCTGGCTAAACCTTATTCCCCTCCGTGGTAAACGAGACAGTGGCGGGTCCTAAGCTGCCTGAAGTACACTGCTCGCGCCCACCTTCTCTTTGCTGCCGGAAGGCCTCCCACAAGAAGTCTGAGTTTACTCGTGACAGCAGAAGTCTGAGTTTACGCGTGTGAGGCCTGCTGCTCTCAGTTCCTTGCTGGGAGCTTCAGCAGGAGCGCTCGGGAGCTCGCCGGCACAAGAACTGTGAGTGCCCTCGCCCCACCCCGGCCTCAAGCAAAAGTCCAGATTTCCCCCGTCAGAGTGCCATAGGAGCGAAGAAGCATGCGTTAACGGAGGGCTTCAACAGTGCTAGGGCTTTATTTCACGAGACACCGTGCACTCACGTTCGTTGTAACAACTGTCAAAGGGCACTGGATGCCTTCCAACTCCTCTCTTGCGTTTGAGCCACAGGAAGTAAATGCATTCGTTTGATTAAGCTCCGTGAACGTGCAACGACGATGGCGAAGCGCTGCCCTGTTCGCTCGAAAGCTCTCGTTTGTACGGCCTTCACCCGGCCTCAAGGTACGCCGTTCTAAACAGCCTTACATTCCACGCTGGTGTGCCCCCAGTTGGGAATGTGGGCTCTTCTGTGAGACACCAATGTGCGTCCCAAAGGAAACCGGGGGGGGGCGGGGGGCTCCCCCAGGACGCCTGCGTACGGCAGTCGGTTGCCAGATGTTTACTTCCAGCCGGAGAAAGAGAAAAAGGACAGCTTTCCCAGGGACAATTCTGGACCCTTGGGAACATCCAGAATCACCAAAGCCTAAACTTGGCACGGCCTGGGGAACGCTCTTCCGCACGTCCAGCAATCCCCACGTCAAAACCTTTCTCGGCAGAGGCAGGCACTCTCTCCCTTGTGCTAGATAGCTCGGCAGAACCTTCCGAGAAACATGCTGCGTCATTCAGCTTGAAAGTGGGACGCGGATGGGAGAGTACGCTTTCTCCCCGTTTGGAGGCGCCGTGCGCTTGGCTTCAAAGCTGCCCGAACAGCACTAGCGGCCCGACGTCTCTGCACGGCAGGATTGTCGTTGTGGGCCGAGGCTGCGTGTTCTCTCAAAGCGGAAAACCGTGCTGGCAATACCTTGCTAGAAACTCCTCCCACGGCACTACATGTTCAGCTCCGGCCAAACGAAAGGTGACCTCAGGCCTCAAGGTAAGTTCCAGCGTTTCACGTCGGGGGAGTTGGGTGTGCAGTGGTTTCCATGAGGCCAGACTCCACCACGGAGTGCCTTAACTCTGCGACGCTCCTGGGGGCACACAGGATAGGAGCTCGTTCGCCAATTTCGCAGGATGACTTCTCTCCGTGCCGGAACGGCGGCTCCTGGCTTCTAGAGGAACCTTAGCCTACACAGGCCCCTGGAGGAAGCTCTTCACATTCAGAGCAAGGGCAACGTACTGCTCTCTGGCTTGCCTGGCTTGAGTGCCCCAGTCGTCAAAGAGCCTCGCGAAAGCAGTGCTGCGCAGACTCCCTTTGCCAGTCGAACGGCCTCCTTGACTGAAAGAGAACTGCAGTGCCAAAAGGCACCGTGCTGACGACTGGCTCCAGGAAGAGACTCGGGACAGCACTCTCATAGAAGCGAAAGCTAGGCTGTGCGCCCAGCCTGAGGAGCAGTACGTACGTTTGCCACACTTCTTTACACAGCTAGGCATGAGCCGGAGAGCCTCGGTCACTGAGGCCTACCTAAGGGACTGCCACACTTACCCAGTAGCTCCCACGCAGAGGTCCCTGTGCCCAAACGGGCCTCCACGGAAGGGCCCTGTTCCTCCCGTTGTGTTTCCTTGAGGTAATCAGAAACCGCTGAGGATCCCTATAGGAGCTCCGGTTTGAAGCTGGGCGACCCTGGCTAAACCTTATTCCCCTCCGTGGTAAACGAGACAGTGGCGGGTCCTAAGCTGCCTGAAGTACACTGCTCGCGCCCACCTTCTCTTTGCTGCCGGAAGGCCTCCCACAAGAAGTCTGAGTTTACTCGTGACAGCAGAAGTCTGAGTTTACGCGTGTGAGGCCTGCTGCTCTCAGTTCCTTGCTGGGAGCTTCAGCAGGAGCGCTCGGGAGCTCGCCGGCACAAGAACTGTGAGTGCCCTCGCCCCACCCCGGCCTCAAGCAAAAGTCCAGATTTCCCCCGTCAGAGTGCCATAGGAGCGAAGAAGCATGCGTTAACGGAGGGCTTCAACAGTGCTAGGGCTTTATTTCACGAGACACCGTGCACTCACGTTCGTTGTAACAACTGTCAAAGGGCACTGGATGCCTTCCAACTCCTCTCTTGCGTTTGAGCCACAGGAAGTAAATGCATTCGTTTGATTAAGCTCCGTGAACGTGCAACGACGATGGCGAAGCGCTGCCCTGTTCGCTCGAAAGCTCTCGTTTGTACGGCCTTCACCCGGCCTCAAGGTACGCCGTTCTAAACAGCCTTACATTCCACGCTGGTGTGCCCCCAGTTGGGAATGTGGGCTCTTCTGTGAGACACCAATGTGCGTCCCAAAGGAAACCGGGGGGGGGCGGGGGGCTCCCCCAGGACACCTGCGTACGGCAGTCGGTTGCCAGATGTTTACTTCCAGCCGGAGAAAGAGAAAAAGGACAGCTTTCCCAGGGACAATTCTGGACCCTTGGGAACATCCAGAATCACCAAAGCCTAAACTTGGCACGGCCTGGGGAACGCTCTTCCGCACGTCCAGCAATCCCCACGTCAAAACCTTTCTCGGCAGAGGCAGGCACTCTCTCCCTTGTGCTAGATAGCTCGGCAGAGCCTTCCGAGAAACATGCTGCGTCATTCAGCTTGAAAGTGGGACGCGGATGGGAGAGTACGCTTTCTCCCCGTTTGGAGGCGCCGTGCGCTTGGCTTCAAAGCTGCCCGAACAGCACTAGCGGCCCGACGTCTCTGCACGGCAGGATTGTCGTTGTGGGCCGAGGCTGCGTGTTCTCTCAAAGCGGAAAACCGTGCTGGCAATACCTTGCTAGAAACTCCTCCCACGGCACTACATGTTCAGCTCCGGCCAAACGAAAGGTGACCTCAGGCCTCAAGGTAAGTTCCAGCGTTTCACGTCGGGGGAGTTGGGTGTGCAGTGGTTTCCATGAGGCCAGACTCCACCACGGAGTGCCTTAACTCTGCGACGCTCCTGGGGGCACACAGGATAGGAGCTCATTCGCCAATTTCGCAGGATGACTTCTCTCCGTGCCGGAACGGCGGCTCCTGGCTTCTAGAGGAACCTTAGCCTACACAGGCCCCTGGAGGAAGCTCTTCACATTCAGAGCAAGGGCAACGTACTGCTCTCCGGCTTGCCTGGCTTGAGTGCCCCAGTCGTCAAAGAGCCTCGCGAAAGCAGTGCTGCGCAGACTCCCTTTGCCAGTCGAACGGCCTCCTTGACTGAAAGAGAACTGCAGTGCCAAAAGGCACCGTGCTGACGACTGGCTCCAGGAAGAGACTCGGGACAGCACTCTCATAGAAGCGAAAGCTAGGCTGTGCGCCCAGCCTGAGGAGCAGTACGTACGTTTGCCACACTTCTTTACACAGCTAGGCATGAGCCGGAGAGCCTCGGTCACTGAGGCCTACCTAAGGGACTGCCACACTTACCCAGTAGCTCCCACGCAGAGGTCCCTGTGCCCAAACGGGCCTCCACGGAAGGGCCCTGTTCCTCCCGTTGTGTTTCCTTGAGGTAATCAGAAACCGCTGAGGATCCCTATAGGAGCTCCGGTTTGAAGCTGGGCGACCCTGGCTAAACCTTATTCCCCTCCGTGGTAAACGAGACAGTGGCGGGTCCTAAGCTGCCTGAAGTACACTGCTCGCGCCCACCTTCTCTTTGCTGCCGGAAGGCCTCCCACAAGAAGTCTGAGTTTACTCGTGACAGCAGAAGTCTGAGTTTACGCGTGTGAGGCCTGCTGCTCTCAGTTCCTTGCTGGGAGCTTCAGCAGGAGCGCTCGGGAGCTCGCCGGCACAAGAACTGTGAGTGCCCTCGCCCCACCCCGGCCTCAAGCAAAAGTCCAGATTTCCCCCGTCAGAGTGCCATAGGAGCGAAGAAGCATGCGTTAACGGAGGGCTTCAACAGTGCTAGGGCTTTATTTCACGAGACACCGTGCACTCACGTTCGTTGTAACAACTGTCAAAGGGCACTGGATGCCTTCCAACTCCTCTCTTGCGTTTGAGCCACAGGAAGTAAATGCATTCGTTTGATTAAGCTCCGTGAACGTGCAACGACGATGGCGAAGCGCTGCCCTGTTCGCTCGAAAGCTCTCGTTTGTACGGCCTTCACCCGGCCTCAAGGTACGCCGTTCTAAACAGCCTTACATTCCACGCTGGTGTGCCCCCAGTTGGGAATGTGGGCTCTTCTGTGAGACACCAATGTGCGTCCCAAAGGAAACCGGGGGGGGGCGGGGGGCTCCCCCAGGACGCCTGCGTACGGCAGTCGGTTGCCAGATGTTTACTTCCAGCCGGAGAAAGAGAAAAAGGACAGCTTTCCCAGGGACAATTCTGGACCCTTGGGAACATCCAGAATCACCAAAGCCTAAACTTGGCACGGCCTGGGGAACGCTCTTCCGCACGTCCAGCAATCCCCACGTCAAAACCTTTCTCGGCAGAGGCAGGCACTCTCTCCCTTGTGCTAGATAGCTCGGCAGAACCTTCCGAGAAACATGCTGCGTCATTCAGCTTGAAAGTGGGACGCGGATGGGAGAGTACGCTTTCTCCCCGTTTGGAGGCGCCGTGCGCTTGGCTTCAAAGCTGCCCGAACAGCACTAGCGGCCCGACGTCTCTGCACGGCAGGATTGTCGTTGTGGGCCGAGGCTGCGTGTTCTCTCAAAGCGGAAAACCGTGCTGGCAATACCTTGCTAGAAACTCCTCCCACGGCACTACATGTTCAGCTCCGGCCAAACGAAAGGTGACCTCAGGCCTCAAGGTAAGTTCCAGCGTTTCACGTCGGGGGAGTTGGGTGTGCAGTGGTTTCCATGAGGCCAGACTCCACCACGGAGTGCCTTAACTCTGCGACGCTCCTGGGGGCACACAGGATAGGAGCTCATTCGCCAATTTCGCAGGATGACTTCTCTCCGTGCCGGAACGGCGGCTCCTGGCTTCTAGAGGAACCTTAGCCTACACAGGCCCCTGGAGGAAGCTCTTCACATTCAGAGCAAGGGCAACGTACTGCTCTCCGGCTTGCCTGGCTTGAGTGCCCCAGTCGTCAAAGAGCCTCGCGAAAGCAGTGCTGCGCAGACTCCCTTTGCCAGTCGAACGGCCTCCTTGACTGAAAGAGAACTGCAGTGCCAAAAGGCACCGTGCTGACGACTGGCTCCAGGAAGAGACTCGGGACAGCACTCTCATAGAAGCGAAAGCTAGGCTGTGCGCCCAGCCTGAGGAGCAGTACGTACGTTTGCCACACTTCTTTACACAGCTAGGCATGAGCCGGAGAGCCTCGGTCACTGAGGCCTACCTAAGGGACTGCCACACTTACCCAGTAGCTCCCACGCAGAGGTCCCTGTGCCCAAACGGGCCTCCACGGAAGGGCCCTGTTCCTCCCGTTGTGTTTCCTTGAGGTAATCAGAAACCGCTGAGGATCCCTATAGGAGCTCCGGTTTGAAGCTGGGCGACCCTGGCTAAACCTTATTCCCCTCCGTGGTAAACGAGACAGTGGCGGGTCCTAAGCTGCCTGAAGTACACTGCTCGCGCCCACCTTCTCTTTGCTGCCGGAAGGCCTCCCACAAGAAGTCTGAGTTTACTCGTGACAGCAGAAGTCTGAGTTTACGCGTGTGAGGCCTGCTGCTCTCAGTTCCTTGCTGGGAGCTTCAGCAGGAGCGCTCGGGAGCTCGCCGGCACAAGAACTGTGAGTGCCCTCGCCCCACCCCGGCCTCAAGCAAAAGTCCAGATTTCCCCCGTCAGAGTGCCATAGGAGCGAAGAAGCATGCGTTAACGGAGGGCTTCAACAGTGCTAGGGCTTTATTTCACGAGACACCGTGCACTCACGTTCGTTGTAACAACTGTCAAAGGGCACTGGATGCCTTCCAACTCCTCTCTTGCGTTTGAGCCACAGGAAGTAAATGCATTCGTTTGATTAAGCTCCGTGAACGTGCAACGACGATGGCGAAGCGCTGCCCTGTTCGCTCGAAAGCTCTCGTTTGTACGGC